>NC_083404.1:67598170-68198170 GCF_020745735.1 Hemiscyllium ocellatum
AGGCGGGGCACTTTTGATTGCACTCACTTTTTCTTCCAGTAGGTGCAATCTGGTCTTGTCAACTCTGTAGCCCAGGTGGGTGAGTTGGGGTGTCTGGAACACACGTTATTTACCATCTAAAGCGTATGCCTGCCTGTGAGAAACTTCTAAGAACTCTCTCCAACTTCTCTTCGTGCTCCTTATTGATCTTCCCTGTTATTAGTATGTCACACAGATAAATGACGACCTGGGGTAGACCTTGTGAAGTGTCCTCCGTTATTTGTTGAAAAATCTCACAAGCTGACGATATTACAAATGGCAGTCTTGTATACAGGTATCCCTTCTGGGTAATACCCCTTCTGGGTAATACCCCTTCTGGAAATTCTCATCTAACCGCAATTACAGGTATGCATGCCCCATGTTCAGTTTCATGAAGGAGCTCCACCACTGCCCCACCCTAGTTTTGTGTATTAAGCATCCATGTGAGGGATTGGGTTTTTATCCAGCTGCAAAAAGTGTTTCACCCTTTATTTAAAGTCCCCACGAAGGCAAGTCAACCTGTCAGACTTCAAAATCAGAACAAGATCAGATGCTGCCCATTCTGCAAACTGGATTGGTTCGATGATTCCTGCACTTTCCAGCCTTCTGATTGTTGTCTGTACATTTGCCCGTAAGGCAAATGGCACTGGGTGGTCCTTGCAGAATTGTGGAATTGCTTCCTGGTCAACATGCAAGATTGCCTTAGCTCCTTTTGATAATATCTAAACTTTTCTAAAAAGCCTCCATGTACTTAATCAGGGCTTCACTCGAGCAGCCATTTTCTAATCTAAAAGTATTGAGTCAATCAAGATGAATCTTTCTCAACCAATTTCACCCAATAAGCTTAGGCCCAAGTCTTTTATGACAATCAGTGGTAACTTAACCAGTTGCTTCTTACAACAGACTGGAACCAAATTTGCACCCTAAATCTTTAAAGGTTTCCCCTTTTATGTTCTCAGTCTAGTTGAAGTCTTGTGCAAATTTAAGGGTTGGAATCCAGAGCGAATTTTGTTAAAAACTGGTACTGCGATTCCTGAAATGGCTGGGCCTAGCAGGCCTTCAAAAATAAGATGATGAGAGTCAAGAGGCAGTATGTTCCTGTTAGTGTGAAGTGCATGATTGGTTGGTGTAGGGAATGCTGAATGACTAGAGAAATTGAAGGTCTGGTTAAGAAAAAGGCATATGTCAGGTTTGGATAGTTGGGATTGAGTGAATCTCAACTGGAGTATAAGGGCAAAAAGTGGACATGCGATAGCTTTGGCAAATAGAGTTAAGGAGGATCTAAAGAGATTCTACAAATGCGTTAAGGACAAAAGAGTAACTAGGTAGAAAATAGGGCCCCTTAAAGATCAATAAAATCAAAAATTTCTCTCAACACCAGGTTATTTGCTATAAATTCTGTCTCTTACAATCTTATACTACACAACCACCTGATAAAGGAGCAGTGCTCCGAAAGCTAGTGCTTCAAAATGAACATGTTGAACTATAACCTGATGTTGGGAGAAAGTGAGGACTGCAGATGCTGGAGTACCAGAGTTGAAAAATGTGGTGCTGGAAAAATACAGCAGGCCAGGCAGCATCCAAGGAGCAGGAGAATTGACGTTTCGGGCATAAGCCCTTCTTCAGGAATGATCTGATGTTGAATAACCTAATGTTACGTGATTTTTGACTTTGTATGCCCCAGTCCAACACTGGCATCTTAAAGATCAACAAGGCCGTGTGTGTGTGTGGAAACTCAAGAGATGGGCGGGATACTAAACTAGTATTTCACATTAGTATTTACTGTAGAGAAGGATATGGAAGCTGGAGAACTTAGGGAAGTAAATAGTGATATCTTGACAAATGCCCATAATACAGAGGAGGTGGTGCTGGACATCTTAAGATGTGTAAAGGTGGATAAATCCCAGGACCTGATCAGGTGTATCCCAGAACTTTATGGGCCTATTGCTGATAGATTTGTCAGAAGTCATATGACACCTCATTATAGTCCAACAGGTTTATTCAAAATCACAAGCTTTCGGAGTGCTGCTCCTTCATCAGGTGTTGTGGAGTATAAGATTGTAAGAGACAGAATTTATAGGAAATTTTGTTTAGTGAAGTGTCAACATGCTGAAAAACAAGTCTTTGCAGGTGATCAAAGTGTCAAACGGTGTGAGTAAAGTGTCAGCTGAATAGCAAATGAAGGGACAACAAAAAAATAAAAGAGATAAATCAAATGATTGGGATAACATGACAGGTATAAGAATCCACATGGTTTGGGTCAAACCAAAGTAACAAGTAATCCAAAACTGTACAAACTAATTAAGTTGGAGAGATCATAACAAGTTACAAAGGTGGTGGTATCAGAACAGTAAGGAAGATTTTCCAAACACAGAACAATATGGTGGGGTTATGTGTAGAACGACACAACCCCAACATCATGGTTGAAGGGTACAGAACTTGGCTTTCAGTTTCTGCTCAGTGATTCTATGTTTTTATGTATCTCGAGCACTTTGAAGATTAGAGGCTGCATGTCCTTGACTACTGAAGTGTTCCCCAACTTGGAGGGAACACTCCTATCTGGTGATTGTTGCATGGTGTCCATTCATCTGTTGTCATAACATTTGCATGACCTCGATGATACACCATGCCTCTGGGCATCCTTTCCTGCAGCACATGAGATAGACAGCATTGGCTGGGTCACATGAGTACATGTACATGGTGGTTGGTGTTCCATGTTGATGATATGGCAAGTCTTGCAGAGGTTGCTGTGAGATGGTTGTGTGCTGTTGTGAGCACTAAGGCTGGGTATTTTGCTGCGAATGATGGTATGTTTAAGATTCAGCAGTTGTTGCAAGGTGAGTAGTAGAGGTGTACGGTTGACCCTAGCAAGATGTCGTCATCGATTACTTCACCTGATGAAGGAGCAGTACTCTGAAAACTTGTGATTTCAAACAAACTTATGGACTATAACCTGGTATCGTGTGACTTCTGAATTTGTTCACCCCAGTCCAACAGTGGCACCTTCACACCATGAGATATTTGTATCATTGATAGCCATGAAGACTTGGGATGGCTAATGTGATGACGTGATTTAAGAAAGGTGATAAGGAAAAGCCAGGGAACATAGACTGGTGAGCCTGATTTTAGTGGTGGGTAAGTTGTTGGAGGGGAATCTGAAGGACACATTTTCCATGTATTTGGAAAAACAAGGATTGATTAGAGATGGTCAACATTGCTTTGTGTGTGGGAAATCGTGTCTTAGTAATTTGATTGAGTATTTTCAAGAAGATTTTGAAATCTTCTTTGAATCTTTGACTAAGAAGCTTGAAAACAGAGTGGCAAATGTTGTTTATATGGACTACAGTAAGGTGTTCAACAAGGTTCTGCATGATAAACTGGTTAGCAAAGATAGATCACATTGATTCCAGGGAGAACTAGCCATTTGGTTGAAGGAGACAGAGTGATGGGAATGTGCCAAAAGGATCAATGCTAAGTCCACTGCTTTTTGTCATTTTCATAAATGATTTGGATGTGAATATGGGAAGAATGGTTCATAATTTTGGTGGTGTAGTGGATAGTGAAAAGGTTATCTCAGTGATCAACAGTAACTTGATTAAGTAGGCTGATAGGCTGAGGAATGCAGATGGAAATTCATTTCGATAAATGTGTGGTGCTTACATTTTGGTAAGGCAAATGAGGGCAGGAGTCATATGCTTTAATGGTCTATTCCTGGGGAATGTTGCTGAACGAAGAAACCTTGGGGTGCAGCTTAATTTCCCCTTTAAAATGTGGGTAGACAGGGTAGAGAAGAAGGCGTCTGGTATGCTTTTTATTGATCAGGGCATTGATTATAAGAATTGAGATGTCCTGCTGCGTTGCACAGGATATTGGTTAACCACTTTTAGAATACTGCTTTTGGTTCTGGTCCCCTTGCTACTGGAAAAATTCTGTTAAACTTAAAACAGTGCAGAACTGTTTCCAGAACTGGAGGGTTTGAGCTATACGAGAGGCTGAATAGTCTAGGATTAGTTTCCCTGCAGTATCGAAGGCTGAGGGGTGACCTTTTGGAGACTTATAAAATGGATAGGGCATGGGGCATGGAAGGGTGAATAGCCAATGTCTTTTCTCCAGGGTAGGGGGAGTCCATGGGCTAAAGGCGAGAGGGGAAACTTTTAAAAGGGACCTAAGGGGCAACTTTTTCACATAGAGGGTGGTGCATGTGTAGAGTGAGCTGCTACAGGAAGTGGTGGAGGTTCAAAAAATTACAGCATTTGAAAGGCACCTGTATCGGTATATGAATAGGAACGGTTTAGAGGGATGTGGACCAAATGCTGGCAATCAGACTAGATTAATTTAGGATACTTGGTCAGCATGGACGAGTTGGATGAACGGGTCTGTTTCCATGCTATACAACTCTATATCTCCATGACCTGCATTGGGACCAGATGACCATTTAAGCAGATGCTTATTTAGGTAGCTTAGTAACATCCAAATCAGAACCAATTTAACTGTTCCAAACCAGATGTAGGTGGACTTTACAGGTTGTGAACTCTCTTTGATATTGGCCTATGAGTTCTCTTACTCAATTTGAGTCTGAGGGTACTCTTTTGCTCTCAACTATAATAGCTTGCTGGCCCATGTTCTGATAAAAAATAACTAACAGTTTGGCTGAGGCTTGGCTTTGTTTGGGGTTTTTTGTAGGCTGACTAAGAGTCAGCCTCTGTCCTGAGTAGGTTATGCAACAGTGTTTACTCAAGTAGTGTTCCCAACTTCAGCTGGACTGGTGAGGGTGTCAATTTCCATTGGAATATCCTGCAACTGATATGCTCTATGTGCTGCATTTTCCAGTGATCCAACAAGTTGTGCTTCAGTTGGGCCTGTTGAAGTCCATTTGGTGCTCTGTATGGTTTGCATCGTCCCATTTTGCAAATAATGTCTCACATGATAATACTGCTCCTTTAACAAGGTTATCCTCATTGTCCTCATTGTTTTCACAGCGAATTGTAAAAGGTAGAAGTTCTGATTTGTCTGGGGCTAGGCAACTTTGATTATGGCTAACAGATGTTCCCTCAGGCAGCAATCAGGGAAAAGGGAAAAGGACTGTTAGCTTTTTTAAAATGCTTGTCATGCTTGTCAAATGAAAGGGGATTGGCCAGTTCTCCCAGTTCAGGGATTTTCTAGTTTGGTTTAGTTTTAGCTGGGGACCCTGAGAAGCTGCTCAGAAAAAGAAGTTCCATGTTTCAGCCATTGATCCCTGGCTGATCCTCTCTGCAATCTCTCTCTCTGGTAAGAACCTATGTTTGAATTTACCTTTTTGCCCAGGGGTGTGTTTATGGAACATTGCAGGAAATCCGAACAGCACTTTAAGTAGCAGGGGAATATCATGTTGGTCAGGCTTTCAAGTAGTTATACTAGCAGACTTGCTAATTCTGTATGTTCCTGGTGTATCTTGGGCTAGCATTCTTGATGCTCAGTTACTAGCTGGATGCCAAATAAGAGAGACCGGATTCTTCAATTTCCTTGGCAAAGCTACAGTTTTATCTAGGGAGTGAAGGGCAAGTGATATGGCATCTGACGTGGATCTGTTGGAGGCAAATTGGAGTGGGTCAAGAGTAGTGGGAAGGCTGGTGTTGATTAATGCTATGACCAGCCTTTCAAAGCACTTAATGACCACCAAAGTTCGGGCCACTGGGCGGTAGTCATTGAGACATGCTGCATGAGCCTTCTTAGGCAGAGGGATGATGTTGGCCCTCTTGAAACAGTGGCCTGCTGTATACAGAGGTTGAAGGTGTCCAAAAAAACTCTGCCAATTGGTCTGCGCATGCTCTGAGTGCACGGCCAGGTACTCCGTATGGTCCCATTGTTTTCCTTGGATTCACACCAAGGAAAACTGATCTGACCTTTGATGAAGTGAATTTTGGGATAGGTTTGTCAGGACTTTTCGGAATAGGTGTTACCTCTCTGCCGAATTTCTGCTCAAAGTGAGCATAGAAAGCATTGAGATGATCTGGAAGGGATATATACTAGAAATATATGTTTATCCTAAACAAACCTGGTTTGTGCAAAGCTGAAAATGTGTTAGCATCTGCAGTCATCACTTTCTCCTTGTTTGTGCAAAGCCTGCATTGTTCCAACCTATAACCTTGAGATAAGGGATGTGCACCAAGGAGGCGGGAGTCTTCATCTTTGCAAGTGCTTGTGGGATGCCACCTCTGGTATTTGTGTAACAGTGATAATACATCAGGTACCATGCAATAGTGTTTATACATTTGTGGTTTTTTAATGGACTTTTCAATATTGTTGTGACTTTTGCAATGCTGGAAGCTTTAAATAGGTTAATCTTTTACTTTTTAATTTCACTCCCAAGAACATCAGAAGAACTGTAGACACTGAACACAAAGACATTTCTTATATCAGCTATGGCAAGGCAGAAAGGATGAAATATGTATTTCTTGTTATTTCCACTTCACCATAATACTTTAGAACATAGAGCAATACAGTGCAGATCAGGGCCCTTCGGCCCTATATCTTGCACCAACTTGTGAACTAATCCATGCCTATCCCCCTGTACAATCACATCATCATCCAAATGCTTATCCAAGGACTGTTTAAATGCCCCTAATGTGGCTGAATTAACTACATTGGCAGGCAGGGCATTCCACGCCCTTACCACTCTGAGTAAAGAACCTGCCTCTTATATCTATCACCCCTCAATTTGCAGCTATGCCCCTTGAATAAGATTTTCACTGTCCACCTTATTTAATCCTCTGATCATCTTGTATGTCTCTCTTAAACCCCCTCTTAGCCTTCTCTCCAAAGAGAACAAACCCAAGTCCCTCAGCCTTTCCTCATAAGACTTTCCCTCCAGACCAGGCAACATCCTGGTAAATCTCCTCTACACCTTTTCCAATGCTTCCACATCCTTCCTGTAATGGGGCGACCAGAACTGTACGCAGCGTTCCAAAAGAGGCCGCATTAGAGTTTTGGACAATTGCAGCACGATATCACTACTCCGGAACTCAATCCCTCTACCAATAAAACCTAACACACCGTATGCCGCCTTAACAGCACTATCAACCTGGGTGGCAACTATCAGGGATCTATGTACAAGGACACCAAGATCCCTCTGCACATCCCCGCTGCCAAGAATCTTTCCATTGACCTAGTATTCTGCCTTCCTGGTATTCTTCCCAAATGAATCACTTCACATTTATCTGCATTGAACTCCATTTGCCATCTCTTGGCCCAATTCTGCAGTTTATTCAAGTCCCCCTGCAACATTCTTCCACACTGTCCACCATTCCAGCGACTTTAGTGTCATCTGCAAACTTACTAACCCATTCACCTATGTGCATCTAATATTCCATTCCATTGTAAACCGATTGTGTAAAGTATTATATAAGGTATTTATTTGCACTGGCGATATAAGAGCAGAATTAGATGGTTTTTGGCCCATCAAGTCTGTTGCACCATTTGATCATAGCTGATATACTGCTCAAACCCATACTACCTTTTCTCTGTGACCCTTGATCCCATTACTAATCAAGGACCTAACTATCTTTGTCTTAAATGCACTCAATAACTTGGCCTCCACAGCCTTTAAGGCAATGGGTTCGACAGTTGAACACCCTCTAACTGAAGAGGTTTTTTCTCATCTCAGTTCTAAAGGGTTGCCCATTCACACTCGGTTGTGCCTTTGGTCCTTGTTTCTTCTTATAGTGGAAGCATCATCATCTCCATATCCACTTTATCCAATACCTGGGAAGTGAAGTGTCATGGATTGGAACTACTGTTGTTCACTATTCACACTAATGATTTAGATTTAAAATGGAAGTATAATCTCAAAATTTGGAGATGACATCAAACCAGGGGTCTGACTCAAAAACACAAGAAAAAGCAAATTTTCAAATAATGTGTTTTTAAAAAAAAGTACATCAAAGCATGAGATAATGCATTTTGGAGGGACATTAAGAAGCCATCAGTTCCTCAGTAAAAGGTTGAGAGTGAAGTGTCCAGTGGTTTAGATATGCAAAGGGATCTGTGGTACAGATACACAAATCAAGGAAAGTAATAAAATAACTTAGTCATTAAGACTACAAATAAAGTGTCAGTTCATTTCTAGAAGAATGTATTTGAAAAGCAAGTATTAATTTTGATTCAAAAATAGAAGTTGTTGGAAAAGCACAGCAGATGTGGCCACATATGTGGAGAGAAAGTAGAGTTAAGGTTGTAAGTTCACTGACCTGGACAGTTGGACTCTAAATATTAACTCTACTTTCTCTCCACAGCTGATGGCAGACATGCTGAGTTACTACAGCTGTTTCTGTTCCAGATCTTCAGCATCCTTTGTTCTTTGTTTAGGAAATTTGATGATCACTTTGCGTGAGATATATAATTTAACTCATGTACTGCAAAGCATATAGAAACACTGAAGATAATGGGATTTTTTTGGTGTGTTTTATTAAATCATAGGATGTGGACATCTCTGACGAGGCCAGAATTTCCTGGCTGCCCTTAATTGCTCTTGAGAAGGTGGTAAAGAGCTATTTTCTAAACCACTGCAGTGTGTACATGCAGCCATGTTGCTGTTTGGAATGGAATTACATGAAGTTGGCCCAGCGATAGCAAAGGAAAGGCGATGCTGTGTGGCTTGGAGGGCAACTTACAAGTGAAGGTGTTTTCATGAATCTGTTGCCCTTTCCTTCTAGGTCAGAGTGGTAACAGGCTTGGATAGTGCTGTATTAAGCTTTGGTGAGTTGTTGCATTTTGTAGATGGTACACACTACTGTCTCTGTGCATTGAGATAATGGAGAGTGAATGTTTATGATGATGGTGCGAATCAAGTGGCTCCTTTAGCCTGGATGATATCAAACTTATTGAATATTGTTGAGCTGCATGCATCCAGCCAGAGGGCACTATTCCATTGCACTGTTGACTTGTGCCTTGTAGATGGTGGGCTGCCTTTGTTGAGACAGAAGGTGAACTGTGTGTTTCAGAATTCCCAACCTTAAGCCTGGTTTTATAGACCCAGTGTTTATATCAGTGATCCAATTCAGATTCTTGTCAACATTAACCAGAATGCTGATAAACAAATTATACATGTACTGAAAGGGTAATGTATCAGAAAGGATTGATAAAGCTGAGGCTCTTTCCTTAAAAAGAAGTAGCAAAATGAGAGGTGACTTACACAAGTAATTAGAATTTATTGGATTTTGATAATACCTTTGTATCATTCTTTTATTAACTTTTACATAATATCCAAGACATTATTATCGCCCTGTTATACAATACAATATTTTACCATTTTATTTGCACAGCTGCTGGAGTACAATGTCTAGCCCATGATATTAATTTGGCAATAGTAACTGCTGAAGTTACGTACCATATTAGCTCACCATTTCTGTTTTGGACCAGCAGTGTGCTTGTGATCAAGCTTGAAAGAATGGATCAATGATGTTTCATAATTTGTTTTGATAATTGTGCATATCTGTTTCTGATTTCTCTTAAGACTTGAAACTAGCCTTACATGTCTGCATAAAAACATTTTTAATTTCTGATTTTCTGTTCAACAGTGCAGGAGCTTCTCAGACCAATGCTGTTAGCATTTGCCCATTCTGTACTAGAATTTGCGCAGTTACCTACAGGAATTATACTGCTTCAGTTTTATGTTCTGCTGGCCATCATTGTGATATGATGAAAGTGGGCTGCAGAGATTTGAATTATGTGTTTAATCTTAAGTCTGAGTTTTAAAGGTATCTTTTTTGCATGGGGATTAATGCAGTAATTTCAGGCAGTGAAACAGATGAAAGACCTGCCCTCTCCTTTGCAAGCCATATGCAGCCACAGCAGTTGCCTTGGGATTGAACAAGATGGCCACAGCTAGAAGCCTACCTTCTGACAAAAACCTGGCATTGTATTAATTCAATAAATGAGACTTTATTGACTTTGTCACTCGGTGCGGAGTGAGATTTAGATTTGGAGAATGTTATGTGGTAAGGTCATGAACTGCTTTCTGCTGTTATTACACATAGATCATAAGAAGACTGCAGAGGAAACGTAGGAAAATTCTAAGACATGTATGAATGCTGTTGTCTGTCCCTGGGATGAGTACTGTACACGTGGTCAGTATTACTGGATTAAAAACTGCAAGACTGCTACTTGTTAAAGTAATATTTTTATCTGTTGAAAATTGTGTCCATATATTTGACAAAACATCATGCCCATTTGGAACAGGTAGGATTTAATATAGTTGCTGGATTATTTTTGTTTCTAAATTTAAATGGACTTTGCAGTAATAATAATTTTAAAATGTGTATCTAACATTGGGCAATAGTATTGATGTTTACCTTAATATTTGTGAGTTAAGAGACAAGAATTGGAAAGGAAAAGATTTGCGAACGTTCTGGAAACAATGGTACTAGGCTATATTGTTCAGCTGAAAGGAGAACTAAACCCAAGAGATGAATTAAAATCTGAAACTAATGTTTATTTTTGTTATTATACAGTGGATCTTGTTGTGTTCTCGTCTTCATGCTTGATATAACATCACTCTTAAGTTTCTGTGTAGTTGAATTTTTTTGTCCAAAGTAAAATAAGCAAATCAATGAATCTTCATAAGATAGAGTTCTGACAGCTTGGACAGTAACTTTACATTTCCACAGAGGAGATGATGGACAGCCTGAAACTGTTGAAATTTTGATTTGCATGCTTTTTCAAACAGTTTGAAGAGTAGACTTTTCTTCAGAATAGTTTTTTTTAAACTTAATAGCCCTGGAAATGATCATACAACCGCTTATTATGAGACAGGACTTTTCAACTCCTTGTATTGAATGGAGATATTATTGAATAGAGATGTCACTGAATTGCAAAGCTATCAATTTTGCAAACAATTGATAATGTAGTTTGATAGTTTAACTATACTATTTTGTTCTATTAAAAAAATAGAATCATAGAGTCGAATTTTATTTGGAATTGATTATGCCAATTTTGAGCAGCTCTCCATGAGCTTTAGTGAGATGTCTCTCACAATTCTATCTTAGTCACCTTAATACTTTGCACCCTGTCTTTTACACTCAGCAGCAATCATGGTCATCATCTCTGTTGGAACCTTCTAAGATTTCTGCTGTTAGTATCCTGTTTAAGAGCCAGCTATGCATCAAGCCAATCACTGCTAGCCATGAATACTCTTCACAGTACGGGAAATGAAAAAGAAAAGCTTCTAAAGGCTTCATTGGAAATAGAATTCCACTTTGGCAGAAGTACAAATGCATCATGACCTGCCTGACTCTTAGTTCTATTCTATGATAGAATCCTGTCTAAGGGAGTGCTACACTTACCCTAATGTGCAACATAGCGTAATACCTGATCATTGTTCAGTTTTGGAGTGTGATATGTTGGAAAGATTTTAAATAGTTGAAAATGCTTATGCTTTTGATTAACAGGAGAAGCAAAGGTAAAAATCTCACAAAAGCAAGCTTCATTTGTTTCTGAGTGTGGTTGCTTGTAACAACAAATTTATGGTGAATGAAAGATTGTGTCATCAACTGACATCTATTGAAAGCAGGTATCAAGTTAGTCCTGTTTGGCTTCTTGCATTCTGCTACAGTACTGTATTATGGTGAAGGTGATGGTCATTCTGCTCAATGTCCTCAACTTCCTCCTTTGAAGATTGCTGCTGCTCTTCCAGCTTTTCAGCATCCATCATACCCCCTCTTGTCTATTCCAGTAGAACAAAGCACAACATGCTAGGATTATGTGGTGCAGTCTGATGGGCTGGACTGCAAAACTGTGCCATACTGATCCAATCCAATCCATCTTCAAGAGGCCTATCGTCTACTCCATGGTGGCTTTAATGGAAGAGTAATCTGCATTGTATCTACACTCAGCCTCAATCAAGAGTTTGTGCAATGGTGATCCACAGTAATTGCAGAAGGAAACCTTCTTTCCAAGTAAGGCATATGCGCTTGAGATGAAGCAGGAAATGAGTTCTCAAGGATATGGGGACCTTCTGGGCTATCTGATGCAGACTCTTAAGATGCGATAATGATCACAAATGATTTGAACATTGATCGAAAGGAGTCCTTTCCTGTTATGGTATGATATTCTCAATACAGTAAAGTCTTTAGCTGCCCTATACCTGGGAGAAACCAGCAATGTCGACAAAGTCCACCGACAGGCTGCAGCACTGACCTTATCATGGAAAAATATGATAAAGGATGTGATCTGGCACAAATGGAATCGAAATCGGCCAAGATACATATGTGGGTTGAGGGTTGCGAGTTGAGAGATCGTGATTGGTCTTCAGTGGATCCTTCGGAGTAGCCAGTCGCATAAAAAAATTTGGTGCCGCTGTCATTTGGACCTAACTGTTATGGGCTGGCCATCTGGATACAAATCCTGCCCATTGAAAGACACAGGTCTGTGACAGTGTCCTGGGACATTGCCTCTGTGGTAGCAATGCACTTGCCAGTCCCAAGGAAATGGCTTTAAGGACAATAGATTCTTGGCCTCCTGGTTCTGAGATTGGTCACTGCCCTTGACCAACTCTGGTGGGGGCATGCTGACTGACAATAGTCTCTGTTGACTTGATCAAGGATGACTCTGCTTAGACTCCGACATGGCCATTTTGTGGAAACATATTCAGTGTGATTGCTGAGAATGTTGCTGGCATATAGTGTAGGTGTGACATTTGATCTAGAGCAATGTTATATGGCAACGTTCACCCCCTTGACTGTTCACTGCTGGCAAATGTGACAAGTTGCCCAAATTTGCGCAAAACCGCAAAGCCAGACTGACATACTGTCGGGCTGTAAGCTCTGAATGAGGTTGTAATGTGCAGATGAGAAAGCAGAGATGAAAAAAAGTAAATGGACACTAAGAGAGCAAGCAACACATCCTGCTCCAGTGCATGAGAACGATACTTATCCCTCAACTTAAAGTGGCCTGCAGCAACATTGAAATGTAAGATGTTGGTGAGCTTTGAAATGAAGTGCTGTAATGTATTATAAGTGACTCAGTTACAAGGGTCAATTCCAGCTCCCTCTTGAAAAAGCTAATGAACTGACCCCAACGACTTCCTGTGGGTGAGAATTCTACAGGTTGGTAACTCTGAGTGAAGTAATAAGTGCCTGTGAGATGGCAAACCTTTTGCACAAAATGATGCAGGTGTTATTATTGGAATGTATTCTGAGGCTGTGGGGAATGTTGGCCAAGACAGAGATTCTTGGCTTACGCTTAAACCCTTTGGCATTGTGAATCTAATTTTACCAATCTCACACATTGTCCCAACTGACACGCTATCATCCTACGTATTCGGGCTTTGGAAAGTCCTGCCTGAAGAATGACACAACGTATAAGAAGGCTGTTCTGCTTGTTCTGGCATTTTAAATATGCTACTCAGTTAATTCCATTCTCCTGAGCTCTTTCATCATTTTCCTGCAATTAGAAGTACCATTTGCAAACAAAGCAAAGATCTAATTCATTGTTCTATTTTTCTGTATCCTGAGCTCCTATTTGGTGACAAAGATTTTTGTTTCCTTTTTGTTGGAAGAGTCATAGGAGACAGCTATAAGGTGAATAGCAAATTAACTAATGAGGAAAACATTTTTACACAATGATTGGTTAGGATCCAGGGTGATGTGCACGAGTGAGGGTGGAGGCCAATTCATGTGTGCCTATGAAAAAGAATCACGCTTTTCTCAATTTTTCAGACATTCTCCTCTTTCTGCCACATCCCCTCCAGCAGCCTTGTCTTGATCACTTAGTTGTCTGTAAAAAGGACCCAATCTCTCCCTTTGACACCTGAATTCGCGCCTATTTTATGTATTTCTTTCTACGGCCACTGTACCATCTGTTCTATTCACCCCTGCTCTGCCTCTGCTAAAAGTCTACAAATACACATTTTCAAACATTTTTTGGGTTTGGAAGAAGAATCATATTAGCACTCAAAATATTAAATCTGTTTTTCTTTCTCCACAAATGCTCCCAGATCTCCTAAGTTTTTCTAGCACTAGTGGTTATTCTTATGAAAGGGAAACTTGATACGTATATGAAGAGAAAAGAATTTTGCAGTAATAGAAACATGGAAAATGAGTGCAGGAGTGAGCCCTTTTGAGCCTATGCCACCATTCAATACAACCATGGCTGATCATGCAATCTTAGTATCTCATTCCCACCCTCTCCCCATACCCTTTGACCCCTTTAGTTACAAGGGTCAATTCCAGCTCTCTCTTGAAAAAGCTAATGAACTGACCCCAACGACTTCCTGTGGGTGAGAATTCTACAGGTTGGTAACTCTGAGTGAAGAAATTCTTCCTCCTCTCCCTCCTGACTGGCTTCCCCTTTATTGTTCTGCTGTGACTTCTCTTTCTGGAATTCCCAATACTGCGAATATTCTTCCTGCATCTAGCCTGTCCAGTCCCATCAGGATTTGATATACTTTTATGACGTTCCCCTCTCCCTCCCTAATTCTTCTAAATTCCAGTGAATACAAACCCATTTTATCCATCTTTCCATATATGTCAGTCCTGCCATCCTGGGAATCATTCTGGTGAACCTTCACTGGACTCCCTCAATAGCAAGAATTTCCTTCCTCAGACTAAGAGAACAGAACTGCACACTATAAACAAGATGTAGCCTCACTAAGGCCCAGTATAACTGCAGCAAGACATCCTTACTCCGATACTCAAATCCTCTTACTATGAAGGCCAGCATACCAATAGCTTTCCTCCCCACCTGCTGCGCCTGCATGCTAACCTTCAGCACCTGTTCCACCATGACATCCAGGTCTCATTGCACTCCACATTTTCCTAAACAGCCACCATTCAGATAATAATCTGCCTTTCTGATTTTGTGACTAAAATGGATAACCTCACATTTTCCCACATTACACTTTTTTCAACTCCACCTGCAACCTCCAGCATCCTCTTCAGAGCACACACTGCCAATCAGCTTCGAGCCATCTACAGATTTGGAGATATTGCATTCAATTCCTTCACCCAAATGGTTAATGTGTATTGTAAACAGCTGAGGTCTCAGCACTGAACCCTGTGGTATCCAACTCGTCACTGCCTGCCACTCTGAAAAGGAACCATTTATTCCAACTTTCTGCTTCCTGTCTGTCAACCATATCAATGCATTACCTCCAGTATTATGAGCTTTAATTTTGCTTAATAATCTTTTGTGTGGAGCCTTCACAAAAGTCTTCACCCTTGTCCACTCTACTGGTCACATCCTCAAAGAATTCCAGGAGATTTGACAAGCAAGATTTCCCTTTAGTGAATCCATGCTGATTTGGACAGATTCTGTCACCACGTTCCAAATGCTTAGTTCTTACTCCAGCGTTTTCCCCACCACCAATGTAACTGCTGTCAGCCATGTTCTGCTGCATTGGCTGCAGGCAGCTGTCGGCCATTTTGTGCCGCTTAACCACGGGGCAGTCCTAACAGCTATCCTCCAGTCCATTGGTCCACTTCCAGAATGCTGGAAAATGATCACCAATGCAAAAAGAGGATGAAAGGCTGTAAGTGGTAGGCAGAAGCGTGCAGTAATCAGATCAGATTCATTACTGAATGTCAGAGCAGGATTGTGGAGCTAAGTAGGCTACAGTTGTTCCTAATTTTGGATGTTCATTTCAACAGGATATTGGCATGTTTAAAATTTGCAAAACTGTGAAAATTAGTATGGAGGGGTCTCCATTAGGCACAGTGTACTTGAGTAAGGATCATCTCGGCGTTACCAGCTGGTAACAAGCGTATGACTTGCATTTGGGCTTGGGCACCTGTTGCTACACATGAAATAACAATGATAGTGAACAAACACAGAAAGTGGTGAAGAAACTCAGCAAGTCTGGCTCTATCTATGGAGAGAGAAACAGAGTTAACACTTTAAGAGCATTCCAAAGCACTCTGCTTTCCTTCACATATTCTGGCAGACTTGTTTGTCCATTAACATCTATTTTTGTTAATGTTTAGTTCAAGTATTACTCTTCAGAACCATAAAAGGTTGGAAAGCTTTTTTTTCATACTTTTAGCAGAGAGGAGGGGAAAAGGTAACAGATGGTATAAAGGCCCAGTGCAAAAGACAAAGGAGTTTTTAAATGGTGGTGAAAGAAGAGAAGGGATGTAAAATAGGTCTAAGTTGAGGTTTGAGATGGAGAGAATAAGTATTTTTTGCTGAGTACAAAGTAAACAAGATCTACAAAGACATGAGGAGAAAATGTAAGAAAAATGAAGAACAAACATAATGTGGTCATAACTAGAGTGATTGTAATGAGGTCAGCCAGGTGAACGTCACAGAATGCATTCCCTGATTTGAGGCTGTTAACCTGGTCCAATCAGGGAGCCCTGGCTGATAAGAACAGGTGTGTCAGACTCATGCTCACTCTGAGAACTGGTACTGAGGGAGCTGGATCAGTGTCAAGGACTCTCCATTTGTAAATAAAAGGTGATTTGATGATAGGATACTGACCTTGAATTAATTTGGTGCTGATGAGAGAAAAGCACGATCCTGAAGAAATTCATTTGTTGCAGTCGCTTTTGAGTTGGGGTAAGCATTTCTGGCATCATGGCATTATTTGGGAAGCTTGATAGGTTTGATCCTGTTGTCAAAGACTGCATGATATATGGAAAGAATTCATTATTTTTCCTGAGCAAATGAGATTGATTTTCATTTGCCCCAATGAAGGGTAATTCTGAGAGCTTGTGGACCCGCAGCTTTTTTCGGTTATGAGGAGCCAAACTTTTTCTGAGGCACCAGCTATCAACTCCTTTTGAGGAGTTGATAGATTTAGTTAAGGAATATCATGACTCTAAGCCACCTCTAATTCTGAGATGCTATTGGTTATGCTTGGCAATTTGAGAACAGGGGTGATCTGAATCGGGATTTTTGAGTCTGTTAAGGTGACTGGCAAAGGCATGTGACTTTTGTTTAACCCTTAATGAGATACAAAGAGATTTGTTTGTTTTTTAGTTATGTGGGATTAATGATGTAACCATGCAAAAGTGCCTGCTAGCTTGAGTTTAGAAGACTGAGAGGGGATATGATTGAGACATATAAGATTATTAAAGGATTGGACACTCTGGAGGCAGGAAACATGTTTCCGCTGATGGGTGAGTGCCGACCAGAGCTTAATAATATGGGGTAGACCATTTAGGACAGAGATGAGGAGAAATTTCTTCACCCAGAGAGTGGTGGCTGTGTGGAATGCTCTGCCCCAGAGGGCAGTGGAGGTCCAGTCTCTGGATTCATTTAAGAGAGAGTTTGATAGAGCTCTCAAGGATAGTGGAATCAAGGGTTATGAAGATAAGGCAGGAACAGGATACTGATTAAGGATGATCAGCCATGATCATATTGAATGGTGGTGCAGGCTCGAAGGGCAGAATGGCATACTCCTGCACCTATTGTCTATTGTCTATCGTCAAGCCCAACTGGACTTCAAACTGGCAATACAACTGGCATTAGAAGATACGGCAAAAGGAGCATATGAGTTTAAAGTATTTTGATGGAAGTGGATATCCTTGCCAGATCTACTGAGCTGGGGAAACCCAATTAAGTGAAGGGGATTGCATAGTGTGACTCAGGACATATCCTGAACAGAGGGGCACTAGGTCAAAAGTAAATTACTGCGGATGCTGGAATCTGAAACCAAAAGAGAAAATGCTGGAAAATCTTAGCAGGTCTGGCAGCATGTGTAAGGAGAGAAAAGAGCTAACGTTTCGAGTCTAACTGACCCTTTGTCAAAGCACTGGGTCAGCCCACAGCAAAATCCAAAACAAAGGCCAGCCTCAGCCAACAGTTTAAAATTTTCTTTAGGATCTGGGCAGACACGATGTTGTGGTTGCTGCTGGGATGCGGAATCCCAGATGGCAAATGAGTCCCACTAGACCTGATTTTAATAAGATAACTGATCGGCTTGCATCCAGGAGAATACACACCCTGCAAAGTCCACCGATATCTGGTTTGGAACATTTAAAGTGCTTAGCAGTGTCTAAATCTCAAATAGTTAAATGATCACTCGGTTGTAATGGAGATTGATACAGGTGTGGCCATTTCAGTGATCACAGTACCGGTTTTGAACAAAATTTGTTCTGGACTCCAACCTTTAAATTTGTGCAAGACCTAGGCTGGACTGGGGATGTATACTGGGCAATCTCTACAGATTAAGGGAACAACTTTGGTTCTGGTCTCTTATGAGAAGACACTGGTTCACTTACCACTGATTGTAGTAAAAAACCCAGGCTCAAGCTTTTTAGGATGAATTTTGTTGAAAAAGATTTATCTAGATTGGTTCAACATTTTGATTAGAAAATGACTGCCTGAATGAAGTGCTAATTAAATACCCAGAAGTTTTTTAGGATGGTCTGGGCACTATCGAAGGATCCAGGGTCACATTGAGCAGGAAGCAGTTCCACGATTCTGCTAGGTCTTTGCTGTGCTGTTTGCCTTACACACAAAAACAGAGGCAGAAATCAGAAGTCTGGAAAGCGAAGGGATCATCAAATCAGTTCAGTTTGTGGATGGGTGCAACAGTCATATTTACTCTGAAGCCTGATATATCAATTTGCCTTTGCAGAAAAGTTAAACAAATGGTAAATTGTTTTTTGCAACTGGGTAAATATCCAAACTCTTGCAGAGGATTTATATGCAAAGCTGGCTGGCAGGCAGGCTGTCATGATTTGGAGATGCCGGTGTTGGACTAGGATGTACAATGTTAAAAATCGCAGAACAACAGGTTATAGTCCAACAGGTTTATTTGGAAGCACTAGCTTTTGGAGAGCTGCTCCTTCATCAGGTGATTGTGGAGTATAAGATCATAAGACACAGAATTTCTAGTGAAAGTTTACAGTGTGATGTAACTGAAATTATAAGCTGGACATGAGGCATGCATACTTGCAATTGAGGTTAGATGAGGATTCCCAGGAGTATGTTTTACCAACATACATTGCCATTTGGGGTATCGTCAGCCTGTGCCTTATTTCTGGGGACAATGAGGAACATTTTACAAGTTCTATCTCAGGTCACCATTTAACTGGATGAGCTAGTAACAATGAAAACCATTAAGGAGCACTTTGGGAACTTGGACATAGCCCTTAGATGTTTCTCCCAGGTGACAATATGCCTTAGAAGGGAAGCATGTGTTCCAAATCACCTACTTGGCCACAGAGTCAACAAGACCTTGTTACACATGCTGGAAGATAAACTGAGCGAGATCAAAGGTGCCCCAGCTCTCATGTCTGAACCAGATCTTGGGTCTTTCCTTTAGTTGGTGAATTATTTCAGGAACTTCATACACACCTTGACTTCCATCTGGCATCTTTGCGTCAACTGTGTAAAATAAAAAAAAGGGTCAGCTTCGGAAATGGTCGCATAGCCAAGCCATAGCTTTTAAGGAAGTGAAGAAAGACTATCATTTGCTAAGGTGTTGACAAACTGATCCCAAGTGCAATCTGGTATTGACATGCAATGCCTCCCCTTTTCAACACGAGGGTAGCCTTAGCTCATAGATGGCCCAATAGAGAGGAATACCCAATAGTGTATGCATTTGGGACTTTGGCAAATATAAAGCATAAATTTGCCCAGATCGAGAAGGAAGTTTTGGCGGTCACATTTGGACCAGGAAGTTCCTCCAATGTCTTTCCAGACATAAATTTGTAATAATAACAGCACAAACCGCTGCTAGATTTACTTAGAAGGCAAGGCAGTGCTGCCTATAACTTAAGGCCAAATTCAGTGGTGTGCTCTAATATTAAAGTGCACATAACTACAAGTTGGAAAACCATTCAGGAAACCAAATAGCAAATATGGATGGATTGAGTCACCTTCTGCTGGCAGATACACCACTGTGTAAGAGTTTTTAATTTTTGGACAGCTGACAATATCAAACTTTGGATGCAGAAGAACTGATTCTGGTAAAACTGGAACAGCTGGTGGTGATGGGGAAACCAAAGGGCTGTCACAATCAGAATTAGAACCTTCTTTGGACCCAGAAAGGCGAGATCACAGTTGAGGATGGCATGTTATTCTAGGGAGCAATAGTGATTGCCCTGAGCAAAAACCGGCAGCAAATACTGATTGAACTCCTCCAGAATTATCCAGCTAGGAGTAAGTGATAACTGCAGATGCTGGAGAGTCAGAATTAAAACGTGTGGTGCTGAAAAAGCACAGTCAGTCAGTCAGGTTTTTGCCCAAAATCTTGACTCTCCTGCTCCTCGGATGCTGCCTGACCTGCTGTTTTTTTTTCCCAGTACCACACGTTTCAACAGATTCTCCAGCATCTGCAGTCCTCATGTTCTCCTAATCCCTGTACTGATATACCTCAGGAGGAACTACAAAAAAAAACAACTGGCCTATGTCCTCCAAGTCCAAGTGTGATGGCGCAAGGGATTGTAATAATGTCAGACAGAATGAGTTCCTTAACTGAGAATGTTAACCTGATCCAACAGGGAGACTTTCCTGACATTTTAAAAATGAAAAAAGAGGGTAGACATCCTGTTCACTCTGAGAGGTATGTCTGAGGGAGCTGGGTCAGTGTCAAGGACTCCGCGCCTAAGTAAAGGGTGACTTTGTGATGGGATAGTGGTTTCTGGAATTACTTCAAGAGTCATACAGGTCAGGTGAATTACTTTGATCCATTGAGGCTGTGTCTATTTATCTACGTTAATCCCATTTACCAGCAGTTTGCCCATAGCTTCAAATTTTTAACATTTTGAGTCCTCTTTTGAAGTGCTTTTTAAACATTGAGGTTTTTCATGCCTCAACTACCTGCCTGGGAGGGTAGCAGAGGCATGAAAAACCTCAATGTTTAAAAAGTACTTCAAAAGACGACACAAAATGTTAAAAATTTGAAGCTATGGGCAAACTGCTGGTAAATGGGATTAATGTAGATGAATAGACACAGACTCAATGGATCAAAGTAATTCACCTGAGCTGTATGACTCTTGAAATAACTCCAGAAATCATTATCCTATCACAAAGTCTAGATTCTAGATTCTGACCACCCTCTGGGTAGAAATGCTTTTCCTTTAATCCCTGCTAAACCATTAACTTTCACGTTAAAATTATGTCCCCTCATTATTGACCCTACAACTAAAGGGGACATAATTCCTATTCATCCTGTCCCAGACTGTTTCTGAAGTGGTTGAATTGAACATTGAGGTTTGAGAATGTAAAGTGGAAAATGAGGTGTCCGTCCTTGAGCTTGCATTATGCTTCATTAACACATCGCAGCAGGCCCAGAACAGACCTGATAGTATTTGAGCAAGATGATGTATTGAAGTGGCAAGCAATTGGAAAGTCCGGATCATTCATCTGGAGAGAGTGGAGGTGTTCCACAAAGCAATTATTGTTTGCATTTGGTCTCACCAATGTAAAGGTTACTGCATTGTAAGCAGCAAATACAGTAAACCAGATTGAAATAAATACAAGTAATATACTGCTTCACCTAGATGGTGTTTTTGGGAACTTGGACTGAGGAGAGAGCAGGTTATCATCATAGATCTTGACAGTGTGGAAGCAAGCCATTTGGCCCAACAAGTACTCACCAAACCATCTATGAGCATCCTACCCAGATCCTCCTCCCTACCTTATCCTTGTAACCCTCTATTTCCCATGGCCAATCTCCCCAATCGACACATCCCTGGACACAATGGACAATTCAGCATTGCCAATCCATCTGACATGCACATTTTTGGATTGTTGGGGAAACCCATGCAGATATGGAGAGAATGTGCAAACTCCACATACAGTCACCCAAAGTGGGAATCAAACTTGTGAAAGCACAAGCCTGACACCTGTGATTGGACGGAAGATACCATGGGATAGTGAGGAAGTGTTGGGAATGATGGAAGAGTCACTGGGAGGACAAGGAGGGAACAATCCCTGCAGAATACTGAAAGTGGAATAGAGGGTACGATATTTTTGGTGGTGAGGAAATAATTCTCCATATTCTTTATCTTAAATGGATGACAGCATTTTAAAATAGGAACTCCTAATTTGACATTCTGACAGGTGGAAACATCCTTGCCACATCTACTCTTTCAAAACATCTCTCAATCTTGTATGTTTCAATTAAGTTGATTCTTATTCTTTCAAGCTTCCAGCCTAACCCCCCCAATCTTTCCTCATTTGACAAAATACCTTTCTGGGTATTAGCCTAGTGAACTTTCTTTGATCTGCCTTAAATGCTGAAAAGGCTGTTTTTATTTTTGTCTTTTAATTAAAAAATTGTTGACTGTTTTAAAATCAGTGTTTTACAAGGATTGTTCTAAGTTTTTTTTAAAAAGCATTTAACCTGACCTTCATGGCAACTGTCATGTGAAGAGCTGCACAAATAAGCTGTAATTGAAGATGACAGATGATTGGAAGCAAGAATATCATGTATTCTAACAGATCTCTGGTTGGCAACATGGGGTTGATTGACCTATGGACTAGTGACTTTTTATAAATGGTAAAGTTCTGTTGGACTGTGATCAACCGTGTGGTTAACTGAACAGCATGCGGCTGGGAACAAGATACAGCGAAGTGATGAGATGTTCAGTATGTGTATGTAATGGGGAGTTTTTTTGGAGGAGAGGCTGAATTGGCAGGTGCTTTTTTCCCTGAAATGTCAGAGGCCGAGGGGCGACATTAAAAGTTTATAAAATCATGGGGCATGTATAGTGTTAATATTCAGGGTCTTTTCGGGTAGAGGAGTCCAAATCTAGAAGGCATAGGTTTAAGGTGAGAGGAGAAATATTTAAAAGGGACCTAAGGGTAACTGTTTCATGCTGAGGGTGGTGCGTATATGGAATAAGGTGCCAGAGAAAGTGGTGGAGGCTGGTACAATTACAACATTTAAAAGGTATCTGGTTGGGTATATGAATAGGAAGGGTTTGGGGAGATATAGGCCAAATGGAGATTAACTTAGGATATCTGATCAGCACGGACGAGTTGGACCGAAAGGTCTGTTTCCGTGCTGTAAATTTCTCTGACTGGAGTTCAATTTAGTGTTATATGCTTATGGCTTCTAACTATTTACCTGTAGCTACAGTCTGATTACTTGTAATAAGTGATTATTCTTGTTATGTTTTGAAATCTGACCATCATCTTTATCAACTTGGGTCTGAAGATTGGGGAATTTCATGTTTGTTTTAAAATCCTAAACTTTTATGATGGATCTGAGAATAATGGGGCTTGCTTTTTCAGTGCGCTACTCTAGTGAGTTGTGACAATGTATTTGCATTTTCTTCAAGTAAGGTGACCAATACTATTTACAAAATAACTGATGTGGTTTCACATATACCCTATATAACTGAAGCACAACTTCTCTGCTTTTGTATTCAAGTCCCCTCAATAAATGATATCATTTAATTAGCTTTCCTAATTACTTGCTGTACTAACACTTTGAGTTAAATGCACTTGTATACTTCTACATATGTGTTAAATTTGGTTGAGGTTAATATGGCTGTACATTTTTCAGAATAAGAATAAGAAGTCTTTATTATAAGGCAGAAAACTTTTCCCTGAAAGGGTTATTAGAATGTGGAGTTCTCTTCCCGAGTGAAAGCTAGTTCCTTAAATTTATTCAAGGCTGCAGAAGAGAATCTGGGTGGGGGTGTGGGGGGGTCTTGTGGAGCTGGGAGCACAACCAAATCCGCTATGGTCTTACTGAATGGTGTCGGTCTTGAAGAGCCAAATGATTTTGTTTTCTGTTTCTAAGTCATATGTTTCAATGTGAACTACTTCATTTTAAATGTAAAATGTTTACGTTATTTGTATATCATGTTCAAGTCAATTCTGAACGTGGATTTTCAAATAAACATTATTACAGAAATTTTGATTTGTAGCCACTGTATCTAAAGAAAATTAATGGTGAAAAGAATAAAGTTTGGAGGCCTTTACAAATGCTAAATGCTAGGATAGGAAAGAAAGAGCATAAATTATGATATACTGCAGATTTAAAAACTGGTGAGGCTGTACTTATGATGCATCAAGATCACTCAACGTACCATCCAAAATACTTAAAAGCAGAATTTAAAACTTGTGAACAAGTACTTATTTTTTGAATAAAAAACAATATAATTGATTAACAAACTTGTCTCTGTAGTTGAGTGGCATGCGCAAACTGTTCAACTGCCCTTGTAATTTAGTCTGGTGCCTCGACTGAACATTATACTAATGCACTACAAGTCTTTATTGCCAATACACTGGAAGCCACTGGAATATGATCGATCAATCATTCAGAGGTTCACATTGGTGCTCATGACATGAATAGATGAGGTCCTGCAAAGATAGTTCAGAGAGTTAGGTAGGAAATTGAAAAACAGGACCTCCAGGGTTGTCATCTCGGATTACTTCCTGTCCCACTTGCCAGTGAGGGTAGGAACTGGAAAAAAACTTTAATGAAATATGTGGCGAAAGATCTGGTTTGGGAGGAGAGCTCCAAGAAGATCATTGGGATGTTTTCTGGGCAAGGTGGGATCTGTACAAGAGGACAGTTTGCACTGAAACTGGAGGGGCACCATTATCCTAGCTGACTAGTACCAGTTGGAGGGTTTGAACTGGTGTGCAGTGGGGCAAGAGCCACAGCATTGGTCAACAAGTAAAATTATTTAGAAGGAGTCAGAAAGAAAGGCCAGTAAGCTGAGAGTAAGAACAGAGAGGTTACTGAACATGGCATGACTGGCATTCTGAGGTGTATTTGTTATAATGTGAAACGTATGACAGACAAGACAGCTGAACTTAGCTTGGATTAATATAGACAACTGATTTTAAAGCTATTAACTGTTTGGTTGAGAGGGGGATGAGACTGTCAGCTTAACATTCTAGGATTTGGATATTTCTGGTGAGATAGAGAGTGATGTAGAAGAGGTGGGGGAGGGTGGGGGAGTTCATCACCATTAAGGGAAAATATCAGCAAGGCCGTTTGGGAATATGAGGAGTTGGAATTTGCAATCACTTTTGGTGATAGAGGAACAGATATATGGACAGATTATGGAAAACTTTGAAAATGGCAGGGTTGCCATGTTGGGTGAATTTAACTTTTATGTTGACCAGAACTTGCCTAGTGCCAGGGGCTTGGATAGGGGGAGGTTTGTTAGGTGCATCCAGGATAGTTTTTTAAACAATATGTAAATAGTCCAGTTAGGGATAGGCCATGCTTGACCTGGTTTTGGGGAAATGAGGCCAGCCAGATGTTCAAAGTTTACACAGTGGAGTATTTTGGGAACAGTGACTGTAATTCTGTAAGTTTTTTCAATTACTTAAGAATAAAAACAGTCCTCTCGTCAAAGGCCTACATTGGCGGAAAACTAACTGCCACAATATTAAACAGGATCTGGGGAATGTAGATTGAGGATGGCTGTTTGAAGATAAATCAATATCAGGCTCATGGAAATGTTTTAAAGGGCAGTTGATGAGAGTTCAGGATTAGCATGTTCTTATAAAATGAAGGATATGGTTGGCAAGATTTGGAAAACATCGATGAGAAAAGTAAGACCATAAGACATAGGAGTGGAGGTAAGGCCATTTGGCCCATCGAGTCTACTCCGCCATTCAATCATGGCTGATGGGCATTTCAACTCCACTTACCAGCATTCTCCCCGTAGCCCTTAATTCCTCGAGACAGATGAAGGTTTCATGGCATTTCCACTGAATTGAAAGGAGCTCATGTGATTTAGAAAACAGAGGACAGTGACCCCTCAAAGAGTACAAAGATAACAGGAAAGAACTGAAACACAAAATTAGGAGGGCTAAAGGGGCCAGGATATGTCTTTTGCAAACAGGATTAAGGAAAATCCTTAAATATTTTATATAATGAACAAGAGGTTAGCTATGGAAAAGGTAGATCCATTCAAGGATCAAACAAGGAATTTATGCATGGAGCTGAAAGAAGTTAATGAGGTCTATAATGAATATTTTTCATCAATATTCATAAAGGCGAAGGACATGGTGGATGGTGAGTCTCCACAGGGGTTTATTGATATTCTAAGGCACGTCAATATAAAAGATATAGTGGTATTGCGTGTTTTTGAAAAGCATTGTGGTCAGGACCTGATGAGATCTATCCCAGAATGCTGATTGAGGCAGATGAGCAAATTGGTGGGGCCTTGTATGAAATCTTTATATCTTACTAGTTAGGAGAGGCTAAGGAGAACTGAGGAAGAGTCAAAGTGGTTCCATTTTTTAAAAGATTTATGGGTAACAAGGATGATAAGGGAAATTGCGGGCTCATAAGCCTTGCATTAGTGGTGGGGACATTATCGGAGATCATTCTGATGGGATTTATTGACATTTGGGAAAATATAGACTTATTAGTGATAGACAGAATGGCTATATGCAGGGAAGCCGTGTTTCACAAACTTGATTGAGATTTTTTGAGGAAGTGACAAAGATTATTTATGGGGAAAGAGCAGTATGTGTTGTTTATATGGACTTCAACAAAGCCAAAGTCCTTCATGGCAAACTATTACAAAAGATAAAGTCATATGGAATATGCTGTGAGCTGGTAAGACGGATACAGAACTGATTTCATCATTAAAGACAATAGCGTTAGAAGGATGTTTTTCAGATTGGAGTGGTTTCCACAAGGATCAGTGCTATGACACCTGCTCTTTGGAATATAAATTATTATTTTTGAGGAGAATGTGGGTAGCTTGATTTACTAAGTACGCAATTGACACTAAAGATTGTGGGAATGGATAATGTCAGAGGTTATAACAGGATTTGAGGAGAAAGTGAGGTCTGCAGATGCTGGAGATCAGAGCTGAAAATGTGTTGCTGGAAAAGTGCAGCAGGTCAGGCAGCATCCAGGGAACAGGAAATTCGACGTTTCAGGCATAAACCTGAAGAAGGGCTTATGCCCGAAACGTCGAATCTCCTGTTCCTTGGATGCTGCCTGACCTGCTGCGCTTTTCCAGCAACACATTTTTAGCTATAACAGGATTTGGACAGGCTGGAGATCTGGGTGGATAAATGACGGATGGAGGTTAATCTGGACTTTGCAAGATGATGCATTTTGGGAGTATACAGTAAATGGCAAAACCATTAGTTACATCAACATACAGAGGGATCTGGACATACAGGATGGTCAAGAAGGCACATGGCATGCATGCATCCATTGGGGCATAAAGTACAGTTGGTTCCAGTATAGTGCGTGTTTCTTCAACACTAATTGGCTTTAATGTGACTGAAGATTTTAAGCCACTATTTGTAGAACCCAAAATCCTTACCTGTATTGGCTATAATGTGATTCCGTCCCCATTAGATTATTGAATGGCACTACTATTACGTGATTTTCTTATAATGGGAGATGCACAAGAATGGAACAATTGTGTTATATCAAAACTGACTGTATAAAATTTGGCAAGTCATGTTGCAGCTGCAGATCCTTAGTACAGCGACATTTTGAATGTGTGTACAGTTCTGGACCCCACATGACTGGAAGGATGTGGAGGTTTTGTAGTGGGTGCAAAAACAGTTTACTAGAATATTGCCTGGTTTAGAGGGTATTGACTGTGAGGAAAGTTTGAACAAACTTGGTTTGTTTTCCTTTGAACATCAAAGGGTGAAGGTGACCTGATAAAAGCTTGCTAATTAAGAGGCATGGATAGCCAGAGTCTTTTTTTTCCCCCCAGAGTAGAAATGTCAGTTATCAGGGGATATAAGATTTAGATGAGGGGGCTAAGTTGAAAAGAGATGTGAGAAGCAGATTTTTCTTTACACACAGTGTGGTAAGTGCCTCGAATGCCCTGATGGAGAAGGTGTTGGAGGTGGTTACAGTCGCAGCATTAAAGAGTCATTTTGACAGCTATACAAATAAGCAGAGAATAGAAGGATAAGGACTGTGTAGAAACTAAAGCTTGTTAGTTAAGAAAGGCATCATGTGTTGGCACTGTCTTGGTGGGCCAAAGGGCCTGTTCCTTGGGTTATACTGATCCTTGTTCTTTATGAACTAACAAAGAAATCTCAAAGGCACAATAAGTGTGGGAAGGCATCACAGGAGTTTTAGATTAGATTACTTACAGTGTGGAAACAGGCCCTTCGGCCCAACAAGTCTACACCGACCCGCCGAAGCGCAACCCACCCATTCCCCTACATTTACCTCTTTACCTAACACTACGGGCAATTTAGCATGGCCAATCACCTGGCCTGCACATCTTTGGAGTTCTGCAAATTCAACTTTTAGATCACCTTTACCAATTTTGATATGTCCAGTTGGCAAGTAGATTAATGCATCCATTACTTCAGTTATAAAGAGCAATAACTTCACGTTTAATATTCTGTCCAATGGTAGAACTACTGTTAAGGAGCCTAGGACCAACTTCCACATCATTTTATGATTCTTGTTACTGTCCTCCCTTCCTCATACTGGACAGAATCCAGTGGAGGCAATGACTGCCCCAAATGCTTCAGCCAAAGAAATGGCGAGGACCACTCATCGATGCCAGTGTCAAGTCCCTTTAGAAATCTGTGTCATTCAGATTGTATGTTTGGTTGGTTGCAATTGATGTGAACGGACATGAGTTTGATTCTTGCATGTAGATGCAAAAATTTGAAACTATCAATTGGACCAATGGTTTGCAATTACTCCACCAATCCATTATTTTAACCAACATCATAAGTGCCACTTGACCTGCAGTGTTTTATGGAGAGAAAGCAGAGTTCATGCTTCAGGTCCAGTGACCCTTCTTCAGTTCAGAGTTTTTCCAGCAGTATTTTGATTTTTGTTTCTGATTTTCAGAATATGCAGTTTTTAAAATCATATAACTGATTTTCTATTAGCCTTTTTTTTTAAAAAAACTGCGAAACTGGTTGAGGGTAGGTAATGTTCCTCACTCGTTTTATTCTCATCACTGCATTTAATATTTCAGTAGCAGGGATAATAGCAACAAATACTACTTTGAAAGATACTGTTAGAAGGTTGTTTTAAAGTGTTGCGATCTCAACAAAACACCCCACTCGATTCTTAGTTAACAGAAAATTTTGACTTCACAGTTACTTTTGCCATTTCTTGTAACATTGTTCAATGACTTCTGCAAGATGGTCCTAAACCTCTTTTGGCTGATTATCTGTCTTTCTGACCAAGGAATTCCCTTTGATACTTGCTATTCTCAGTAAAACTTACAGAAATGGATTCAATCCTAATCACAATTATTTGAACAGCCTAATTACAAAATATATCAGTGAATCATCTCCCAGTCCAATCCAGTAAACTTTTCAAGATCTCTGACGTTTGATGGGCTGATACCTATCCACGTGTATTCAGTATTAAAATCCAGCTGAAGGAAGATGGTAGCTTTGGCAGCCAGTTGTTATGCATTAGCTCTAACTTCAGTCTCAAGAGACTGTGCCACTTGAGATTCTGCAAGCAATGCTTGCTTTATGACTGCCACGTGGAAAGTTTGCTGATTTGACATTGATCAGTTTCTGAAATTCCTACCCCCATCACAATCAATGATTATAGTTAGTTCATGAAGATGAACAAGTCAAGAATTAAGTGGGCCATATCTTGCATATATTGTCAAGGATGCATTATATCCACTGAAAAGAATAAATGCATGGCAGAAAAGTGACCCCAGCATCATCTACTGCTCCTTTTCTGATTTGTCCCCTTGCCTACGCCCCCAATCTTCAACTTGAATGGAACCTTCCCTATCTGCTTTTGAGAAATACCTGAGAGCCCCTAGTGATTTCCCTGTGTAACTGCAGTGAGCTATGGGGTATGAGGGAAGACTGTGCCCTTCTTTTAATTAACAAAATTGAGATTTCCCCCATCTGACAATTCAGTGCTATTTTAGGGACTGTAAATTAGTTTCAAGAAACTTAATAGTTTGATTTACAATTTTAATTTCTGCTTTTTCCTGCATTGAGTTTTGGAACTTGTTTTTTAGGGTCAAAGAAGAACAAAAACCTCAACAGCCACAGTAAGTAATAATTTCCGAATGTAGTGAGCTTGAAATTGCAGTGTTTTGCCCCTGTGCTTTCTGCACCCTCTGGGTATTAGCTATTCTTGATACCTTACTGGCTGCAGTTGTAGTGCATCATTTTGCTTTCTGATTAGCTGTAAGAGAGCTGGCTGCAGCTTCTTACATCATCCACATCCAGAATGGTTGTAGCTTTTCTGCTCTCTGCATTTGGAATGGTTAAGCATAAGCTAATATAATATTACCCTACTATATCCTTACTTGCTGGATCTGATTGCAACTTTCATTCGCATTTGGCTGTAGCATTTCTTTCTTGCCTGTGTTGTTTTGGTGCAAAGAAACTGAGGCCAAAGTTAAGTGTCTTCTTTCATTGTTCAGTCACATTATTTGCTTATTTGAACAGGTGGTTTCCCTTTAGTGGGATCACTGAGCTGGTAAATAACGTTCTTCAGCCACAACAAAAACAACAAAATGAGAAGGAATCCCAGGCGTAAGTAAGCTGCTGCACATAGTTTAACTTGGTGCTTTTAACCTTTTCTCTCATAGTGGGCAGTGTGTGACATTGGCAAGTCATGACTGATCAAGTAGAATACAGCTGTTACTCATTGATTCCATTTACTGAGTATATATGCACCATCTGAACATTTTCCATTGAATATATTTCTACCCAATTTTTAACATTTAACTTCACAATTGCATACCATTTTCATAGCATAGGAAAATAATTGTTAGCAGTCATTCTGCCTGCTCTTGTAGATCTTGCAACATTATGAGATGAATAGTGGGATATTAGTACTTTGATTATAATTATGGTGTATTTTTGTTCTTTGAAGGTGTTGTCTCCCCGATGCATATTATGGAATCTTGTAGGCTGCCCTTATCTTGAATGGAATAGACCTGAGTATTAAATATTTGTAATGACTATTATAATAATATAGGTTGGTCGTGCAAAATCTAAGTAATCAAATGAATTAGTTTCCAAACTTGAACAAATTATATCATTGTTATGAGATTTTTACTTGGACCATGACCATTTAAATTACACACACAATCCATGCTACTTTATTATTAATTTGCGCCTGAAACACATTAAAATTGATGGAATCTCAAAGCAATAACCTTGATGTTTGGTTTAAGAAATAATTATGTACAATACACATGTTTTATTGAGGATTGAAGCATTTTAATTTTGATATGAAAGGTCCACAGTTTGTCAAATCCTGGTGATAGGAATTAAAATCCAAATCTACCTGCTAGAATATTAAGATGTGTGGGGGAAGAAACTTGAATATTGTGTCTACTAGCTTTGGATTTGATCTTTTCTGGTTTTTAAAAAAACGTACATCACATATACAGTGCTAATGTTCTTCTACACGGCCACAACATTTTCTTCTGTAATAATGGTGTTCAGTCTGCTAATGAGATATGCCTGAGCCTGAGAATGAGTGCTGCTGAAAAGGTAGGTGTTATTTCATTTTGTTTTTACTATTGATATTGGGGAATTTTATTTATCCATTTTTCTTTGAAATACCTTTTTGGTAAAAGATATGCTCAGCCATTGCTGCACGTATATACCAATGTGTGACAAGATGTGTTCAGTAAGTATCTAACTCATAGGGATCGAGCGCACATGATTGAATATATCTATTTTTGGCTAATGTAGTGATTGCTGTACTTCTCTGTCTTGGATAGATATTTGATCCTTCAGTGTTCTAATGTGCAAAGAGGGATAAAATAGCATTAATTCTGGGCAATCTCATTCGAGGGGTTTTGGTATGATAACTCAATTTCTGAGAAACAGAATAAAGGACAATATAAATGCAAATACTTTTTCTCTACTGCGCCCAAGGCACTGACTCTCTGCTGGAATGTGGTTCTGTTGCACTATAGTATATTTCCATGCACCCATTATTCATGTGTAAACATTTTTTCCTTTATATTTGGAATGTAAACTTCACTAGCAAGACCAACATCTTGTTGCTGATTCCTGATAGCGCATGAACTGAGAAATTCTCTGGTGTTTTTTGAAGAACCAACCACAGTTCTGTGGAAGTGGAGTCACATGTCGATTAGATTAGATTTCCTACAGTGTGGAAACAGGCCCTTCGGCCCAACAAGTCCACACCGACCCTCCAAAGAGCAGCCTACCAGACCCATTCCCCTACATTTACCTCTGACTAATGCACCTAACACTACGGGCAACTTAGCATGGCCAATTCACCTAATCTGCACATCTTTGGACTGTGGGAGGAAACCAGAGCACTCAGAAGAAACCCACACAGACACGGGGAGAATGTGCAAACTCCACTCAGACAGTTGCCTGAGGTGGGAATTGAACCTGGGTCCCTGGCGCTGTGAGGCAGCAGCGCGAACCACTGAGCTACAGTGCTACCCTAGGCTAGATGATTTCCTCAAGGACATGATTGAACTGGATGGGTTTTTACAACAGTAAGTAGGATCATTGTCATAGAGTCTTACAGCATGGAAACAGACTCTTTGGTCCAAATTGTCCATGCCAAACTGTACCAATCTGATCTAGTCTCATTAACAAGCATTTAGCTCATATCTCTCTGAAGCCTTCCCTTATCATTTGCCTATCCAGATGCCTTTTAAAAATTGTGAAGTTGTCTGATCTGATCATGACTGAGATTTGTTTTCGATTCATAGTGGGATTTGAACTTGTCTCCAAAGCATTAGCCTATGCCTCTGGATTATCAATCCAGTGACTTGCTACTCTCTCCATAAATACAAACAAGTATGTTCGACAGTAAGGCATTCTGATTGAACCCAATCTTTCTCATTTTTCAACGGCAACTATGAGTTACTGATTAGGATGACAAATCCTCTGAAATTTGTCTCCCACTCCCTAACAAGGGTACTGAGGCCAAAGATAGCACCTGTTTTGAAATTGACTGACTCAGTGATCAAAATTGGGACCTTACTGAAATGTATGACTCAAATTATCAATGCATTGTGTCATGCACACACTTACAGAAACATTATCTGTATATTTTAACTATTGTGTATTCAATGTTTTAATTATAACCGATAATGCAGTTTAAAACAAAATCTTCCTAGATATTAATAATTGATCGGATGTTATGAGCAATAAAAGAAAATTTGTTTTAGTTTCCATAAATACAATGATCAGTTTGAAGAAGAGAGTTTTTGACTGGGTGTGTTTTATGTCACACAAACCATCGACTCATCTGTAACATTGTCCACTTCTTACCCTGGTTTAAGCCTAACTAGCACTGATTGATTAGTGATAAGCGTTGCATTGCTATCCTCGGGCTTTACTGAGACTAGGAACCGAAAACTTTACTAATCACCTGTCACAGCAACTAATGTCCAAAGTTGTAGTCACTGATGTGGATGTCTCTCATGCAGTTTACCTACTAGATTATGACCTTTATTCCCTCAGTCACTTCATGGAGGGAAGTTGCACTGGCAATTATGAATATTGTTGGTGTTAGAGCAAGAATAATTCAGTAGGCCCTCTACGGACTAAAGGAGCTAGTATGAAAGAAGAAAGTTGATATTCAGAGACACAAATCAGACAAGAGTTTATTTGACATCCAGTCCAGAAATTTGACTTTCACTACTGAACAATGTAATTTCCATTTATTTTCAAAAGACAACTGTTTTAATACATTTCATGGAACCACATGATAAACTTTGAAGCAATACTCCCATTGGTTTCAGTCACCAGCAAATTAATTTAGAAATGCTGTTCGTGATTCATGCATGTAATTTTTGGGTTCCTCACAGGGTACATGCATCTTTTAAAATTTTCCTTTCTACAGTTTTGTAGTGTGCATCTATTCATCCTGTCTGATTACAGTGAAAGATGTGTTTTGTGAGCCCACTGGGAGAAGATAAAGGCAAAGTGAATGCTGTATCAAGACCATTGTGTTAAATCTTTGGGTTATCATTTGCCACATCACTGCAATTCTGAGAATTCAATCTCCACAAAAAAAAGCTCATTACTGTCATACCTCTATGTTGCTAGTTTGTTTTTTAATTGGAGATGTGGGAGAGATTGACAGCCGAAATCACACGTGAGATCGTTACACATGTTCCTCCATGTTAGGGTATTTCTGCACAGTGAGCAAAACAGTTTAAGCCTCAAATTTAATATTATGTAAGATAACTTTGCAAGTGCTGACACTACTGTGTTCCTGAGATACATTGCAATATCATCATAAATATTTAATTGCTGAAAATAACATGGTGAAAATTGGAGCAATGCATCAATTCAAGGAAAGACTTCTTCCCAGTGACTCAATGCATAGTGTGATAATGCAATGCAATCCAATCATATTGTTTGGAAGGAGTACATTTAGGTGAACCACAGCCATGCAGCCCCTGATTTTCTGTAAATAGGTGAGAGATCATAGGCTGCACAGTTTTGTTTTAATTTCAAAAATATACTTTATTCATAAAATTATTTGGATCTCTGTACAATTGGTCATGCTATTCTTGTGCACACATTACATTGCTTTACATACAGACACCGAAATTTATTTTTCCCAAATACAAGTCTGTACACTTACTATCCAGCTCTTCTGCTGAGGCGTCAGCGGAGCCCAAATGACTGGGTGACCCCTGTTCTTCTTAGGCAGGCAGATGTTACATGGTGGTCTTTTCCCACTGCACCTTGGCGGCAGCTGCCCCAAGCTTCAGTGCGTCCCTCAACACGTAGTCCTCGACCTTGGAATGTGCCAGTTTGCAACACTGAGTTGGGGTCAGCTCCTTCAGCTGGAAGATCAACAGGTTTCGGACCGCCCAAAGAGTGTCTTCCAGCGAGTTGATAATCCTCCAGACACAGTTGATGTTCATCTCGATGTGCGTCCCACACAGTTAGTTTACCTGAAATGTCCTCCAAAAGAACACTGCTTCCAGTAGAGCCCTCAAGCACCATAGGACTAGTTTAGTGCAAACATTTTTTTTTATGTGGTGAGCATTATTCTGTTTACTTTGTTGAATTTACACTGTACCAATTTAAAATGTACCAATTTGCACTGATTTCTCCAGAAGGCTATTAGCTGTTAAGGATCATTCCCTGAAAACTTTTTGATGTTCTGTGAATTAGTCCACTTTTAAAAACATGCATAAAGTTATCATAAAATGTGATTGGAAGGCCAACAGTTCGAGAAAATTTGGAGAATCTTTCTGATGTTCGCAATCAAATAGTAAAGGTTTAATGGGAAGGCAATCAAACATCTGTGTGAAACATGTGATATGCGGCTGACATGGTGTTGTGTTGTTGTCACATGTCAGTATTTCAGCTGCTTCCATGAGTGGATGAAAGCGATGCTTTCCCTGTACTTTCTTTGGGGCCATAGATCCTAGTGGCCTGCACCCACTGGTTTGAAAGAAAATTGAGATGACTAGGTAGGGGAAAGCAAGGGACATGTACATATGTTACATGAGTATGGATGTTGATTTAATATTAGTTTTTTTTCTCTGTCAGGTTGATTGACCTCAGAATCAACTTTCTGGCTCTCACAGTTAGTGTGTGATTACTACAGACACCCATGAGGTTGTGCAGGTTCTTTTGTGGCTAATTCACAGTCATGGAAATAGTAGTGATTTTTATGTTGATACCATTTAGGGATTCTATGATTTCCTTTAGAGTTTGGAAATCAATCTAGTGGCATATTCATTTTGAGTTGTGTATAAGAGAGAGACTCCCAGGAATGATGATATGGACTTGTTTGCATTGGGAACATTTTAGGATTGGGCAGAGTAAATGTGGAAAAGTATTAGCTTGCTTTTAGTGTAGAAGGATTAGGAATTTTATTTTGCCTGCAGGAAAATCTCAGAGCTTGGAAAACTATTGGTTTCAGCTCACAGAAGTCATATTTGAAGTTGGATGCATGAAGCAACTTCTCCTCAAGAACGGAGTTGGACCAGAAGAGCTGGGAAGTAGTTACTTCAGTGTAAGGGTTTTTAGTTTTTTAACTTTAATGTAAGAGGCTGTCAAACTCTCAAGATCAGAAATTGTATAAAACAGTAAAGTTAACACTACAGATGTGACAGAGAAGGGAATTACTCTGGTGTTTGATGGCATAAAGATTGATGAAATATTTCAAATTGTGTACTTGTAAATAATTGGGTTTATTCTACTTCATCATTTATTTTGTGTAATAAATTCCTTGTACTTTTATAACTAAATCAGCAGCATGTGTTTCAGTGAAAGACCACCTTGTTAGATCAGAGAAAAGATCTATCAAGCCAGGTATCAGTCTGAGGTCTGACTTGTCCAGCAACAACAAAAGCTGGGATCATAAGTAATGCACAACGATGATTGTGTCTGGAGTTAAGGAGGATCGGAAGATCAAAAATGAAGTCATTCATGAATTAGCTGATCCTTACCAAGAGCATTTTTGTGTACCCAAAACTACCTGTACACTGAGTAAATGTGAGTTGCTTATTTAAGGAACTTTAGATATATAACAAGTCACACAGATCAGGTCTTTGAAGTGGATCTTTGTAAATGCTTGTATTTACAATAGATTAACTAGCTGTGATGATGTTGCTCCTTTAACAAGGTTATGCTGTTCTTGGCTTTTCTTTTCAGAGGTCGTAAATGCAGTGATTCTGAAAAGTCTGGTTTTCAATGGGTTTTGGGACCGATTTGATTATAGCTAACAGATACTTCCTCAGGAAAAAGGCTTTCAAGTTTTAAAAATAAAACACTTGTACAATGAAAGGAGTATGGCCAGGTCTCCCAACTCAGCTTATCTCTGGTTTGGTTTGGTTTTGGCAGTCTGGATATTCACTGAAAACAGTCAGGCAGTTTTGAAGCTGCTGGACCCAAAGAAGCGGGACCCTGCTGATCCTCTCTCTAATATCTCTCCTGTAAGACCCTGTCTTTGATTTTACCTTTTGCACCAAGGGGCGGTGATGGGGATTGCTGTAAATATTTGGAACAGCATTATTAAGTTGGGATAATCTGTTGTGCTTTCGGATAAGTTGAGTTATTTGGTATTCTGTTCTTTTTTGCGTATGTTTCATTTGGTAATTTTGTAATTAAATTCTGTTTTGTTTAAAACTAAGTGGCTTGACCAACTGCATCTCTCCTAGAAAACCCACTTTACACTGGCTTAAAACAACTAGTAAAGGTAGGGTCTGGGCTACTTTCTTGAAATGTTTTGAGGGGGTCTGGCCTGGTCATAACATAGTTGAAGGAGACAATGAATATCATAAATACTTAAATATAGTGAATCAGTTTGTAATCAGTATTGTTTTTAATTAATAGAATTCACCACTCGACAATCTAGGATAGGAATCTAAGTAATGTGGCTTATGGTAAGATGTATGGTAGAATCAGATGAGTCTGATAAAGTTCATCTCGACATCAGGAGTGACTCGTGCCATCTTTAATTCTTCGCCAAAGTGATATGTTGAAATGCTTGCTAGACAGTCATGATTTGCAGATGCCGGTGTTGGACTGGGATGTACAAATTGAAAAATCTCACAACACCAGGTTATAGTCCAACAGGTTTATTTGGAAGCACTAGCTTTTGGAGAGCCCCAAAAACTAGTGCTTCCAAATAAACCTGTTGGATCTGGTGTTGAGTGATTTTTAATTTTGTCAGACAATGGCAAATTGCCAACTGACAGATTTCAGGCTTGATAAACACATTGTTGATGACAAGACTCACCTCATTAATAATCAACCTTCCATTTTACAAAACTCCAGTGGTTATAACTGATGCACAATGAATGAGACTGACCGAGCATTTAATGGCAGAGTTGAACTGGCATACAAACCAGCCCTTGCTTCTCTGGAGCGACATGGATATTTCTGCATCCCCGCATGGGGAGAAAAAGTGATGAGGTGTTCTGAGGGACTAAGCAGGCAACTTGGGAAGGTATGTTAGATGAGTGCTGAGAAGTCGTGAGTCTGAAAGCGAGTGAGGGAAGATGTTGCAGGCAACAGTGAGAGTGAGACAGCTAAAGCCTTGTGGGAGGTGAGTGCATTAGTAAAGATAGTGAATGTGATGTAACAGAGGGAAGAGAGCAGCAACTGTTCTGGTGAAGTGGAGAAGGTCAGTGACCATCTTACTGCATTGTTGACCGTTCCTCCCCACCCTGGAGACAGCATTGACCAAGGCAGTGACCTTGGACTAGATTGTCAGGGTCTAATGGCCTTGTCTTCTCTGGGAAAAGAATGCTTCTCTGGACCGATCCATCCTCCAGGTTACTGTTAGGGAATCCTGGAGCCAAATTTACCTTCTCCACCATTTTCCACCTCTGTCAGTACTCATCTGGATGTACAGCATTCTTTCAGAGTTGCTTTATATGCAAGGGTTCTGGTTTTGACAGATAATCCCCAAGTGGTGAATTCTTCAGGGGACAACACATAGTAAGATGTGGCTGAAATCAGCAGGAGAAACTGCACAGGGACATGATTGATATGCCAATTCTGGTATGACAAAGTGAGAAATTCCCCTTAACCTTGTGACATTGTGCCTTTTTTTTTAAAGACAGATTAATGTATCTCAGATTTGGCTAAAAGAAAAGTTCTATGTGCTAAATTGTAGTTTACCATGGGTCTGTAGAACCCTTCGAGTGGACATTGGATGAGTTGGTAAGGTAAGGACAAAGGTTGGTGGATGTGGGATATGTTTGCATGATGGAGGGGATTTGTGGCCATAGGTGGAAGACATGACGTGACATGGGAGTTAGAATGGGTGAAGCATGGGGAGTGATTGTGGGTGATCAAATACCAGATCAATGAGGCTGGCCTTGACCACAGCCAGCTTTTACAAACAGTAATACTGCGGTTGTCTTACAGCTTCTCGCCCTTTTGGCTAAGGTCAAGTGTCTGTTCTTATCAGGGCAGGTGTCGAGTTGCGAGTCATCAGAGCTAGTGGAGATCATTGCTGGATCGTGATTGGATGTTGGAGGATCGTTTGGTTGTGCTGACCTGCTCTTGGTGGATCTTCATGCTGGCTTCGGCCTAACGCCAATTCAGGTACCAGCCAACCTCAAGAGCTATGGCCTCAACAGCTGCCTGCAGCCCTGGACAGGGGGTTCGAAACACAGTTAGGGTGACTGTGAAGAAGTTCGAGGGTAGTACACCAGTCGATCGCATCCTGTTTATTAAGAAAGTGCTGTTGGGATGCTGTGGGTTCGCCACAGTGGACATGTACTGCCTGCAGGATTTCCCTGGGGCAGGCTACTTTGATGTGACCTTCAGAAGTGTGAAGCAGTGTGAGCAGCTCCTGAAAGTCTTCAAGGAGAAGGAAGGGGAGCCGCTATTCTCCATCTTCTCGGCGATCCCATTGTGTGTGCTTCCTGCACAGAGAAGTCAGGTTGTTACAATCCATATGTACAACCCCTATGTTCCAGCGTCTGATGTCCTGACCTTCCTGGGAAGGTACGTCCAAGTTGAGGGAGAAGCCACCGAAGTGATTGACCCCTTTGGGATCTGGACCAGTAAGCGGCAGGTCAGGGTAATCTGAGGGCCGATGATAATGGGAACATGCTCCACCCACCCTCGAGCTTCGCAATTGGAGGGAGCAGAGGCTACCTGACATATGCAGGGCAGCCAAAAGTGTGCTGAACCTGCGGGAAGGCAGGACATGTGATGGCGGATTGCAAGGTGACCATCTGCAGGAATTGCAAACAGGGGGGTCACCTGACTAAGGACTGTCAGGAAGCAAAGTGCTGCAACCTGTGCAGAGAGGCGGGCCACATGTACAAGACCTGCCCAAGACAGGGGGTGGGGGGGCACTTACGCACAGGTGGCTGGAGGTGACAATGTGAGGTGTGGACCCCCAAAGACCAGCAAGGTCCACCCAAACAGCAGGGAAACGGAGTCTGGTGGCACCCAGAAAGAAGAACAGGCTGGAGTAGAGGAGGCAGCAGCCAGCAGAGAGACACAGCAGCTGATCCTAGCTCTAGCTGGGCAGATGGAAGCAATGGAGGAGGAAGTAATTGAGAAAGCAGAGGGGTGGATACCGGTTAAAAACAGGAAGAGAAAATCCTGCCAGGCCTCCAAAGCCTCCCAGCAAAGGGGGAAAAGGCAACTGCACGAGGGCTGTTAGTTTGGTCGGGGGGGGGGGGGGGGGGCAACGATAGCCACGCCTCTGGCCTGGGTATCCTGTTGCGAGGAGGCAACTTCACCATCTCTGAGGTTAAGGAGGTGGTGGGCTGGCGCCTCCTCGTCGCCAACATTGTGTACTGGAATGCTCCCCTGAGACTGATTAATGTGTACACCCCAGTGGGTAAGAGTGAACGGTTGGCCGTCCTGCAGCAGCTTCCACTTTTGCTGGCTATGTCCAGGCCGGTCATTCTGGCTGGAGACTTCAACTGTATCATTGATGCAGATGGATGATCCGGTGGGGGGGACAGTAAACTGGATGCCACATCCAGAGCCCTGATGGACACGGTAAAAGATGCCAAGCTGCACGACGTCTTCAGCACCCCTGCAGACGGTGCGCAGCGTAGATCCACCTGGTCACGGGCAGACGGGTCTATCCGCTCAAGGATAGATTACATGTTTGTGTCCCAAAGGCTCTTGGTCAGATCCACCGACGTCAAGCCGGTGTTCATCTCTGACCACTGCCTCCTGCTGGTCGACTGTCACCTACAGGACGAGCAGCAGGCGGGTAAGGGAATGTGGAAGTTGAACACAAAGCTGTTGACCCTGGGAAACATTGAGGAGCTCAAGAGGGACTACGCAGGTTGGAGAACCATGAAGCTCCTCTTTGAGTCCCCAGCGGACTTGTGGGAAACAGTAAACGGGAACATCAAGAGGTTTTTCATCCTCAAAGGTGTTCAGGAGGTGAGAGAGAGGCGGGGAAAACTGTCCCAGCTCCAGGAAAGTATGCAGAACCTACTCCTGCTGCAGACGATGGGGGTCAATGTCACGGAGGACCTCAAGGAGGTGAAGGGCCAGCAAGCCTCGCCGTTTGACTCGGAGGCCTCCAAGATAATCTTCCGGTCCAGGGTCCGCTCGGTGGAGCAGGACGAGACATGCTCACGTTTCTTCTTCCAGAAGGTGCACAAAGAGAGCTCCATGCTCAGCAGCCTGAAGGAAGAAGATGGCTCGATAACGTATTCTCAGGCTGACGTCATGAGGATCAGTAAATCCTTCTATGCCAGTCTGTATGACGCAAAGCCGACCGACAGCACAGCCTCCCAGTCGTTCCTGTCCTCTATCATGGAGGTCTTAGACGACAGAACACGTGAGAGGCTGGACCAGCTGCTATCTTTGGATGAGTTAACCAAGGCCCTCGAGTCCGTCGAAAAGAATAAAACTCCCGGAAGCGAAGGCTTACCGGTTGAGCTCTATTCCGCTCTGTGGGACTTGATTGGCCAGGACCTGCTGGAGGTGTATGTCAGTATGCTTCGGGCAGGCACCATGAGTGAATCCATGAGGAAAGGCATCATCACCCTCATCTACAAGCGGAAGGGGGACAGGGAGGAACTCAAAAATTGGAGACCAATCTCACTGTTGAATGCGGATTACAAAATTCTGTCAAAGGTAATCGCCAACCGGGTCAGGTCTGCTCTGGGGTCGGTGATTCACCCTGACCAAACCTGTGCTCTGCCGGGCAGGAGGATCGCTGAGAGTCTCGCACTCCTCAGGGATACGATTGCCTCCGTGCAGGACAGAGGGTTTGATCGCCTGCCTGATCAGCCTGGACCAGGAGAAAACCTTTTACAGGATATCTCACAGGTTTATGAGAGATGTTCTCTCCAAAATGGGCTTTGGGGAGGGAATCTGCAATTGGATCAGACTGCTCTACACCAACATTGTCAGTGCAGTCGCAATCAATGGGTGGGAATCAGATAGCTTCCCAGTCAGATCTGGAGTCAGGCAGGGCTGCCCTCTCTCTCCTGCCTTGTTTGTTTGCTGCATAGAGCCATTTACTGATTCCATCAGGAAGGATGTGAGCCTGAGAGGGGTGACTATTCCTGGCAGCGGGGGCCTGCAGGTTAAGGCCTCCCTGTACATGGATGACGTCGCCGTTTTCTGCTCGGATCCGTTGTCCCTGCGCTGATTCATGTGCATATGTGACCAGTTCGAACGGGCCTCGGGGGCCAAGGTAAACCGAGGCAAGAGCGAGGCCATGCTCTTCAGGAACTGGGCTGACCAATCCTTCATCCCCTTCACCGTTGGGACCGATCACCTGAAGGTGCTGGGTATTTGGTTTCGGGGGGCTGGGGCGTGCGCCAATTCTTGGGAGGAGCGTATCAGCAAAGTGAGGCAGAAACTGGGCAGATGGAAGCTACGGTCTCGCTCTCCATCGCGGGAAATAACCTGGTCATTAGGTGTGAGGCACTGTCATTGCTATTATACGTGGCACAGGTCTGGCCTATTCCCAGAACCTGTACCGCTGCAGTCAGCCGGGCCATCTTTCAGTTTATATGGAGATCAAAGATGGACTGGGTCCGAAGGGACTCGCTGTACAAAGATCTGGGCAAAGGGGGAAAAAATACACCCAATGCCATCCTCACCCTGATGGCCACCTTTGTGTGTGGCTGCATCAAGCTGTGCGTGGATCCCTGGTACGCAAACACCAAGTGTCACTACGTACTGAGATTCTACCTGTCCCCGGTGTTGCAAAGGATGGGCCTGGCCTCGCTGCCGCGGAATGCTCCGAGTAGTTGGACCGTTCCATATCACCTGTCCTTCGTGGAGAAGTTTATGAAGAAAAACACCTTTGACCACAAGTCCATCAGGAAGTGGTCAGCACGTAGTGTCCTTGAGACCCTTCGGGAAAAGGAGAGGGCGGATCCTATCGAGCAGTTCCCTGAGCAGACTGTCAAAGCCATTTGGCAGAATGCCTCATCACCAGAACTTTCCAACAAGCACCGAGACATGGCTTGGCTGGTGGTGAGAAGGGCTCTACCTGTGAGATTGTTTATGCAGTGGTGTTTGTCGAGGCTCGTCCTGCGCAGCGCTGTGATGCGGGACTCCGTGCTCTACAGCCTGTTCCCCAGGACGCACACCGAGACAAATATCAACTGTGCCTGGAGGATCATCAATTCGGTGAAGGATGCTCTCTGGACGTTCCGAAACCTGTTGATCTTCCAGCTGAAGGAGTTGACCCCGACTGAGTGTTGCAGGCTGGCACATTCCAAGGTCCAGGACTACGTGTTGAGGGACGTGCTGAAGCTTGGGGCAGCTACCGCCAAGGCGCGATGGTGAAAGTCCGCCATGTAACATCTGCCTGCCTAAAGAAGAACAGGGGGCCCATGCAGTCATTTGGGCTCTGCTGACGCCTCAGCTAAATATATGGGCATATGATTGTCATATACAGGTCTGTACATTTTTCAATGATAAATCCCGATCTGTGTATGTAAATGTTTACATATGTATGGCATGACCAACTGTACAGACCATTAAATTATTTTATGAATAAAGTATATTTTTGAAATAAAAAAATGGTTCTCTCACTTACCACAACTGAGAAGTGGATCACGAGGATCTGGTGTCAAAGAACAATGAATTGTTTGCATGTAAAACAAATGGAGTACAATGAGCAAAATTTGAGCACTGGGAGCAAAGATTGTTGCAGGGATATGACATAGTAACATTGATAGAAAAGTGGTTCAAGCCAAACTGAAGCATAAACAGAACTTGCTGGAAAATCTCAGCAGGTCTGTTAGCATGCGTGCAGAGAAATCAAAGTTAATGTAATTCTGAGGAAGGGTCACTGGATTCAATATGTTAATTTTGATTTCTCTTCACAGATGCTGCCAGATCTGCTGAGCTTCTCCAGCAACTTATGTATTTTGTTTCTGATTTATAACATCCTCAGTTCTTTTGGATTTTATCAAGCTAGAACAGGACTGAGTACTTTAATCCTGGGTTTACACCGGCTTATGGTAGAAATGGTGTGGGTTATGAAAGGAGAATGTATGGCAGTGTTGGTTAAAGATAGTATCATAGCTTTTGACTATGATGCAGTTCCTGCTTTAATATCTTTATGGTCAGAGGTGAGAAACAAGAGGGGAACAGTGACCTTGAATATTTATTATGGACCTACAAATAATGGGGAGGAAGGAGAAGCGAGTATTTGTAAACAGATTATGAAGACCTTTAGGATAAGAGGGATGTGATAACTGGTGATTTCAATTTACCTGGGGTAGATTGTGGGGCATGAATGCAAGAGAAGTTTTTGGAACAGTACATTTCCAGGACTACTAGGGAGGAAATTATGCTGATTCTGGTCCTAAGAAATGACGCAGGTGAAGTGGAGAAATATTGCACCATGTTATATTGTGATCGCAATTTCATTGGAAAACAATAAAAATCAATCAAGGATGAAGATCTCACACTGGAAGTGGTCAGATTTTAGAGGTCTAAAAGTTGAACTGGAGCAGATTGATTGGAAGTATATTTTGGTGGACAATAGAATTGATGAAAGAGTTGAATAGGATGCAACCATGGAAAGAAATTAATATGGAGTATCTTAAGCTTGAGTACACTGGATGATTAGTGATATTGATAAGAAAATAAGGAAGAGAAAGGAGGCATTTGATGTATACCAGAATAATAGCAATAAATATCAGAACGAGTATCTCAAATGCAAGAGAGAGGCTAAGGATGGATTAAGGAAGACTTAGAGGAAGCGCAAGGAAAGTATGGCAGGCTGTGCTAAAAGAAATAGTGAAATATTTTTGAAACACATTAATAGTGAAAAATTAATGAAGAAAAAAGGTAAGCTGCTCACTGAAGCAAAAGATGTGGCAGAGTTATTAAATGATTATTTTGCTTCTATCTTGATCAAATTTGTAGATGGTGACAATGGCTTAATTGAAATGTGGGTGTTGAGTAAATGAGTACATAAAGAGGAGAGATATTACAAAGGCTGACAGCATTCCAGGTAGAGAAGTTGCCAGGCCTTGATGGGATGCGTCCTAGATTGCCGAGAGTGGTAAGGGAGCAAATCACAGATATGTTGACAAATGTTTTCTCGACCTCTGAACAAAGGATTAGTCCTAGAGGTGTGGAGGATTGCAGATGTGTAACCATTAAGAATGGGACATAGGATAAACCAAGAAACTATCAGCTTGATGTCAATGGTGGGAAAACTGATGGAGGCCATACTATGGGATGATATGAATATGCCCTTTAGAGAAAATAAGTTAATATTAGACATGGCTTTATCAACTGCAGGTCATGTCCGACAAAATTAATTGAGTCCTTTGAGAAGGTGACATACGAGATGAAGGTAGTGCTTTGGATGTGATATATTTGGACTTTCAGAAATCATTGGATACAGTGCCATAGGGCAGGGTGGTTAGCAAATTAGAATGTTGAGGATTGGTGTGTCCCTGGCAGCATGGATTCAATGTTGGCTGAAAGATGGCAAATAGAAGGTAGATTTGGACGAACAATTTCCACACTGGAGACAAGTTGAAAGTGGTGTGCCCCTGGGATCGGTGTTGGGACACTTAGAATCCCTGCAGTGTTGTTAGCGGCCATTTGGCTCATTGAGTCTGAACCGACTCTCCAAACAGCATCCCACCCATACCCAGCCTTTCACCCTATCCTCCATAACCTTGCATTATCACAGCTAGCCTATCTAGCCTGCACTTAGGGACACTATAAGCAATTTATCATGGCCAATCCACCTAGTCTGTACATTTTTGGATTGAGAGGAAACTGGACCACCCAGAAGAAATCCACACAAACATGGGGAGAATATTTAATTTCCACGTAATGTCACTAAAGAATGGTCGAACCCAGATCCCTGGCACTGAGACAGTAGTGCTAACCACTGAGCCACCATGATGCCTCAATACTGTTTGCTTTTTTTCAGATGCATAAAAATGATTTGTAGATTGCTGTTGAGGGCAAAAATCTTTAAATTTGTAGATGATACTAAGTTAGTGAGAATAGTGAATTATGAGGATGATTCTGAGCAACTTGAGAGAGACTTTGACAAGTTGACCAAATGGGCAGACACCTGGCAGATGAATTTCGATGTCAAGAAGTATGAGGTAATACATTTTGCTTAAATCCCTGGAGAACATGCAAAGAAGATTTATTAGAATGATATGAGAAATGATGGATTTTGATACAAGAAATTAACTTTATTCTCCTTGGAATGGAGAGGACTAAGAGGTGACCTTATTAGGTATTCAAAATTCTGAACAATTTTGACAGGGTAAAGAAAGAATTCTGTATACTGGTTGTGTATCAGTAACTAGGATCACAATATCAAGATTGTCTAAAAGAGTGCTTGGAGTGAGATGAGGAGAAATTTCTTTATGTAAAATTATTGGGATACGCTGCCTGGGAGTGTTGTTGTTTGTTGTCATTATCTCAGATATCTGTCCATGTTCTTCCTACACCATGAATTCCGAGCAGCGTTCAGTTAATGGTATCCAGATCACAAGCAGACTGTGTACTGCTCCAACACAGAGCTTGAACCCCTCTGTTAATTCAACCAAACACCTAAAAAAAGTGCACCTTGCCTCGTAACCTGTTACAATATGAGTGACAGAGAAGTCAAATTCCATTATTTAAAAAAAATCAATGATTTTAAGTCTGAAAGTAAACATTAAACAATGATTCACAATTATAAGCCCCTGTTCTCTTACCTATTTATTATCTGCCTCCAACTCTACAACAGTATGCTGTTCCAAAGAGACTCTTACTAAAATTCCATCAAAACCACACAGCCACTGTCATCTTCTGTGTCTGTCTTCTGGCTGAGGATTGCCCTGGGTCGCCATCTTTCTTTTAACTGTGAGCATGTATCTTATGAAAATGTACCTTTTGATCATATTTCCAAATTTCTTGGAGAGCAAGATTTTATATCTCCAGCTGTTTGTCTCAATGGCAGTTGCTTTCTCTCCAATTTTCAAAATGCCTGCATTTTTAAACCCCCAACATCAGATCATCTCATTGGTTTGATGTTGGCAAAACAAGAAATTCAAACTCAATTGGGTTTTAGTGTCCTGGGCATAATTTAAATTGGTTCGTTAAATTGTTGTCAAAACAGCAACTGAAACTCCGATATCTGTATCTGTTTCACAGCCAAATGTTACATATTTTCAATTTTCCAGTACACTCTGGGACTGCCATGTAGTCATTTACAGAAGTGCTTGTAATGTCTCAGTTCAGAATGGTGTTCTCTCTCTTATGCCTTCAACTTCATAACAGTACTCCAAATCTTAAAAAAAAACAAATTGCTGCAGAAACTTAGTAGGTCTCACAGCACCTGTGGAGCAAAAGCAGGGTTAAGCTTTTGAGTCCAATGACCCTTCTTCAGAACTGATAGGTAGAAAAAATGATATTAATGCTGATGGGTTGGGGAGTGGGTTGGGGGGATGGGTGGTAAAGTGAGTAAGTTGATAGGTGGAGATAGAGCCCAGAGAGAAAGTAAGTTAGTTAGACAGGCAAAGGGATGGTTGATAGTCAGCTCAGGAAGGAGAGCACTTGTTAATGGTCACAATGAGTTAATGAAAATGGGTTGGACTTGTTGAAAGCAGTCCACAACATGGCAGGGCCTGGGTCATGAAAGATCTTCAGGCGGAATTCATGATATCAGTTGTCTTAACTTCTCTGCCTCTCCCACCCACTTGTACCTATCTCCATCTGAATTGACTGCCTTCCATATTCTCTGATCCAGTGCTTACTCTTTAATCAAATGTGCTGAGAAGGGATGGTGCTGTTGCTTGACATACTAACCTCTACATTTGAGTCTGAGTGCCAGCCCTTGGACACCACCTCCTACCATCCTCTGTAAATGATGCCACTATTGAACATCAGCCCATTATGACAGTTACTAATCTTGTTGATCTAGGGATCTAACCCTAATCACGCTCCCAAAAAAAGCTTCCATGCTTATAGTCCCCCAAACCCATATAGCTTGCTTCTGCCTTCACAAAATCCACACAGGACTGCCCAGGCAGACTGTCTCTGCCTTTTCTGCCCCATGCAACATATTTCTTCCGATCTTGAATCAATGTATTTTTCCCTTTATCCAATTCCTTCCCATTTAGATTCCCAATTCTTCTGAAGCTTTACAGATTACAAATGTGAGCCATCTTGTCTTCACCATGGATGTGCAAACCCTTTAGACCACCAGCCCTCATCAGGATGGTCTTAAGGCTCTCTGCTTCTTTCTGGAAAGATGGACTGGAGTATCCCTGCCCACCATCTCTCTCCTCAGCCTAGCCAAGCTTGACCTCGCATTGAACATCTGCCTTTTTAACTTCTCTCACTTTCTTCAGATCATAGTCTGGCCATGAGTACCTGCATAAACCCCAGTGCCTGTCCCTTTGTGGTGCACATGGAACATTGCTTGTTTTGATCCTACTCTGGTCTCTCCCCATAACTTCTAAAGGTACATTGTTGACCTCAGTGCTATTTCCCCATTTCATCTGGAATTGGAAAAATTTACTAATTTCTACCATGCTCTACTCTGACTTCTCTATTCCTTTCTCGATATCTGTTTCCATTTCTGAGCGTAAGCTGACCTTCAATATCCACGAGATACACCAACTTCAACTATACATACTTAGACAGCTTCCTGTAGGGAGTTGAGAGTATGGTGCTGGAAAAGCACAGCAGGTCATACAGCATCCGACAGCAGGAGAATCAACGTTTCAGGCATAAGTCCTTTATCACCTTGCTTTTCCAGCACCACACACTTGATTCTGATCTCCAGCATCTGCAGTCCTCACTTTCACCTTATTAAAGCTCAGCGATCTAACTTACATCCATATCATCAAACTGAACTACAAATCTTTTCAATAATGCTAACCATATTATAGAGAACTACATTGTGAGCAGCGAATACAGTAGATTAAATGACATGAGGTGCAGGTAAATCCCTGATTTACTTGAATAGAGAGGAAGGAGGAGGCAAGTGTTGCACCTTCTGCAATTGTATGGGTAGATGCGATTGAGGCGTGAAGAGGTGGTGTATGGAGGAGGAGTGGACCAGGGTGTCCCAGAGTGAACAGTCAATACGGAAGGCTAACAACAGAAGGAAGGAGAATATGTACCTGGATGTGGCAGAAATGGAAGCTTATAATCATTTGGATATGGATGCAGTTGGAGAGGGAAGTGAGGACCAGGAAGACACTGTGTTGTGGGAGGAAAGAGAAGGCATGAGGATAGAAGTGCAGGAAATGGACTGGATATGGCGGAGGGTCCTGTGAACAACAGTGGTGCGAATCCAGATAGCCGTTTCTGAGATGCTTCACTTCAGCAGAAGGTGTTGTTGTCAGAACAGATGCAACGGACACCCAGAAACTGCGAGAATGGAATGTAGTCCCTACAGGAAGCAGGAGAAAGTGAGACTGCAGATGCTGGAGATCAGAGTCAAAGTGTGATGCTGGAAAAGTACAGCAGGTCAGGCAGCTTCTGAGGAGCAGGAGAGACGATGTTTCAGGCAAAAAACCCTTCATCAGGAATGCAGTGATGAAATACAAATTGAGTGACCTGCCTTGCAGAACATTTACAATCTATTTGTAAAAACAACCCTGAATTTCCAGTTGCCCACCACACAGCACACCACTGCGCTCCCTGGCCAACATTTCTGGCCAACAATCTGGAAGAACAGCATCTCATCTTCAATTTGCGGAGCCTGTAGGCATCAGGATTCAGTATTGAGTTCAATAATTTTAGAGCCTGAACACCATCTTCCATGTCCTTTATACCTGACACCCAAAGCCCTGCCGTTAAATAGGCTGCTTTCAGCTCAATTAATCCATTTTCACCTACATGTTTTCATCATGAACAGATTTTTTTTTCCCTTTTCTGACTTACAAAGACCATCTCTTTGCCAAACTCTCTTTCTCTCTTGCGCATTCTGTCTCTCGCACGTTCTGTCTCGCCCTCACGCCCTCTGCCGTGCTCTTGCCTGGCTCTCTCTTGGGGCTGTGTCTCTGACTATCCATTCACTCATCCTGTCATCTTTTCCTTGCTGCTCTCAGTTCTGAAGAAGGGTCATTGAACTGGAAAATTAACTCTGCTTTCTCTCCATTGGTGCTTCCACACTTGCTGAGTTTTTCCAGTAATTGTTTTTTGTTTCAGATCTGCAGGAGGTTGAGAGTGTGAGAAAGTGTGTGTGTGTAGTGAGTGCAGAGTGTCTTAAGTCTGTGAGGGGGTGCATGTGTGAGTGTGGGAGTATGTGTGTCTATAAGGGTTGTGTGGGTGTCTAGTGTGTACCTGTGTCTGTGTGTGTGTGTGTGTGTGTGTGTGTGTGTGTGTAGTGCAATGGTGATCACCTGTAATGTGACAGGTTCCGGTTGAGGCCCTCCCTTTGGATACTGAACTTAGCTATCAGCCTCTGCTTGGCCACTTTCCTCTGCTGCCTGTCCCAAAGTCCACCTTGGAGGATGGTCACCCGAAGGTCCGAGGCTGAATATCCTGGACCACTGAAGTGTTCCCCAATTGGGAGGGAACCCTCCTGTCTGCTGATTGTTGTGCAGTGCCCATTCATCCATTGTCGTAGCCTTTGCTCGGTTTCCCCAATGTACCATGCCTCCGGGCATCCTTGTCTGCAATGTATAAGATAGACAACGTTAGCTGAGTCACATGAGTACCTGCCATGTACAAGGTGGGAGGTGTTCCCACATGTAATAGTGGTATCTATGTCTACAATCTGACACGTCTTGCAGCGTCCACTGTGACAGGGTTGTATGGAGTTGTCCTGAGAGCTGGGCAGTTTGCTACGAACAATGATCTGTTTGAGGTTTGGCTTCCAATTAAACCTGTTGGACTATGACCTGGTGTTGTGTGATTTTTAACTTTATCCTATTTCAGTTATGTCTCTTCTTTCTTTTACTGTTAAACTATTCAAAATGATGCCAGATTGTGGTGATTGTTGAAGCTTTTCATTGTATTTTATTTTATTATTCCCTGTAAAATGACAAATCATTCCCCATGATGATATAAAGGATCTTATTCACACATTCACTCTGACTCTTTATAATCCTCAGTTGCTTTTAAAGGGGCATTTCTCTTATGACAGTACAGCGCCCAAATAATACCAGGTGAAAATGGAAACGGAAAGAAGTCATAACGGTGAGTCACTGTGGTTACAAGCAGCATTTCTCAATCAGGATGACATAGATTTTAAAAAATTAAACATCAAATTATGATGGATCACTGCACTTAAATGATTGAGAAGCATTTACTCATTCAACTCCTTCCTTTACATTATACAATAGTTATTACAGGCAGCTTCTGGTTGATTAGAAAAGGACCTAAAACTGTGATTTTCTTTTTGTAGTGTCAAATCTGCAAGCAAATTGTAACTGTTACGCTTATCAAGTTTTATAATATTTTGTGGGAAATGCAGTAGAAGGCTGAAACAGATTTCACCCTTCCCAATAGAAATGTTCAATGTAATCTGTTCTGAGGCAGAAAATGTTCTACACTTTTGAAGTATTATGCTCAGTTGATTCCTCATATGACAATTTACATGCTTTGCACAAACTTACATAAGTTGAATACTTCCCATTTGTGTACAGATAAAGAAGGTTAGTACATTTCCAAATTAAGTTGTGTGGCTTGGAGAGCAACTTGTAGGTGGTCGTGCTGCTCTTGGTATTAGAAATTGAAAGTTGGAAAGTGCTGTTGAAGCAGACCTAGAGAGCTGATAAGCTGCATCTTGTTGTTGGTGCATAGTAGATTGGTGCAGGAAATGAATGTCCAATTAGTGGATATGGTGCCAATCAAGTGGACTGCTTTAGTCGTCGTGTCAAACTTCTCGAGTGTTGCTGAAGCTGCAGGTGGGGAGTAATCCCCTTTTGAGTCTTGCCTTGGAGATGGTGGACAGGTGTTGGGAAGTGAGGAAGTGAGTTAGTGTTGTAGAATGCAAATTTCTTGTAGTCACAAATATAAACTATTGCCCATGACTTCTCTGAGGAGCAGTGAATCTCATCCTCTGGAAGAGATCACCTGATTCCATTAAAATTGTGTCATGATCTGAAATGCTCACTCTCTTGCAATGGAGCTGGCAAAGTTGCGATTGTTTTGACCTGTGATGACCTGTGCTAGGTACAATTGCTAAGGGCAATGAATGAGGGCAAGAAGCCCAAAATCAGGTCCTGCTTGCCTTTTTAAAAACCCTTCGTCTGTATACTAATTCAGATCTGGGCTTGAAAATCTAGAACAAGCATTTATTCCGTAGCAGCCAATTTTCTTTAATGATATTCAGGTTATTTTGTCCTAGGTGAAGGTTTGCATGACTAGTTGATGGTAGAGTACAGATTCTGCCTGATCTACCAAAAGTTTTTTTCACTCTGGTATTTACTTCGGATTTCCAGCACATGCAATCCTTTACATTTGTGAGAAAATTGAAGAGTCCAATAACCTTACTTGCATGAACAAAAGAATCTCGTTCTCAGTAAACAGCTAATGTTGCAACTAGTCTGTACCGGAAAGGTAGTGGGGAACCATGCAAGGCTATGTACTTTGGCAGGAAGCAAACAGGAAATGAATATAATTTAAATGAAGAAAGACTGCAGAAAGCACAGAGAGGTTTGTGTACCCTAGAATGAATAACCATGGTGAGATTGCTGGAGGCAGACAACCAGAGGGATGTTCCAAGCAGTATCTCAAAGCTGCATGCAAGTGTGCCATGAGGATGGTGGACATCAGTATCACATTGGAGAATTACCTTATAAGGATTGAGTTAAATGGCAATACCTCCTGGTCTGACCTGCACCAGCATGATGAGCATTGATTGCAGTGGTTTGGCAACAAAATCCATCACAGAATGGAATAACCTGAAGGCTTTAATTCCCATTTGTTTCTGGTCCATTGTGTTTATTCTGGATATTAATAACCGAAGACAGTTCTACCACTGGAATTCAGGTATACCCAAAGTCCACTGCAAAAATCGTATCCTTTTAATACTTACAATTGCAAGCAAACTGTTTTTATATGGACTTGTCTGAAGAGCAGACCAGTACAAATACAAGCCTGTTCCATCTCAACTGCTAGCCATTTATCAGATGAGTTGTACAGCTGGTTAATTGTGCTGCGAGGCAAGCTATTTTTATACTCTTTCCATCCAAAGAAGCTATCCATCTTACACTTGACACTATAGAGTCTCCATCAAATGATCAGTTTGACCATAGGCAACCATCATAAACATGTTACCTACCATGGCCAGTTTGATGAATTCACTCAATCGGACTGGCTTGTATCTCATTGGATAAAAAACTGATTTCTTCCCCTTAATGAAAAGAGATTGATTGATTGATTGTGGTAGGGGACTCTTTAGAACGAGGTACAGACAGACGTTTCTGTGGCCAGGAGGGAAAAATCAGAATGGTGTGTTGCTTCCCTGGTGCCAGGATCAAAGACGTCTCAGAGAGGATGTAGAATGTTCTCAAGAGGGAGAGGGGCCAGCAAAAGGTCATTGTACACATTGGAACCAATGACATAGGAAGGGAAAAGGTTGAGGTTCTGAAGGGAGATTACAGAGAGTTGGCAGGAATTTAAAAAGGAGGTCCGTGAGAGTAGTAATATCTGGATTGCTCCCAGTTCTACGAGCTAGTGAGGGCAGGAATAGGAGAATAGAGCAGGTGAATGCACGGCTGAGGAGCTGGTATATGGGAGAAGGATTCACATTTTTGGATCATTGGAAGCTGTTTTGGGGTAGAGTGACCTGTGCAGGAAGGGCAGATTGCACTGATTTGGACGGGGACTAATATCCTGGCAAGGATATTTACGAGAGTTGCTTGGGAGAATTCAACTTAGTAAGTGAGGTCAGGGGAGGGGGTGGTGGTGGTGGTGGAATCCAAGGGAGATAATGAGGAAAGAGATCAGTCTGATACAGTTGGGAATAAAGACAGGTCAAACAGTCAGGGCAGGCAGGGACAAAGCAGAGAACACGGTAGGACTGATAAATTCAACTGCATTTATTTAAATGCAAGAGGTCAAACAGGGAAGGCAGATGAACTTAGGGCATGGGTAGGAACTTGGGACTGGGATATCATAGCAATTGCAGAAACATGGCTCAGAGATGGGAAGGACTGGCAGTTTAATGTTCCAGGATACAAATTTTACAGGAAGGACAGAAAGGGAGGCAATAGAGGAGGGGGAGTGACCTTTTTGATAAGGGATAACTGTACTGAGGGAGTATATTCCTGGAAATACATCCAGGGAAGTTATTTGGGTGGAACTGAGAAATAAGAAAGGGATGATCACCTTCTTGGGATTGTATTACATACCCCCTAATAGTCAGCAGGAAATTGAGAAACAAATTTGTAAGGAGATCTCCATTATTTGTAAGAATTATAGGGTGATTATGATTGGGGCTTTTAACTTGCCAAGCATAGACTCGGATTGCCATAGTGTTAAGGGTGTAGATGGAGAAGAATCTGTTAATGGGTACAAGAACATTTTCTGATTCAATATGTGGATGTCCCTACTACAGAAGGTGCAAATCTTGACTTACTCTTGGGGAAATAAGGCAGGGCAGGTAACTGAGGTGTCAGTGGGGGAGCACTTTGGGGCCAGCAACCATACTTCTATTAGATTTAAAATGGTGATGGAAAAGGATAGACCAGATCTAAAAGTTGAAGTTCTAAATTGGAGAAAGACCAATTTTGACAGTCCAGGTAGAAGATCCTTTTATCCGAAATGCTCAGGACCTGTTGGTTTTCGGAAGTGGGAATTTTTCGGTTTTCAGAATGTGACAGTTTAATGGTGAAAGTTTTAAAACTCTTGCCGTATAAGCAGACTTCTAACTAAGAATGTGCTTGGTCACAGTCCCCCCACATCACATCTGAGCGACACGCATTGAGTGGGTGTTGACTTGGGGGCATTCACAGAGAAACCTCAGGCCTGTCAGTGCTTGGTCACGCCCCCTCATGTCTCATCTGAATGACACATCGAGTGGGTGTCGACTTGGGTTAACCGGTTGTCAAACGAACTTGTAAATGAGAAGAAAACTTCACCAAAAAAAAATCGCCTTTCAGAGCTTTTCGGTTTTTGGATGTTTGGATGAAGGATCTTCTACTTGTATTAGGCAAGAACTTTCAAAAGCTGATTGGGCGCAGAAGTCGCATGGAAAGGGATGGCTGGAAAATGAGAAGCCTTCAGAAATGAGATAGCAAGAATCCAGAAAAAGTATATTCCTGTCAGGGTGAAAGGAAAGGCTGGTAGGTATAGCGAATGCTGGATGACAAAAGAAATTGAGGGTTTGGTTCAGGAAAAGAAGGAAGCATATGTCAAGTATAGACATATATTGAGTGAATCCTTAGAAGAGTATAAAGGCAGTGCGAGTATACTTAAGAGGGAAATCAGGAGGGTAAAAAGGGGACATGAGATAGCTTTGGCAAATAGAATTGAGAATCTAAAGGGTTTTTACAAATGCATTTAAGGACAAAAGGGTAACTAGGGAGAGAATAGGGCCCCTCAAAAATCGGCAAGGTGGTTTTTCAGTGGAGCTGCAGGAGATGAGGGAAATATTAAACAACTATTTTGCATCAGTATTTACTGTGTAAAAGGACATGGAAGCTATAGAATGTAAGGAAGTAGATGGTGACATCTTGCAAAATGTCCATATTACAGAGGAAGAAGTCCTGGATGTCTTGAAACACATAAAAGTGGATACGTCCCCAGGACCTGATCAGGTGTACCCTAGAACTCTGTGGGAAGCTAGAGAAGTGATTGCTGGGCTTCTTGCTGAGATATTTGTATCATCGATAGTCAGAGGTGAGGTGCCAGAAACTGGAGATTGGCTAAAGTGGTGCCACTGTTTAAGAAAGGTGGTAAGGACAAGCCAGGGAACTACAGACCAGTGAGCCTGACGTCAGTGGTGGGCAAGTTGTTGGAGGGAATCATGAGGGACAGGATTTACATGCATTTGGAAAGGCAAGGACTAATTAAGGATAGTCGACATGCTTTGTGCCTGGGAATTCATGTCTCACAAAATTGATTGAGTTTTTTTGAAGAAGTAACAAAGAGGATTGATAAGGGTAGAGCGGTAGACATGATCTATATGGACTTCAGTAAGGCATTCGACAAGGTTTCTCATGGGAGACTGGTTAGCAAGGTTAAATCTCGTGGAATACAGGGAGAACTAGCCATTTGGATACAGAACTGGTTCAAAGGTAGAAACAGAGGTTGGTGGTGGAGTGCCACAAGGATCGGTGCTGGGTCCACTACTTTTCGGGGTGATGATAGAGACAAATTGGTTAGCTTGCAGACGAGAGAAGGTTATGGGGCATATTTTACAGGTATCCAAATGTTCAAAGTTTTTTTGACAGTAAGTTGAGAACGACTGTTTTCACTGGCACCTGGGAAGCAACAGATTTAAAGTAGGTGGCAAAAAGTGACGATAAGACTGTTTTCATAGAAGTAGTTATGGTTTGTTAGGACCGGTGCGGAAATGTAAGTTTTTTGGCAAAGGCCTATCAGAGGGACTAATTGCGATAGAACTAGCTCTTTGGAAGAGCTTTTCTGCGTTTTGTTCCATGTGATAATGTTGTTCCACCCAGGAATGAAAGCTTTGAATTAGTTGGGAATCAATAAACACAACTGGCAAAAGGTTTTCAAACCATAACTAGGGTATCATTGGACACCAAGAAGTTCAACATCATACTTCCTTTATTTTTTTCCAGATGTATTATCTCAGAGCAAACATTCAGTATTGATTTATTCAACCATGCCAGGTCAAATATCTCCTGTCGATCTGAAAGTCCTATTAATTCTCCATACAAATAAATGACTGCAAGTGTGTTTCAGAAATAGCTGCATTTTATTTGTTTGAAATGTATGACTTGGCTAACAGAGCACATAAACATTAACAGATATGTGTCACTGTGACCTGGAGGGACACGTTCTGAATATAATTTACTTTCCTATTGTCAAGTGGATGTTTATGGTTATCAGTAAGTGAAGCCATGTTCTACTATCTGATCAAATCCAAACAACTTCCCATATTCCCAAATTCTCTGTAGGAGAGAACAAAATTTGCATTTTGTAGAACTTTCCATTGGATCTATGGCCCTAAATCTCCTTAGGAGTTTTGTGAAATACCAGAAAAGAAACCAGGCAGAACTTTGGTACAGGGTGAAAGTGAGTTCTGCAGATGCTGGAGGTTAGAGTCAAGAGTGTGTGCTGGAAAAACACATTAGCTCAGGCAGCATCTGAGGAGCAGGAAAATCGACGTTTCAGGCAAAAGCCCTTCAACAGGAATGAGGCTCGAAGCCTCCGGGTTGGAGAGATAAATGGGAGGGGGGTGGGACTTGGGGGAAGGTAGCTGGGAGTGCAAGAGGTGGATGGAAGTGAGGGTAAAAGTGATAGGTCAGAGGAGAGGATGGTGCAGTTAGGTGGGAAGGAAGATGGACAAATGGGACAGGTCATGAGGAAGGTGCTGAGCTGGAAAGTTGGAACTAGGGTAAGGTGGAGAGAGGGGAACCAAGGAAACTGGTGGGATTGGAGGGTCCTGAGGCAGAAGATGAGGCATTCTTCCTCTAGGCTTCTGGTGATAAGGGAGTGGTGATGGAGGAGGCCCAGGTCTTGCATGTCCTTGGCAGAGTGGGAGGAGGAGTTGAAGTGTTCAGCCATGGGGTGGTGGGGTTGTTTGGTGTGGGTATCCTGGAAATGTTCTCTAAAGTGCTCTGCGAGTAGGCATCCTTCCTCCCCAATGTGGAGGAGACCACATTGGGAGCAACGGATACATAAATGACATATGTGTATGTGCAGGTGAATCTTTGGATGTGGAAGGCTCCTTTGGGGCCTTGGAGGTGAGGGGGGAGTTGTGTGTGCAGGTTTTGCAGTTTCTGCGCTGGCAGAGGAAGGTGCCAGGAGGGGAGGAAAGGTTGTTGGGTGAGTGCATAGATCTGACTAGGTAGTCGCAGAGGGAACGGTCTTTATGGAAAGCGGATAGATGTGGGGAGGAAAATATATCTCTGGTGGGGTCTGTTTTGTAGGTGGTGGAAATGGCGGAGGATGCTGTGATATATATGGAGGTTGGTGGAGTGAAAGGTGAGGACAAGAGGGGGATCTGTCCTTGTTGCAATTGGAGAGGTGGGGTTCAAGGGCAGAGATGCGGGAAGTGGATGAGACGTGCTAGAGGGCATCATAACCATGTGGGAGGGGAAATTAAAGAAAGTGGCGCTGGACCTTCTGGGAGCAGATGAGGTGGATGAATTGGGAATAAGGCATACCATTTTTGCAGGAGGCAGGTTGGGAGGAGGTGTAATCCAGGTAGGTGTGGGAGCTGGAGGGTTTATAGAAAATATCAGTGTTGTGTCAGCCATTGTTTTTTTTAGATTAGATTACTTACAGTATGGAAACAGGCCCTTCGGCCCAACAAGTCCACACCGACCTGCTGAAGCGCCACCCACCCATACCCCTACATGTACCCTTTACCTAACACTACGGGCAATTTAGCATGGCCAATTCACCTGACCCGCACATCTTTGGACTGTGGGAGGAAACCGGAGCACCCGGAGGAAACCCACGCAGACACTGGGAGAACGTGCAAACTCCACACAGTCAGTCGCCTGAGTCGGGAAGTGAACCCAGGTCTCAGGCGTTGTGAGGCAGCAGTGCTAACCACTGTGCCACCATGCTGCCCACATGGAAATGGAAAGGTTCAGGAAGGGGAGAGAGGTGTCAGAGATGGTCCAGATGAAGTTAAGGTCAGGGTGGAATGTGTTAGTGAAGTTGATAAACTGTTCAACCACCTCGTGGGAGTACGAGGTGGCGACGATGCAGTCATCCATGTCGCGGAGGAAAATGTGGGGAGTGGTGCCGGTGTGACTGCGGAAGATAGACTGTTCCATGTAGCTGACAAAGTGACAAGCATAGCTGGGGCCCATGAGGGTGCTCATGGCTATCCCTTTTGTCTGGAGGAAGTGGGTGAATTCAAAGGCGAAATTGTTGAGGATGAGGACCAATTCAGTCAACTGAATAAGAGTGTCAGTGGAAGGGTACTGGTGGGGATGTTGGGAAGAACGGACAACTTGGAGGCCCTGGTCATGGCGGATGATGGGGACTGGATGTCCATGGTGAAGATGAGGCGTTGGAGGCCAGCAAAATGGAAGTCTTGGAGGTGGTGGAAGGCATGGGTGGTGTCCTGAATGTATGTGGGGAGTTCCTGGACTAGGGGGGAATAGGACAGTATCGAGGTAGGTGGAGATGAGTTCGGTGGGTAGGAACAGGCTGAGACGATAGATCAACCAGGGTAGTCAGGTTTGTGGATTTAGGAAAGGAGGCAGAACCGGGTGGTGCGGGGTTCCCGAATTGAGGTTGGAAGCTGTGGGTGGAGATCTGAGTCAAGATTAGTGGTGCTGAAAAAGCACAGCGGGTCAGGCAGCATCCGAGGATCAGGAGAATCGACATTTCGGGAGAAAACCCTTCTGCTGTGCTTATCCAGCACCACTGATCTTGACTCAGATCCCCTGAGGTGATGTTGTGTACGGTCTGGGAGATGATGGTTTTGGTATAATGGTAAGGTAAGCACTTTGCTATGAAACTGAGAGAGCAGGAAGATGGGCTTCAACAGGAGTTGACAAGCACTTTCTTTTTGATAGTGTGTATCTGACAGAGAGACTGTCTTGGGATTTGTTTGAGCACAAAGCAGCAAGTGAGAGATATATATACCCTGTTTGAAAATGATGAAAGACAATTCAGTTCGGGGGAAAAAATGATTTTCTTGAGCTCCCTTGGATCACTTTCAGAGATAATTCTCAGTGTATGCTTTTTTTGAGAACATCTCATTGAAATCCATAAAAAAAACTCCCTGCAGGATACCAGGGAAGCAAAAAACTAATTTCCATTAATCTAGCTACTTAAATCATCCTGTTTATCAAAGGTTTTCTTTTTTCTTTTTGATCGGCATTACAACAAATCTTGCTTTCAGTTTAAACCATGAAACATAATTTATTAGTGAATCCTCTCCATCTAAAACTTTAACACTATGGCAGTCCCAGTCTATGTTTGGAAAGTTAAAATCCACCACCATAATCACCCTATTATTCTTGCAGATAGCTGAGATCTCCTTACAAGTTTGTTTCTCAATTTTCCCTCTGGCAATCGGGAGGGTCTATAATACAATCCCAATAAGATGATCATCCTTTTCTTATTTCTCAGTTCCACCCAAATAACTTCCCTGGATGTATTTCTGGGAATATCCTCCCTCAGCACAGCTGTAATGCTATCCCTTATCAAAAATGCTATTCCCCCTCCTCTCTTGCCTCTCTTTCTATCCTTCCTGTAGCATTTGTATCCTGGAACATTAAGCTGCCAGTGCTGCCCATCCCTGAGCCATGTTTCTGTAATTGCTATGATATCCCAGTCCCACGTTCCTAACCATGCCCGGAATTCATCTGCCTTCCCTTTTAGGCCCCTTGCATTGAAATAAATGCAGTTTAATTCATGAGTCTTACCTTGTCCCTGCCTGCCCTGACAGTTTATTTGTTTGTTTGATTTGCTTCTGTTCTCAACTGTACCAGTCTCAGATTGATCTCTTTCCTCCCTGGGAACCCCCCCAACCAACCTTAGTAGTTTAAATCCTCCCGAGCAGCTCTAGCAAATTTCCCTGCCAGGATATTAGTCCCCTTCCAATTTAGGTGCAATTCGTGTTTCTTATACAAGTCACTTCTACCCCAGAAGAGATTCCAATGATCCAAAAATGTGAATCCTTCTCCCATACACCAGCTCCTCAGCCATGCATTCATCTGCTCTGTCCTCCTATTCCTGCCCTCACTACTCGTAGCACTGGGAGTAATCCAGATATTACTACTCTTTAGGACTTCCCTTTTTCAATTTCTGCCTAACTCTGTAATCTCCCTTCAGAATCTCAACCTTTTCCCTTCCTGTATCGTAGATTCCAATGTGGACAATAATCTCTTGCTGGCCCCTCTCCTCCATGAGAACATTCTGCACCCTCTCTGAGACATCCTTGATCCTCGCACCAGGGAAGCAACACACTATTCTGTTTTTTTGCTGCTGGCCACAGAAACGTCTGTCTGTACCTCGGGCTACAGAATGCCCTAACATAACTGATCTCTTGGAAGCCGACGTACCCCTCGTTCCATTAGAGCCAGTCTCAGTACCAGAAACTTGGCTGTTCGTGCTACGTTCCCCTGAGAATCTATCACCCCCTACATTTTCCAAAACAACATATCTGTTTGAAATGGTTATATCCACAAAAGACTTCCCTAGGCGCCTAATTCTCTTACCTTTCCTGGAGTTAACCCATCTATGTGACTGTATCTGAGACTTTCCCCTCTTCCTATAACTGCCATCCATCACATAATGTTGCTGTTGCAAATTCCTCATTGCTTCTACCATCTCTCCAACTGATCCACTTCATCTGATAAGATTCGCATCCAATGGCATTTATGGCCAATATAATCCGCAATAACCCTTAAGCTCTCTTTAAACTCCCACATCTGACAAGAAGTACATATCACTGTACTAAAGGCCATTTTTGCTCCTTCACAATCTGCAGACCCAGAAAATAACACATCTCATTCATCTACAAAACACTGCCCCAGGTTAAATTAATATTGTGGCTTATATTTTTTTAAATTTAATCTGGGGACATATCTCCAAAAACATATAATCAAGAAAGAGCCCACTCTACTGACTACTGCAGCCTTTCTATTGGATGCACTTGAAACACCAATTAACTTATCTGATTCTGTGTTGTGAACTTCGCCCAAACCGGTTCCTCCAAGATTAGTTGCGAATTTCACTGTTTGTTAATTTCCCCGAAGCACTCCGATGTCCAGCAATACATGAATTCAAAACAGCAAAGGCAGTAACTGTGCAGGTTTTCTCTCTCTCTCTCTCTTTCTCTCTCTCTCTCTCTCCCTCTCTCTCTCTCTCTCTCTCTCTCTCTCTCCCCCCCCACCACCCCCACCCCCACCCCACCCCACACTGTCCTCACCATGTGCTTCCTTTGTCTGTTCTTCTCTCTTTTAAAACTGCTGTTGTTTTGACTCTTTTTTTTCCCAAAGTTAACTGCAAAGGTTTACAATGTGATGTAACTGAAATTATATATTGGAAACGACCTGGATTGTTTATTGAGTCTCATCTTTTAGAATGACCATGTTGGTTTCCAAAGTTACAAATCTCACAACACCAGGTTATAGACCAACAGGTTTAATTGGAAGCATACTCGTTTTCGGAGCGCCGCTCCTTCATCAGGTGATAGTGGATCACCTGATGAAGGAGCGGTGCTCTGGAAGATAGTGTGCTTCCAATTAAACCTGTTGGATTGTAACCTGGTGTTGTGAGATTTTTAACTTTGTACGTTCCAGTCCAACACCGGCATCTCCAAATCATGTTGGTTTCAGTTCGTTCTTATGTAAATTCCAGAATTTTTTTAAAGTTACCTTCTCAAGTGAACTTTAACAATAGGTGCCATCTCGGCCCAGATAATTCATTGAAGGTGTGAGGCTGTCTGTCTCCCAATGTTCAGACTGATATTATTTCTTAAAAAAGGGGATTTATGGAATCTTACATGAATTCATGCAATTTTTGAGCAAAATAAAATTTAATTCTGTAAGTATGAAGTTACCCCACCAACTTACGTGTGTGTGTGTGTATGTGTGAGTGTAATGGGGTATACGTCTGTGAGGGTATATCCCTATGGACACCTAACTTGGCTATCAGCTTGTGCTCAGCCACTTTGCATTTTTGCCTACGCCGATGTCTAACTTGGAGTCGGTCACCTGAAGGTCTGAGGTGGAATGTCCTGGATCACTGAAGTGTTCTTCGACTGGGAAGGAACACTCCCGTCTGTTGATTGTTGTGTGATGTCCATTCACTCGTTGCTGTAGCCTCTGCTGAGTCTCGCCAATGTATCATACCTCAATGATCTCCATAGTCTCTTGTGGCAATGAGCTTCACTGATTCATTACCCTCTGACTGAAAATGTTGTCCTCTCCTCCACATCCATGCTACTGAAGCCTATCAGTATTCTCTCAGTTTCAATGAGATCCCTCTCTCATCCTTCTAAACTCCAAGTTTAGAAGGACCCAGAATCCTCTAGTGCTTCTCATATGATAATCACTTCATTCTTGGACCCATTCTTATGAACCTCCTCCAAGGCCAGCACACCCTCCCTTAGATATGGGATCCAAAACTGCTCTCAATATTCAAATTTGGTCTGATGGAGCTTTATACAACCTTAGCAGTACATCCTTGCTCCTCTATTCTAGCCTCTCAAAATGATTGCTAACATTACGTGGTCTTCCTAACTGTCAACTGCATCTGTATGTTAACCTTGAGAGAATTCTGAACTAGTACTCCCATGTGCCTTTGTGCTTCAGTTTCCTGAAGTCTTTCCCCTTGAAAGAGCTGTCTGTGTTCTGCAAATATCTGCCTTCCTTCCTGAGGTGCTCAAAATCATCATCATCAACGTGCAGAAGTTAAAATAAATCTATTCCACCTGTCCCACTCAGCTGTGTTGTAATTTCTCAATCACCTGTTTTTTTTCTATTCAGGTATATGCGGAGCAACCTATGAAGCAGTGTAGAATCACTGACCGCAATTCTATATGTGTGGATGGTTAATCTTGCATTCTGTTTTGGAGTGCTCGCGGCGACATTATTATCACAGAGTCCAGGCCAGTTTCTCTATTCTTCAAAATGTTAAAAAGTAAAATGCTGCTGGGAATTCAAAACAGAGACAAAGAATATTAGAGAAGTTCATCAGTTCTGGCACCATCTGTAAAGAAAAAAAATGTTAACTCTTTCGAATTTAGTGTGATTCATGAGAGTGTTTAATTATGTCTCAAAAGTAAGTTGTAGTCCTGAATATTCCTTGGGATCGGAAGTTGTGGTGGTTCCAACTGGGTGGAATTGGATTGGCTGCCTGTCATTACCACTGATGTTTATTTCCACTGTCGTCGATGAAACTGCTTATCAGCTGCTGTATTCTGCCTGGTTTCTTCTGTTTGCACCACTGCCCAAGGTAAATGTATATGTCAGTGTTGTGAATGTTTTCTTGTGCCTTTAACATTTGCTGTTTCTTTTTCTTAACTTGAGAGTTAGGTGCTAGTCGGTCACATTTAAGTCAGATGGGCATAGGGGGTGGAGTTGCCTAATTAGTAAGAAATGAAATTAAATCAGGAGTAAGAAACGAAGTAGGGTCAGATGATGTGGAGTCTGTGTGGGTAGAATTGAGGAACTGCAAAGATGAAAAAAAACATAGTTGGAGTTGTGTACAAGCCTCCAAACAGTAGCCAGGAGCTGGGGCACAAGATACAACAGGAGAAAGAAAAGATGAGTAAGAAAGGCAAAGCTGCAGTCATCATGTGGATTTCAATATACAGGTGCCCTGGGAAAATCAGGTTGGCAGTGGATAGCAAGGAAAAGAATTTGTGGAATGTCCATGAGAGGGCTTTTTGGAAAAGTCTGTGGTGGAGCTCACTGGAGAACTGACAATACTCGATTTAGTGTTGTGCAATGAGGCAGACCTGATAAGGGAGTTTAAGATGAAGGAACCCTGTGGATCCTTTAGGAGGGCAGTGATCATAATTGGATTGAATTTACTCTCAATTTGACAGCGAGAAGATAGAATCAGAGGTAACAGTGTTTCGACCGAATAAAGGCAACTACAGAGGCATGAGGAAAGAGCTGGGTAGAATTGACTGGGAGAGTCCGGCAGGAAAGACGGTAGAATGGCAATAACAGGAGTTTCTGGGAGTAATTCAGGAGACACAGCAGAGATTTATCCCAAGGAGAAAGAAGCATGGTGTAGGGAGGATGAGAGAACCATGACTGACTTGGGAAGTCTGGGATAGCATAAAAGCAAAAGAGAAAGCATATAATGTGGTGGAAGGCAGTGGAAGACCAGAGCATTGGGAAGCTGATAAAGACCAACAGATAGCAACAAATAATGAAATAAGGAGGGAGAAGATTAAATACTAGGCTAAACAGTAATAGAAAGGAAGATTGTAAGAAATTCTTTAGATACATAAAGAGCAAAAGAGTGGCAAAAGTGGACATTGGGCTGCTGGAAAATGATGCAGGAGAGAGAGTAGTGGGGGCTGAGGAACTGAATAATTACTTTGTATCAATCTTCATGGTTGAAGACATGAGTAACAATCCAAAAATTCAAGAGAGTCAGGGAGCAGAGTGGACTATGGTGGCCATCACCAAAGAGAAGACGCAAAAAAAAAACTGAGTGGCCTGAAGGTGGATAAATCATCTGGACCAGATGGACTACAGAGTTCTGAGGAGAGCGCTGAAGAGATGGAGGCCTTAGTGGTGATCTTTCAGGAGTCAGGAGGGTCCCAGAGAACTGTAAAACCGTTAACGTGACACCCCTATTCAAAAAGAGAGTAAGGCAAAAGATGGAAAATTACAGACCAATTATCCTAACCTTGGTCATAGCTAAGACCCTGAAATTGCTATGTACTCGGCAGCATCTTCCACCAGGATCAACTGGGCCAAATGTTCCGGACTACTGGTGGCTCCGTGGCGGGTGGACTCCCTGCCGGAGGAGTTTCGGGGGTTCAGCTGGAGTACCACCCATCTCCTCTACCTGGGGGTCTACCTCAGCCCGGCCGAGGAATCCTGGCCGGCCAACTGGCAGGAGCTGGAGGCCAAAGTCTCGGCTCGCCTAGGCCCCTGGACAGGACTGCTCCGAGTGCTATCTTATAGGAGCCGAGTGCTGGTCATAAACCAGCTGGTGGCTGCCATGCTGTGGTACTGGCTGGTCACTTTGGTCCCCCATCCTGGCTTTGTCGCTGACATCCAGAAAACGTTGGTCGACTTCTTCTGGGACAAAAAGATGCACTGGGTCGCTGCGCAGGTTCTGAATCTCCCTAATGAGGAGGGCGGTCAGTCGCTGGTGTGCGTCTGCACCCAGATCGCGACCTTCCGCCTTCAGACCTTGCAACAATACCTTTACGTCGAGCCTCCTCCTAGGTGGTGCGCCCTGGCAACGTATTTTTTCCGTCGGGTGCGTAACCTCAACTACGACACGCAGCTCCTGTTCGTTGACCGTGACGGTTTGGAGGTCGCCCTCAAGGTGCTGCCTGTCTTTTACCAGGACCTAATCACTGCCTGGAACATGGTCGAATCGCGCCGCGCCTACCCTCCGGCAGGAGTAGCGGCTGTCGTCAGGGAGCTGTTGCTCAGGAATCCGCACCTCCATGCTTGTGGGTTCGAGTGGCTGTCGGAGGGGAGGGCCGTGGCGGCGAGGGCGACCAGGGTCGGGGACGTGCTGGGTGCCGGGGGCCTGGACTGGACGTTGCCGCAAGACATAGCGAGCAGGGCAGCGGTAGACGTCCGGTACGTGGCCACCGCCATCCGATGCCTTAAAACGGCGGTGCTCGGACCCGACGTAGTGCACCAGTTGGAAGCCACTAAGGTGTGCGGTGGGATCCCGTTCGTGCTCACCCCAGCCGGGACGGAATTTCACATTGGCCCCAAGGTCCCGTACTTCCCGCGGGAGCCTGTGCCCCACAACCTGAGCCGCCTCCGGAATTTTAATTTTGTTCCTTTCAAGGATGTAAAAAGGCGGACCCTGTATAGACTGCTGCTGCACACCGTCCACCTCTTCTCCCTCATCCACCGTCCGGACACGCCTTGGCGTGCCCATTTGCCACCAGGCGGTGGGGATCCCCAGTGGAGGGCCCTCTACGCAGAAGTCCTCCCCCTTTCTCTTGTGGATCTGGGGTGGAGGGTGCTGCATGCAGCAGTCCCATGCAACCGCAGATTGCGGTGGTTCATTGCATCCCAGCCCAACTACTTGTTCTGTGGCACTGTGGAGTCCGTGGACCATGTGTATATTGGGTGTGCGCGTTTGCACTCCCTCTTTGATTTTCTGAAAAAGGAGGGAGGACAGGTCTGAAGAACTCCTTGTGGGTCTGCTCCTGGGCCTGGCCAAACTGGCCATAAACAGGTCCAGGCAGTGGGTTGTGGAGGGTGTCATTAGGGCCGACTGCCTACCCCTCTTCCGCGGTTACATTAGAGCCCGGGTGTCCTTGGTGGACACCGCGTGCTCCTTCTCCAACACCCTGGAGTTGTTCAGGGAGAGGTGGGCACCGCAGGGAGTGGAGTGCATCATTTCCCCCTCCAACTCTATTTTGATTTAGTCCCTGCCCTCCCCTTCACTGTTTTGATCACACAGAATTGCCCTTTGATGTGAAGGGCACTGCTTGTCACAGGCCACTCGGGTGTTTTCCTATCTTCCTGGTGGCGGAAATTGAATAAAGATTTGTGCACCTCGTGTCTCTCACTGTGTGTCACACACACACACACACACACACACACACACACACACACACACACACACAAACAGGTGATTATCACAAAAGAAAGAAAGAAAAAAACAAAAAAAACCCCTGAAATCCATTGCATAGGATGAGATTTCTGAATACTTGGAAGTGTATGGTAAAATAAGGCAAAATCAGCATGTTTTCATCAACGGGAGGTCATGCCTGATAAATCTGCTGGATTTCTTTGAATAAGTAATGAACAGGTTAGACCAAGGAGAGCGAATGGATATTATCTACCTGGACTTCAAGAAAGAGAAAGCGAGAACTGCAGACACTGGAGATCAGAGTCCAAGAGTGTGGTGCTGGAAAAGCACAGCCAGTTAGGTAGCATCCGAGGAGCAGGAGATTCGATGTTTCAAGCATGAGCCCTTCATCAGGAATTCCAGCACCACACTCTTGGACTTCAAGAAGGCCTTTGACAAGGTGCCATTAAGGAGGCTACTAAGTAAGATAAGGACCCATGGTGTTAGAGACAAGGTGCCACCCTGGATAGAAGCATGGCTGTCAGGCAGAAAGCAGAGAGTGGGGATAAAAGTGTCTTTCTCAGGATGGTAGCTGGTGACAAGTGGTGTTCTGCAAGGCTCAGCGTTGGGACCACAACTAGTTTCAGTTTATACATTAATGATATAGATGAAGGGCATTCTGGCTAAGTTTGCAGATGAAACAAAGATAGATAGTGTCAGATTGCATTGAGGAGGCAGGGAGGCTGCAGAAGGATTTGGACAAGTTCAGAGAGTTGGAAAAGAAGTGGCAGATGGAGTTCAGTGTGGGAAAGTGTGAGGTCACGTTCTCTAGGAAGATTAAAGACTTGGACTATTTTCTAAGTGGGGAGAAAATTCAAAAGTCGGCAAAGAGACTTGGGAGTTCTAGTCCAGGATATTCTCAAGATAAACTTGCAGGTTGAATCAGGAGTAAGGAAGGCAAATGCAATGTTGGCATTTATTTTGAGAGGGCTTAAATATAAAAGTAGTGATGTACTTCTGAGGCTCTGTGAAGCTTTGGACAGACCACATTTGAATGCAGTTTTGGGTCCCATATCTCAGGAAGGATGTACTGGTCTTGGAGCACATTCAGAGGAGGTTGTCAAGAATGGTTCCAGGCATGAAAAGCATAACATATGAGGAATGTTTGAGGATTCTGGGTCTGTGGTCGATGGAATGTAGAAGGATGACTGGGGGGGATCTAATTGAAACTTACAGAATACTGAGTCCACCACAGCCAGTAACAGTGGTGGAGTCTCCCTCTTTATGAGCATTTAAACGGGCATTGGATAGGCATATGGAGGAAAGTGGCCGAGTGTAAGTTAAGTAGGCTTGGATCGGCGCAACATCGAGGGCCGAAGGGCCTGTTGTGCGCTGTATTTTTCTATGTTCTATGTTCTATGAATGGCCTGGATGGAGTGGATGTTGGTCAGATGTTTCCATTGTAAGAGAGACAAGGACTCGAGGGCATTGCCTTGGAGTAAAGGGATTAACAGAGATAAGGATAAATTTCTTCAGCCTGAGAGTTGTGAATCTATGGAATTCAATGCCACAGAATGGTGTGGTGGCCAGGGCATGGAATATATTTAAGACTGAGATACATAGGTTCTTGATTGTCACTGGGATCAATGGTTTCCAGAAGAATGAAGTTGAGAAACTTACCAGCCATGATTGAATAGCTGAGCAGACTCAGTGGGCGGAATGGCCTAATTTCTACTCCAATGTCTCATGGTGTTGTTTCATAGGTTGACATTTCACTTGGAAAAGAATTACAAAAAAAAATTCAGAATATAATCTGTCAATCAAATTAACAATGAAATAAAATTGAATGGCATTTTTACTGCCAAATTTCCTTTTATGTCTTTTTATTGTAGTTCTTCCAATTAAAAGCACTGCAATGATGCTGCAGAAGGGGATAATGATGATACAAAGCATGTTACTGGAACTTGAGTTATTGTAATGAAAGAATGATATCTGGTGATGAACAGATCAATTGGAAGAAAAGAGAATCATATCCATGGAGATATACTGACACAAAATCTTGAAATCTTTAGGGTTGTTTGTCTTCAAGTGTATTTGCAACGTACGGTTCAAGTTGATTAAGTATCAGAGTGTGCACAACTTTATTTGTAGCATAGGTATTATATGACCAAGTGAGGAGAGGGCATTAGCTTCCTTTTAACACTTGCTTGGTTGATAGCAACAAACTTTTAATTTCCTTTTTGGCTTTCAGCTACTGGATTTCAAATAAAATGTAGCTAACTAGAAGGTGGTAGTGCCAATTATCAAGGTTTTCTCAAGTCAAAGAGGCATTTTATTACCAACTAACCCTAAGATAAAAGGCATGAAAATGTGACATTAAACAAAGACATACATACAGGCAATAAGTTTGAAAGAGAATGTGTGTGTAGAAATGAAGCTCTATAGTTAGAAAGTCCTTAGCCTTTGAGATGTTAGGTTTTAAACCTGAGAGCATTATTAATTTTTAACTGGTAACTGCTGTAGTAGTATAGACAATTTTTTATTCCTGATGAAGGGCTTTTGCTCGAAATGTTGATTTCGCTGCTCGTTGGATGCTGCCTGAACTGCTGTGCTCTTCCAGCACCACTGATCCAAAAACAGAGTTTTCACAGAGCAGCTGTTTTCCAAGTTGCTTTCACCTGGTGCTACTTTTCTGTGCTGATGTGTAACATATGCAGGGAATTGAAAATTAAAATTCGACCCTTCATTTTTTTCTGCTATTGTAACAGTATCTGGATATAACAATCAGGTGAGGAAAATTAAAATTTAATCATTCACTTTTACTGCTGCTGTAACAATATCCATTTGTTTCTTCCTTTACTAAGAATGTTGTAAGTAAGCAGTATGTACCTGGAGGTCCAGATGCAATCTTCATTGGTCATCTCAAGTTTACCAATTGAAAATGGCTAGTGTTCAAATTACATCATTTACATATTATCTCAACATATAGCTATGTTGAGAGGTAAGAGATTATCAATTGGCTATGTTTTGCACAAGTCATGAGTAAAAGAGAACGTAGGGTGAACTGCTACAATGTTAAAATATGAAAAGTTTAATGTATCTCACTCTGGAGTGTGCAGGTGTTTCAAAAGGTTTTTTGGACCGTGAGTGTATCTTTGATTCTAGTTTATAGAACATAGAACATAGAAGGATACAGCGCAGTACAGGCCCTTCGGCCCTCGATGTTGCGCCGACCGAATCCTACCTAACCTATACTAGCCCAATAACTTCCAAATGCCTATCCAATGCCCGCTTAAATGACCATAAAGAAGGAGAGTTCACCACTGATACGGGCAGGGCATTCCATGAACTCACAACCCGCTGTGTGAAGAATCTACCCCTAACATCTGTCCTATACCTACCACCCCTTAATTTAAAGCTATGTCCCCTAGTAACACCTGACTCCATTAGCGGTAAAAGGTTCTTAGTATCTACCCTATCTAAACCCCTAATCATCTTATACACTTCTATCAGATCTCCCCTAAACCTTCTCTTCTCCAATGAGAACAGCCCCAAGCGCCTCAGCCTTTCCTCATAAGATTTTCCTACCATTCCAGGCAACATCCTGGTAAACCTCCTCTGCACTCGTTCTAAAGCTTCCACATCCTTCCTATAGTATGGCGACCAAAACTGCACACAATACTCCAGATGAGGCCGCACCAGAGTCTTATACAACTGCAACATGACCTCAGGACTCCGGAACTCAATTCCTCTGCCAATAAAGCCCAGTACACCATATGCCTTCCTCACAGCACTATTTACCTGGGTGGCAACTTTCAGAGATAAATTTTTTTTTTCTTGTTTTAGCATTAGCCTACCATGGGGAACCTTATCGAACGCCTTACTAAAATCCATATACACAACATCTACTGCTTTACCCTCATCCACTTCCTTGGTCACCTTCTCAAAGAACTCAATAAGGTTTGTGAGGCACGACCTGCCCTTCACAAAACCATGCTGGCTATCCCTGATCACGTTATTCCTACCCAGATGTTCATAAATCTTATCCCTTACCATTCTCTCTAAGACTTTGCCCACCACTGAAGTCAGACTCACTGGCCTATAGTTGCTAGGGCTATCCCTACTCCCTTTCTTGAACAATGGGACCACATTCGCTATCCTCCAGTCCTCTGGTACTATTCCTGTTGACAACGACGACATAAAAATCCAGGCCAATGGCTCTGCTATCTCCTCCCTAGCTTCCCATAGGATCCTGGGGTAAATGCCATCAGGCCCAGGAGACTTATCTATATTCATCCTTTCCAATATTCCCAAAACCTCTTCCCTGCATATTTCCAGGCCATCCATTCTAATTATTTGTGATTCCATATTCACATCAGCAACAGTGTCCTGTTCCTGAGTGAATACTGAGGAAAAGTACTGATTTAATGTCTCTCCAATCTCCTCCGCCTCCACACACAACTTCCCACTACTATCCTTGACTGGACCGATACTTACCCTAGTCATCCTTTTATTCTTGACATATCTATAGAAAGCCTTTGGGTTTTCCCTAATCCTACCAGCTAAAGACTTTTCATGTCCCCTTCTCGCTTCTCTTAGCTCCCTCTTTAGCTCCTTCCTGGCTACCTTATAACACTCAATCGCCCCTACTGAACCTTCACGCCTCATCTTTACATATGCCGCCTTCTTCCCTTTCACAAGGGACTCCAATTCCTTACTAAACCACGGTTGCCTCACAAGGCCCTTTACACCATGCCTGACTGGTACATACCTATCGAGGACACGCAGTAGCTGCTCCTTGAACACTCCCCACATCTCATTAGTGTTCTTCCCTTGAAGCCTGTTTTTCCAATCCACACATCCTAAGTCATGCCTCACTGCATCATAATTTCCCTGCCCCCAGCTATAGCTCTTGCCCTGCGGCACACGATTATCCCTCTCCATCACTAAAGTAAAAGTCACCGAGTTGTGGTCACTGTCCCCGAAGTGCTCACCTACCTCCAAGTCTAACACCTGGCCTGGTTCATTACCTAGAACCAAATCCAATATAGCCTCCCCTCTTGTTGGCCTGTCGACATATTGTGTCAGGAAACCCTCCTGCACACATTGGACAAATACCGACCCATCTAATGAACTCGAGCTATAGCTCTCCCAGTCAATATCTGGGAAGTTAAAGTCCCCCATAACAACCACCCTGCTACCTTCACTCTTTTCCTGAATCATCCTCGCAATATTATCCTCTACTTCTCTAGGACTATTAGGAGGCCTGTAGAAAACACCTAACAGGGTGACCTCACCTTTCCTATTTCTAACCTCAGCCCAAACTACCTCAGATGGCAAGTCCTCTTCCATCGTCCATTCCACTGCTGAACGGAAGAGTATGCCCATGAAAAAATACCAAAGCTATTAACTTTGATAAAATCCGGTACGTTAATTTTTCAGTCATGAGGCAAGTACTTGACACATAAATATTGCTTTAAAAATACAAGAAAATTGCAGCCTTTGATTTAGTAGTGTTAGTTTATTCTCTCCTCTTTTTCTCTTTCCTGCATTTTCATTAATTGAATCCACTTTCCCTCAATATCTCAACTATGTATAACATTTTTATTGCATTATTATTGTAAGAAGATTGAGGAGAATTGCTTTTAAATTACTGCTTAGGTTCACCTTAAGATTAGCAGAAGCCCCTGCCAAATAAATGTTCAGAGAAGCTAAGCCATTGCCTTTGAACTTCATCACAACTTCTACTCCTGAGTGCTGGCTCCATAATCTCTCCCTGGCAACTTTGAGGCTGAACCAGACTGTTTCTTTGCAAACTTGATGTTGTATTGACATGTGTTCATCAATAGAAGAAATATGTCATTGACATAAACAGAGTCAATCATCCAAATTATCAGTGAGGCACATTTGACCATTTTTCTTTTTGCTAACTTTCGTGGAAACACTTGATGTATTTTTGAAAGAGTTTTGATGCCTTGCTGATTTAAAAGGGAGTGTGACTGCATTCTAACAAAGAGGTCAGGGAGCTTTTCTGACCTGCCCAAAGGGAAAAAATATAGGCTGGCTGTTGTCCCTTTTGGTCCACCATACGAAAGGAAGTTGAACTTGCATCAGCAGAAAATGAAAAGCTGTCTACCATGAGTGGAGGAGGAGGGCTTTTTACAAAAGGTCATATCTACTGGCATGACCACCAGATGTGCCCACCACATGATCAATGAACTGTGGAATAATATTGTACCTTGTTTTAATTTATACTGATTTAAGTTAAAATAGATCAGCAGTCAAGTTTATTTTTTTAAGCAGATTAATGGGTAATAGCTAATTTATTACAAATAATAATTGAAAATTCCTTGGGGATAAAACCTGTCCAGTATCTACAGGGCACAAGGCAGGACTGCAATGATATGCTTGCTTGGATGAGTGCAGCTCCAACAATGCCATCCAGGACAAAGTAGCCTGCTTGATGGGCACCTACATCTATAAACATCCATTCCCAACACTACCAATGCTGTAGATACTATCTGCAAGATGCACTGCAGGAGTTCACCAAAGATCCCCAGACAGCACCTTCCAGAGACATGACCATTTCCACCTATAAGGACGAAGGCAGCAGATTCATGGGACCATCATCATTTGCAAGTTTCCATCCATGCCCCTCACCATGCTGACTTGGAAATCCTGCTCTTCATTCAAAATCACTGGGTCAAAATTCTGGAACTCCCTCCTTAATAGAATTGTGGCTCTACAGACAGCACACGGACTGCAGCAGATCAAGAAAGCAGCTTACCATATCTTCTCAATCATAACTAGGGACAGGCAATGAATGCTTGCTCAGCAAACACAACGACATCCCATGAGTTTTTGTTTAAAAGTGATCATGTTACCAGCAAGAAATGACGACAAAATTAAAACACACACAGAGTCATAGAGACATTCAACATGGAACTCGACCTTTCAGTCCTACTCATCCATGCAGACCAGATATCCTAACTTAAACTAGTCCCAGTTGCCAGCACTTGGTCCATATCCCTCTAAAGTTTCAAATGTTGTAATTGTGCCTGCCTCCACTATGCACCCATTCTCTGCATGAAAAAGTTGCCCCTTAGGTCCATTTAAACTTTTTCTCCTTTCACCCTAAACCTATGCCCTCTAATCTGGACTCCCTTCACCCCAGGGAAAAGACCTTGTCTATTTATCCTATCCATGCCCCTCATGATTTTATAAACCTCTATAAGGTCACCTTCCTGTCTCTGATGCTCCAGGGAAAACAACCATCACCTATTCAGCCTCTCTCTATAGCTCAAACCCTCCAACCCTGGCAACATCCTTGTAAATATTTTCTAAACCCTTTCAAGTTGCACAACATCCTTCCTATAGCAGGGAGATCAGAATTGCATGCAATATTCCAAAAGTGGCCTAACCAATGTGCTGCACAGCCACAAAATGACCTCCCAATTCTGAGACTAAGTGCTCTGACCAGTAAAGGAAAACATGCCAAATGCCGCCTTCACTACCTTATCTACCAGCACCTCCACTTTCAATGAACTATGAACCTGCACTCCAAGGTCTATTTGTTCAGGAACACTCTAGGACCTTATTATTCAGTGTATAAGCTGAAAATGTGTTGCTGGAAAAGCGCAGTAGGTCAGGCAACATCCAAGGAGCAGGAGAAAGCCCTGCCCTGATTTGTCTTTGCAAAATACAGCACCTCACATTTATCTAAGTTAAACTCCATCTGCCACTCCTCGGCCCACTGGCTCATCTGAATAAGACCCTGTCATACTCTGACGTAACTTGACGGATTCCACTATACCTCCAAGTTTAGTGTCATCTGCAAACTTACTAACTGTGTCTACTATGTTCGCATCCAAATCATTAAAATATGTGATGAGAATCAGTGGACCCAGCACCAATCCTTGTGACACACCATTGATCACAAGCCACCAGTCTGAAAAGCAGCCCTCCACCACCACCACCCTCTGTCTTCTACCTTCCAGGTCAGTTTTTCCTGTATTCCATATGCCCTTGCCTTGCTAACCAGTCTACCATGAAGAACCTTATTGAACGCCTTACTGAAGTCTATATCGATCACGTCCATCATTCTGCCCTCATCAATTCTTTTTACTCCTTCAAAAAACTCAGTCACATTCATGAGGCATGATTCCCTCTGCACAAAGCCATGTTGACTATTCATCATCAGTCCTTGCCTTTCCAAACACATGTAAATCCTGTCCCTTAGAATTCCTTCCAATAACTTGTCCATCATTGGTATCAGGCTTACCGGTCTATTGTTCCAAAGCTTTTCCTTGTTAGATATGATAAAATACATATACATAAATCTTTAAGTCTTCAGAGGTGGTGGAAATCTGTTGTTGGCATTCCTTATTGCTGAAACAAAGAGTTGAATGCCCAGTTGGATCCAACATTTGTGGTTGCTGCTTTGGTTGAATAGATGATGCTTGCTTATGCAGATAGGTTCGTCTGGATAACAGACTTTGTAAATGGGAAAACTTTCTAATTCTTCACTGTGGTAGTTCTCCAGTTCCACCTCTTTGCATGATATTCCATCATTAGAACAATTATTTGGTTTCTGTTTAATTTCTTTCCTTTGTTGTCCCTTGATTAGGATCCGTTGGGAAGGGAATAAATTAGTTCATTTCTTTGCACCTCCCTCAGTTGGTCACAACAATATTTCCTCATACTTGGAATGGCTATTTTATATTGTCCTACATGTGTTCTGACTTGTGTACAGACTGACATTAGATGTACTCAAGAATGGAAACTGCTCGCAACCCAGACCATGTTTCTTTGAGTGAAAGAAAGGGGAATTTTATGATGTACTAACTTTGAGTAAAAATCAAACATGATGTCCAACACACACAAACTCAGGTACCGTGTTTAAAAAGGGAGTCTTTTAGTATTTTATAGAGGTGAATATAACCTGTTGCATTTAATTTCCATCTTATGATAGTTCTACATGAGCCATTTCATGGACGAAAATGTTCTTAAATAAAGGATAATGACTGATCTAAAATAGCTGCTGTGACCAGCTGACCACTATTGAGGCATGTGAGCATCGGAACAAAAGTTGGCCACTCGGCACTTTGAGCCTGCTTCCCCACTCCATAAGATCGTGGTTGGTCTGATTTTAACCTCACCTCTATATTCCTGCAGATCAGAGACACTTTTTATCTCTTTGGTCATCAGGAATCTATTTATCTCTGCCTTAAACAAATTTAAGGATTCTGCATCCACTATATTTTGAGGAAGGGTCTTTAAATACTCAGCCCTTTGAGGGAAAATAAATGTTTCAGATTCTTTGTTTAAAATGGGCACACCTTATTTTTAAACTATGACCCTTAATTTTAGATTCTTTCACAAGAGGAAACATCGCTTTGACATCTAGCCTGTTAAGTCATAGAGTCATAGAGATGTACAATGTAAAAACAGAGCCTTAGGTCCAACTCATCCATGCCGACCAGATATCCTAAATTAATCTTGTCCCGTTTGCCAGTACTTATTTCTCTAAACCATTCCTATTCATACGCCTATCCAGATGTCTTTTAAATGTTGTAACTGTATGAGCCTCTACCACTTCCTCTGGCAGCTCATTCCATGCACGCACCACCCTTTGTGTGTGATCCTTTCAGGATCTTATATTTTCACTGGTCTCTGTTTGCCAGAGGTTGTGGGAACCTAGCAGGTGCAAGAAAGAGTCTTCAAGTATTGTCACAAATTGATTTCCTACTCTGTTCTGCTGAGAAACCATTTTCTGACATACAGATCACTTCTATATTCCCCTGCTGAATTCACTGTTTCTTTAAGCTAAGTGACCTACAAGCAGCTTTCATCCTCATATGTGAAAATACCAGAAAGGTATAAATCAGAAACAGGAGACAAATGATTCTTCACATATGGGTTGCATTGTGAGAATGAAGTACGTTTTAAAATCTCCTTTTTTGTGATTTGATACTGAGATGAGCATTGAATCAGTCTACATAATGGAGTGGCCTGCTATAACCTCAATCTAAATGAGACTTTTAAAACTTGGATTTCCAATATATCGATTTAAAAGGAGGAAACTGTCTTTTTAACATATTTTGCTTGCAGCTTATGATATCAGATGGCAAGTTTGTAACACCCACATCTCTTACACCTAAGCCTGAAGCAGTGTCTCATACATCTACAAATCATTAAGGAGGTGCTAAATGGAACAGAGGCACATCTCAACAGGTTCGGCTGCCATGTGCCGAGTGAAAGACAATGCTGGCCTTCATGTCACCTGTTTGATGCAACTGGATCTTTCCAGGTGGGAGCTGAAAAACTGTCTCTCACCAACACGTCACTGTTCATTGTTCATCATGACATCTGAGAGACATTAAGTAGCAGAGGAAATCTCATTGTTTTCTCTTTAAACAGAGGAAGTGCATGAGGACTGCACACATGACTTCGTCAGGGAACATTATTCCAAGAGGGAACCATCAGCTGCATGCATGTGCCACCGCAGGCCTAATATGTAAATGGGAGTGTCATAGTCATACAGTCATAGAGCTGTCCAGCACAGAAACAGATCCTTTCGTCCAACTCATCCATGCCGACCTGATATTCTAACCTAATCTCATCCCATTTGTCAGCATTTGGCTCATATCCCTCTAAACCTTTCCTGTTCATATGTCCATCCAGATTCCAAAAGGTAGGAGCGTAAGTTTAGATTAGACTATGACATTAATTATCAACTATTTAGTTCACAGTAAGAGAGTTAAATTAGATAGTCTTCAAAATAAGGCACAGGAAGCCTTAAGTGCAATATTTTTGATTGTTCACAGCATGTAGGCATCACTGGCAAGGCTCACATTTCTGGCCATCTCTAACTGATCTCAAGTAGATGGTGGTGAGCTACCTTCTTGAAATGTTGCAGTCTGTGCTGTTAGGGAGAGGTGCACAAGGATCTTAAACATAACAATAGTAAGAGAATAGCTAATATATTTATAGTTAAAGGGGCAGCTTTTTCACATAGGGTGGTGCATGCCAGAGGAAGAGGAAGAGGCTGTATTTGTACCAGCCTCCTCCTCTTCCTCTGGCACGCACCACCCTATGTGAAAAAGCTGCCCCTTTAACTATAAATATATTAGCTATTCTCTTACTATTGTTATGTTTAAGATCCTGGTGCACCTCTCCCTAACAGCACAGACTGCAACATTTCAAGAAGATAGCTCACCACCATCTACTTGAGATCAGTTAGAGATGGCCAGAAATGTGAGCCTTGCCAGTGATGCCTACATGCTGTGAACAAACAAAAATATTGCACTTAAGGTTTCCTGCGCCTTATTTTAATGCTGTCTAATTTAACTCTCTTACTGTGAACTAACTAGTTGATAATTAATGTCATAGTCTAATCTAAACTTACGCACCTACCTTTTGGAATCAAAGATGATCACTAAAGAGCACATGATAGACCGGAAATAAAAACAACATACTATGGATGCTAGAAATTTGAAGAAAGTGCACCGCTCTCCACTGTTGCTCCCAGATCTGTTGAGTTCCTTCAGCATTTCCTGTGATGAGCCAGAAAACAAGAAATGAGTTAAGGGCCTAATACCTGGGCTCATTTTAAATAAAATGTATATTGAAATCCTGAAAGCATTATGAAGCAACCCAGAATTTACTTAGGAAGGTTGAGTAGGTTTGGCTTGCACTCAGTTGATAAGAATGAGAAGTGACATTAGTAATCCATACAAGATTCTTCAGGACATGTGGGAGGGTTGTTTCCCCTTCTGGGAGAATATAGAACCAGAGGGCATAATCTCCAAATAAGAGGGTGCCCATTTAAGACAGAAATGAAGAAGAATTGTTTCTGAAGATTGTGACTCTGTAGAATTCTTTACCACAGAGGGCTGTCTATGCTGGTCATGAAGTGTATTGAAGGCTGAGATACATTTTTGATCAACAGTTGGGGGGAAAAGGGATGAGAGCGAAGTTGAGGTTTGGGGTGGCATGCTGCCTCACACCACCAGGGCCCTGAGTTCAATCTCAGCCTTGAGCGACTGTCTATGTGGAGTTTGCATGCTCTGTGTCTGCATTAGTTTCTGTCGGGTGCTCTGGTTTACTCCCACAGTGCAAAAATGTGCTGTAAAGTGGACAGGAACTTCTGTGCTAAACTTCTCTGTAGTGTTCAGGGATGTGCAGGCTAGGTGGATTAGCCATAATAAATGCAAGGTTACAGGAATAGCATGGGGGCTGGATCGAGGTGACGTGCTCTTTGGTGGGTCGGTACAGACTTAATGTGCTGAATGGCCTCTATCTGCATTGTTAGGAGCCTATGATTATCAGCTCAATCATAGTATCACTATGGGGGAGTGAATTTGATGGGCTGAATGGTCTACTTCTGCTCTTCTGTCTTACGATCAGAGTAAAATGAATACATTTTTTTGGCACAGCAGGAGCGCAAATTCACTTGTAATGACGATCTTATGTCCAAAACATTTGTAGTAAAAGCAAGTATGGAAGGAGGCAGCTGCTTGCCATTTCATCACTCATTATAGCAAAGCCAGCTTCAGTAACACCATTTACAACTCTTATCATATCTTATATCCATGCATCCAATGTCCAGAGGCTGCTATCCTTTGTATATCCATATTAAGTAGTAAATGTCAGTCATTATCTAGATCTTATTGCTGTCTGCAGAAGTTCAGTACTTATTTTGTGTGTAAGTTTGTATAATATGTGAGCATGAAAGAAATATGTAAGAAATTACTAACCCTATTGCTGAAGAATTCCTTTCTGGTGAAATGATGCATGTTGCAATTTATTCTTGATTCCCCCATACTGAAGAAGAAGCTAGATTTTTTTGTTGCACCAACACTAATGTTTTATATTTACCTTGTCAATATATTGTCTGCAATTATTGAATGTTTCAAACCATTTCTTAATAAATTGACTGCAGCATTTCTTGCTCTTGGAGTATTGCAAGCTAATATGAATCTTATTTTGGGACCTTCTAAATAACGGAACAAATGTCTAATTTTTTCTCCAATATATTGATAATTTTGGCTTCTGTCATAAACTCAGTTTACTTGTTATGGACTCCATCGTCTCCCCAACCAGCTCTTTGGGCTTGCTCAACTCAGGATTAAACAAGCAAACAAGTTTTTGTGCAATCCATCACTTTAGGCTGCTTGTTTCCACGGTTCTAAAATTATCCATCTGAATCCTTTCCCTTATTCCCACTGCTGCTGAAATGACTACCCATCTTTGGTTAAAAATCACACAACACCAGGTCATAATCCAACAGGTTTTTTTTGGAAGCACTAGCTTTCGGAGTGCTACTCCTAAATCAGGTCCTTTTTTTTTTTAACTGGCTTGTTATCATCATCTCATCATAGATTCCAGATGGTAGGAATCACAACCTTTAGCATGCAAACTGATCATACAGGAATTTAAGTTTTTGATTTGAGTTTGTGGGCATGCCTAATTTCCTTAGCCTCCTGATGTAGAGACATTGTTATGCCCTTGTGATGATGAACCAAGATCCATTGCCAGTCAACTAACATGGGTCAACAACATAAACTGTTGACCGGTGACTCTTTGAATAGATTGAACCTCCTGAGAGGAAGATGTTGCCCAGTAAGTAGTAAGTGCCTGGCTCTCCAAATATTGTCTGACATGAGGAATTTTTTTTTAAAAATTCTGTTTTTGGTGTAATATAAGAATATCAGATGATGGGGAAAAGAAGTGTCTTGAGAGTATCTTGGTAATATCCTGTTATGAACATGTCCAATTCTTGCTAAACATCAGCAGTTAGGAGTTATCAAAAGCAAAATACCATAGATAATTAAAAGTGAAAAGTGCTGGAGGAACTCATCAGGTCTGGCAGCAGCTGTGGAGAAAGAAGCAGTCAGTTTTTTGAGTCTGGAGTGAGTCGTTTTCAGAACTCTCTGAACCATCCAGACTTGAAACATTAGTTCTGTTTCTCTGTCCGCAAATGCTGCAGACCTACTCATTTTGTTTTTAATTATCTAACATTTAGAAGTTCTATCCATTCAAAGCAACATTTTCTAACAATGTTTTTTATTCAATCTTACTAACAAAGTGAAAAATCCTGCACTTCCCACTTTATATTTCGTCTGCCACCTTATTGCCCATTCATTTGTCAATATCCTTTTTGCACTCTCTGTTCTACTTGCAGCTTGCATTCCCACTTCACTATTGTTCTAACAACCAACTTACATATTTTCGTGTACGTTTTTAGAAAAAAATTATTCTTTAACTCTAAACGTAAATATTAAACAACAACTATTCACAACTTTAAACCCTCCCCTCTTCTCTTGACGGTCTATTACCTACCTCCAACTCTAACAATATACTCTTCCAATAAGACATTTAGTACAATTATATCAACTTAATTTCAAAACCATACAGCAGCTGTTGTTTTCGGTGTCTTTCTTCTTCTGGCTGAAGGTCTCCCTGTGTTGTCGTTTGTCTTTTACTGCAAAATATTTCATATGAAAAGGTACCTTTGACAGTGAACATTTCCTAATTTCTTGGGTCTGTCTTAATGCCAGTTGCTCTGTCCAGCTTTCAAAATGCCTGCTTTTTTATATCCCCAACATCGGATCATCTCATTGGCTTGATGTTGGCAGAACAATAAATTCAAAATCAATTGTGTTTTAGTATCCTGTGCATAATTTAAACTGGTTACATTCAAATTGTTGTCAAAACAGCAACCAACATTTCACAGCCAAATGTTGCATATTTTTAATTTTCTAGTACACTCTGGGACTTCTATCTAGTCATATCACACAGATGCCTGTAATCTCTCAGTTCAGAAAGGCATACACTCTCTTAAAGGAACAGTACACACCTTTAACTTCGCAACAATAGTTTCTAAATACCTTGTGCCCCAGGACTGATCCTTGTGGAATACTCTCTCAGTTAGAGCCCATAAATTTGAAAATATCACTCATCCATAATCTACACTTCTTAGCTATTATTTAATCCTCTACATGCTAACATAATGGGAACATAGGAATGGAGTAGGCCATTCAGCCCCTCAAGCCTCTTTTGCCATTCAATGAGATCATGTTGACTTGTAGCCTGACTCCATATCCTTAAGAACTTTGGTTTAGTAAAAAAAAATGATCTCCGAATTAAATCTGATCCAGCATTCACTGCTATTTGTGGAAGAGTCACAAACACCTAGCACACTTTGTGTGTAGAAGTGCTTCCTAACCCCTCTCTTGCATGGTCTGGCCCTAACTCACCCTTGTGTACTTGTCTTGCACATCAACTCTTTTTAATGGCAACTTTATCGAAAGCTATTTGGAATTTCTAATTGTACCTCAGTTGGCTCTGCTTTATCTAGCCTATTGTTATATCCTCTGAAAATAAATTTGTCATAGTCATTTCCTTTTCAAAATGATGCTGACTTTGTCAGATTAGATGACTATTGTCTAAATCCATTGTTAAAACTTCCTCATTAAATAGATCCCAGCATTTTCTTCATCACTGATTCAGGTTGCTGGACCTACTCGCCATCTTTCTCCCTGCTTTTTTGAATAGAGGTGTTACAGTTGCTAACCTGCAGTTTACTGGAACCATTCAGAAAGTTTTGAAAATCATAACAAGATTGCATCCAATATCACTGCAGTTACCTCTCTTTAATGCACACTGTCGACTGTCAGGATCCTAAGGATTCAGTGACCTTGAATCCTCGGGTTTTCTATAATACTTCATCTGATATTAGCTGATATTAATAACTTTGGATTCCCAGTCTTATCCCCTTAATTATTCTTTATTTGTGCTTGGAATTTTGGTGTAACTGTAACGATAGACACACTGAGCTGAATTTTCCTAACCTGGATTTTTTGAGACAATAGAGGTGAATCAAATTGTGACAAAAGGATATGATATTGCATGTCTGCAAATTCAGAATTTGTACCTGCCATTTTTCCAAGGTCATGCATTCAGGAGTGGCCCAGTCCTATTGAGGAGATAGTTAATGCATTGATGAGCAAATTAGAAAGAGTCATCTGCAGAAAGTATTTCTATTTTCAGAGGTGGCTGGAGTTCAGTAGCTGTCTGATATTAGCTCAGCCAAACAGAGTCATAGAGATATTCAGCATGGAAATTGCCCTTCAACATATTGTGTCTACACTGGTCAAAAACAACACCTAACTATTCTAATCCTATTTTGCACCACTTGGCCTATAGCCAAGTATGCCTTGACATTGCAAGTGCACATCTAAGTACTATTAAAATATTATGAGGATTCTGTCTTTACCACACTTAGAGGAAATGAGTTTTAGATTCCCACCACCCTCCTGGGTAGAAAAGGTTTCCCTCACATCTGCTCTAAACCTACTGCTGCTTAGCTGAAATCCATGCCCTCTGGTTATTGATCTCTCCAACGTGAGGAAAAGTTTCTTCCTGTCCGCTCTGTCCAGGCCCTGCCTAATCTTGTACATCACATTCATGACACTGCTCAGTCTCCCCGCTGTAAGGAAAACAACCTCAATCTGTCCAGTCTATCTACATAAGTGAAACCCTCCAGTCCAGGCAACATCTTGGTATATCCCTCTGCACCTTTTCCAGTGCTATCATATCCCTTGTTAATGTGGATTTCTGAACTATTGGCAATACTCCACTTGAAGCCTAACCACTGTCTTGTACACTTCTGACATAATTTCCCTACTCTTAAACTCTCTGCCTCAACTAACAAAGATAAATATGCCATATACCGCCTTAACCACTTTATCCATGGGTGAATGCATACTAACGTCCCTCTGATATTCAGTGCTTCCCGAGGTCCTACCGCTCATCAACTACTTGTAATCCAAGACTATATTCTGACAATTTATCATCCCAATTTTTGTTTCACTTGGAAATGTTCTGATCAACCCTCTTTTATTCAAGTATAAATCATTTATATAAACCACAAACAGCAATGGCCCCAACATTGACCTGTGGAGGACTCCATTGGTAATAGATATCCAGACAGAAAAACACCTCTCAACCATCACCCTCTGCTTCCTGCTACTCATCCAATATCAGATCCAATTTACAAAACTTACTTGAATCACATATGCTCTTACCTTTTGCTATTAGTTACACATGCAGGACTTTATCAAAAGCCTGTGGATGGCAGGGGACCGGTGGCAAAAGAAACAGCGATTCTGTGGACAGATAACCACAGACATTGTGTCCTCATTAGTTGTGGATCTCTAAGGCGTCGCACACTGGTACATTAACCAGGTAATAGATGCTATGCTTATCGTTAAAGGGCACAACATAAGAGTAACAACTGGTTGGGTATCGTGAGTTCAGTGTATACTGTGCCGTATGCCTGGAGCAATATATTGTTTTATGCAGTGCCGTCAGAAGCATAGAAAATAGGTGCAGGATCAGGCTATTTGGCCCTTCAAGCCTGCACTACCAATTGATACGATCATGGTTGATAATGCAATCTCAATATCCCATTCCTGCTTTCTCCCCATACCTCTTGATCCCTTTAGCTGCATCCAGCTCCCTCTTGAATATATCTAATGAACTGCCCCCAACAACCTCCTGTGGTATAGAATTCTACAGATTAACAACTCTGAGTGAAGAAATTCTTCCTCATCTCAGTCCTGAATGGAATTATCCTTATTCTTAGACTATGACACCTTGTTCTGGACTTCCCCAACATTGGGAGCATTCTTCCTGCATCTAACCTGTCCAGTCCCATCAGGATTTCATAATTCCAGCAATTACAAACCCAGTTGACCCAATCTTTCTTCTTGTGTCAGTCTTGCCATCTCTGGAATCAATCTGGTGAACCTTCACTGGACTCCCTCAATAGCAAGAATGTCCTTCTTCAGACTAAGAGACCAAACTCCACACAGTACTCAACGTGTGGCCTCACCAAGGCCCTGCATAACTGCACCAATGCATCCTTATTCTGATACTCAAATCCTCTCACTATGAAGGAGAGCATGCCATTAACCTTTCTCACTGCCCGCTGCTACTAATGTTCAGCGACTGTTCCACCATGACACCCACATTTCATTACACCTCACCTTTTCCTAAACTGCCACCATTCAGATAGTAATCTGCCTTCCTGTATTTGTGACCAAAGTGGATATCCATATTACATTGCATTTGCCAAGTATTTGCTGACTCAGCCAGTCTGTCCAAGTTACCCTGTAGTCTCTTAGCATCCTCCTCAGAGCACACACTGCCAACCAGCTTAGTGTCTTCTGCAAAATTGGAGATATTGAAATCAATTCCTTCATCCAAATCATTAATGTATATTGTGAACAACTGGGTTCCTTGCACTGAACCCTGCGGTACTTGACTCTTCACTGCCTGCCACTCTGAAAAGGATCCATTTATTCCAACTCTCTGCTTCCTGTATTGCCAGCTGGTTCTCTGATCATGTCAATGCGTTATTTCCAATGGCATGAGCTTTAATTTTACTTACTAATCTCTTATGTGGCACCTTGTCAAAAATCTTTTGAAAGTCCAGATACACAACATCTTCCTTGTCCATTCTACTGGTCACATCCTCAAAGAATTCCAGAAGATTTGTCAACATGATTTCCCTTTTATGAATCCATGCTGACTTGGACTGGTTCTGTTACCGCTTTCCAAATGAAATTTCCCATTTCAGGCAAGAGAAGATGATGCTTAAGGGAGACAGGCCACTTCCTGAGTCCCAAAGCTATCACTCATATCCCATTTGAGGTACCTCTGATGCAGGGCTGACTTTGCACAAACTATCTTCCTTGGGATAAGTTGTAGTCTTAGATTTAATTGTATGGAAACCCATTTCCAATCCAATTAAGAAAATTTGAAGGCCAGCCAGGTTTGCACTGGAGATGGGTTGTTACACAACAGATGTTTTTAAAATCCTGTTGACAATGGGAAAATCTACTTCAAAATGTTTGTTCAATGTGTCTGTCATTCCCTCCTCAAAGATCATTTTCCTGTCTCTGCTTCTAAGGGATGAATGTTGACTTTCACTATTCTCCTCATTTTAAAAGCTCTTGCAATCTTTGATTGTATTCCTGATATGTTTGTTGTCCTCTTTGCAAAATTATGAGCACCTTCTGTTAATCTAAAATCTTCAAATTCCCAAATAAACCACAGTTGAATTTTTTTTGCACTGTTCTTCTATTTTGATAGAATACAGTTTTGGTAAACAATAGGACTGGCATATGAACAAATTTATTCATGAATATATCAATGTAGTAGCTGCACAATATTTGAGTTCTGAGAGTGATAGAGCTGGTTTGAGTGCACAAGGGATCTTTAAATTTTACCAAGTTGGTGTCTTATCTGCTGATAGAGCAGCAAAACCTCTGCACCAATTGACGTTCTCAGGAATAATGTCACTGATTAAGGTCACTATGAAGGACTGTCCTCCTCAACCTTTCCCCTCACCTGACACATGACAATCCTCAGGTTAAACTGTCTCCACTAGCTACTGTCTGATGAGAACACAGTTGGATCCTCTGGTAAGACTATGGCAACTACCTTTTTACCTTAATGGTAAGGCAAGTTGTGCCAGTATTTCCTGAAAATAGTTGATCGTGAAATTGTACTGATATTCATTGCAAATAGCAATGTTATTTGAATGAAACCTGTTCAGAAAAATGTGTAACATGAGCATTTCATATATAGATCTAACTACACCCACAGTGATTATAGTAGTCATGATTTGGAGATGCCATTGTTGGACTGGGGTGTACAAAGTTAAAAATCACACAACACCAGGTTATAGTCCAACTGGTTTAATTGGAAGCACACTAGCTTTTGGAGTGACACTCCTTCAGGTGATTGTCACAATCACCTGATGAAGGAGCGTCGCTCCGAAAGCTAGTGTGCTTCCAATTAAACCTGTTGGACTATAACGTGGTGTTGTGTGATTTTTAACAGTGATTATAGTGTTATCCTTCAAAATCAGTTTTGAAGAGAGGTAACTTAATATGAGATAGAATGGCCCATCACTAAAATAGCAATGTCATTTCAAATGCCTGTATTTACAAACCTCAAAGATGCTTGTGAAGTCCTTCATCCCACAGTAGCATGCCTTTCACACATGTGTTATACTGAGAGGCTATGCTAACAACATTAAAAATCACAACACCATGTTACAGTCCAATAGGTTTAATTGGAAGCACTAGCTTTCGGAGCACTGCTCCTTCATCAGTCGTTGCAGAGTACACAATTGTAAGACACAGAATTTATAGCAAACGTTTACAGTGTACAGCAAAAATACACTGTCAGAGCCACAGGTGTACACATCAAAAGCAATATCTATGTTTTCAAGTATCTGCTAATTTCCTTTGTTTACCTAAATCATTCTAAATCTTCTACGTCATATCTCCAAGTTTTGTTGCTCCATAATTTGGTAACATGAACAAATTATTATACCATGCTGAATTGTCACATAATCCATGCTGATTAAATTAATCTTAAGGGAAGTTGCAATTCCAAGGTACCTTCTTGCAGTTGAATTATGAAATTGGGGCTCTTTCAGGCATAAAAAATCCTATTGCATTATTTGAAATTGCTCAAGATCCCCAGTCCAACATTTATCTTCAACAAATGCCACTAAAATTGATGACCTGAACATTTCTCTCAGCTGTTTAGTCATAGAGATGTATAGCAAGGAAACGGACTCTTTAGTCCAGCTTGTCCATGCTGACCAGATGTCCTAATCTAATCTAGTCCCATTTGCCAACACTTGGCCCCTATCCCTCAACACTTCATGTTCACATACCCATCTATATGCCTTTTAAATGCTGCAATTGTATACCAGCCTCCACCACTTCCTCTGGCAGCTCATTTCGTACACACACAACCCTCTGCATGAAAAAGCTGCCCCTTAGGTCCCTTTTTATATCTTTCCTCTCTCACCCTGGACCTATCCCCTCTAGTTCTGGTCTACCACACCCCAGGTAAAAGACTTGGTCTATTTACTCTTTCCGTGCCCCTCATGATTTTATAAACCTCTATAAGGTTACCCCATAGCCTCTGACATTCCAGGGTAAACAGCCCCAGCCTCTCATTATAGCTCAAATACTCCAACACTGGCAACATCCTTGTAAATCTTTTCTGAACCCCTCCAAGTTTCACAACATCCTTCCAATAGGAAGGAGACCAGACTTGTATGCAGTATTTCAAAAGTGGCCTAACCAATGTCCTCTATAGCTGCAACATGACCTCCCAACTCCTATACTCAGTGGTCTGACCAATGAAATAAAATATACCAAATGCCTCTTCACTATCCTATTTACCTGCAACTCTACTTTCCAGGAACTATGAACCTGCACTCCAAAATCTCTCTTCAGCAACACTCTCTAGGAACTTGCTACTATGTGAGTAAGTCCTGCCCTGATTTGCTTTTTCAAAATGCAGCACCTTACATTTATCTAACTTGAACATGATATCTGCCACTCCTCAGCCCATTGGTCCATCTGATCAAGATCCTGCTTATAACGTGAGATAGACTTCTTTGCTGTCCAGTATACCTTCAATTTTGGTGTCATCTGCAAGCTAAATGACTATACCTCCGATGATTGCATCCAAATCATGTATGTAAAGGATGAAAAGTAGTGGTCCCAGAACTGATCCTTGTGGCACTCTAATGGTCACAGACCTCAGTCTGAAAAGCCACCGTCTGTCTTCTACCTTTGAGCTAGTTCTGCATCCAAATGGCTAGTTCTCCCTATATTCCATGAGATCACACTTTGCTAACCTGTCTCCCATAAGGAACCTTGTTGAACGCTTTACTGAAGTCCATGTAGATCATGTCCACTGTTCTGCCCTCATCAATCCTCTTTGTTACTTCTTCAAAGAACTCAATCAAGTTTGTGAGACATGATTTCCCAAGCACAAAGCCATACTGACTGTCCCTAATCAGTGCTTTCCCTTCCAAATACATGTACATCTTGTCCTTCAGGATTCCCTCCAAGAAATTGTCCATGAACAGCGTCAGGCCCACTGGTCTACAGTTCCCTGGCTTGTCCTTACCATCTTTATTAAGTAGTGGCACCACGTTAGCCAACCTCCAGTGTTCCAGCAGCTCGCCTGTGACTATTGATACAAATATCTCAGCAAGAGGCCCAGTGACCACTTTCCTAGCTTTCCAGAGTTCTAGGGTACATGTGATCAGGTCCAGGAGATTTATCCACTTTTACGTATTTCAAGACATCCAGCATCAACTCCTCTGTAATATGGGCATTTTTAAAGATGTCACCATCTATTTCCCTACATTCTGTATCTTCCATGTCCTTTTCCACAGTAAGCACCGACGCAAAATACTCGTTTAGTATCTCCCCTATCTCCTGCAGCTCCAAACATAGGTTGCCTTGCTGATCTCCTGAGGGGCCCTATTCTCTCCCTCGTTACCCTTCTGGCCGTAGTGTATTTATAAAAATCCTTTGGGTTATCCTTAACCCTACTTGTTAAAGCAATCCCATATCCCCTTTTTGCCCTCCTGATTTTCCTCTTGTGTATTCTCCTACTGCCTTTATACTCTTCTAAGGCTTCACTTGATCTATCCTGTCTATACCTGACATTTGCTTCCTTCTTTTTCTTAACTAAAACCTTATTTTTTGAAGTCATCCAACATTCCCTATACCTACCAGCCTTTCCTTTGACTCGAACATGAACATATTGCCTCTTGACTCTCATTATCTCATTTCTGAAGGCTTCTCTTTTTCCAGCCATCCCCTTACCTGCAAACATCTGCTCCCAATTAGCTTTTGAAAGGTCTTGCCTAATACCATCAAAATTTGCCTCCCTCAAATTTATAACTTCAACTTTTAGATCTGGTCTATACTTTTCCATCACTATTTTAAAACGAATAGAATTATGGTCACTGGCACCGAAGTGCTCCCCTACTGACACCTCATCACCTTCTCAGTTCCACCCAAATAACAGCTGGAATGCTATCCCTTATTAAAAATGCCACTCTCCACCCCCCCCCCCCTTCTATCCTTCCCGTAGCATTTGTATTCTGGAACATTAAGCTGCCAGTCCTGTCTGTATCTGAACCATGTTTCTGTAATTGCTATGGTATCCCAGTCTCATGTTCCGAACCATGCACTGAGTTCATCTGCCTTCCTTGTTAGGCCTCTTGCATTGAAGTAAATGTAGTTTAATTTATCAGTCCTATCTTGTTCTCTGCTTTGTCCCAACAGTCCAGACTGGTAGACCGGCTTCTTTTCCCAATTATACCAGTTTCAGATTGATTGCTTTCCTCACTATCTCCCTGGCTTCCACACCCCATTTTAGTAGTTTAAACACTCCTGAACAGCTATAGCAAATCTCTATGCCAGTACATTAGTCGTCTTCAAATTCAGGTGTAATCCATGTGACTTCTACCCCAGAAGAGATTCCAGTGATCCAAAAATGTGAACCCTTCTCCCCTGCACCAGCTCCTCAACTACGCATTCATTGCTATATTCTCCTATTCCTACCCTCACTAGCATGTAGCACCAGGAGTAACCCAACTATTGCTACCCTCGTGGACCTCCTTTTTAAATTTCTACCTAGCTTTCTATATTCTTCCTTCAGAATCTCGTCCTTTTCCCTTCCCGTGTCATTGGTTCCAATGTGTACAATGACCTCCTGCTGATCCCTCTCCCCTTTGACATCATTCTGCATCCTCTCTGAGACATCCTTGATCCTGTCACCAAGGAGGCAACACACCATTCTGATTTTTTGCTGTTGGCCGCAGAAATGTCTGTCTGTGCCTCTTAATTGGGAGGGGGGGGGGGGGGGGGGTCTTGTTTTGCACATATTGTCTGCCAAGCTCCCACATGACAATAGAATCGACACACGAATTGACCCCACTTTCTCTCTCTGTAGGCTCAACACATTCTGTATTTTTCACTCTCATTAACTTTGTTTCTGTTTTTCACTTCTGTCTCTCAAATCCAAAATTGTATGTCTTTCTTTTTCTTCCAGTTAGGACATACTTTGATATCTTTTGAAATTACCATATTCATAATCCCTCTCTTTCGTGTCTCTGATCAGATATATGTTGATGGTTTTGATGTTTGGCCACAGAGCCATGGAATGTTTGCAGCACAGAAGGAAACTATTCATTCTATTAAATCCATGCTGACTCTTAGCAAAATCTTGCCCCTCTCCTGTGCCCATTCTCTGTCATCCTTCATGTTTCTTGTTTTCAGTTGCTTATTCAATTCTCTTTTGAAAGTTGCAATTGAACCTTCCTTTCGAGAACCTTTCAGACAGTGAATTCCCAATCCTAACACCTTCCTAAAGTTTTTCCTTGTTCTTTTGCCAGTCACCTGAAATCAGCGTCCTTTGGTTCTTAACCAAAGGGAACATTTGTTCTTTTTTATTCTATTCAGATCCCCCATGTTATTGAAGATCTTTAACAAATCATACTTTGAGCTCTTCTTAGACAAATAAACCAGTTGCTCTAATCCTCATAACTGATTTCCTGCTTACCCGGAACCATTTTCATAAATGTTTTGTGCACCTTTTTAGAATCATCATAACCTTTCTAAAGTGCAATGCTCTGAAATGGGTTAAAACTCAGCCAGTGTATTGTAAATGTTTGCCATTACCGCCTTGCTTCAGTAATTCATGGCACGATGTTCAAAGGGATTTCGATGTGCTTTTACACGGAATGCTGTAAGTTAGCATGGTAGAACAGAAAGCAATTATGGCAAGTTGACTTTTATTAAAGGATTGGAATATGGGACTAAAATCTTGTCACAATTGTAGAGAGTTTTGCTGAGACCACATCTGAAATATTTTTTGCAATTTTGATTTCCATATTTTAAGGAAGGATATATGAGATGCTGAATAAATAGGTTCCATATTGTCAGGAATTTGGAAGTGTGAGAAAGGATCTGATTGAAAAGGCAAAGTTCTGCAGGACCTTAATATTTAAATGCTGATTGTTTCTGTTGATCAGGGAACTTAGGCTTGGGAGTAGGGGCTAATGATTTTGGATTGAAATGAGGAGAGATTATTTCACTCAAAATTGAGAATTCACTATCCCAGAAGATATGTTGTGTATTTTTTCTTGTTGAATACATTTAAGACTGAGATAGACAGGTTTCTGAGGGTAATGAGGGATATGGGAAGCAGACAAAAGTTAGAACCCAAAATCACCAACAGTTGGATGACAGAGCAAGCTCAGTGGTCAACTTCTGCATCTTGTTGATCCTTTATTTGTAAAGCCCAGTATCCAGTATGCCTTAATCTGCTCTCTCATTTTCGATGATTTCTGGACCTAAATCTCCAGATTTCTCTCTTTCTGAGACACTTTTATATACTTACTTTATATTGGACATAATTGTATCATGTTTTTTGCCAGATGCAAATCATGTCAGGTTTGGTGGAGTGAATCTTGTTGTGAGGCTGTATGGATTTTCTCCCTGTATCTTACCAAACTCTCTGCTTTAATTGCTAGTTGTACCCTCTGTGACATTTCTGTCCCATCATAATTTGCACTGTTTCAAGTGCAACTCGCCACTCACTGGATTTCTTGGAATTCATTGGCGACCCTGGAACCAGCGCCATCTTTAAAAGTCCATTGTACACCCTGATCTGTACTGTAATTTGGGGGCTGCCTTGCACCATTCCCGATATTTACCTTGGGAATGTGGCAAACAGAGGGACGTAGAGTCATAGAGATATACAGCGTGGAAGCAGACCCTTTGGTTCAACTTGTCCACGTTGACCAGGTAACCGAAGTAAATCTAATCTTATTTGTCAGCACTTGGTCTGTATCCCTCTAAACCCTTCCTAATCATAGTCTTCACTTGTCCAACCTTTTTTTTAAGAGCGTAGGTAACTGAGGGAGGACCTTGTAGAAGTGCATAAGATCATAACAGGCATTGATAGGATGTTAGGTACATTAGTCGGAGGGTCGGTGTGGGCTTGTTGGGCTGAAGGGCCTGTTTCCATACTGTCGGAAATCTAAATCTAAACATTTAAAAGACATCTGGATGGGTATAGATTAGGAAGTCAAAAAACTTCTTAGATCTGATGTATGTTTTAGGTCAATGTTCCAAATTGTCTTCCTGACCTTTTCTCAGAAACAACAAGTTCACAGGACTAACCAAAATTCCTGTCTCTATTTCTTAAAAAAGAAAATATAAATTCTCAAAACAATATGCTACACCTCTTTCTTACCATGTCTTTAATAGTGGTGATAGTTTTTTTAAAAGTTGAAAATAAAAACTATTAATGCTTACACTTATGCAGAAAAAAATGTGTGCTCCAAAGATGAGATTAACTTCCCTCCTCTGCAATGCTGAGGGGGATATGTTTATATATCAGTGTTACCCTATTTTAGAAATTTTACACAGAAGGAAGAACATTGCTTATAAAACATTATTATTTCCAGACAATGCCCAGTTCATGTCATAAATTTGAATTATTTCTCTGATTATATCAAGAAAGTTGAATATTTCACAGAAAATATTATAGCTTTACTTCAGCTGATGGATCAAGGCCAGTTGTTACGTTTCAGGTATCTTATCTAAGAAAGGCTGATTAATGAAATCAGTGGAGAGAACAAGCTAACAGATTGTGAATTTTGGTGAAATTTCAGTTGAATCATTGTACTCCTTTGTGAGTCTTGGGATATAAAGTGCAATCATCAGCATTGTAGTTTAGCAAAAGCTTTGTGCAGGATGTATGTAGGATTTTTATGGATGTTGTGAAAATGCAACTAACGTAAATGAGATGATTAATTAGACATGCATTATTTTTAAGTTTACATTGTTGCAGGTGATGTGAAGGAGCTGTTGGAATCTCTCAGTTAAGCTTTATTAGATGAAGATTTGATGGATTTGGAGAAGATGATAGTGGGTTTGAGGGAGAAGAATGATTTTAAAGACCATGACAATGTTCAGCCCCATGCAATGTTCAACTCTCTCACACTCCCCAGTGAACCGTGGCTAACATTTCACATTTAATACCATCCTGCACCCCACCCCACCCCCCCGCCCCAAGCTCTTATTATAGAATCTCTACCTTCTGTCCAATGCACTTTGAAAGGGTTTGTCCTGTCAGGGAGTGCAGACTCAGGGGAAAAAAACAATCACACTTGCAAATGGCATTTATGAGTCAGACTCATTTTGTATTCCTCACAATGGAGCTCTGATATCTAAGTATAAATGTTTTTTTCCCTGTGAGTCGGGGAAATTGCAGTCACTACTTCACCAGTGAGTCTTTTTTGGAGCTGGCATTGGCCAGTTCAAAGGTTTCAGTGGAAAGTGGTAAGTGGGAAGTTTAAATTGCCGTTCACATCAGACACCCCTTGTCTAATGCTAACTACTAAAGAAGTAGAAGCATCTCAAAATCACAACAAACTAATTTAGTATTGCTGACAAAAACTTAGTTTGTCAATGTTAAGGTATGGATTCTATAGTAACTCATAGCTTCATAATTTACTGAGAGTTGTCAAACTCATTGAAAGTTTGTCAGGTGAAGTGATTTCACCTGATGAAGGAGCAGCGCTCCAAAAGCTATTGATTTCAAATACACTTGCTGCACGATAACCTGGTGTTGTGAGACTTCTGACCTGGTCCACCCCAGTCTAACACTGGCACCTCCACATCATTAAAAAAATGTAATAGCTATAAGTCAAGGTGCTTATACACTCAAAACTTATTCATTTTTAAAAATTCACTTGTTGCATGTAGCTGTCAGAATTCAAATCAGAATCCTTTCATTATGTTTTCACCACACATTCAACAGGGTGAAATATGTGAATCCACCACAGTCTCGTTCAACTAATCTTTCATCTCCATCATAGTTTAGATGCAATGTAAATAGTTTTCATTACATTTTGCTACTTGTTCAGAAGGCAAATTTGGTGACAGTAATGACCATTCATTTTTTTTTGGATCCACTCCACGCCTAAGTGCACACCAACTGCACCCTTCAGGTGTATGTGTGTCTCATTTTACTGGGCACAAGATACCAAACTAACACTGCATTTTACTGCAGCATGGAAAGCTGGTTCCATTCTCTCTGAAATTGCCTTTGGTGTGAATGAATTTCCAGCCTAGGTAAAGCCCCAAAAAATTACCTGCACTTTGTGCTTTCCAATAATTTTGACCTAATTCCCAATTTGTTTTACCCTGTTCAATTTGTGGTGAAAACATACCAAAAGAGGACTGATCTATATGGACTTCCGTAAGCTGTTTAGCAAGGTTCCGCATGGGAGACTGGTTAGCAAGGTTACATCTCATGGAATTCAGGAAGGACGAGCCATTTGGATACATAACTGGCTCGAAGGTTCAAGACAGAGGGTGGTACTGGAAGATTGCTTTTCAGACTGGAGGCCCTTGACCAATGGAGTGCCATAGGGATCAATGCTGGGACCACTATGTTTCATCACTTTTATAAATGATTTGGATTTGAACATAGGAGGTATAGTCAGTAAGTTTGCAGATGACACCAAAATTGTGGAGGTGTTGTGGACAGCAAAGAAGGTTACCTCAGATTACAACAGGATCTTGATCAGATGGGCCAATGGGCTGAGGAATGGCAGATATCGTGTTTAAGTTAGATAAATGTAAGGTGCTGCATTATGGAAAAGCAAATCAGAGCAGGACTTATATACTTAATGGGAAGGTCTTAGGGAGTGTTTCTGAACAAAGAGATCTTGGAGTGCAGGTTCATAGCTCCTTGAAAGTGGAGTTGCAGGAAGATAGGATAGAAGTGAAGAAGGCATTTGGTATGCTTTCCTTTATTGGTCAGAGTACTGAGTACAGGAGTTGGGAGGTCATGTTGCGGCTATACAGGACAGAGGTTCGGCTACTTTTTGACTATTGCTTGCAGTTCTGGTCTCCTTTCAATTGGAAAGATGTTGTGAAACTTGAAAGGATTCAGAAAAGATTTACAAAGATGTTGCCAGGTTTTGAGGATTTGAGCTGTAGGGAGATGCTGAATAGGCTGGGGTTGTTTTCCTTGGATCGTTGGAGGCTGAGGGGTGACCTTATAGAGGTTTATAAAAATTATTGGAGATACGGATAGGATAATTAGACAAGGTCTTTTCCCTGGGGCGGGGGAGTCCAGAGCTAGATGGCATTGATTTAGGGTGAGAGAGGGAAGATAGAAAAGGGACCTAAGGGACAACTTTTTCAGAGGGTGGTGCATGTATGAAATGAGCTGGCAGAGGAAGAGGTAAAGGCTGGTAAAATTGCGGCATTTAAAAGGAATCTAGATGAGTATATGAATAGGAATGTTTAGAGAGATATGGACCAAGTGTTGGAAAATGGGGCTAGACTAGGTTAGGATATCTGGTCAGCGTGGACAAGTTGGGCTGAAGGGTCTGTTTCCGTGCTGTACATCTCTCTGACTCCAAAAGGTTTCTGATTTTAATTCTGGCACCCAAATCCCACAAATGACTTTTTAAAAAAAACAGAACAGGTCTGAGAGTTTAAACTTCTTGATTTATAGCTGTTACATTTTAATGATATACATTTTGAGCTAATCATTTTTTTCTTTAAATATTTTCCCCCCTTTAGAATAAATGTGGCATTTAGCAAGGTTTACTTTGGAAGTTGTCATCATTTAAATTGCAGAGTAATCAGTGTCAAGTGGTAAGGTTGAATTGACACCCCTTGTCTTTTGCTGACCATTGAAGCAGTAGCATCTCATCAAATCGCAAAAAAAAATTCAGTAACTAAGTCATTTGTGTTTGATGAACTGAAAAAGGCTGTTTAATACAATTTTTTAATTCACTGATCTTCAGAATTATTTTTGGGCTCTAGAGCATAAGTACGATCTTTATTGATTAAATTAACGGGTCATTTCAGCCAATTTCAGTGTTGCCGTTGAGAAAGTTATGTTTAGATGTAATCAGTTACTGTAAGATAGTATAAATTAGAAACTGTGGTTGGTTGTCTTTTTTTTCTGTACTTGTTATGAAATTGTTTAGCAGTAAAATACACCTCAAAACTTCCTACACAAAAGAAAGATTTGATGCCAACAATAGTTTAAAAAAAGGAATCAATAGCAGAAATCTGGAACAAAATCCAGTTCTTCAGAATGTATGAAATAAAAGAATTAGTTAATGCTTCCTGGTAAACTTGTGTGACAATACACATTGGTGGCAGTGACACCTCACTGTGGAGGACTAGTTTATAATTGTATCATTGTTTTTGGTCTAACAGTCCCATTGTAATCTGGTGAAGGTGCTAATAATAGTAATACTCCGATACAATGTTAAAGACAACACAGCACACTAATATCATTGTGAAGGATAATTTAATTATCCGTTGAAGCACGCTAAGACTACAAATTGAAATTGACTCATCATTGTAACTCTACAGTCTGATCAGATGAGAGCCATCAAGTTACCCAATGCAGAGCTAATTGTAACCTTTATAGAAACAACAGTATGGAGTTGCTGTAGAAGTGGTTGGGTTAAAAATGACACGAGCAGTAACACAATAGCAATAGTTAATAATTAAATATCTTGATGAATGTTACAACGGATCATTTTAAGCTAGATTCAATGATGTCAGAATGTGTTCTCTTTCAATGTTGGATATTAACGTCTCTCAAATAAAATAACATCAGGGCCCCTTTGTTAAACTCCACTGGTTTTTAGTCCAATATTGCACATATTTTAGTTCTGTGTGTTGATGGTTTGCTGGTATTTTAATATAAGTTAACATGCAATGTAGATAACACTCATGATATTACAATGTTAATGATATGAAAACGTTAGTCAGAAGTATTGGATGGAACTTAATGCCCTTTCCTATTGTTGTGTTTGGTGGCTGGAGGCCATCTAATTGAATAGGAGACAAGTGGGATCCCCACCACTTCCCAGCCTTTGCTTCAATGAAATCTATAGCAGAAATGTCTGTGGATGACCTTCCTGCCCTGCTGAACAATTGATGCCCTTAATGAACATTAAATTCCCACTTAAAAAGTTGGTGCTGCTACTTTTGGTATTAGAGAAGAAAGTGAGGACTGCAGATGCTGGAGATCAGAACTGAAAATGTGTTGCTGGAAAAGTGCAGCAGGTCAGGCAGCATCCAAGGAGCAGGAGAATCGACGTTTCGGGCATGAGCCCTTCTTCAGGAATTACCTAGTGGTGGGTTGACCATCTGGAATCCTGGAAGGCAACCCTTGGTTTACACGTCTATGCAGAGCAAGCACCCTCTCACATTGAGGGAGGTCCCACTAAAGGCCATTTTCAGCTCCTGAGGTCCCTTCTTCTGTAACTCACCGGTGCCTTGTACCAATGGCATTCCTGGGTGTCAGTGGTTCTGTCTAACAATGAAATGTTGCTGGCCCCTGAGTGGGCAATAATCCTTTTTAGGCAAGACCTTGACCTGATCCTGAATCTCAAGGAATACCTAACACTGCCCAGTTAAATGTTTGAATGACGGGTGCTTAATTGCACAGCTTGGCTGAGGGCTTTTGTCTGCTCTCCAGTCAATGGGTGAGCAAGGGCCCCTCTACATCGTTATTTTTTTTTAAACAGGCAATATTTATCTGGTACATAAAGCTAATAAGGCATCCTCACTAACTGTGCTTTTTATGCTTTTTAGAGTGATTTTAAAGGATTTAAATCTACAAACCTTGTTTTGAAGGTGTATTTGTTCAGTTTTGCCTCAGAAGGGAAGGAGGAGAGTGTTAGTCATTGGGGACTCAATATTTAGAGGCTCAGATTGAAGGTTCGTTGGGAGTGAGTGAGACTCACAGTTGGTGTGTTGCCTCCCAGGTGCCAAGGTCTGTGATGTCTCGGATCCTATCTTTGGGGTCCTGAAGGGAGAGGTGACCAGCCTCAAGTTGTTGTCCATGTAGGTACCAATGACATAGGTGGAAAGAGGGATAGGGATGTAAGGCAGGATTTCAGGGAGATAGGGAGGAAGCTGAGAGTTCGAAAAAGCAGAGTTGTTATCTCTGGTTTGTTACCTGTGCCTTGTGATAGCGAGGTAAGGAATAGGGAGAGATATCAGCTGAACACATGGCTGCAAGGATGGTGCAGGAGGGAGGGTTTCAGGTTCTTGGATAATTGGAGCTTGTACTGAGGAAGGGGGGACTTGTCCAAACAGGATGGTCTTCACTTGAACCAGAGGGGTACTAATATCCTGGGTGGGAAATTTGCTGGTGCTAGGCGGGTGGGTTTAAACTAGCTCCGCAGGGGGATGGGAACGGAAGTGTAGTTGCAGTGTACAGGAGGCTGAGAGTAGGAAGGACAGGGACAATATTTCAGGGTCACAGGAATGTGATGGCAGATGGCAAGGTGGTTTGAAGTGTGTCTAATTCAACACCAGAAGTATCCGAAATAAGGTAGGTGAGCTTGCAGCATGGATAGAGACATACAAGATGATCAGAGGATTAGATAGGGTAGACAGTGAAAGTCTTTTTCCTAGGATGATGACATCAGCGTGTACAAGGGAGCATAACTACAAATTGAGGGGTGATAGATTAAAGACAGATGTCGGAGGCAGGTTCTTTACGCAGAGAGTAGTAAGGGCGTGGAATGCCCTACCTGCTAATGTAGTCAACTCAGCCACATTAAGGAGATTTAAACAATTGTTAGATAAGCACATGGATGATTTTGGGATAGATAGGGGGCCGAGCTGAGAATAGTTCACAGGTTCACATAGTTCACAGCAACATCGAGGGCCGAAGGGCCTGTTCTGCACTGTATTGTTCTATGTTCTATATAGTAGTGATGACTGTATGTAATTGTGGAATTGTTAAAAAGTAAAGAATATATTTTGAAATGCAGTCTCTTCTCACTTCTGAATAAATAGAAATTATTCCATGCATGGATGGCACGTTTAAAATCCCATTTGTTTTCTGTCTGTGACAGAGTTTCAAAGGCACCAGGACACCAATATTCCATATATGATTTCTGATATGTGATGAAGCCTTGTGTTGCTTGCAATATCTTTCCTCCATTGCCCAACTGGGTGGGACTGCACCATCCTGTAGATTATGAGATTATTATTATTATTTGCAATGGCTTGTCTTACCCTTGGCAACATCATCTCAAAGTATAAGCACAGTTTCCACACAGATGCTGATGACATCCTGGTTCTACTACCACTTCTCATACCTCCTCTGTTGTTGCTTATTAGACTGTTTTATCTGGATAAACAGAAATTTTGTCCAATTAAATATTGGGAAAACTCGTGCCATTTTCTTCAGATGGTTGCGCAAATTCCATTCCCCAGTTACTGATTCCATCCTGCTTCCCACAAAGGCCTGAGACTAAACCAGACACTTTGTGACTTTGCTGCCATTTTGACCCCAAAACTGGTTTCAAACTTTTCATATCCTCATACTGGGATTATATATTTCCATTCTCATAACATCGTCCAACTTTGACCCTGTGGCAGCTAATCTGATGCAGAAACCCTAATTTGTGTATTTATTAGTTTCAGCCATTGGATTATTCCAATTAAGTCCTGTCTGTTCTCTCTGTAAACTTAAGATCATCCATATCTCTACTGATTAAAAGTGTTTACTCTATGCAGCTGGATGTCTGATGTTGCTGATACTATCTTGCAATATTTTATCATATTAAAGATGCTATATAAACTTGTTCTGGTCAAAAATTAGTCAGCACAAAGCAGCATTTCAGAATATACTTAAGACACAGGAATAGTGGGTCCACTGAACAAATCTAATATCTAATTGTTGATGGGGAGCATTGCTTTGCTTGTAAGTCACATTATTATTTATTCCTACATTGTACAAGAATAATTGGTGTTTCATGGTTGTTGAAAAATGACTCCCATCCAGTGCTCACCTCTGTTGGTAATTTGTGTAGGTTGGTTAGCTCAGATGGTTCGAGCGTGCATTGGGATTTGCAGTTGCAGAATCTGTGTTTGGGGCAGCATGGTAGCATCTCAGCACCAGGGGCCCAGCCTCAGGCAACTGCCTGTGTGGAGTTTGCACATTTTCGCTGTCTCTCTGTGGGTTTCTTCCGGGTGCTCTGGTTTCCTCCCACAGTTCAAAGATGTGCAGGTTAGGTGAATTGGCCATGCTAAATTGCCCATAGTATCCAGGGATATCTGGGTGAAATATAGGGTAATAGGGTAAGGAAGGGCCCGTTTCCACATTGCAGGGATTCTATTCCACATGTAGTATTGCTGGAGTAAACACCAGTTTGATCCAGCTCAAACAGCTGCAGTTAAACATACAACAACTATGAAATTGTACATTAAATAGTGACTGCTGACAGTGAAGTCCAAGACAGTAATTCAAAAGAGCAATTTGACAGTCTCACAAACTATACAAAAAAATCTCATAGTTTTACTGCCAGACATTTAGTTTCTTTTAACTATATTGGAAAATATGAATGTAAATCTAGTGGATTGTTTCCTGTTGCATGACAGGAGTACAGAGTGTAACAGGTGGTACATCAAAGATAAAGACAACGGCAGCTGCTGTAGCCAAGGTGTTGTAAAATTTCCTTTTGTTTTTCAAAATAGGATATCGGACAAAGCAGTGCTTAACATATCTATCTTTCGTTTGTTGACCACGTGGTGGCTACTTTCAGACATTTTACTGATCTTGGCTGACTGAAACAAATTGTCGCATTGAACAAGGAAGTTAGTGCTGTAATGGTGATGTTATTAGACTAGGAATCCTGGGCTACTTTTCTGGGGGCATGGGTTAAAATCCCATTGGGGCAGTTGAATTTAATTTTTTTTAAGAATCTGAAATTAAAAATTGGTCTAATATCATTCATGCAATCTTATTTAGTTGTTTAGAAAGGCCATCTGGTTCTCTAAAGTCCTTCAGGGTAGGAAATCCGCCATCCTTACCTGGTATGGCCTACATGTGACTCCAGATCCAAAGTCACGTGTTTGACTCTGAACTGCTATCGTAAATTCTTTAGCAGTTTAAGGGCTATTTAAAATGGGCAATTAATGCCAGTGATATCACATCCGTGAACAAATTAAAACAAAAAAGTAGTCTTGCTTGCACAGAAATCTTGAGTTCTGGGCATAGACAGGGGCCAGGTGCAAGTCTAGGTCAGAGACAGACTTAAATTGTAAAAGCTAATGCGTTCTCAGCTTTTGTCTCTAGTAAGTTTGCACATTAAGAGTAGAGCATTGCATTTTATGTCAATCCATAATGTTCCTAAGTAATTTCATTTTCTATCAGGAACCTCCAATTAAGCATGCCTCCGAGGCTATATAATACTAACAGTCACATAACCCAAAAATCGTAATTGACAATGATGACCAAAAGTACATCATTCATTCTGGTAACATTTTACCATCTAAAACTTTTAGGAGGATTTATGCACTAATCAGGTTGTAGTCAACAGTTGAGGCAACTTGACAAAAAGATTTAATGGTAGAGACTGAAACATGAGATTCAACTTGAACTTGAGCAATGAACTAGATATATATGCCATTTTGACATCAGCATAAGATCCAAGGGTTTACAATTCCTGCTGGAAGGTTGTGCTGGTGACCATATGGAAGAGGTTAGAAGAGGAATTTTATAATTTTGATGTGGGACTCAGAGCAACATTCTCTTCCTGCACCATTAAGAAATATATTTTTGCAAGTAAAAACTTGTTTGTTTACCTCATCTGACCATTCTGTCCTTTGTTACTTGTCTTCTAAGAAAATCCTCGGCAACTTCTACACTCAGATCTCTGATCAAGTTCACAGTTGAATCCCAGTGAAGGACTTGATTTATTTATTACACTCTACTGGGTATTTCTTTTGCCACTAGAAAGGGTTTGAATTGCTCCCTTGGTGTTATGGTCTTTTTGTTTAGTAATCCAAAACTGACATTTTGTGGATAAATCTTTTACAGATGGATGTGGTGAAAATACTGGCTGTCACCAAGCCTGAATGATTTGGAGATGCCGGTGTTGGACTGGGGTGTACAAAGTTGAAAATCACACAACACCAGGTTATAGTCCAACAGGTTTAATTGGAAGCACACTAGCTTTCGGAGCGACGCTCCTTCATGTGAGCTCCTCGATGTGTTACGATCGAGCCCTCCACAATCACCTGATGAAGGAGCGTCGCTCCGAAAGCTAGTGTGCTTCCAATTAAATCTGTTGGACTATAACCTGGTGTTTTGTCATTTTTAACCAAGTCTGAAAGTGATGTTAGGATGTCTTTAAATCATTGATTTGAGAAGTCAAAGAATCAAAGAATGACATTTACGTTTCATTGACTGTCTTCAGAGTAATTTGTTTAGTAAAAGCTTTTTACAAGGAATTCATGATCTCAAGAGAAAACTAAATGTCATGACTAGTTTTGTAATATCACTCATTAATGACAGGTTATTAGAATGCATAATATTGAGAATGTTTGTTAATGAGGCTGTTGTGAGAAAGATACTGGTTTCAGATAAATCATGAAAAGTAATTTCTTTATGAAATAAATCTATTAGTATAACCTATTGTAGAATGAGTTCAAGTATCTACATCCAAAACCATTTCTGATCTCAATAACAAAGTATATTTATCTTCCCTGCACACTACCTCATTACCGATAGTATTTTCAAAGTGATGTCTTTTCGTAAATCTTCACCAGCGGAAGACATTAGTGAACCAGATGGACTTTTTAAAACAATTGGAAATAATTACATGTGTATGACATTAGCCCAAGTTTTAGTTTCAGATTCTCAAAAAAATTAAATTTGCATATCGTCACCTGACTTGGTGGGACTTGAACCCATGTCCCCAGAAAATTAGTCCAGATATTCAGAACAGATAGGGAAGCAGGCTTAACTCATAAGAATTTGCTTAACTGTCTTTTTCTCACTAATCTGTTATGTTGTGTGCATCTCGAAACTTTTTTTCTGATATCTGTAGTACCTTTTCCTCAGTATCTGCTTTTGCTGCCTTTACAGTCATTAGACCCATGTACATACTACAATTAAATGTGCATGGAATGTGGAGCACCACTGGCAGGTTTGAAGGATGGTTAGTGAGAATTTTGACACATGATATAGCAAAGTCATTTTATGTGCAATGAATATCAAAGCAGAATGCTGATGTGTTGTTTTTTTATGCCAGCTATGATTAGATCATGATTAGTTACAGGAGAAGGAAGCTGTTGATCTTTTCCAGCATGTTGAGTGATTTTCTCTCTTTGCTGTATATGACTTAACGGGAGAATTAGAGTGCAGTATCAGAAACTTCAAAGTACAAGAACACAATGTGTTGACTGATTTTAGTACGAGTCAAGTAATTGAGAAACAGTGGAAATGGCAGAACACACTAAGGAGCAGATGAGTCAGATCTTCACTGCTGGATCAAGAAATCGACAATTATATGCCACACTACATTTTTCAGTTTGTACTTGCAACTGGTAAGTGAATTGAACCTCGGATGGTTAAGAAATCTGTAACAGAGAAATGTTTGGCAAAATAATGATGAAAATTACACATGTAAGATTCATTTGGATTGTTACAGATATGGGTCAAGATATTTAAAACGTGTTGTTCTGGAGGTTTAAAAATTACACCATTTATGTGGTTACTTCTCGTAAAACCTCATCTTTGTCCTGGCCACCAAGAAATTGGGACAAAAAATACTTTCTGTTATAGTTCTATTGGGAAGCTATAATTCAAACAGACTGCTCCAGTGTTGGACTTGTGCTTTACAGATGGTAAGGGAACACTGAAATCCTGTTTATATAAAGACAGCACACTAATTTTGAGAGTTTAATTTGTGTTATATTTTGTACATATTAAAAGATCCTAAGACACTTCGCAGGAGGCTATTAAATAAAATTTAAGAAAGCCACGTAGTATTATTAGGACACATGCAACATTTTTTCAGAGGTTTTGTGGAACGTTTAAAAGAAGCTAAGATGAAGGTGTGGAATGGAAATACTGGAGCTTAGTATTAAGGCAATTTAAATGCATCACTGCCAAGGACAGCTGAGACACGGCAGAGTCCCATTAAGGTTCAGAACCGTACATGGATGAGTAACAATATCCAGGAATATGTCAAAGCAATATTCCGACTGAAAGTAATGATAATAACTAATATAGAATAGTTTCTTGTTTGGCTGAAAAATTTAATGGGTTCTTGAAGGTATGATCAAAATTAGTATAAGAAGGCATGTAAACTTCAATATTTAGCTAATTTATTGGGTTTAACTACTGAATACATTTGAATTGATAATTGTTAGTTTACACATTAAAGCTAGATAGTAACATTGAACTACTGAGATGGGGCGGCTAGGTGGCACAGTGGTTAGCACTGCTGTCTCACAGCGCCTGAGACCCGGGTTCAATTCCCAATTCAGGCGACTGAATGTGTGGAGTTTGCACGTTCTCCCCGTGTCTGCGTGGGTTTCCTCCGGGTGCTCCGGTTTCCTCCCACAGTCCAAAGATGTGCGGGTCAGGTGAATTGGCCATGCTAAATTGCCCGTAGTGTTAGGTAAGAGGTAAATGTAGGGGTATGGGTGGGTTGCGCTTCAGCGGGTCAGTGTGGACTTGTTGGGCCGAAGGGCCTGTTTCCACACTGTAAGTAATCTAATCTAATCTAATCTAATATATTGAACAAGTCAGTTTTATATTGTTTGCTGCCCACTGGGGACTTTTGCAACAGCAGCACTTAGAGCTCTGTCTCAGATTCCACAGCACCAGCCTTGCAAGCACCAGCTTTGCAAACCCTACCCCGATAGTGAAAATCTTTGGTTCCAGTCTCTCAAACCTGGTCCAATGGACAAAGTCCAACAAATGAGACACAGTTTCTCAAATTATAGTATCCTGGCTATGTGCTGTATCATAGTATTGTCATAGTACTTTCAGTACTTTTCTAGACATTCAGCTTTTCTTCTCCACAATAGAAAACATCGCCAGGTGGCTCCATGCGAGTGACATAAAAGAATGGTCCCCACAGGCAATCCAGGTTACGCAGTTACCCCTTAGTCAAAACAAGCTGGTGATTACACCAGGCGTATTTTCATATATTTTTCTACTTTGCTTCAATTGCCCATTGTCAAATCCAATTAACCCTTAACCACTAATTCTTAATGATCTGGTTTGGAGATATAATTTTCTGCCCAACACTCCAAATAGGCATAAATGATTAATATAACAATTATAAAATAGATATATTTTAATAGATATAAAATAGATATAATTGATAATATGTAACATAAAAAGTGAAGGAAAAGAAGGAACAATAACTTTATTGAAAGGAAATAAAGTACTTTTATAATACACATGTTGGAAGAAATGCAGTTTTAATTATAAAATAAACATTAACCCCAAATTGGTCTGTCCATGACCAAAATAGAAGAGGAAGTCCATCTTCATCAAATTATAGTTCTTAGGGTATAGAAAGACAGCAGGAGTGGGATTCTGAGTTGGATGATCAGTCATGATCATATTGAATGGTGAAGTAGACTTGAATATCTGGCTGGCCAACTCCTGCTTCTATTTGCTACGTTGCCAAGCATCTAAAATGAAAAAATGCCCTTCAAACATATGCGCCAAGTTTCTGAATAACTTTGCATGATCAATCAGTTTTTTGATGTCCTGTGTTGTCTTCAGTGCTGTACTGTTGACCATTCAGTGGCTGCCATGGCAAATTCTGAAAACTGCAGGTCCTTAAAGCCAAATTCCTGGCTCCATTCCAGTCTTTCAAGTCTTCCATATGAGTTTTTCGAAACAAAACAAAACAAATGTAGCATGCATGTTTTTTCTCTCAGATTTGGCAAAATCTGCATACTCAGCAAAAACTAGTTGTCCCACATTCATTTCTTGCCAAGATAAACTGTCCATCAGTTAAGTTCAATTTCATTGACTACACCTTGTAAGGCCATTTGTTATCCTAGAATGTGGTTGAAGGATCATTGGGATTGATACATAAGGACACAAAAAAAACTTAGATGAAAACATCCAAGTGGAAAATAATACCCAATCAAAACAGCAGCACGGTTTTGATATCCTTATGAACCAAGCCAAAGTCCATTCATGGAAAGCATTGCTACCAGTCAAATAATTGAATTGATTTTGAGATAATCAAAGTGCAGTCACTCTTAGATTTATATCAAAGTTTAGAAAGTAAGACTTCAGGTTTGCTTAAAGATGAAAAACAAAGCAGAAATGAGATACAAAAGGTGAACATTGCAAAACATTAATTATTTCTGGCTGTAGGCTGGCAGAAGTGCAAACTTAATTGGGGATGCTCAAGAGATCAGATTTGCAAATGTGGAGAGGATTGTAGGACTGGATACTTAGGATAGCTGGTCGTGTCATTTTGTGGCTAGTTGGTGTTCATGGATGTGGATCGTTAGCTGTCTTCCTGTTTGTCCTATTTAGTGTTTTGTGCAGTCCTTGCATGGGATTTTGTACACTACATTGGTTTTCCTCATGCTTGGGTATTGGGTCCTTCGTTCTGGTGAGTTGTCTGAGAGTGGCTGTTGGTTTGTGCTGTTATGAGTCCTAGTGGTCGCAGTAGTCTGGCGGTCAGTTTGGAAATGCTCTTGATGTATGGCCACGAAACGAGACAACCAGCTATCCTTAGTAGCCACACACACAGATGACAAGCAACGTGAGTTCACTGGGACAACACTATTATCATAGGACAAGCCAAACAGAGAACAGCCAGGGAATTCCTAGAGGCATGGCACTCATCCACAGATTCAATCAATAAGCACATCCACATGGACCCAATATGCCGACCACTGCAACGGACAGCTGGAACCGACAATTGGAAACGACAGAGGCAAACCACTATAAATGCCGAAGGAAAGATCACAGAAGTGTTTCACAGGAGGCTCCCAAGCACTGAGGATGTCACCTAGACAGGGGACAAAACGTCTGCATCACAAATTCCCAGCTCGGCGAACAGAACCACAACATCGTGCACCCGAGCTACAAATCTTCTGACAAACTTTGAAAGCTCTATAAAAATAATAAACTCCAACACGGTGTTTTGCTTTCTGTCTCACCGATCTTCTTGGCTCTGAATTGGTAGATGATGTTACAGAGCACAAGAAGATTAAGACTACACATTGATTTAACAAACACTGTGATTTTGAGAAATTGAGGTGTTGTCAAATTGAGAGTCAGTGCGTGTTACCAAGCACAGAAGTGATGGGCAGTGAGCAAGATTTCCTTCATGTTAGAAATGGAGCTTACACATTTGGACAAGTTCAAGTTTATGAAGAGTGCAATGTGGGAGGCCAGTGAGCAGAGAATGGGAGCAGCTTCATCCAGAGTAATAATACTGTTGTTGAGGTAAACTGTGCATCACGTGATGTTAAGAAAGTTAAATGTGGGTGACATTGGTAATTAGAGATGCAGTGGTGTCAAAAGTACAAGTTTTGAATAGATGAATTCCATCTTGAACATTTTGTATTGTCCTTGATCAAGTGACCTCAACAGAAGGAATTCCTAGATGGTATTCTAAACTTTACAACCTTTTACAAAGAATCAGAGAATCACACCAAATTTAACATAAATTAAGATAAATTAGTGGGCATGTTTTATTCAGTATAAACTATTAAATTACATTTTATATAGTGAAAACAACAGGGCTTGACCCCCTGCAACTACTACAGTTCCTCATTTTGTACACAATACCATATTGCAGCCAGAAAGTTCTTTAAAATTGTCTTCCACAGATCAAGTTCAAAGAGTTTTACTTCATGCCTCAATCTTCACTCTGTCTGAATTCCACAAAGATAGTCATCAGCAGTTAGACACGCTTCTTAATTTGTCTCCAGGCAGTCTTGATGGTGTGGATTCCTTGAAAAAACTGAAGCAGCATAGAGTCAAACAGCAAAGAAGAGGTCCTTTCCCACTTTTCAGCATTTGATCCATAACCTTGAATGTTATGATATGTCAAGTGCTCATCCACGTACTTGTTAAAGGTTGTGAGGTTTCCTGCACCAATTTCCTCTCCGGTTGTACCTATCACATTCCTATCCCCTCTGGGTGAAAACAGTTTTCCTCGATCCTTTCTTAACTTCCTGCCTTTCACCTTAAGATTATGCCTCTTTGTTATTGACCAAGGGGGGAACAGCTGCCTCCTATCTACCCAATTCATTCTCCTTTTAATCTTATACACCTCAATCAGCACCCCCTCGGCCTTCTCTGCTCTTAAAAAAAACACCCTGAGCTTATCCAGCCTCTCTCTGTTTTTTTTTAATAGCTAAACCTTGCTATCCCAGGTAGCATCCTATAAAACTAAAGACCTGTGAGTCTGACATCTCTGTGTTGGGTAAGTTGTTGGTGATTCTGAAAGGCAGGATTTATACATAGTTGGAGAGGCAAGGAATGATTAGGGATAGTCAGCATGGTTTTGTGTATAGAAAATTGTGTCTCTCAAACTTAATTGAGATTTTTGAAGAACTGAACAAGAAGATTGAGCAGGGCAGAAGAGTAAATATTTACTTGGGTTTTAGTAAAGCCTTTGACATTGTTCTGCATAATAGACTAATAAGTAAAGTGAGAACACATTGGATTCAGGGAGAGCTTGCCAATTAGACAGAGTTGGTTTGATGTAGGAGACAGCAGAGAGTGGTGGTAGAGGGTTGTATTTCAGACTGGAGGTCTGTTACCAGCAGTGTTCCACAGAGATTGGTACTGGGCCCACTTTTGTTTGTCATTTATATTAATAACTTATTTGTGAATATAGAAGGCATGGTTAGTCTGTTTGTAGATGACACCGAAATTGGTGGTATAGTGGATAGTAAAGAAAGTTATTTAAGATTACAAAGGAATCTTGACCATTTGGGCAATTGGGATGGCAAATGGAGTTTAGTTTGGATAAATGCAAGGTATTGCATTTTGGTAAAACAAACAAGGGCAGGAGTTGCACATTGACAAGTAAGGCCTGGGGTAGTGTTGTAGAACAGAGAGAGTAGGGGTTCAAGTACATAATTCTACGAAATGGCAGAGTTTTATGTTGTGTGTTTTGAGGAGAAGTGTACTCCGATGAGATAGAGAAAGCGCTAAACGAATATTTTTTGTCAGCATTCACACTGGAAAAAGACTATGTTGTTGAAGAGAATACTGAGATACATGCTACTGGAATAAATAGGATTGAGGTTCACAAGGAGGAAGTGTTAACAATTCTGGAAAGTGTGAAAATAGAAAAGTCCCCTGGGCTGTATGGGGTTTATCCTAGGATTCTCTGGGAAGTCAGGGAGGAGATTGCAGAACCTGTGGTTTTGATCTTAATGTCGTCATTGTCTCCAGGAATAGTGCCAGAACACTGGAGGATAACAAATGTTGTCCCCTTGTTCAAGAGGGGAGAAGAGACAAACCTGGTAATTATAGACTAGTGAGCCTTACTTCGGTTGTGGGTAAGATGTTGGAAATGGTTAGAAGAGATAGGATTTATAATCATCTAGAAAGGAATAAGTTGATTAGAGATAGTCACACGGTTTTCTGAAGTGTCGGTCGTGCCTCACAGACCTCCTTAAGTTCTTTGAGATAGTGAACAAACAAGTGGATGAGGGTAAAGCAGTTGATGTGTACATTGATTTCAGTAAGGTGTTTGATAAGGCACAAATTACAGAGGCATAGGATTGAGGGTGATTTAGTGATTTGGATCAGAAATAAGCCAGCTGAAAGAAGACAGAGGGTGGTGGTTGAAATGAAATGTTCATCCTGGAGTTCATTAACTACTGGTATACTGCAAGGATCTATTTTGGGTCCACTGCTGTTTCTCATGTTTATAAATGACCTGGATGAGAGCATAAAAGGTTGGGTTAGTAAATTTGCAAATAGCACTAGGGTCATAAGAGTTTTGCGTAGTGCTAAAGGATGTTGTGGGTTACAGAAGGACATGGATAAGCTGCAGAGCTGGGCTGAGAGTTAGCAAATGGAGGTTAATGTAGAAAAGTATGAGGTGATTCACTTTGCAAGGAGCAAAGAGTGCTGGGCTAATGGTAAGATTCTTGGTAGTGTAGATGAGCAGAGAGATCTGTGTACATGTGCAAAGATCCCTGAAAATTGCCAGGTTGATAGGATTGTTAAGAAGGCATACAGTGTGTTAGATTTTATTGGTAGAGGGATTGAGTTTCAGAGCCATGAGGTCATGTTGCAGCTGTACAAAACTCTGGTGCGGCTGCACATGGAATATTGCGTACAGTTCAGTTCACTGCATTATAGGAAAGATGTGGAAGCTTTTGAAAGGATTCAGAGGAGATTTACTAGGATGTTGCTTGTTATGGAGGGAAGGTCTTATGAGGAAAGGACTTGAGGCTGTTTTGGTTAGAGATCAGAAGGTTGAGAGGAGACTTAATTGAGCCATTAAAATAATCAAAGGGTTAGGTAGGGTGGGCAGTGAGAGACCTTTTTCTCGGATGGTGATGGCTTGCACGAGGGGACACAGCTTTAAATTGAGAGGTGATATATATAGATTTGAGTGTGTGGTGTGGTCATTGGATAAACATGTGGATGAAGATGGAATAGTGTAGGATAGATGAGCTTCACATTGGTTCCACAGATTGGCGCAACATTGAGGGCGAAAAGGCCTGTACTGTGCTGCAATATTCTATGTTCCGTGGTTAAAATAAAACTCAAACTAGAAAGTGTATGCTTGTAATTTGTTTAAAAGAATTTAACTATTTGTGAATTGTTCCAGACATACCCACTCCTGAACCTGTCATGCTTTGTCCTTCTGTTTAGAACTATATTCTTGATGAGGACTGTGCACTTTACACATTGAGTTCAGTCAGCTTTAGATTCCCGAGCAATGTGATGTACTTTCTGATTTTCTAGAAATCTGATGTCGTGGCCAGGAACTCAAATTTACCATCCCAATCTCTCAAAAAATGAAATATTTTTCATGTAGTTCGAGACTGTCCTCAAGAACGACATGTTTAAAACTCCTTTGAAAAGGGCAATTCTCAGATGTTTAATGTGGTGAGGTGTACGTGGCTCTCATGGTCACCACACCTTCCATGGCTTTTTTTATTCAATAGTGGGATGTGGGCTGGCATTATTTGCCTGTCCATAGTTGTCCTTGAGAAGGTGATGTTGAGCTGCCCTCTTGAACCACTGTAGCCTAGTGTTTTCAATATAATCACCATAGTCTCAGGAAAATGGGGCTGTTCTTTCATTAGAGACAGATGAATAGGGGTGAATTTAACCTGATGGTCATCACATCTCAGATAAGGGATCATGTCAAGACAGTCAAATCTTCATCGTAACCTGAGCCAGTGCAGCAATATAATCTGTGCTGAACTCTCAGACTCCATATTTTGAATGGGTAGGAATGGATTCAGTTGAAAGCAGTCCCACCCTGCTGGAAAATGGTGGAGAGACATTGTGGGAAGATTGTGCTCACTTGTGTGAAATCGTTAAGCATGAGTCACTATCATAGCGTCATAGAAACCGCAGCACAGAAAATGGCCCTTCTATCCTCCACATCTGTGCCTGTCAACCACCTAACTATTCTAATCCCATTCTCCATAGCCTTGAATGTATTGGTATCACAAGTGCATGTCTAAATACATCATAAACGTGAAGTTTTCTGCCTCTTCTTAATGGCTGTGAATTCCAGATTTCCGTACCTTCTGGGTGAATAGGTTTTTTTCTCACACCGGCTCTAAACCTTCTGCTCCTTACCTTAAATCCATGACCCTAATAAATGATCCCTCCATCAAGATGAAAGCTCCCCCTGTCTGCCCTATCTATGCCCCTCCTAATTTGTACATCTCAGTCATGTCCCCCTCAATATTCTTTGCTCAATGAAAAACAAACTCTGTGTGTACAATCTCTCTTGTAAGCTGAAACTGTTCAACCAGGCAACATCCTGGTAAATCACTTCTGCACCCTCCCTCGTGTTGTCACATCCCACCTATAATGTTGATTCCAGATTGCACACAATACTCTCTCACTATCACCTAACCAATATTTTAAACAGATGAGCATGTTCTTCTTAAACTCTATGCCTTGGCTAATAAAAGCAAATATACCATATGCTGCCTTAACCACTTTATCTCCCTATCCTGAAATCTTAAAGGACAGCTGCAAATGCACACAGATTCCTTTTATCATCAATGCTTCTCAGGTTGCTACCGTTCATCACCTTGCCTTTTTTTTTGCCCTGCCATGTGTATCACTTAACATTTATTTGGATTGAATTCCATTGGTCATGGATTAGCCCATCTGACCAACCCATCTATATGCTTTGCAGTCAAAGGGTATCATCTTCGCCATTTACCACAAATTTTTGTATAGTCTGCAAACTTACTGATCAACCCTCGTACATTAAGTCTAAATTGTTGACTAAATGTAAGCAGCAAGGGTCCCAACATTAACAAATGTGGAACCCAATTGAATTTCCAGTTGGACAAACATCCCTTAATCATTACCTCACTTCTTGTCACTTAGATGTGGATCTAATATGTCAAATTTTCTTAGATCCCTTGTGCTCTTATCTCTGCTATCAGTCTCCCATGCGGGACTTCAGCAAGGTTTTTGATAAAGTCCAAGTTGGCTACACCAAAAGCGTTGACTTCATCTACTCACCTGGTCACCTTTTCAAAAAATTTAATCAAGTTGGTCAGATATGACGCATCTTTACAAATCCATGCTGACTATTCTTGACTAATCACAACCTCTTCAATTTCAGATTAATTCTGACCCTCATAATGTTTCCAATAGTTTCATCATCACTGAGATTAGACTGACTGGCCAATAGTTTTCTAGTTTATCCCTTGCTTCCTTCTTGAATAAAGGTGCCACATTGGCTGTCTTCCAGTCCTCTAGCACCAATGCTGTGGCCAGGGAGGAATTGAAATATTTTGCAAATTGTCTCTGCAATTTTTTCCCTCGCCTCACTTAACAACCTAGGATACATTTCAACCGTCCACTCTGAATCTCCTCTCTGTCTATGCTAATTTATTTCATTGCATCACAGACTTCCCCTCTATTTTGTATAAGCGTATCATCTTTCTCTCTCATTAGTGAACCCTAACACAAAGTATTCATTTAGAGCTCTACCTTGATCCTTTGGCTCTGTGCACTAATTATTGCTAAGGTTCTTAATGTGCCCTACTCTTTCCCTCATTAGTTGTTTTACACATTAAGGATAATGAGTTTGTTTTTATTTTACCTGCCATTATCCTTCATATCCTCTTTTAGCTCTCTTTATCTCCCTTCTAAATTCCATCCTGCACAGCGTATACTCTTCTAGGGCTTCTGCTGTTTTGAGCTCTCAGAATCTGCCATGAGCCTCCCTTTTTCTCTGCATTCAATGCTATATGACCGACGATATCCAGGGTTCACAGGGTTTGATGGCCCCACCCTTTGTCTTTGTTGGGACATGTTACCCAGTTTTTTCCATGATTCCTTCTTGAATACATCCCACAGTTTTAAGACCGACTTACGCGAAAGTATTTGCTCTCAATACACTCTAGTGAAATCTGATCTTATAAAAATTTGCCTTCTCCCAGCTAAGATCCTTGATTTCAGGCCCCTCTTGTCCTTTCTATAACAGTCTTGAATCTAATGGAGTTGTGGTCGCTGCCTTCAAACACTTTCCTACTGATATTCCAACCACTTACCTGGCTTCATTTCCTAATATTTCCTTCTCCTAATGTAGGGATTGGCATTGTTTTGTATGTCCTTCTATGTACTGGCTGAAAAGCTGTACTAGATGCATTTTAAGAAGTCTGCTCCCTCTAAACCTTTTCACACTATGACGATGTCAGTTAATGTTGGATAGATAGCTCACAGTCACACATAGTCAAAAAGTCATAGAAATGTACATCATGGAAACAGACTCTTCGGTCTAACCCGTCCATGCCGACCAGATATCCCAACCCAATCTAGTCCTACCTTCCAGCACCCGGCCCATATCCCTCCAAACCATCCTATTCATATACCCATCCAAGTGCCTCTTAACTGTTGCAATTGTGCCAGCCTCCACCACTTCCTCTGGCAGCTCATTCCATACACATACAACCCTCTGCCTGAAAAGGTTGCCTCTTAGGTCTCTTTTATATCTTTCCCCTCTTGCCCTAAACCTATGCCCTCTAGTCTGGATTCCCCCACCCCAGGGGAAACACTGTCTTTTTATCCCATCCACGTCCCGTATAATTTTGTAAACCTCTATAAGGTCACCCCTCAGCTTCTGACGCTCCAGGGAAAACAGCCTCTGCCTGTTCAGCCTCTCTTTACAGCTCAAATCCTCCAACCCTGACAACATCTTTGTAAATCTTTTCTGAACCCTTTCAAGTTTCCCAACATCTTTCCGATAGGAAGGAGACCAGAATTGCACGCAATATTCCAACAGTGGCCTAACCAATGATCTGTACAGCTGCAACATGACCTCCCAACAGTTGTACTTAATACTCTGACAAATAAAGGAAAGAATACCAAATGCCGCCTTCACTATCCTATCTACCTGCAACTCCACTTTCAAGGTGCTATGAACCTGCACTCCAAGGGCCCCCGGCCCAGCAACATTCCCCAGGACCCCACCATCAAGTGTATAAACCCTGCTATGATTTGCCTTCCCAAAATGTAGCACCTCGCATTTATCTGAATTAAACTCCATCTGCCACTTCTCAGCCCATTGGCCCATCTGATCAAGGTCCTGTTGTAATCTGAGGGTAAAAAATGAGGTCTGCAGATGCTGGAGATCACAGCTGAAAATGTGTTGCTGGTTAAAGCACAGCAGGTCAGGCAGCATCCAAGGAACAGGAAATTCGACGTTTCGGCCATAAGCCCTTCATCAGGAATGAGGAGAGAGTGACAGGCAGGCTAAGATAAAAGGTAGGGAGGAGGGACTTGGGGGAGGGGCGATGGAGATGTTATAGGTGGAAGGAGGTCAAGGTGAAGGTGATAAGCCGGAGTGGGGTGGGGGCGGAGAGGTCAGGAAGAAGATTGCAGCTGAGGAGGGCGGTGCTGAGTTGAGGGATCCGACTGAGACAAGGTGGGGGGAGGGGAAATGAGGAAACTGGAGAAAACTGAGTTCATTCCTTGTGGTTGGAGGGTTCCCAGGTGGAAGATGAGGCGCTCCTCCTCCAGCCGTCGTGTTATGTTCTGCCGGTGGAGGAGTCCAAGGACCTGCATGTCCTCGGTGGAGTGGGTGTTAAAGTGTTGAGCCACGGGGTGGTTGGGTTGGTTGGTCCCACGGGGTGGTTGGGTTGGTTGGAGGAGGAGCGCCTCATCTTCCGCCTGGGAACCCTCCAACCACAAGGAATGAACTCAGATTTCTCCAGTTTCCTCATTTCCCCTCCCCCCACCTTGTCTCAGTCGGTTCCCTCAACTCAGCACTGCCCTCCTAACCTGCAATCTTCTTCCTGATCTCTCCGCCCCCATCCCATTCCGGCCTATCACCCTCACCTTGACCTCCTTCCACTTATCACATCTCCATTGCCCCTCCCCCAAGTCCCTCTTCCCTACCTTTTATCTTAGCCTGCCTGGCACTCTCTCCTCATTTCTGATGAAGGGCTTATGCCCGAAATGTCGAATTTCCTGTTCCTTGGATGCTGCCTAACCTGCTGTGCTTTAAACAGCAACACATTTTCAGCTGTGATCTCCAGCATCTGCAGACCTTGTTTTTTACCCGAAGATTTTAACCTATTGCGAATCCTCTTGCAAGGATGCCTTCCTTGAGGAAGCTCTCCTCCTCCCTCTACAAGGATTTCAGTGAGTCTCTCTCTCACTGCACCCCCCAGGTCATCTCCTCTGCACAGAAGTTCTTCAGCCACGTTCTCAAACAGACTCGTTACCACAGCCACATCTCCTTCCTCAGCACCTGCCTACGGAACGGACTGATCCCACACGGACTCCGAACTACATTCCAACCAACAAAATTTGGACCCAACCAGGACAACCTGTACCTACAACAAATCCGAAGCCTCCAGCATCAGACCTCCCTCCGGATCCTCCGCTCCACCCTTGCAGCCATGCGTCGCTACCTACATTCCCTGCAGTCAGCCCTACCCCAGCTCAGGACAACATTCTCACAGACCTGCAAAGGATCTCTACTGTTCTTCATCTACAGAAGAATCCACACACTAAACAAACAGTTCTTCCTAGCCATATCAGAAATTAAAGACAGTAAGTACCGAAAACTTTCATGTACTTACCCCCACACTCGTGGTTCCTCAACTGTTCCAGAATCTTCTATCGGCCTGTTGGACGCCATTACACATGTGGCCGCTTCAGCGCCCGCGGCACCAATGGCCGCCGTCGACCGTGACATCACTTCCACCCCCACCGACCTCGGAGCCTCCGCGATCGCCGCACCGGCGATCACCGCACAGACAACCGCTTCCACAATTGCCAGGAAGATCGCCAACGGACTCGCGGCCCCCGCGGCTACCGGGAATGACAACGGTTCTTTTGTCGCCACAACCATTTCCGCCCCTTCGGTTGCCGTCGCCGCAGCCACTTCCGCCCCCACTGACATCACTAACCTGCAGGACCACAACGCCCAGGTTTCTCCGCCCCCACGCCGTCTTTCGTCACTACATGTAACCCCGCCCTCACGCAAACCTTCGCCTCCACACGTAACCCCGCCCCCACGCTTATTTCCGTCACGACGCATGACCCTGCCCCCACGCTTGACCCCGCCCCCACACAGAGCAACGTCACTACGTCTAACCCCGCCCCTACGTCGATCTCTGTCCCCGCCCCCACCCCCAGCTCCAGTCTCACACCAGGTCCTAGCTCCCAGCCATGCCGGATCTTCACCATCCCTCCAGACCTCCCCCTCTCTGAGGATGAACGATCAGTCCTCGGCAGAGGCCTCACCTTCATTCCCCTACGCCCTCGGATCAATGAGTTCAACACGTGGCGAGATATTGAACAATTCTTCCGCTGCCTTCGCCTCCGTGCCTACTTTCACAACCAAGACTCCTGCCCACCCTCTGACGACCCCTTCTCCCGCCTCCAACACACCCCATCCACCTGGACACCCCGTGCTGGCCTCTTACCCGCCCTCGATCTATTTATAGCCAACTGCCGCCGCGACATTAACTGACTCAACCTGTCCACCCCTCTCACCCACTCCAACCTCTCACCCTCAGAACGTGCAGCCCTCCACTCCCTCCGCTCCAATCCCAACCTCACCATCAAACCGGCAGTCAAGGGAGGCGCGGTAGTAGTTTGGCGCACCGACCTTTAGACCGCTGAGGCCAAACGCCAGCTCGCGGATGCCTCCTCTTATCGCCCCCTTGACCACGACCCCATCTCCCAGACCATCCATGACCTCATCACCTCAGGGGATCTCCATCCACCGCCTCCAACCTCATAGTCCCACAACCCCGCACCGCCCGTTTCTACCTCCTGCCCAAAATCCACAAACCTGACTGCCCCGGCCGACCCATTGTCTCAGCCTGCTCCTGCCCCACCGAACTCATCTCCGCATACCTCGACACGGTTCTGTCCCCTTCAGTTCAAGAACTCCCCACCTACGTTCGGGACACCACCCACGCCCTCCACCTCCTCCAGGATTTTCGCTTCCCCTGTCCCCAATGCCTTATTTTCACGATGGACATCCAGTCCCTGTACACCTCCATCCCCCACCACGAAGGACTCAAAGCCCTCCGCTTCCGCCTTTCCCGCCGCACCAACCAGTACCCTTCCACTGACACCCTCCTTCGACTGACTGAACTGGTCCTCACCCTGAACAACTTCTCTTTTCAATCCTCCCACTTCCTTCAAACTAAAGGAGTTGCCATGGGCACCCGCATGGGCCCCAGCTATGCCTGTCTCTTCGTAGGATATGTGGAACAGTCCATCTTCCGCAACTACACTGGCACCTTTTCCTCCGCTACATCGATGACTGTATTGGCGCTGCCTCGTGCTCCCACGAGGAGGTTGAACAGTTCATCAACTTTACCAACACCTTCCATCCCGACCTTAAATTCACCTGGACTGTCTCAGACTCCTCCCTCCCCTTCCTAGACCTTTCCATTTCTATCTCGGGCGACCCACTCAACGCAGACATCTACTATAAACCGACTGACTCCCACAGCTACCGAGACTACACCTCCTCCCACCCTGCCCCCTGTAAAAACTCCATCCCATATTCCCAATTCCTTTGTCTCCGCCGCATCTGCTCCCAGCAGGACCAGTTCCAACACCGCACAGCCCAGATGGCCTCCTTCTTCAAGGACCGCAGATTCCCCCCAGACGTGATCGACGATGCCCTCCACCGCATCTCCTCCACTTCCCGCTCCTCCGCCCTTGAGCCCCGCTCCTCCAACCGCCACCAAGACAGAACCCCACTGGTTCTCACCTACCACCCCACCAACCTCCGTATACTACGTATCATCCGCCGTCATGTCCGCCACCTCCAAACGGACCCCACCACCAGGGATATATTTCCCTCCCCTCCCCTATCAGCGTTCTGCAAAGACCACTCCCTTCGTGATTCCCTCGTCAGGTCCACACCCCCCACCAAACCAACCTCCACTCCCGGCACCTTCCCCTGCAACTGCAGGAAATGTAAAACTTGCACCCACACCTTCTCCCTCACTTCCCTCCAAGGCCCCAAGGGATCCTTCCATATCCGCCACAAATTCACCTGCACCTCCACGCACATCATCTATTGCATCCGCTGCGTCCGATGTGGCCTCCTCTATATTGGGGAGATGGGCTGCTTACTTGCAGAATGCTTCAGAGAACACCTCTGGGACGCCCGGACCAACCAACCCAACCACCCCTTGGCTCAACACTTTAACTCTCCCTCCCACTCCACCAAGGACATGCAGGTCCTTGGACTCCTCCACCGGCAGAACATAACAACACGACGGCTGGAGGAGGAGCGCCTCATCTTCCGCCTGGGAACCCTCCAACCACAAGGAATGAACTCAGATTTCTCCAGTTTCCTCATTTCCCCTCCCCCCACCTTGTCTCAGTCGGTTCCCTCAACTCAGCACTGCCCTCCTAACCTGCAATCTTCTTCCTGACCTCTCCGCCCCCACCCCACTCCGGCCTATCACCCTCACCTTGACCTCCTTCCACCTATCACATCTCCATTGCCCCTCCCCCAAGTCCCTCCTCCCTTCCTTTTATCTTAGCCTGCCTGGCACTCTCTCCTCATTCCTGATGAAGGGCTTTTGCCCGAAACGTCGAATTTCCTGTTTCTTGGATGCTGCCTAACCTGCTGTGCTTTAACCAGCAACACATTTTCACCTGTTGTAATCTGAGGTGACCTTCTTCGCTGTCCACTACACCTCCAACTTTGGTGTCATCTGCAAAGTTACTAACCATACCTCTTATGCTCGCATCCAAATCATTTATGTAAATGACAAAAAATAGAGGACCCAGCACTGATCTTGTGGCACTCCACTGGTCACAGTCCTCCAGTGTGAAAAATAACCCTCCAACACCACCCTCTGTCTTCTATCTTTGAGCCAGTTCTGTATCCAAATGGCTAGTTCTGCCTGTATTCCATGAGATCTAACATTGCTAACCAATTTTCCATTGAGAACCTTGTCGAACGTCTTATTAAAGTCCATATAGGTTACATCTACCGCTCCTCCCTTATCAATCCTCTTTGTAACTTCTTCAGAAAACTCAATCAAGTTTGTGAGACATGATTTCCCACGCACAAAGCCATGTTGACAATCCCTAATCAGTCCTTGCCATTCCAAATACATGTGCATCCTGTCCCTCATGATTCCCTCCAACAACTTACCCATTACCAACAATTGGCTAACTCACCTATAAGTCCCTAGCTTGTCCTTATCACCCTTCTTAAACAGTGGCACCAGATTAGCCAACCTCCAGTCTTCTGGCACCTCACCTGTGACTATTGATGATACAAATGTCTCAGCAAGAAGCATAGCAATCACTTCTGTAGCTTCCCACAGAGTTCGAGGGTGCACCTGATCAGGTCCTGTGGATTTATCCACCTTTTATACATTACAAAACATCGAGCATAGAACATAGAACAATACAGCACAGAACAGGCCCTTCGGCCCACGATGTTGTGCCGAACATCTATCCTAGATTACGCACCCATCCATGTACCTATCCAATTGCCGCTTAAAGGTCGCCAATGATTCTGACTCTACCACTCCCACGGGCAGCGCATTCTATGCCCCCACCACTCTCTGGGTAAAGAACCCACCCCTGACATCTCCCCTATACCTTCCACCCTTCACCTTAAATTTATGTCCCCTTGTAACACTCTGTTGTACCCGGGGACAAAGTTTCTGATCTATTCCTCTGATCATCTTATAAACCTCTATCAAGTCACCCCTCATCCTTCGCCGTTCCAACGAGAAAAGGCCGAGAACTCTCAACCTATCCTCGTACGACCTATTCTCCGTTCCAGGCAACATCCTGGTAAATCTTCTCTGCACCCTCTCCAAAGCTTCCACATCTTTCCTAAAGTGAGGTGACCAGAACTGCACACAGTACCCCAAATGTGGCCTAACCAAAGTCCTGTACAGCTGCAACATCACTTCACGACTCTTGAATTCAATCCCTCTGCTAATGAACGCTAATACACCATAGGCCTTCTTACAAGCTCTATCCACTTGAGTGGCAACTTTCAAAGATCTATGTACATAGACCCCAAGATCCCTCTGTTCCTCCACCTGACTAAGAATCCTACCGTTAACCCTGTATTCCGCATTCTTATTTGTTCTTCCAAAGTAGACAACCTCACACTTGGGAGGGTTGAACTCCATCTGCCACTCCTCAGCCCAGCTCTGCATCATATCTAAGTCCCTTTGCAGCCGACAACAGCCCTCCTCACTGTCCACAACTCCACCAATCTTCGTATCATCTGCAAATTTACTGACCCACCCTTCGACCCCTCATCCAAGTCATTAATAAAAATTACAAACAGCAGAGGACCCAGAACTGATCCCTGCGGAAATCCACTTGTAACTGGGCTCCAGGCTGAATATTTACCATCTACCACCACTCTCTGACTTCGACCGGTTAGCCAGTTTTCTCTCCAATTGGCCAAATTTCCCTCTATCCCATGCCTCCTGACTTTCCGCATAAGCCTACCATGGGGAACCTTATCAAATGCCTTACTAAAATCCATGTACACTACATCCACTGCTCTACCCTCATCCACATGCTTGATCACCTCCTCAAAGAATTCAATAAGATTTGTAAGGCAAGACCTACTCTTCACAAATCCATGCTGGCTGTCCCTAATCAAGCAGTGCCTTTCCAGATACTCATAAATCCTATCCCTCAGTACCCTTTCCATTACTTTGCCTACCACAGAAGTAAGACTAACTGGCCTGTAATTCCCGGGGTTATCCCTATTCCCTTTTTTGAACAGGGGCACAACATTCGCTACTCTCCAGTCCCCTGGTACCACCCCCCGTTGACAGTGAAGACGAAAAGATCATTGCCAACGGTACTGCAATTTCCTCTCTTGCTTCCCACATAATCCTAGGATATATCCCGTCAGGCCCGGGGGACTTGTCTATCCTCAAGTTGTTCAAAATGTCCAACACATCTTCCTTCCTAACAAGTATCTCTTCTAGCTTTCCAGTCTGTTTCATACTCTCCTCTTCAACAATACGGTCCCTCTCGTTCGTAAATACTGAAGAAAAGCACTCATTCAAGACCTCTCCTATCTCTTCCGACTCAATACACAATCTCCCACTACTGTCCTTGATCGGACCTACCCTCGTTCTCGTCATTCTCATGTTTCTCACATATGCATAAAATGCCTTGGGGTTATCCTTGATCCTATCCGCCAAGGATTTTTCATGCCCTCTCTTAGCTCTCCTAATCCCTTTCTCCAGGTCCCTTCTGGCTATCCTGTATCCCTCCACTGCTCTGTCCGAACCCTGTTTCCTCAACCTTATGTAAGCCTCCTTCTTCCTCTTTACTAGACATTCAACCTCCCTCGTCAACCAAGGCTCCCTCACATGACCATTTCTTTCCTGCCTGATAGGTACATACATATCAAGGACACGTCGTATCTGCTCCTTGAAAAAGTTCCACATTTCCACCACATCCTTCCCTGACAGCCTATGCTCCCAACTTATGCTCCTCAAATCCTGTCTTACAGCATCGTAATTTCCCTTTCCCCAATTGTAAAATCTACCCTGTTGTGTGCACCTATCTCTCTCCATAACCAAAGTGAAAGTCACAGAATTGTGGTCACCATCACCAAGATGTTCACCCACTAACAAGCCCATCACTTGTCCCGGTTCATTACCGAGTGCCAAATCCAATATGGCCTCCCCTCTGGTTGGACAATCTACATACTGAGTTAGAAAAGCTTCCTGGACACACTGCACAAACACCGCCCCCTCCAATCTACTTGATCTAAAGAGCTTCCAATCAATATTTGGGAAGTTGAAATCACCCATGACTACGACCCTATGGCTTCTGCACCTTCCCAAAATCTGTTTCCCAATCTGTTTCTCCACATCTCTGCTGCTATTGGGGGGCCTAAAGTAAACACCCATCAAGGTGACTTCACCTTTCCTATTTCTGACTTCAGCCCATACTACCTCCAAAGGCAGATCCCCCTCAAACTTCCTTTCTGCAGCTGTTATACCAGAGCAATTCCTCCTCTGTAACATGGTCATTGTCCAAGGTGTCACCATCTATTTCCCTACGTTCTATGTCTTCCATATCTGTTTCCACAGTAAATTCTGATGCAAAATACTCATTTAGTATCTCCTCCATTTTCTGCCTCTCCATACAAAGGCTGCCTCGCTGATCTTTGAGGGGCCCTATTCCCTCCCTAGTTACCCTTTTGTCCTTAATGTATTTGTAAAAACCCTTTGGATTCTCCTTAATTCTATTTGCCAAAGCTATTTCATGTCCTCTTTTTGTCCTCCTGTTTTCCCTCTCAAGTATACTCCTACTGCCTTTATATTCTAAGGATTCATTCTATCTATCCTGTCTATACCTGACATATGCTTCCTTCTTTTTCTTAACGAAACCCTCAATTTCTTTAGTCATCCAGCATTCCCTATACCTACCAGTCTTTCCTTTTACCCCAACAGGAATATACTTCCTCTGGATTCTCTTATCTCATTTCTGAAGGCTTCCCATTTTCTAGCTGTTCCTTTCCCTGTGAACATCTGCCCCCAATCAGCTTTTGAAAGTTTTTTCCTAATACCGTCAAAATTGGCCAGATTGAATAGTAAAGGCGGCGTTTGATATGCTTTCCTTTATTGGTCAGAGTATGGAGTATAGGAGTTGAGAGGTCATGCCACGGCCGTACAGGACATGGGCTAGGAATGCTGCGTGCAATTCTGGTCTCCTTCCTATCAGAAGGATGTTGTGAAACTTGAAATGATATCTGTGGTGCTTCTGATTTGTGTCTGTTCTAATCCATTGGTACTTCGAATTTGTGTTTTTATGCTGTGTTGTGTTTTGAGCAGTCAGAAAGTTGTCTGAATTGTCTTACTACACTGGTCACCAAAATACTTATAATTGAGGATGATCAAATCAGTCATGACCTCATCAATTGGTGAAGTACTCTTGATGGGCCAAATGGTCTATTTCTGCTCCTACATCTTTATAGTGTAATTTTTTTTGTCTGAAATTGGAGTTCAGGTGCAGTCATTAAGCATTTCGTCTTTGGATAATATAAGGGTCCAGCAGGCAATAATTTTTCTAGCAATGCTCGTTCAGTAAGGTCTCATTTCTAAGTGAGAATTTGTGGATTGAAGATTAAGTCAGAGAACTGAGCACCAAAATCTCGGCTATCATCTCGGTGCAGTGCTGATGGAGTACATCACTATCAAAGGTGCTATCTTTCAGGTGCAATGTTCAACTAAGGCCTTTTTAAAATCCCAAAACATTACCTTGTAGAAGATTGGAGGAATAACCCTATTCTCATTGTCAATATTTATGTTTGCGTGAACACATGTAAAATATTATCTGGTTACTTTCACATTGATTTTTCCAAGAATGTGTTGTGTGTAAATTGGCTGATGCATTTCCTATTTTTCAAAAGTAACTGCAACTCATTCGCAACATCCTTCCAGTATCCATATAATGAATCCTCCTCAGGATCTTGTATGTTTCATCAAGATCACCTCGCATTCTACTAAACTTCAATGGATATAGGTGCAATCTGCTCAACCTTTCCTCAGACAAAGTTAAAAATCACACAGGTCCAACTATAGTCCAACAGGTTTATTTGGAAGTACAGAGCTGCAAATGTGTTGCTGGTTAAAGCACAGCAGGTCAGGCAGCATCCAAGGAACAGGAAATTCGACGTTTTGGGCCAGAGCCCTTCATCAGGAAGTACAAGCTTTCGGAGCGCTACTCCTTCGTCAGGTGGAGCAGCATCACCGGACAGGGAATTTATTGCAAAAGATCATAGTGTTATACACTGATGCAATATATTGAAGAAGCCTACATTGCTGTTACGTCTTTTATCTTTTAGAATAGGCTGCAGGTTTGATTCATCAATATGTAAATCCCAAGACGTCTTTCAAGTCACATTCCCGAGATAACTTAAGATTTTATATTTAAAAAAATGACATCTCAGCTTAGACAATGCATTAAAAGGTGTGAGGTCGAGTCTGTATGTATTCCAGTCTTGGGTTAGACTGGTTCTATTTTCAAAGTAGGAATTTATAAAATGTCACATGGATTATTGAAAATATTGACTGCTTACAGATTGTGTGCCTTTACTACAACTACTTGTGATTCATGTACCAGAACACCCTATATAGCTCTGTGTTTATTGATGTTTACCACCCCGCAACCTAAACAGTATTTTGCTCCACTAATTTTCTTGTTAAATTGATAGATACATGTTTTTCCGTGTTGCACCAAAACTTCAAATTATTGCTCAGTCTCTTCACTTGCTTCTATCCCTTTGCAGACTCTCCCTCCTCTTGACAATTTACTTTCTTGTCTTGATTTGGAGATGCCAGTGTTGAACTGGGATGTTTAAAGTTAAAAACGACCCAACACCAGATCATAGTCCAACAGTTTATTTGGCAGCACTAGCTTTTGGAGCGCTGCTCCTTCAGGTGGTTGTGAAGTATAAGAGCATAAGACATGGAACGTACAGCAAAAGTTTACAGTGTGATCTTACTGAAATTCTATATTGAAAAAACCTGGATTGTTTGTTAAGTCTCTCATTTTTTTTAGAATGAACAGTTCTTTCATACGTAAATCACAGAACATTTTAAAAGTTACATTCTCAAGTGCACTTTAACAATTGGTCTCAAGTCAGCTCAGATAATGCATTGGAGGTGTGAGGTGCCCTGTGTGAGACTTTGTATGCCACAATGTTCAGACTAGTTATAATCTAAAAAATAGGTTTACAGAATCTTACATGGATTCATGCAGTTTTTGAGCAAAATAAAATGTAATTCTTCAAGTACAAGTTCACCCCACAAACTTGTGTGTGCGCACATGGTTGAAGGTGGGGGAGAGTGTGTGTGTGTGTGTGTGTGTGTGTGTGTGTGTGTGTAGGGATGTAAGTTTGTGAGAGGGTGCGAGTGTGTGCGCGTATGAGAGAGACCTTCTGTCTGTCTGTGTGTGTGCGTCTATCTACTCAGCAAGACACTGTAATGACCTCCTCAGGAGACAGACACGGGTCGACAGGGTACCCTTTGTTGTCCAGTACTTCCCCGGAGCTGAAAAACTACACCATGTTCTTCGCAGTCTGCAACACGTTGTCAATGAGGATGAGCACCTCGCCGAGACCTTCCCCACACCTCCCCCTCTTGCCTTTAAATGATCACTAAACCTCAAACAACTCATTGTTTGTAGCAAACTGCCTGGCTTTCAGGACAACGCCATCCAACCTGCAAGACGCTGGAAGACGTGTCAGAGTGTCGACATGGATACTCCATTACGGGTGGGGACATCTCCCACTATGTACGTGGCAGGTGCGCATGTGACTCAGCCAACATTGTCTATCTCATACACTGCAGGTAAGGATGCCCTGCGGCATGGTACACTGGCGAGACCAAGCAGAGGCTATGGGAATGGATGAATAGACACCACTCAACACTCAACAGACAAGAATGTTCCCTCCCAGTTGGAGAATACTTCAGCAGTCCGGGACATTTGACCGTGGACCTTTTGGGTGACTGTCCTCCAAGGCAGACTTCTGGACAGGCAACAACGCAAAGTGGCTGAGCAAAGTTTGGTACCCAAGAAGATGGCCTCAACTGGGACCGTGGGTTCATGTCACACTACAGGTGACCCCATTGCACGATACACACAGACACAGACACAGACGCACACACACAGGCAGACGCTTGCACACATACAGACACTCCTACACACACTCACTCCAACAAGACCATATACTCACACAGGCACCTCTCTCATACACAAGCTGACTCTCATAAGCTCTCACACACACACTCCTACACTCACTCTCACACATGCGCCCTCTCTCAGGCACTCATAACCACACATCCCAGTGCACATACATACAGGAGTTTGTGGGATAAATTTGTACTGGCAGAATTGCATTTTATTTTGCTCAAAAACTGCATGAATTCATGTAAGATTCTGTAAATCTGTTTCTTAGGTGAGAATCAATCTGAACAATGTGGCACAGACAGTCTCACACAGGTCACCTCACACCTTCAATGCATTATCTGGGCTAATTGTAAACGTTCACTTGAGAATGTATCTTTAAAAAAGTTCTGTGATTTTAATATGAAAGAAGTAAAACCAACATGTTCATTCTAAAAGATGAGAGACTAACAAACAAATCAGGTCTTTGCTTTTGCTATAAATTCTGTGTCTTACGATCTTATACTCCACAACCAGTGGTCCGAAAGCTAATGTGCTTCCAATTAAACCTGTTGGACTATAACCTGATGTTGTGTGATTTTTAACTTGTACACCCCAGTCCACACTGGCATCTCCAAATTATTCAAAAAAAGTCTTATTTTGAACCATTGGGGTGAATTTTGAGGGTCTTTGAAGGATTTCATTTTGCTGTTATGTGAATGCAGAGGTCGAGAGGTTGATTTGGGTTTGACAGTCTGTCTTGTAACGACTTGAATCTATAAACAATGGTAAAGTGCATGTTTGTGCTCTTTTTTGCAGTTTTGGCTTGCTGCTGGCTGGGCTCCTCAAAGCCAACTCAACATGTTACCTAAAAGGCAGTTCTTGATGGGATCAGTCTATGCCAATACTAAAAAAAGCAGGTTTCTTAAAGATAATTAGCTGAATAGAAGTTAAGAGGAACAGAATTGCTCCTTCTTACTTTAAGTAGCAAACTGCTGACAGTCCTCCCTCATCCCACACCTCACGATCCTAATCAGTATGTTATTGGGGAAGAATCTTGCTTCAGTATCGGAGTATAAAACCTTTATGGGGCTGAATTACATATTGCAATTTTAGACTTGGGGTCCTCATGATTTCTCATCAAAATCTTCTTGAAGTGTTTTGTTAAAGCAATGTGTAGACTGCCTGAGTTCTTAAATGCTGCTTATTTGTTTATTAGTCATATTCACCTCATTTCCTAACATTGTTTATTTTACCATCTTTCACTATGTAACATACTATTTTTGTTTTACTCCATCAGATTGCTAATTTTCCCTTATTTCTGTTCAGTTATTACACTGTGTACTCATTGATATTTAGTATTATTCATACAGAGGTGGCAGAGGATGGAACAGAAGCAGCAGTATTTCTGGTTTTTGAGGTTAACTACTTTGCTTGCTGTTCCTCAATTCAGTAGACAATCACAAAAGTAAGACTCTCAACTTTGAGGGAGCTGAAGCAGCAGATTTCTGTGACCATTGTCTGCCACCTGGGAAACTGATGCCAGAATTTATTTGCATCTGGTCCTTGGTTTCCATAAAATTACTGGAAGCACTGTGGAATGAAATTATAGTAACAGAGTTGGAGTATCGCAAGGTTTGTAGCTCAGGTTGAGGTTTAGTTGGAGTATCTCTGAGAACTTTCCAGCCATCAGGATAGCACTGGTAAAACCCCCTCTCTGCTTATAACATTCAAATATTTGATTAATTATGTGAAATTGTTGTCACATGGAGGTAGTTCTCTGTAGCTATTAAACATTTGCATTGGTTAAGAATTTTTGTGAGAAGGTTGAAGGATAAGACCAAATAAAGCTCAAATAGAATTATCTTGGCAGAATTGCTAGTTTGAAAAGCTTCATTGTTTGGATATGTGGATCAAAGGGGATAGTTTACGCACTCTTGATGAGGAAACATGATACTTGAGAGTGTAATTTTTGGGCTTTAATATCAACCATTGCTCTAACCTTGATGAATCTAATCGAACTGGTGTCAAGAACTGACTGTGAACCCATTTCATTACTAGAAATTGCAGAACTCAACACTATTTTAATGACTGAATATTTTTTCACCTTTTGCTTAACATCAAGCATTTGAACTATAATGAGTATATGACCCTTAAAACTTGTGCAATCCCCAAAAACAAACCAATAATATGGTAATTCAAGATTTTATTGAGTTACTAAGGTATGAAACATAGCTGTCCTGTGTGACACAAACAGAAGATTTCAATAATTACAACCAACAATGTTGAAATTGATATTACCTTAACTGTTATTGCTTTGTGGCTGTTAAAATTGTTATGACCAAGTTAGTTGGTGCGAAATTGACTTCTCTTTCTATCCCACTGCTGAATTTGTTACAGCTGGGTTTGAATTGAAAAGGGTGGTGATATCGCTAATTCAATATACTTGACTCTGTTGTTCAGTATAAGAAATAAATAAGCACAGCTCCTCAAGTAAACAATTAATCTATTGATTTTGTTGCTGAAACTCTGTCAAACCAGCAGAAAATATTAACAAACATTTGATATATACAAGTCAACCCTACCATTCACTGCTTCGAAAATAAAACACAATCCTTCAAGGATGAAAATAAAAGCAATAAAGCACTTCAGAGTATCAGATCTTAAAAGTTGGCCAAGCAATCAAGTAAAGCCAAAAAATAACTATTCATGGATTAGCTAAAGGCTTGCAGTTTGCAGCTGAAGAACCACTTTCAAAGCAGCTGATGGTATGGAGGTTTCTCACTGGACAAAGTCCCACATACAAATTTGGATCTCAGAGCATGGAGTAGTCATTGTTTTTGCCAGTTCCTGTCCCACAGAACTCATTTCTTCCTAATTTTACTTTATCTTTTCCTGTCTTTCCAGGCAATTCCCACTTGTATCCTTGATTCATCTGACACTTTATTTTCAGTTTCAGATTTTCCAGTTCGCCTCTTGTTTACAATGGACATACAATCCCCTTTTACATCCCCATTCAGGGGATGAGGGTATGAGGCCTCTCTGCTTCTTCTTGAAAAGAAGGCCTGTACTCTCTCCATTTGCCATCACACTCCTTTACCTGGCCTAGTTCATGCTTACTTTGAGCAACTTCTCCTTTAACTCCTTTCACTTTCTTCAGGCTAAAGATATAGCCGTGGGTATTTGCATGGGCTCCAGTTATGCCTGTCTCTTGGTGAGACATGTGGAAATTTCCTAATAGTCCGACTTAGGTCCCTTCCCACAACTGTTTCTCCTTTGATGAGATAATTGGTGCTGCTTCCATTTCTCATACTGAACTGAAAAAAATGATCAATTTTCCTTCAAATTTTCAGTCTGCCCTCACCTTCACCTTTGGCCATCGTTGACACCTCCCTTCTCTTCTGTTTCCATTTTCGGTGATAGGCTGGCCACTGATGTATATTACAAACCCACTAACTCCTGCAGTTAGTTAACTGTATGATGAATTCCTGATGAAGAGTTTATGCCTGAAATGTTGACTCTCCTGCTCCTCGGATGTTGCCTGATCTGCTGTGCTTTTCCAGCACCACACTTTTTGACTCTCTACATCCTTGCACTCTGTTACGTGTAAGGACTCCATCTCATTCTCCCAATTTTTTGGTCTCTACCTATCTGTCTGACAATGTCACCTTCCTCAGGGCATCCTGTGAAATGTCCATACTTTTACTCAACCAAGGATTCCATGTTACTGGAGTCAACAGAGCCCATAGTTGTGTTTGACTAATCTCCCGGATTTTGGCCCTCACCTCTTTTGTTCCATCCTCCAACAATGATAGTCCACTTGGTCCTCACTTGCTATCCCACTAGCCTCCTCATTCAAAGGTTTTTAAGTTGCTATTTCCATTACCTGTAGTTTTTCTGTTCTGGTAAAGTTACATATTTAATAAGTTGTTTTTCTGTTCTGGTAAAGTTACATATTTAATAAGTTAATTTTTGTTCAAGTTAAAAATTTGGTGATCAACATCTGTTATTTGGAAAGTCTTGTTAGGAACAACTGAATAGTTTTGAGTGTTGCTGAATGTTTTAAGATCACTGTGTTGGGAAACCAATGATAGCAAGCCAAACCAAATCAGCTTCACTTTTACTGTTTTATAACAATATGTGCACTTGATAATATCTGTACATAAATTAATGTAACCAGCAAATTATACTATTTGTAATTACACAAATTTGTAATAATAAATTACAAATTATATCTGCATAACAAAATGCACAAGGGATCTATGGCTTTATAAATAGAGGCAACTTAAACAATAGTAAAAAAAAAATGCAAAATTTATATAAATCACTAATTGTGCCTCAACTGGAATATTATGTCCAAACCTGTGCCTATACTTTATGAAATATATAAGGGTTAGGGGAATTCCAGAAGTAATTTATCAAGTTAGTAGTGTGGTGAGAGAATTCAGTTATGTAGAGGAGCTAGAGAAGATTGTTTTGAGAGCAGAGAAAATTAATGAATGATAGGAAAGGAAACTGCTTCTGGTAGAAGGTTTAGTAACTGAAGGAGACAGATGAAGTGTGATAAAATGGGTGTTGCAAGTATTTTTCTCTACGAGAATGATTTGTTACAATCTTGAATGAACTCTTTAAAGTTTGGTAGAAACAGATTTAATCACACCTTACAGAAAAGAATTTGATAAAAACTTGAATGACTACAAATTGCAGCATTATAAAGCAGGGAGATTTATTGGATACCTCTTTCAAAGAGCCAGCACAAGCATGATGGACTGAATGGTCCCTTCATATGCTGTAGGTTTCAATGAGAGACTTTTTTCATGTGTGACTTTGATCAGTGGTAGGCCTAGGAATAAAACTGTCAAGATAATTATGGCTGTCAATTTTTCCATTTTTTTCAAATCATCAGTTGCATGAATTTGCTGGCTGTCCATAACTGCAGCAGAAAAAGTTGTAAATTCTTTATTAATGCATACGTTAATGAATATTTCACTTGCCTCAGATCATCAACAATAGCACATTAGGTAAAATAGTTTAGTTCAGCGTTCCTGGATTTCCCAGTGTGATGAGATTAATGGATAGCATTGACAGAGTTAGTCAAATCTCAACTTGCTTACATTACCTGTGTAATTTGAAAGAGGTTCTGGTCCTTTGCAATAGAAGGTGTTTGTGAGCCCCAGTAATGTCACAGGTTGCTTTGGTGCCAGTGCTTATGATGGTTTGAATCCATAGTTGTGTCCTGTGTTTCTTCTTCAAGTGGACGTCAGTCTGGGAAAAAGACTACTGGACAGCAATTGGTTACAGGACATATTCTTGTGCGTACTGGGGACTTGTTATAACAAAGCTCACAGCAGCAGAGAGTTCTAAATGTGTAAACATTAGGATCTAAATTTCCTCCTTGGTTTAGAATGAATTTTGATCCTGCAAAACTGACTTTTCCACATGATTCCTGTAACCCAACGAACTACACCTAACTCCTCTTTGAAATCTTTCAATGTTTTGACCTCAACTGCTTTCAGTGGCAGAGAAATCCTCAGGCTCATCATTTTCTGAATGAAGAAGCTTTTGCTGTTCTCAGCCCTAAATCTCTTAGCCCCTATCCTTCAACGGTGACCCCAGCAATATAATTATAGTTGTATTGCAATTGGCTTTAGTGTGCATGTATTTAATTATAATGTATGCAAGACCAAAGTGGCAATGTATATCAAGTTAGTATTTAATAGGACAAGAAATTAACTCACTCTCATGAGGAAGAAACCCAGGAAAAATAGTATGTGAATGCTGCCAGTCCAATTTATCACTTTTGCATTTAATGAGGTAGATTGACGTTTTATAGAACATAGAACATAGAACATAGAAGGATACAGCGCAGTACAGGCCCTTCGGCCCTCGATGTTGCGCCGACCGAGTCCTACCTAACCTATACTAGCCCAATAACTTCCAAATGCCTATCCAATGCCCGCTTAAATGAACATAAAGAAGGAGAGTTCACCACTGATACGGGCAGGGCATTCCATGAACTCACAACCCGCTGTGTGAAGAATCTACCCCTAACATCTGTCCTATACCTACCACCCCTTAATTTAAAGCTATGTCCCCTAGTAACACCTGACTCCATTAGCGGTAAAAGGTTCTTAGTATCTACCCTATCTAAACCCCTAATCATCTTATACACTTCTATCAGATCTCCCCTAAACCTTCTCTTCTCCAATGAGAACAGCCCCAAGTGCCTCAGCCTTTCCTCATACGATCTTCCTACCATTCCAGGCAACATCCTGGTAAACCTCCTCTGCACTCGTTCTAAAGCTTCCACATCCTTCCTATAGTATGGCGACCAAAACTGCACACAATACTCCAGATGAGGCCTCACCAGAGTCTTATACAACTGCAACATGACCTCAGGACTCCGGAACTCAATTCCTCTGCCAATAAAGCCCAGTACACCATATGCCTTCCTCACAGCACTATTTACCTGGGTGGCAACTTTCAGAGATCTGTGTACATAGACACCAAGATCCCTCTGCTCATCCACACTACCAAGTAGCCTACCATTAGCCCAGTAATCCATCATCTTGTTATTCCTACCAAAGTGAACGACTTCGCACTTAGCTACATTGAATTCCATTTGCCACATTTCCGCCCAGCTCTGCAACTTATCTATATCCCGCTGTAACCTACCACTTCCTTCCTCACTATCCACAACTCCACCGACTTTCGTGTCATCCGCAAACTTGCTTACCCAGCTTTCAAGTCCTTCCTCTAGATCATTTATAAAGATAACAAAAAGCAATGGTCCCAAAACAGATCCTTGTGGTACACCGCTAGTAACTGCGCTCCAAGATGAACATAATCCATCAACTACTATCTGAACCCTTATCTTCTCACCTCCACAAAATTAAGTTTTGAGTGGGATAGCTCATAGTTTATCTTCCTGCCCCACTAAAAGTTGAGGACCTTTAATGCCTTCATGCTGATGCTGCTGGGATTAACTCATTTGCAAGCTGACCTGTCTAACGTGGCATGCACATCTGGCCAAACTGTGAGGCACTTGTCACCTCATGGTGGGGAGCATCCCCTCCATCAAAGACGATAGGTGTCTGATCAAGAGGCTGGATATTGGGAAAGAGAGATCTGCTGAGAACCAACTTTCTGCACCTCTCTTCTTGCAAACTATTCCCCTCCCACACTTACCTGTGAACTTGGGCTCCTGTCAATGTTTCCTTGACAACAAACTTAAGGGCGGCACGGTGGCACAGTGGTTAGCACTGCTGCCTCACAGCACCTGTAGACCCGGGTTCAATTCCCGACTCAGGCGACTGACTGTGTGGAGTTTGCACGTTCTCCCCGTGTCTGCGTGGGTTTCCTCCGGGTGCTCCGGTTTCCTCCCACAGTCACAAAGATGTGTGGGTCAGGTGAATTGGCCAAGCTAAATTGCCCGTAGTGTTAGGTAAGGGGTAAATGTAGGGGTATGGGTGGGTTGCGCTTCGGCGGGTCGGTGTGGACTTGTTGGGCCGAAGGGCCTGTTTCCACACTGTAAGTCTAATCTAATCTAAACACCCACTACCCAAGGCAGTGCAAAGCATAAGAATGGCTGATCTCTCGTTGGCAGACCTCAGTAGCTGAAATTTTCTACGCCCGGTTCTTGGTTCTTGGCATTGTCTCAAGTTTTTGGATTGGTTTGTGATTTAGTGGGTGTTCCCAAAAAGAGGAAGTATAATGTCTCTTGTCCTCCTTCAGCTAGCTGTCAAGATTCCTGATGCCACTACATAATTTTGCTCATTGGTCTCATGAATGCTGTTTGCTGGAATTAGTTAGAATTCACCTAAAATATCCAAATAATAAAAAGAGCTCAGCTTTTAGACTAGATTTTGCTACGGTATATGTGACCACTTAGTTGTTTTTATTTTATTGGAAGGTTGATGAAAATTCATAATGTCAAATATATTGAAATTATATCTTCAATTTGTGAGATATAATGATTAGTTTCAAAGGAACAAGGAATATGTTCTTTGTGTGCAGCTGAAGATAATTTTTTAATTTATTTGGGAAATGTAAATATTCTCTAATTAACACTGGCTCACATGGCACACTGTGGAGCGGGTAGTACATGAAACAAGGCTTCCTGGCCTCAAGGTAGAGACTCTGCCACTGCATCACAAGATCCCTCAAAAATTGCTGATGGCTAACACAGTAATTGCACAAAATGTGTATATAAAGAGAGATTTAAGAACATTTTTTTTCAATGTTTTATGTATACAGTAGAGTTTACCTGACATTAATTTTCTAGCATGCTTGAAAGAAAGTGGGCATGGCTTCCTTTCATGGGAGTTAAGACAGATTACATTTCTCCAAATTTACAAAATAGGAATGACCTTTTCAGATGCAAAACCAGCAATGCATAAATAGCATGTACGCCATTGGAAAGGCTTAGGCCAGAGCTTACTGGCATTCCTTTTTCTGCAGTGATGCCAGTTCAGTCAGTGCATCCAAAGATTGAAAATAATGAAAGTGGAAGATATTTTTAGTGAGGTGAAGTGGGTCCAAACAGAATAGAGATACACCAGAGGAATGGCCAAGCAGAGATACACTTGCAACAAACAAATCAGTCACCTACTGCTTTACAGGCTCTGTTGGTGTCACCAGTTGTTTTAGATTGGGCTATTCCCACAGCATAAAACTAATACCTTGCTTATTCTGTGGCTGCTCCATTGTGCCATAGTCATCTTCGAGCTCACGACCCCAGTTTGTTCGTTTGGCAACCCGGCAAGAGGTTGCAGGCCACAGTTAAGGAATTCTTGCTTTGGGGTCTCCCAAATTCTGAGTCTCAAGTTTCATTTCAATAATTTGAGTGAATTGTTAGTGCCTGTAGTGCAGCCAGCTTCCTCATTTAAAGGGTGAATTTCTGAGTGCTTGTCTCATCACCAGTGGCTCTTGAGTAAACAAAACCAGAAATTGATGGGAAAGTTCAGCAGTGTCTATGAAGGGAAATCAGATTTAATCTTTCAGGTCTGGTGACTGTTCCTCAGAACTTAAAAAAAACTTTTAAAATAAAAAGGCTTGTACTATTTTGCCTGAGTGCCACTGTTTGATTTCATGTAGACACAGGCACAGCCTGACAGCTTGCTGGCAAATAAATGTGGCACAAAGAATCAATTTCTTCCCCCAGTCTTCTCATACATAAGTTGATTGTTTTAAAATGACGTGTTGAGATCACTGGACAAGGCATATGTATCCAATGAAGATATTTAACACTGCTGTAACTTGGCAGATAAGGTTTTAATTCAGGAAAATAACCTTTCTAACGTCTTTTAAGAACCAAACCTATCATTAAAGTACTACATGTACGCAAACATGGAATAGCATATTACACTTTGAATACTGTTGAAGGCAGGCTAGGTTTTAATTCGTGCCATACACATCAGTATTGCTTTAGTAAACTAAATTGACAAAATATTGCACTGACTCTAACTGTGACACATGCATGATTTTCAAGTGTGTCTGACACTTGGTGGTTATTAAATTGTGTCTTGATCACAACCCTAGAGGGATCTCGCCAGTTTTTCTAACAGGGGACAGACAAGCAGGTACAACTACAAAACTGGAACTTCAGAATACTGCTAACTTCCAGCAAGCCATTGGAACGATGAGAAAATAATTGTAGAGGAACCGAATTTAATTTCCCTTCCATGAAATGACTTTTTGCCCTTTTTGATATCTGCAGGAAATTGCACCAGCAGTTCGAAATGTATAAGGACCAGGTAAAAAAGATGGGTGATGAAGCACAGCAACAACAGGAACAGAAGAGTGATGCACCCACCTGTGGAATCTGTCACAAAACCAAGTTTGCCGATGGCTGTGGTCACATCTGTTCATACTGCCAAACAAAATTCTGTGCTCGTTGTGGAGGACGGGTGTCACTGCGATCCAATAAGGTACGTTGCCTTTCACTTCAGTCAGTAATAATTGTAAAGCTGTAATTGAATAACATTGATTTGATTTAATTTCGATTTAGATTTAATTGTCACGTACTCAGGTACAGAAGTACAATGAAAAGTGTACAATGTCACCATGTATGGTGGCCTTGATTTTTTATTTGGATTAATGGTGTCCTTCGTTTCATTTTTATCCTGAACATGTTTAACTAATCTTACTTATCAGGTGTAACTTTACTACCCAATTTGTCCAAAACAGACATTTACATTTTTGATCATTCTGGGCTTGATACAATGTTAAGAAATTTGTGGACTTAATTTCCACCTTGCACTATATTTGGGTTTGTTTAGTCATAATGGCTGAGTAATTCACTGAACTATATTTGCAAAATATATTATTGATCTTTTCCTATGGTGTTCTCTTATTATGTACCCATCCCCCAGAAAAGCAGATGGGTACCTTGGTCCTACATGTCTGTTAATAGTTCACCTGAGATATCTGTGTGGATTGGACTGAGTAGAATCTTTAGTGACCCAGCCACTAATTTGTCATGATGTTACTTTCTGCTAAATTTGGGGTCAGAAGTGTAATATAGCAGTTGGAAATTGCAGGTTACACATTTTTCAAATATAATTTCTGACTTTAAAGGATAATTTTACAAACTGGTTCTCCTGAGTTGTTTACAGCATTGCTCTATTAGAATTAGAATTAGAATTAAGTTTATTAGATTCCCTACAGTTTGGAAACAGGCCCTTCGGCACAACCAGTCCACGCCGACCGTCCGATTAGCAGCCCACCCAAACCCATTTCCCTCTGAATGATGCACCTAACACTATGGGCCAATTCACCTGACCTAAACATCTTTGGACTGTGGGAGGAAACTGGAGCACCGGGAGGAAACCCATGCAGACAGTTGCCCAGAGGCTGGAATTGAACCTGGGACCCTGGTGCTATGAGGCAGCAGTGCTAACCGCTGAGCCACTGTACCACCTCGTTATTGTCACGTACTCTCATGAGTGCAGTGAACAGTTTACAAAGTCTCCAGTTAAAGCGCCATCTTACATAAAAAAAGGTGCCTAGATACAGGATCTTCGGAATAATTGAGAAAAGGTTCAGCATTACAGTCTTTCAAGCAGGTAAAAACTAAAGCATCCACCGACATTTCCACCACCTCCAAAAAGACCCCACCACCAGGGATATATTCCCCTCCCCACCCCTTTCTGTCTTCCGAAAGACCGTTCCCTCCGTGACTACCTGGTCAGGTCAGGACTACCTACAACCCACCCTCCCATCCTGGCACCTTCCCTTGCCACCACAGGAATTGTAAAACCTGCACCCACATCTCCTCCCTCACCTCCATCCAAGGCCCTAAAGGAGCCTTCCACATCCATCAAAGTTTTACCTGCACATCCACCAATGTCATTTATTGTATCCGTTGCTCCCGATGCGATCTCCTCTACATTGGGAGACTGGACGTCTCCTAGCAGAGTGCTTTAGGGAACATCTCCAGGATACCCGCACCAATCAACCACACCGCCCTGTGGCCCAACATTTCAACTCCCCCTCCCACTCTGCCGAGGACATGGAGGCCCCGCCGCTCCCTCACCACCAGATGTCTGGAGGAAGAACGCCTCATCTTCTGCCTCGGAACACTTCAACCCCAGTGCATCAATGTGGACTTCATGAGTTTCCTCATTTCCCCTTCCCCCACCTCACTCTAATTCCAAACTTCCAGCTCAGTACTGTCTCCATGACTTGTCCTACCTGCCTATCTTCTTTTCCACATCTCCACTCCACCCTCCTCCCTGACCCATCACCTTCATCCCCTCCCCCACTCACTTATTGTACTCTATGCTACTTTCTCCCCACCCTCCTCTAGCTTATCTCTCCACCCTTCAGGCTCTCTGTCTTTATTACTGATGAAGGGCTTTTGCCCGAAACGTTGATTTTACTGCTCCTCGGATGCTGCCTGAACTGCTGTGCTCTTCCAGCACCACTAATCCAGAATCCAGTCTCTCAAGGTCCCTGTTGAGGCCATCCCCATGGGAACTGAACTTGGCTATTAGCCTCTGCTCGGTCACTTTTCATTGTTGCCTGTCCCGAAGTCCGCCTTGGAGAACGGTCACCTGAACATCCGAGGCCGAATGTCCTGGACCGCTGAAGTATTCTCCAACTGGGAGGGAACACTCCAGTCTGTCGATTGTTGTGCGGTGTCCATTCATCCGTTGCCATAACCTCTATTTGGTCTCGCCAATGCACCTTGCCTCAGGACATCCTCAGAACAGATGTTCAGGTGACCGTTCTCCAAGGCGCACTCCCAGTCAGAGAACACTTCAGCAGTCCAGGACATTCAACCTCGGATGTCCAGGTGACCATCATTCAAGGCTGACTTTTGGACAGGCGACAATGAAATGTGCTCTGCAGTCATTGTTTTTACCAAGTTGATTTTAACCCTCTTGCAATCTGCGAATCCTCTTGCAAGGATGCCTGTCTTGAAGAAGTTTTCCTCCTCTCTCTACAAGAATCTCAGGGAGTCCCTCTCCCACTGTAACTCCCAGGTCATTTCCTCTGCCCTGAAGCTCTTCAACCATGTCCTGAAACAAACTCCACATATCCACAGACAGTCTCACACAGGGTAGCTCACACCTTCAATACATTATCTGGGCCAGCATGCTACCAGTTGTTAAAGTGCACTTGTAGAATGTAACGTTTTTTAAAAAAAGTTGTAATTTACAAATCAAAGAACTGAAACCAACATGGTCATTCTAAAAGGTGAGAGACTTAAAAAAACAATCCATTGAGGCACTGCTGCCTCACAGTGCCAGAGATCTGGGTTCAATTCCCATCTCAGTTGACTCTCTGTGTGGAGTTTGCACATTCTCCCCGTGTCTGCGTGGGTTTCCTCCGGGTGCTCTGGTTTCCTCCCACAGTCCAAAAATGTGCAGGTTAAGTAAATTGGCCATGCTAAATTGCCCGTAGTATTAGGTGAAGGGATAAATGTAGGGGAATGGGTCTGGGTGGGTTACGCTTCGGCTGGTCAATGTGGACTTGTTGGACGGAAGGGCCTGTTTCCACACTGTAAATAATCTAATCTAATCTAAAAAAAATCCAAGTCATTTTCAATGGGAAGGGTGGCATGGTGGCTCAGTGGTTCGTACTGTTGCCTCACAGCTACAGGATGGGTTCGATTCCAGTCTGGGGCAACTGTCTGTGTGGAGTTTGCACGTTCTCCCTATATCTACTTGGGTTCGCTCTGGGTGCTCTGGTTTCCTGTCACAATCCAAAGATGTGCCGGTTAGGTGGATTGGCCATGCTAAATTGCCCATAGTGTTCAAGGGTGTGTAGGTTAGGTGTATTTGGGATAAATGTAGAGTAATGGAGAATGATTGGGTGGGGTACTCTTCGGAGGGTCGGTGTGAACTGGCTTGGGCTGAAGGTCCTGTTCCCACACTGCAGGAATTCTGTAAAAAAGAAAATAGCTAGCTTATTACAAATGCAAATAAAGTTATTTAGATACTCTAATTTCTAATTTATGCAAAATCATCTTCTAAAATTTACTTGACTATGGACATTGTGGAAAAGAAGGCAGAGGATAAAAATCAGTTGAGCGGAGGGGTGGGTGCAAGTGGAAGGTGTTAAGCAGGAGTCAGACTGCTACCACCACCATTTGTGATATGGAGGTGCTGGTGTTGGATTGGGGCGGTGAACATCAGAAGGTTATAATCCAATGGATGTATTTGATCAGCAGCAGCTAATGTTCAGTGGAGGGAAAGAACAGGGATGTTGCTGAGCTCAGCATAGCTGGCCCCAGTGGATCAGAAAATGAGGGTCGGGGGGGGGAATCCTAATAATGTAGAAACATTAATTGATGTTAAGAGGTCAAATTTATATATAAATGGCCTGTAATAATGTGTGGGGATCAAGTGATGGTAGATATGGTGAAATAATGGGCACAGTGAAAGTAGGAAGCAAGTCAATAAGCAGGAAGCAGGTTATGAGTTACCCGAGGTTGACCGAAAGGGACAGAACATAGAAGTGAAAGAGTGACTAGCAGAAAGGGTCACAAATTGTAAAAATGTTTTTTTTAAAATAAATTTAAGGCCCTGTATTTGACTCAAGGTTGCATTTGTAGCTTAAAAATAAATGTATTCTAAACACAGGTAAGTATGTATCAACTGGATGGGCATTACAGAGACATCATTGAAAGATAATGCTAAGGTTGTGTTCTATACTTTGAAGGGTGCTGAACGACAGGATGCTAAGGAAAAGTGATAAGGTAGTTTGGTTAATTAAGGATGACATTAGGTCATTATTGAGAGATGACTTTAACTTGAAAGATTAAAATGAGGCATCAGTTTGGATTAGAGGTACTTAATTAATTATGACGTCCCTTGTGGAAATTGTTTATAGGCAACCTAACAGTAATTAAACTACAGAACAGAGCACACAGGGAAAAAATAAATGGCGCATGAAAGAAATGCATGTCAATAATCAAAGGTGATTTTAATCTACACATAGATTGGGGGAATCAGATTGGTAAAAGTAGCCTGGATTGCCTTCACAGCAGTTCCTTCAAGCTTTGTCTTCTCGAGTTAATAAGAGAAAAGACTGTCCTGGACTTTGAAATGTGTAATGAGAAAGGATTAATTGAACACCATATGGTCAAGGACCCTTTAGTTGACAGATGACAACATAACTACATGTTCAGTTTAAAAAGAGATTAAGAGGTGTTGGTCCATGACTAGTATTTGAAACTTACCTGAAGGTAACTATGGGTGTATGAAGGCAGTGCTGGTTAAGGCAAGTGAGGGAATAAGTTTAAAAGTAGGATGGCAGAATTAAAGTGACACTCATTTAAACAGATATTTAATATCTCTCAGCCAAGATTTATCCCTGTGAAAATTTAGGGCACTTTGGCAAAGAAGTATTATCAGTGGTTGAATAAAGAGGATAAGGATATACTAAATTCAAAAAAACATACTATACAAATTAGCAAAGATTAGTGATAGGTTAGGCAGACTTCAAAAAGGTGCAAAGAATGACTGAAAAGTTGCATAGCAGAGTAAGAGTGAAAGATGGCCGGTAATATATTTTAAAAAATTTCTAAAGGTATTTGAATGGGAAAAAAATAACTAAAGTGAACTTTGATCCTCTGGAGAGTGAGTCAAGGAGATTCATAGTGGAAAATAAAGGCAAAGGCTTCGAACAGGTATTTTTGTGTCTGCCTTCAGATCGAAGACAAAAAGTAATTCTCAAAGTGGTTCAAAATGACAACGTGATGGGAGAGATGAACCTAAAACAATCGCCATCATATGGGCAAAGGTGCTAAGAAGGCTATTAGACCTAAAGGTTGCCAGGTCCCTAGGATCAGAAAGTCTCTGCTCCTTCGGCTTGGAAGGAAGTAGCAGCACAGATGGTCAATGCAGAGGCTATAACCTTCCAAAATTTGCCATCTTTTGGAAGTATCTCAGCAGATTGGAAAATGTAACACCTTTATTGAAGAAAGGAGGAAGCCAGAAAGCAGGTAGCTATAATTTAGTTTGCCTAATATCTGTGATAAGAAGATACTATACTTCTGAAAGGAGGTTGCAGAAGGGTACTTTAAAAATCAAAATGTGATTAGGCAGAGACAGCAGAGTTCAAGGGAAGTTGAGTTTAATCAATCAGAGTATTTTGATTCAGAAATATTCATGGTGGATCGAGTAGAACTGGTGTGTACTGTGTACTTGAAATTCCAAAAGCATTTAATAAGATGCCACATCAAAGGTTGTATAAGATAAGAGCACATGGTGTGGGATGAGGGCCTGGAGAGAAGCTGGTGTAGCACCTTTGATAATGGATTGGTTTAAAAGAATCTTTTACAGGCTGGAAAGCTGTGACTAGGAGGTTGGCATAGGGATCAGTGCAGGGTCCTCAAGTATTTACAATTTCTACCAATGATTCTGGTGAAGGGACTGAATGTATGGTTGTTAAATTTGCCATTGACACCAGGACAGTAGGAAAGTAAGTTTTCACATGGGAGTGTGTTCATAGTGTAGACTGTTTAGTGAGTGGCCAAAATTTTCTGGATGGAGTATAACATGGTTACATGTGAACTTGTTCACTTTGGCAGGTGTAATAGAAAAGCAGTAATGTATTTAAATGGGTAAAGAATGCAGAATTTGCTGGTACAAAGGGGCCTAGGGGTCTTGGTACATGAATAGCAGAAGGTTAGTGAGTAGTTATAGTAATTAGCAAGGTAAATGAAATATAAAGGAAGTATTTTTTAAACAATTGTCCTGTGTGTTGGTGAGACAATATCTGGAGTACTATACGCAGTTTTGATATCATTATTTGAAAGCAGTTCAGAGAAAGTAGGCTGAACTCATTCATTTTCATTACAAAGAAAATGAATAAGTTAGGCCTGCCTAGTGTCAGTGGATATTACCTTCAACAAAAAGCACTGAGGCTCCAGAGAAGATCAGAAGCATAGATGCAGCCTTAATACTTAGGTAAAGTGGTCCTGCTTCCTGAAGATTTTACAGGACACTTCTTCCCTTGTCATGGCATATTGGTTGAAATCACTGAGTTCAGCCAATACACAAAAATTTAGGAGAATGAAAAGTGATCTTATTGAAACGTAAAAGATCCTGAAGGGTTTGAATTGAGATTTTGGGAGGAAGTTTCCTCTTTCAAAAGTGAGTAACCTAGTCAATACAATTTGTGAATGAGAGACTTGCATTTTAAGGCAAATGACAAGAACATTTTTCCGAGAGAATCAGTTAGAATGTAGAATTTGCTTCCCCAGATGGTGGTCATGGATAATCAGCTACGGATCTGGATCACTGTAGGACTCAGCAGATTGTGACCCTGAATCTACTCTCAAAGGTGCACTCACACAGGTGAATGTGACAGTGTTGGAGGAGGGTGCAGGTGAACACCATGATGGTACCTTCTCTGTAGGTTGGGAGTAGATATTGGGTTGTTTGTGAAAGAGCTGGAGGTGTTGCTGAGCTGGGGAACCAGGCTTCTTCCTTTTTTTTAAAACTGGCTGCTTGTACCTGGTTTGGAAAGGAGAAAGAATAAAGTGATTATTACGTGCACTTCCTTACTTCACAGTGTTGTCATATCTGACAGCAGCAGATTGGAGGTATCCTCACTGGCTTTCTGTGAGAATCCTGTCTGTCCACTTGATGCAGGGATAGTCGTGGTACTCCCATGTCAGCTCTATGACTGACTAAAGATTAGTGATGATGCAAATTTTTGGTGCACACCTGCCAGTCTAGAAGCTTTTCCTCCTGTTGTGGATAATCTTGTAATGCAGACAGACAGATAGTGGGATTGAGTATATTGGGATAGGTGATGAAGGGCTTATGCCCGAAACGTCGAATTTCCTATTCCTTGGATGCTGCCTAACCTGCTGTGCTTTAACCAGCAACACATTTTCAGCTATATTTGGATAGGTGCACGAGCAGGTCATGAGAGTGCATGAGCCCTTTTCAGTCAGTGATTAACAAGCTCACTATGCTGCAACAGAATGAACATTAACTGTATGAGATGGCTGTCATTCATTCAGTGCATCTATAGATTGAAGTAAGATCCCCTAGTAGGTACAGTAGTCTGTGTAAATTAGCAAGTTCCATATTCTCATCAAAATGTGAGAAAAGTAGTTTCTCCTGAATGCCTTATTCATTTGAGATTAATTTGTTTCAGACATTGTTTTGATATCTCTTGATTTTATCATAGCATTCATAAATCCTCACAGTGTGGAAACAGACCACTTGGCCCAACAAGTCCACACTGACCCTCTGAAGAATAACCCACACCGATGCATTCCCCTACCCAATTTCTCTACATTTACCCCTGACTAATGCACCTAACTTGCACATCCCTGAAGATATGGGCAATTTAACATGGTCAATTCACCTAACCTGCACATCTTGGGAGGAAGCCTGAGCCCTGGAGGAAAACCCCGCAGATACAGGGAAACTGCAAATTCCACACAGACAGTTGCGAGAATCAAACCCAGATCCCTGGCGCTGTGAGGCAGCAGTGCTAACCACTGAGCCACCATGCTGCCCATGCTTTAAGTCCCGTGGAAACTTATCTTTTAGCATTTTAAATGCATTTCTTTATTGAGATCATAATGTCCAGTATGTTTTACAGTCAACTATGTACTTTTGAAGTGTTACTGAAATGTGGTATCAAATTTTTCACATTATAGGGTCTCACTAACAGATCAATAATTGCTATAGGAGATCTAATGTGATGTTGTGATGCTATGAAATGAGAGGTGTATATCATTCCATGAATTAGCTGAAAACACTTTTGATCCTCCAACAGTGCTGTACTGAAATGTCAGCCCAAGCTATATGTTCACAGTTTAATATCTGATCCCCCAACCTTTTGTCCCAAAGGTAAGGGTGCTGCCATTGAATTATGACTGTTACAAGATTTGGCAGAATAGATTGTGTAAGCATTCAATAATACAGTAACAATTCATTTCAAATTTAATAATGGGAGAGAATGACCCACAGATTTGGAATTCTGTATATCTGAGGCAGTAAATGCTAAGTCAATGGTAATTCCATTTTTTGTCCTTCACTGATATATTTCTCCCAGTTGGCCTCTTGTGTGAATATTAAACTTTGAAACCATTTGACAAGATTTTATTTTAATTTTGTAAAACATGGTACTACTAACTGTGATGTTTCAAACCAGCTACTTTATTTTGATTTCTTTTATTTAACAGTCCTGAATGCAGGAAATTGATTATTCCATATGTTTTGAAAGAAACAATTGGAGCAGCCTTTTAGGCCCTTTAGTTAGTGTTCATTTATACTTAAATCAATTTCAAAGCATTTCGTAATTGTATCATGTATAATTACAGCAACCAAGTTGATTTAATGTGAGCACATATCGACATTGCTAAATACGTTTTGGTTAATGGCAGAAGCAGTTGCCATTTTCATACTTGTGATTTGGGAATGTGGTTGAAAATTAATGTTGTCCTTCAGTTGCTTGTTCAATGACCAAAGGGTCTGTTTCCGTGCTGTATATCTCTATGTCTCTATGACTGCAAATGGAATGTGCATATGGTGTTAAAGTACTGTTTTGACATATGATCACAACCTAGTCAATAAAATATTCATCAGATCCTTGAAAATGTTTTAACCTTACTGATATGCATGTAGGCATTTCAAATTACTGTGAACTACTTGAAGCAAGTAACCCAGTTGGCAAACATCAGTCTTTTCCAAGCAATTGATTTGGTACAAGGCTCATCCTTTTAAACATATTTTGAAATTTGTTATAAATACAAGAATAAAATGCTCATTTTATTCTTTGTCCAGTCATGTGTGGAACAGGCCAATGGCTGGACAGAGAGTTTCCAAACTCTGATTTGTTCAGATGTGAAAATTTGGGCTGTTGTATGTTTTGTATAACAAGAGTGAGTTCACTTCAAACGAACCTCAGTGGTTATAGAACACTGTTATTTGCCTGGTGGTCATGTTATATAAATGCAAGTCTTTCTTTTCTTCCACTCCTCGTTGAACCAGGATTGGTTGCCTAACTTAATGACCATGGTAGAGTGTGATATATGCTGGTTCATACAGTTACAGATGGTGGTGAAGTGCATTGCTCCTGTTGCTAATTGGCACAGTGGCTTATTGAAGCTCAACTTTAAGTTGCTCGGTGTTCTAATTCTCTTCTATCTAGCATGGCCATTGCATAATGTTGTACAGTGGAGAATGTCCTCTGAGTGAAAGCAGTATCTTTCATCTTTTCGCTGTGATTTTTAAAAAAACCCCTGAAATTGCTGGAGAAACTCAGCACATCTGACAGAGTCTGTGGAGAAACAGAGGATTCCTGATGAGGGTCTTATGCCAGAAATGTTGATTCTTCTGCTCCTTGGATGCTGCCTGACCTGCTGTCCTTTTCCAGCAACACACTATCGACACAGATAAAACGTGGCCGGGGCTGGAGGACGAGATCTTGTGATTCTGTTGTGTTGCACTGTGCAACCACTTGGTGGGCAGGGTATGGTGTTTGAGAAGTTTATGACATTGTTATGAATGGTGAATGGGATGATTCTGTAAGAATGATTGTGCTGAGGTTTTGCTTTTGGCGTAGGAACCCAGATCTTGGTGAAGAGGACTTTAGAGGTCACTGGCTTGTATCAAAATCAAATGCCAAGATTGATATCTGCTGGTCTGTCCAGTTTTTATTCATGTTATACAGTACCCTAGAGATTTTGATACACTGACTTGCTTGGGTATAAATATTTAGATTGCTATCAGTCTGCAGTCATGTAGAGCCAGATTGACATAAAGGCAGCAGGTTTCCTTCAAAAAGATATTAATGAATATGGTGAGTTTTGAATGATAGCTGTTGTTTTCATTGTCTCCATTACTAATTCTAGCTTTTAATTTTCACTTTCATTAATTGATTGAATTCGAATTTCCCAATGCCGTGATGAAATTTACATTTATGTCTGTCTAAAGCATTAAATTAGATTAGATTCCCTACATTATGGAAACAGGCCCTTCGGCCCAACAAGTCCACACCGACCCTCTGAACAATAACCCACCCAGACCCATTCCCCAACCCTATATTTACCCCTGACTAATATACCTAACACTATGGCCAATTTAGCACGGCTAATTCACCTGACCTGCACATCTTTGGATTGTGGGAGGAAACCGGAGCACCCGGAAGAAACCCGCGCAGACACATAGAGAATGTGCAAACTCCACAGACAGTTGCCCAAGGAGTCTGTGGGGCACACAGTGCTAACCACTGAGCTACTGTGCCGCCCCATCCGAGTCTCTATATTTTTATTACAGTAACATTAACACTATGCTAATGTTACGTATATTTTTACAAAAAACTTGACTAGCATTCTCTAAAAGCGGAAAGAATTTTCCTTTCTAATTAAGGGTAAAAGTTTCAGTGATGTGCTGGTCAATAATTATGGATTAAAGCTGCTCTCTTTCTTCAGGATATTCCTGAGGCGGCTTATTAATAATCATTCATTGAAAATTACTTTTTAAAACCATTGGGGTGCAGAGATGATTACATTATGATACAGAACATTGTCATCATATTGCTTTTCAGATAAATTTAGGATTTTTCACCATAGCAATTTTTTTCTGTGATCTGTTAAGTCATACTTTGATACTCCATAGTTAAGTTGCATTAATCTACTGTATTGTAGTAAACAACTTTTCTATATATCTTTGAATTCTACATAACAAAGCTAAAGTAGAATTATGAACAAAGTTTTGTGCAAACTTCCATCAATAGTGTTAAAATTTTTATATTGGACTTTGTTGCACCTGGCAGCTTTGTTCTGTTACTCATTATGTCACAACATTTTCATTATGGATGTTATCTTTAAATCTTTAATGTGTATTGTTGTTTGTACTTCTGTGTTTTACAACCTGTGAATTCTGTCACTTATATGTGCTTATTCTGACATAGCTTGCAACAATTTTATGCCATGCTAAATAATGTTTTTTTTGTTTCTCTTCCCCTTGTCTTCCTTCCCTTTTTACCTTTCTTGCTTTCTTGGATTCTTGCTCCAGGAGGACAAAGTGGTCAGAATCTATTTTTCACTTTATGTATTTAGTGCTGACATTGTGGTGTTCCTTGACTTTTCTTTTCAACTGGTTTTAAAATTTGTTACTATTTTGTTTTTCTCCATTTTGAGGATTTTCTTCTTGAAATGGAAGTTAGTGAGAAGAATTCAGGTGAATGTTTGAAAATGGTTAAATCACTGGAGGAAATGGAAATGCTGATATTGTTTTGAGTATTGGAATAGCTCATGAATTGTTTTGTGGTACTCAAGTAACAACAAGTTGAAGTTGTACAAGTGCATAAAGTAGATCTAAGTATTAAAGTCTCAAACAAGTAGCAAACACTTGTGCTAACGGTGCAGTGGTAATGCACATGTTGTGAGTGTGAGACTTAGCCAATCAACAAGATACAATTAGTAATCTGAAGTGGGTACTGCAGATGCTGGAGATTAGAGTCCAGATGAATGTGGTGCTGGAAAAGTACAGCAGGTCAGGCAGATATCTGAGGAGCAGGAAAATCAACATTTCGGGCAAAAGCCCTTCATCAGGAATGAGGTCATTCCTGATGAAGGGCTTTTACTCGAAATGTCGATTTTCCTGCTGCTTGGCTGCTGCCTGTCCTGCTGCTTTCCAGCACCACTCTAATCTTAGTAATTGTATGTTGACTTTGAGGAATTAAACATCCCAAATAACGTGTCAAAAATAAACTTTTGACAGCAAACCACTTAAAGACATATTATTGCAGATGACGAAATATTTAGTCAAACTTCTGGTATTAAGGAGGTTTTTGTTGGAGGAAATACAGAAAAGTGGAGAGGTTTATAGAGGAATTCAGGATCATAGGACCTTGACAGCGAATGGCATAACCTTTAGTGGCGGAACAATTCAAATGAGAGCAATATTCAAAGCTTGGAGATCTCCTGAGTTGTTGGTTTGAAGTGTAGAGAGAGGTGGGGCCATAAAATGATTTGAAAATGAGGGTAAAAAGTTTAGAATTGATGTGTTTCTGGGGTTGGGGAAATGTAGGTCAGTGAATAAAGGGATAATGGCCAACCAGAGCTGGATAGAAGATCTTTGATGCACATCGAGCAGTTAAACAGTTAACATGTTGAAGTTAAATGTGAAGCAACTTGAAAAATTGCATGGCCAACAGAACTCCGAGAGGCATGAATAAATGAGGGTTTGAGAAGCTGATCAATTGAGACAAAGGTGGCTCAGGTGATATTGTTGATCAATTTTGTTGTCCGAGAGTAAATTCAGCAATTGGAAGCCATATTTCTAGCCATATGGAGAATCAAAACTTCAAACATTGGAAGGAGCGCACTAAATAGGTATAGGGACTATGCAGGGCCATGGGGGATGATTTCAAACTGAAAGTGAAATTTTATAGTTACTATTATATTGATAATTATAGTTATATAGTTACTATTTATATTGATAATTATAGCATTTCTCACAAGGAATTGTAGCATAAGATTAATGTTTGTACTCAATAAGCCTTGTAAACTATTGGATCAGTGCCCTGCCCATTTCTTGTGTCGTTTGCATTTCATCTGAAATGATAAGATATTGTGTTTCACATTGCCTGCATTCTGCACATGAGCAATTAAGCAGTTAACATGTTGAAGTTAAATGTTAAGTGACTTGATAAAATTGCATGTATATTCTGTAATCATGACAGACTCTAAATTTCGTTTAACTTGTGTTTTAGTATCTATAACCTGTTATATGGTATATATGTGTACATAGGACAATACTTTCACTTCTGAGATTCAAAATCTAAGTAGTCAATTTCTGCTAATCAGACAAAACTGCTGAACAATATCTCAGGTGGGTTCTCATTTTTCTCCTTTGATGCAATTTGAGTATCTCAATCACGATCTTATGAATTTTATATCTTAAATTTCTTTCCAAATACTACATGTTACATCTGATGCCTCCTTTCATCCTGGTTGTTACATCTTTGAAGAGCTCTGGTAAAAATGTAAAACACAATTCCCTTTCTTACATCCATGTTAGTTATATTTAATTTTGTTTTGATTTTTGAACTTGTCCTACTCCTGTTTCCTTAGTAATGTATTCTAGCATCCAGAGCCACCCATGCAATGGCCTTTCTTACCCCTTACTCTGTCTTATGGTTAGATTCCCCACCCCATAGTCTCTTATACCTTTTCATGCTGAGATAGCCCAGCCCTGTCATCTCTCAGAATCTCTATACCAACTTAATGCTAACTCCTGCCAATCCATTTCCTCACCCATCACCTTCTGCCCTTTACACCAACACGCCAGCATGTAATATCTACCATGCCATTGTCCAAAGGTAAATTTATCCTGCTGTGTAATATATCCTCTGATATCAAGGAAATGAAAAGTATGTGTCCTTAATTTCTATCACTATATGTTTAGGGCACTGTGTGAGAATAATTTGTTCTCCATTTTTAGAGAGAAGGCCTGAGTGACTTGAAATAACTGCAGGTTCAATACTAAAATGGGAAGAATTGCAAGAAAGGAAATAGATTTATAACATTTCATTATGAATACTAATTTCGAGTAATAAATTGTATAAATCTAGTGGAATTTTGGGAAAGAGTGGAGTGGTTTCAGGATAAATTTCAGTCTTCTCAGAGGTAAACTACATCTTGGAATCATTGAGTCATATAGCTCTGAAACAGACCCTTCAGTCCAACTTGTCTATGCCGACTATCTTGCCCAAACTAAACTAGCCCCATTTGCCTGTGTTTGATCTGTATCCCACTGAAACTTTCCTATTTACATACCTGTCTAAATACCTTAAATGTAACTATACCTGCATCTACCCCTTTTTCTGGAGGATTATTCCGCATTTGAACCACCGTATGAAACGGTCACACCTCAGGTGCCTTTTAAATCTTTCTCCACTTACCTTAAAGATATGCTCTCTAGTTTTGAGCTCCCCTACTTGAGGGAAAAGGCCTTTGCTATTCACCTTATCTACGCCGCTCATGATTTTATAAACCCCTCGGTCATCGCTCAACCTCCTGTGAAAAAAAGTCCCAGTCTATCCTTTTAACGCAAACCTTCCAGTCCCTGTACGATCCTTGTAAATCATTTCTGCAGCCGCTCTAATTTAATAAAATCCTTCCTAAGTAGTTTGTGTATATTCAGTAGCAGAGTAAATCATACTGGAGAGAAGATACTGGTTAGCACTGCTGTCTCACAGCGCCAGAGATCCGGGTTCATTTCGACTGACTGTGTGGAGTTTGCACGTTCTCCCCGTGTCTGTGTGGGTTTCCCCCGGGTGCTCCGGTTTCCTCCCACAAAGATGTGCGGATCAGGTGAATTGGCCATGCTAAATTGCCCGTAGTGTTAGGTAAGGGGTAAATGTAGGAGTATGGGTGGGTTGCGCTTCGGCGGATCGGTGTGGACTTGTTGGGCCGAAGGGCCTGTTTCCACACTGTAGGTAATCTAATCTAAGATGATATTCACCTTTCAGCCTTTGGTGTTGTATATCCAAGAGGTCAGTAGTGTATTTCATTTATTTCAGCATTTATAAATTAATTGAACAACGACAGCCGAGACACATTTCAAAATTTCTTGTTAACATCAAGAGGGTTGTTTTGGCAAATCACGAAGATTGTTAAATACTGTTGGTACATAGATATAGTGGTTCCAAGGTCTATCTAGTTCTTATTTTGTTGTGTGATGTTGTTCATTATGGCACACTTGCATCTTTTTGCATTGCTGCTAAAAGAAAGTGATATGCGCGCAGCCTTCATGTATCTTCCAGCTTGCCATGTATTTGTGAACAAATGTATTTGAGAGGGGACATTAGTGAACAGATATAATTTAAATGTGAATATGTGTGAGGTAATACATTTGTAGTGAAAGCAAAAATTGCAAGCATACCTTGTAAAGAAAGATATTGAACAGAGATATCAAGAGGTTCAAATGCATAATTCTCTGCACGAGAGATGACAAGTGGGCAAAAAAAGGGTTTTTTTAAAGTAGGAGAGTAACTTACAGAATTAAAAGGGTAACGATAAATTTATATGAAGTTTAGTTCAGCCATACTTGAAGATATTGTTTTTTTTTGGTGCTCTGGAGGAGTGCTGCCCAGTTCATGGTGAAAGAGGAGGTAATTCAGCTGCTTGAGTTTAAATTCAATGAGGAGGTATTGAGTAGGCTAAAATGGATAAGGAATCAGAATCAGTTGAGATGCATTCCGATACAGTCAGAGGGAAATTGAGGACCAAATATATAGAGACATCACAGACCTATGTAAGAATAAGATTGTAATATGTAAATAATAAGGTTGTAATAGTCAGGGATTGTAATTTGCCAAACTAGGCTGAGACTGCTGTAGTCTTAAGGATTTGTTAAATGTGTTATAGAAAGTTTTCTTTATCATTATGTAGATATACCTACCAGAGAAGGGGCAAAGCTTGAGTGCTCTTGGGAAATAAGGCAGGGCAAGTGACCGGAGTGTTAGCAGGGTGCATTTTGGGGACAGTGATCATAATTCTATTATTTTTTAAATTGTTGTGGAAAAGAATAGGCCTTGTATAGAAGTTAAAGTTGTTAATTGGAGTAAGGCAAATTTTCATGGTATGAGACAGGAACTTTCAAGACTTAATTGAAGTAGACTGTTCACCTGTAAAGGGATGACTGGCATATGAGAATCTTTTGAAAAACAAGATAACAAGGGTTCACAGGCATTATGTTCCTGTTAGCTGGTAAGAGTAGGGAACAATGGATAAATGAAGATGTTGAGGCTTTGATCAAGAATAAGGAGTCATATATCAGGTATAGACAACTGGCATTTAGTGAATATCTTGAAGAGTATAATGGGTGTAGGAGCATTCTTAAGAGAGAAATCAGGAGGGCCAAAAGGCTGTATGAGAGAGCCTTGCAAATAAAGTTAAGGATAATCCAAAGAGACTTTACAAGTACATTAAGAGGAAAAGAGCAACTAGGGAGAGAATAGGGCAGTCAATGAGGTTGTCGTTGTGTGGGACTACAGGTGAGGAGATATACTAAATGAATATAGCATGTTTGTTTTTACTATAGAGAAAGAAACGGAAGTTAGGGAACTCGGGGAAACAAATACTGTTCTATCCGTATTACAACTGTCCTCCTTTTATTGATATCTTGAAAACATTTCACATTACAGAAGAAGACGTGCTGGAGATCTTATAAAAAACAAAGGTGAATAAATCAGATCTGAGCTGATCAAGCAGGACATTGTGGGAAGTTAGGAAAAACATTTCGGGGCCCCGATCAGAAATATTTGTATCATGCTGGAAGGTGGGACTAGATTGGTTTGGGATATCTGGTCGGCATGGACGGGTTAGACCGAAGGGTTTGTTTCCATGCTGTACATCTCTGTGACTCTATGTCTCTATGACAGAGGTGAGATTCTGGAGGATTGGAGGGTGGCTAATGTTGTGTCTTTATTTAAGAAAGGCTTTAAGGACAAGCCTGTGAATTATGGATTTGAAGTCTAGCATCAGTTGGAGGGAATTTTGAAAGATACGAGTTTCAAGCATTTTGAGAGGAAGGACTGATTAGGATAATTAGCATTGCTCTGTGTATGAGAAATCATGTCTCACAAAATTGATTGAGCTTTTTGAGGATATAACCAAAACAAATTGAGGACAGAGCGATAGATGTTTTCTACATGGAATTTAGTAAAGCCTTTGACAAGATTCTGCACAGTAGATTAATTAGTAAAGTTAGGTCACATGGGATTCAGGGAAAGCTTGCCATTTGGATACAACATTGACTTGATGTTAGGAGACAGAGTGGTGGAGGGTTGTTTTTCAGACTGGAGGCCTGCGACCCACATGAATCAGTGTTGGGTCCATCATTTTTGTTCCTTATATAATAATTTCTTTGGGAATATAGAAGGCACGGTTAGTAGGTTTGCGGATGACACCAAAATTGGTGGTGTAGTGGGCAGTGAAAAGGGTTATCTAAGATAACAAATCGATTGATCAATTGTGCCAATGGGCTGAGGAGTGGCAGATGGATAAATGTGGGGTATTGCATTATGGTAAAACAAACAAGGGCAGGACTTACACAAGTAAAGTAGGATCTTGGTAGAGTTGTAGAACACAGCCACCTAGGGGTTCAGGTACACAGTTCTTTGAAAATTGTGTCACAGGTAGACAGGGTGATTAAAGAAGGGGAAAGTGAGGACTGCAGATACTGAAGATTAGAGTCGAGAGTGTGGTGCTGGAAAAGCACAGCAGGTCAGGCAGCATCTGAGGAGCAGGAGAGTCGACGTTTCGGGCAAAAGCCCCCATTGGGGTGGTTAAGGAAGTATTGCGTATGCTTGCCTGCATTGTTCTGATCATTGCATATTAGAGTTGGGACATCGTATTAAGGCGGTATAGAATATAGGTGAAGCCACATTTGGAGTACTATGCACAGCTCTGGTCACTCTGCTATAGGCAGGACGGGATTCAGAAAAGACCAGCATGTTGCTGGGACTGGAGGGTTTGAGTTATAAGAATAGGCTGCAACTTTTTTCACTGGAGTGTAGGAAGTTGAGGAGTAACCTCATAGAGGTTTATAAAATCATTGAGGCACAGACCAGTTTAATAGCAAAGGTCTTTTGCCTAGTTTGGGACTGGGGACACTTTTTTTAAGGTGAGAGGAGAAAGGCTTAAAAGGGACTTAAGGGGTAACCTTTTCAGTCTGGGTGGTTCGTATATGGAATAATCTTCCAACTGAAGTGGTCGATGCAGGTGAAGTTACAACTTTTAAAAGACGTTTGGATCGATACATGAATAGCAAAGTTTTAAAGGGATGTCAGCCAAAGGCAGGCAAATGTGACTAGTTTAGTTTGGTCGGCATGGATGAGTTGGAGTCCTTTCTGTGCTGTATGACTCCTTGACTCCACATGACTCTGGGAGTGGAAATTGCTGGGGCACAAGCCATTACTTTTCCGATGTTCCTTAGACTCAGAGGTAGGGCCAGGGACCTGAACAATTGGAAATGTTACAAGAAAGCAAGCTTTTAAAAGTAAACTAAGCAACTAAGTGTAACTTTAGTGGGGAAGCTTTTGGAAACAATGATTTGGGCAAAATGAAGAAGTCACTTGGGCAATTGCAATTTAATGAAGGAAAGCATAAGCAGGTTAATAAAAGGAAAATCACATCTAACAATGTTGCTAGAGTTCTTTGATGAATTAATGAAGAGAATTAATGAGGATTGTGCTGTTGATGTGTAAATGGACTTCCAAAAGGCATTCAATATGGTGCCTCAAAACCAATGTGTGACCAAAGTAATAGTGTATATAATAAGAGGTGCAGTAGTAATTTGGATTCAAAATTGTCTGAGGGATAGGAGGCAGATGAGTAGTTTATGGTTCTTTTTCAGATTGTGGGAAGAATTGTAATGGAGTTCTACGGGATATATTGTTCAAACCATTGCTCTTCCTGATTTTTAATAACTTGAAACTTATTGTATCAGGCACAATTTTGGGATTTGTTGATGATAAGATGCTTTGAAGCATTGTAAACTATCAGGAGTAAAACTCCAAGCAGAGATGCTCATAAACTCGAGCAACAAATGGATATGTTGTAGAAGAAATTCAGTGCAGAAATGAGTTTATTAATGTTCGTGAGAAGAATATAATGGATCTGGGTAAGAAAAGGATCCAGAGATGGTCAGCATAATCTTTTCAGATGCAGAGAGGACAGGACCTGTAAGAGACATCTTTACCTCAGGAGTCGATCATAGGGTGAGGGTTAGAACCTTCAGAACTGAGAGGATTGCACCTGTGAGATACCTGTACTCAGGAATAGTTCGAAGACAGCCTGAGTGGTCTTGTACCTTTGGAAAGCAGAGAAGATGGGACCTGCAAGAGACACTTTTACTCAGGAGTAGATAAAAGAGAGTGTCTTCATGCACCCTTGGGAAGTGCAGAGCATCAAACTTGCAGGAGATGACTCTATTTAGGAGGAGGCTGAGACTGGAAAACTTCAGAGTGACAATACAAGAAAATTATTAGATCGTTGGTTGAGACGCAGGATAGTAGAATACCCTGAGATAAACAGTCAGCACATGGGTGAGCATTTCCAGTGTATAATCTTCTAAGTAAAAATAATAATTTTTAGTTTACAGTTGGTAGTGTTTATAAAGTCAGTCACAGGGATGTGTAACATCAAAAAAAGGCCCATCAGTCCATCATGTTTGTGCCTGTCAAAAACAACAATCTAACTAAAACACCACCACCCCCTCGTGGGGAGGAATTCCAATCTGTCCCTGAGAGATCTTAGTGTCCATGAAAGTTGTCAGCCAGTTTGATCAGGTTGTTAAGATGGCGTACAGTGTGTTAACTTGTATTGGTATTGGAACCACAAGGCCATGTTGCAGCTGTCCAAAACTCTGGTGCAGGTGCACTTGGAGTATTGCGAAAAGTTCTGGTAATTGCATTGTAGGAAGGATGTGGAAGCTTTGGAAAGGGGTCAGAGGAGATTTACTAGGATTTTGCCTAGTATGGAAGGAAGGTCCTATGAGGAAAGGCCGAGGCAGTTGAGGCTGTTTTCATTAGAGAGAAGAAAGTTGAGAGGTGACTTAATTCAGACATATAAGATAATCAGAGGGTTAGACAGGTGGAAAGGGAGAGCCTTTTTCCTCTGGTGGTGATGGCGAACATGAGGAGACATAGCTTTAAATTGAGGGATGATAGCTATAGGACAGATGTCAGAGATAGTTTCTTTACTCAGTAGTAGGGGCGTGGAACAGACTGCCCAACAGTAGAAGACCTGCCAACTTTAAGGGCATTTAAATGGTCATTGGAAAAACATATGGATGAAAATGGAATAGTTTAGGATAGGTGGGCTTCAGATTGGTTTTACAGGTTGGCGCAAACATCAAGGATCGAAGAGCCTGTACTGCGCTGTAATGTTCTATGTTCTATTCTAATCCCAGCACTTGGCTCAGAGTCTTCTGTGCCTTGACATCAAAAGTGCACATCTGAACACTTCAAATTCTAATGGTAGTGAGTTTCAGATTCTCACAACCCTATGGGTAAAAAAAAAAATCCTTACATCTCCTTTAATCCTTCTTCTCCTAACCTTAAATCTATGCTCCTAGTCTTTGATCCCTCCATCACAGAGAAAAGTTTGTTTCTGCCTATCGAATCTATACCTTCATAGTTCTGTACATCTCAAACATGTCCCCTCTCAATCTCCTCTACTCGAAAGAAAACAATTCCAGTCTGTCTAAAATGTTGGAGGAAATTACTGCAGACACTGGAATCTATACTGAAAACAATTAATGCTGGAGGTCACAGTGGGTCAGACAGCATCCATGGAGAGAGAGACCAAGCTAATGTTTTGAGTCCAGATGAGTCTTCATCAGAACTGTGGTGTAATGTGGAGGGGAGGCCTAGGGTTGGGTGTGACACTAAAATATTAGGTACAATTATTCTGACCTGCAGACCAACCTTTCGGCTTGAATCTGGTGAGGCAAATAGAACCCACTAATTTTCCCACCCTTGATGTGTAGTGATGGTGACAAATAGTGGGGTATGGGAGGTATTAAATTGGGGTTGATACCAACCTTCAAAGGCAGAAAGATTGTATCCTGCTGGTTCCCAAATATCGTGGGAGCCCCTGATATTTACCCAATATAGCCCTTCCTCTATGGAAGATGTGTCTGCCATGCTAACCCCAGTCAGCAGGGATTTGTTTTGGTGAGTGTCCCATTCTGTCACTTCAGATTTGTTAAAGGGAATGAGTATGTGGGGGCATTCCTCCACTTGAGTGCGTCAGGCCCATACACCCAGCAGCTAGGTTGATCCGAACGCAAAGCATATTCGTAATGCCAATGCAGAAAAGTGTTTAGGTGTGGGGTCGTCCATACTGGTCCAGAATAAGTCACTAGAAAACCAAGTCCTAACGTCCATTTCCAGTTGCCGATGAGATTGGGTCTTACCCGTTGTGAACCTTCTTGCAGTGAGAGACGTGGATTCGTGTGGGCTGTCCTTTTGCTTTTACAACGGTGTTGGTGGTCAGCAGGATCTGGAAAGAGCCCTCGAACCTTGGTTGGAGACTGTTCATTATCATGAACACTTTCATATACACAAATCCTCCTGATTCCAAATTATGGCACAGTTCCAGCTGTGTCAGCTTGAACTTACTTTATCTGTTAATAGAAGCTCCAGATACATTTGTTTAGTGACATACAGTAATTTAAAATAGCTCCCTCCATTTTATGGATGTCCATTTGTTTAACAGAGATCAGTGCAGAGAAAGGTAATGGTAGGTCCCATAAAGATCTTGTATGGTGACAGTCCTGTTGTTCTGTTGGTAGCTGATTGCATTGTCAAGGTATAATTTTGATCCACTTAAAGCCAGTTTCCCCTCCCTCAGATTTGCAAGTTTATTTTTCAACATTCCATTATATATTTCTACTGGTCCAGCTGACTATTGATGGTAACTGCAGTAAGAATGCTGGTTGGTCTGCAAAGCTTTGTATATTTCTTTAACAGTGGTTCCAGAAAATGTGACCCATTGTCATTTGATAGCTGCACAGGTATACCAAACCATGGTACAATTTCTTTTAACAAATATTTAGCGATTGTAGTTACATCTTTCTCCTACAGGGAAAGCCTTTGACCCATTTAGAGAATACATCAATAAATACAATCACACCCTTAAATCGATAAAATAAAATTTGCAAATGTTTGAAAGGCCCTGTAGGATTTGGGTGGGGGGGCACACTTTTTTTCTGTTTTTCCCGGATTCATAGTTTAGCAAGTAATTACAAAACTAATTTGTTTTGTAATTGCTGAAATTCCTGGTGCATATCATATGCAAAATGTAGTCTGCCATCTCCCCTTTGACCACATGTCTGAATGAGTGAACACAGTGGGCAATCCACAGGAGCAAAGCTCTGGGCGCCAACAAGTGGATGTCGTGATGAACCCAGACCCCTCTGGTGTCTTATGACAATGATCTTGTGCCTAGGTTAACACCTCCACAGCAGTGATTGAGATTGGAAGGCCATTATATCACCAATTGTGTGTGGTAAATCAGTGGCTTTAGAATGTCGCAAAACAAAGGCTGGGACCTGCAATTCCTTCATTAGCTTTACCAGGAGTTCTAGCTTGCAGGCCCATGTCTCCGTGAGACTGCTAGTGTACAGTGGGACTTGCTATCCTGCAGCAGTCTCATGGGGACATGCATCAGTCTTCCTCCTCTATCAGGAAGTAGAGGAACCCCTGAGCCAGGTCCTGCCTCAAATTTAGTCTAGCCATGCCACTGAAGTCGGGGAAACATTGACTGCCCAGGCTTTCAAAGTCACCCTCAAAGTGCCAGTGATGCCACTCCCATAAAAGCCCAGTATCCTCTTTCTCAGGCTGCGGAATAAGGAATTGATCCCACCATCAAATCTCTCTTTGATCAGGGTGTTACTGTACGTACTAGAAGCCACTGCAATATGCCTATTCTGCCAATTCAGGAGTCGGGTAGTGACGAATGACGCTTTGTCCAGAACCTCCAGGACATTAATGAATCAGTTTTTCCCACCTATCTAGTGGTCCCAAATCTGGTTACCATTCTCACTAGCATTCCAACCATCTCGCTCTCTGACATAGTCGTCAATTTGTGTTCGGCCTTTTTCTCCATCCCGACACACCTGGGTTCTCAATACCTCTTTGCTTTCTCTTATCAAGGAACCCAATACACCTGGACTAGACTCCCGCAGGTATATATAGAAAGCCTCCCATTTTCTCTGTATTTGAAGATTGAAGAAAGATCTGGAAGATGTAATTTTTCAAGGACTTCTGCCTGAAACGTTGATTCTCCTGCTCCTTGGATACTGCCTAACCTGCTGTGCTGTTTAGGCGTCACACTTTTCGACTCTGATCTCCAGCATCTGTGGTCCTCACTTTCATATATGACGGCTGCCTTGATAAATGGATTGGAGATGCTGGTGTTGAAGATCTTGCAGATCCTTTAGAACAGAAACTAGATCAGGGAGAGTCTTTTGGCACCAGCCAAGACACACCAATTTCCCTTGATTGTTTTAATCTGGTCTAAGTCCATTTAGCAAAGTTAAAAATCACACAACAGCAGGTTATAGTCCAACAGGTTTAATTGGGAGCGCACTAACTTTCGGAGCGACGCTACCACCTGATGAAGGAGTGTCGCTCCGAAAGCTAGTGTGCTTCCAGTTAAACCTGTTGGACTATAATCTGGTGTTGTGTGATTTTTAATTTTGATAAATGGACTTAGACCAGATTAAAACAATCAAGGGAAATTGGTGTATCTTGGCTGGTGCCAAAAGACTCTCCCTGATCTAGTTTCTGTTCCAAACGATCTGCAAGATAGGCACAAGAAAAATAAAGGAAATACCTCTGTAGTAATCGAAAACGCTTTAAAACCAATTATAACGTTTCAGCAACCTGCCCATTACTTCCAGAGTCAGCAGCATTACAAGTAGAGGAAGCCAGAGTGGATACGATAACATCATAGGAGACTGCTATTGCTGCGGACAGAGAGGAATTTCTGATGAAGGGCTTAGGCCTGAAATGTCAATTCCCCCTCTCTGCAAATGCTGCCTGACCTGCTGTGCTTTTACAGAGCCACATTTTTTGACAGTCATCATTGGTGCCTGGAATTGATCCTTGGTCATTTCTGAGTATTGATCCATAATTGCTCCATTCTATCAATGTAATCCTCAACATTCTCATCTTTCCCTTATGTAGCTTCCATGATCTTCGCTCAATTAGCTTTCTTGGGAAAGGCTTCATGCAAGCCCTGATGATGAAAGTTTCCCAGAAATCATTATTTTGGGGATGGGTTATGGAGCTAGGCTTAGGACCCTCATGGTGTTCTTTAAACCCTTTAACTTTATAGAGCACAGAACAGTATAGCCCAGTCCAGGACATTTGGCCCACGATGTTGTGCTGAGCATTTATCTTAATCTAAGATCAACCTAAACTGTACACCCCTCAATTTACTGCCGTCCATGTGCTTGTTCAGCAGTCGCTTAAATGTCTCTAATGTCTCTGACTCTACTACCACCGCTGACAGTACATTCCATGCACCCACCATTCCCTACATAAAGAACCTACCTCTGACATCTCTTCTATACCTTACTCTAATCACCTTAAAATTATGACCCCATGTGACGGCCATTTCTGCACTAGGGAAATGTCTCTGTCTATCCACTCTATCTATGCCTCTCATTACCTTGTACACCTCAATCAAATCACCTCTCTTTCTTCTTCTCTCCAGTGTAAAAAGCCCTAGCTCACTCAACCTCTGTTCATAAGACAAGCCCTCCAGTCAAGGCAACATCCTGGTAAATCTCCTCTGCACCTTCTCTAAAGCATCTACATCTGTCACACAATGAAGTGAACAGAACTGGGCACAATATTCCAAGAAGGAGAAAGTGAAGGCTGCAGATGCTAGAGATCAAATTGAAGAGTGTGATGCTGGAAAAGCACAGCCGGTCAGGCAGCATCCGAGGAGAAGAGGAGTCTACGTTCTGAGCATAAACTCTTCTGCTCGAAATGTTGATTTCCCTGCACCTTGGATGCTGCCTGACTGGCTGTGCTTTTCCAGTATCACACTCTTCGACAATATTCCAGGTGTGGTCTAACCAGGGTTTTGTCGAGCTGCAGCAAAACCTTGTGGCTCTTAAACTCAATCCCCCCCATAAATGAAAGCCAAAACACCATATGCCTTCTTAACAACCCTATCAACTTGAGTGGCAACTTTGAGAGATCGATGGATATGGACCCCAAGATCCCACTGCTCCTCCACACTGTCAAGAATCCTATCTTTAACCCTGTATTCAGCATTCAAATTTGACTATCCAAAATGAATGACTTTCCATTTATCCAGGTTGAACTCCATCTGCCACTTCTCAGCCCAGCTCTGCATCCTGTCAATGTCTTGTAGCCAGCAACTGCTCTCCACCCTGTCTATGTCAACACTGACCTTTGCATCATTGACAAACTTACTAACCCACCCTTCCATTACTTCTTCCAAATCATTTATAAAAACTACAAAAACAGAGGTCCAAGAACAGATACCTGGTGGGACACCACTGGTCACTGATCTCCAGGCAGAATACTTTCCATCCACTACCACTTACTGCCCTTTTTTGGCCAGCCAATTCTGTATCCATACCTCCTAACTTTCTGAATGAGCCTATCATGGGGAACTTTATCAAATGCCTCACTGAAATCCATATACACCACATGCATTGCTCGATCTCCATCAACCTGTCTCACCACATACTCAAAGAACTCAATAAAGCCAGTGAGGCATGACCTGCCCATCACAAAGTCACGCTGACTATCTTTAATCAAACTATGTTTTTCTAAATAGTCGTAAATCCTATCCCTCAGAATCCTTTCCAGGACCTTTGCTTACCACAGACATAAGACTGACTGGTCTGTAATTATCTTCTAATGCTTTCCATCTTGCCTCTTTGAGCCAGCCCTTAAAGAGGGTTTCCATGCCCATTATGCTAGGTTCCTGGCAAAGGGCCATGGTACATAAGTCATTCATCTTGAGTTGAATTTTAGGATCGGGGAGATTATCAGTAATAGTTCTGACAAGGTCCAGAATTGGTGAACTGACACTGTCTGCCCTCCTTGAGGGACATATTGCATTGGAAGCAATCGGAGTCCCCATCAGTGAGTGTCATTGCTGCCTTCCTGTGTACTGCACTGGGTCAGCCACTGTCCTGACCCTGGCTGTGGGACTGTTGATCTTCCCTTTAATTGTATCATACAGCATGCCTCTCTATATCATCTTGTTGATGTCTTCTGAGGTCTGCCTTTAACCTAGTCAGCAGGGTGGTTAGTGGTCAGCAGGGTGGTTAGTGGAGGCATTTGACTGATGATCTTGTGTTGCTGTACCCTAAAATTATTGTTGCTGCCCATCCCCTGGGTCTTGTTCGGAGGCCTGCTAAGTCTGTGGTGGGGGGTAACAATTATCTAACTCTTGGTCTAAAATCTCCTCATCCTCCTGCATGGGGAGAGGGACACCTGGTTTATGTCCTTTGGACAGTCTAGCCATCATTTGTTTGTAACTTTCTACTTCCCTTTTACCATCTATGACTTGCTGTGATTTCTCCTACTTTTTGTTTGCTGTATGACTTGCTTCAATACTTTACTCTCTTCTCTCAGATTCCCTTTTTCCAGTCTCCAAAGGCTGTCTAATTTACCTCCTCCACTTGGGTCTTTATCTCGGAGGCACTCCTCTAAACATGATATTCTTTCCAAGTTAAAGGAGCCATCAGGTGGAAATGGCTTGCAGCTGTCTTATGTCACTTTACCCAATCTTCTAAATGGTCGATAGATGTCTGACTGCAATATTGTAACATAAAATGGACTGGGGTACCTGTAGGTGCAATTTTGTTAGTTCTGACATCTGCCATATTCTTTTATTGCATGTCCTAAACTTGGCTGAGCAATTTAAAATTCTTCAGGGTCTCAATTCCATTTCTTTGCTGCAACCGGTGGTCCCTGTGCCCACTTCTCCTGGCCGTCACATGGCCCACCTGGGCTGGAAGTTGGACTGAGTCTGGATGTCTGAGAACTGTGCTGGACATGACCAACTCATTTTCTGAGTCACCAAGTTTTAAAGTCTTAGCTCAACCAATGTAAGTGTGCACAATGTCCCACCTTCCCCTCTTGGGTTCCCCTGATTTAGTTTCCCAAAAACTCTCAAAAACATCAAACGTACAGTTAGATAATATTGACACAAATCCTATGGGTTAATAAATCCAATCAGTTCTCAGACTGCTGTTTGCTCCTCTACAGTCTGACTCCTTAACTTAGCATTAATTTTTTAAAAAATTACGAAACAAACAATAAAAAAATCAGACAAACAATTAACAGTATTGGAATTGCCGCTAACCTGGCTTAACAGGAGTATTCACTGTGGCTGTGGCTCAGCAAGTTTGACTTTTTCACTAATCTGGTTTAACAACATTTCACTATAAAACAAACAAATAGTATGAGTGGCTTGATATGTGAATTCTCAGCTGACTTGGCTAATTAAGAGTACTCTAAATTAATAACTGCTCCATATTTTAATAGCCACGACCCTGCTTAACAAGTGCAAACAGTAGCAACTATCAATCTGCGAAATGAAATAAATTTAAACCAATTCTTAATCAATTCTAACCATGCTTGGTTTGTTTCTGTAGGACAGGTTGAGGGAGAGATAGTAGATTAAGCATGGAAGTTAGCCTTGTTCACAATGTCTTAGCAGAGGCAGATAGGCAGAAATGCTATCCAAGGACAGAACCCACTTGGTGATCAAGGGTCACCGCTGGCTGGCTCAGGGCTCCACCTCAGAAGGTGGCAGTATTCCCCACTGTTGCTTCTCTGCGAACAGTAAGCAATCTTGATGGAACCTCCAAGTAAAACTGTTGAAGCCTTTTATTGATCCGAAACAAGACTCGGTCAAATGATTCCTTTGTCCAAACCAATCTTTATTGTTCTTGCATGCAAAGGGAAAGTAACAACTCCAATATGCAATTCAAAATACAACCTTTTTGTAACATAAACATGGGAAAATCTTGAATATTCAGTAAAGCAGTAAGTACAAATTTGCGATAATGGGTCTGACTGATGAGAAGTGAATACTGGTGTCGTTCACTGGGACTGCCTTTTTTTTTCCCCCAGGCCATCTGTTTTCTCATGGCTCCTGGCCAAAGGATGTCTGCTTGTTTAAGCTCCAGTTTCTTGCTTACTAACTCTTAACAATACTAAAACCCTCAAGCTACTCTATACTTCATGCTGGCTTTCAAAACATTTTATTCTTCCCCATTATCCAAACAGGAGGAATAAAATATAGGCTGTCAATCTATACAAATTTAGGGATGCATGTAACTTGGATGGTGTAGTAACCATGGGTGACTTTAATCTCCATATAGACTTGCCAAGCCATGTGCAATAACAAGGTGGTGGATGAATCTTGGAATGTGTAAAAGATGGAATTTTGGACCATATTTTGAGACCAATTGGAGAACAGGTTATTCTTCTGGTACAATGAAAATTAGTTAGTTAATAATCTGTTTGAGAACTTTTATGGAAGAGTGACCATAACTTGATAATAATCTTAATTGGGATAGAAAGTGAAATAGTACAAACTAAAGCTAGGGTTCTGAATCTAAACCAAGCTAATTATGAAGGTTTAAGGCACAGGTTAGATGCAATAGACTGGGTAATTTAATTAAAAGGCATGATGATAGATCTGCAATTACTACTATTTAAGAAACACATATGTATGCTGCAACAATTACGCAAACCTTTCTGCGACAAAAATGCAGCAGGAAAATTGTCCCGGTTAATCACAATATATTTAATCGATTTGGATGAGGAAATTTAAAGTAATATTTCCAATTCTGCTGAAAACCAGAAAAAGCTGAAAGTGGTGAGGAGAAAATGAAGAGGCTTCCACATTATTTAAACAAGTTGACTGAATAGGCAAATGTATGCGAAATGCAAGATAATGTGAATACGTATGAGGGTATCTTTTTCAGCAGAAGACCAGAATGGCAGAGGATAATTTGAATGATAAATTGGGGAATCTTGCTAGACAAGAGGGTTTGGCTGCCCTTGTACGCCAGTTTGCATGCAATGTGGCAAGCAAATAAGGTTTGATGCTTCATTGCAAATGCAATGTGTCCATGAGCAGGCATGTCTTTCTTTAGCTATAAAAAAGCCTTAGTGAGACCAAATCTGTAGTATCATTTGCAGTTTTTGTCTAATGCTGCACATATAAATCCAGGAGCCTCTGCTTCTCCATCTCCTTTAGAGATGTACCCTTCACGTGCTATAGTTGAAACATAGAAACATAGGACCAAGTGTAGGTTATTCAGTCTATCAAGCCTGCTGGGTGTCTCAGTGTGATTGTAGCTGATGTACAAAAAGCAGAACAAATTCAACAAGGCAAACAATTATGCTGTCAGCCTACCTTCAATGATAATGTGATAGTAATGACATGTGTCATCAATAGCAGTTTAAGGGGCATATGTCCTCATGTAAACTGGTCATCAATGGTCAACTTGAATTCTTCTGGTTCTACTCCAACCTGTAGTTACGGTATTGGTCTGACTATGGGCTAAAGGACTGAATTTCAGAGGGAAAGAGCTTGAGAGACAAAGTATCTTTGGTTTCAAGGTAGCATTCAACAAGATATGTTGATCTCTTCGACTGGTGTCAAAGTTGGTACAAAACTAGGTGATTATGTTTGTTCAGTGTCCTTAATCACATAGAGAACACCACCAGACCTACTCAGAGTAACATTCTGGGCCCATACATTACCAAAGTCATCAATGGCTTTTCCTCTGGCTCTTGCGCTGTGTTCAGTTTTGTGGAAATTCGTCACATAATGAATCAGTCTGTGCCCACATACTGCAAGATCTGAACATGATTCAGATCTGTACTATTAACATTTATGGCTGTGGGAAGAAATAACCATTCTCAAGCTAAGCAGTAACTAATCCCAACAGGGAAGTGATTAATATTCAATAGTATTATCATCAATAGGAAGAGGTCTTTATCACATTAAAGACACGTTAAAGCAAATGAAAAACAATTGCTGAACACTTTCATGTATGCCTTTGACATAAATCAAATGCCTATTTAAAGGCTTGTAACAAATATAAAATTATACTTGCACTAAGGTATGAGTTTGAGATACAATATGTTAAAAATGATTCTTACAAGTTCAAAATCTAGCTGAACTGTGACTTCTGTGTAACGTTCTCTAAATTGTAGTCACTGCTACAGCTATAATAGTCATATTGAGGTTCTGAATCGTATTAGGTACAGCAGGTATCTGACAGAATGATTACAATTCTTTGAGCACAGTTGGGCCTTGATAGCACTGTGTGGTGTACCATACATATTTAATCATTTGGATTCTAACTTAGTGGCTGGAAACCAGGGCTTTCATCTATAAATAATGAAGACATCACTAACAACAGAATAAAATAGAAAACATGATTTGGTTTTCCATCTCTGGCAAATATTTTGAGTTTTCCCTTTCATTTCCTGCTGGGTGATTAGTCATGTGCTCAACCATTGATGTCTCAAATAAATTCTTTAATAATAGCAGCAAGTGTTTCTGTGTGGAACAAAGCTGCCTGTTAAAAACATTGTAATTATTGATAGACTACTGTGTAGAGATGTGTAATTTTTAATGAGTTGTTTTAAACTTACCATTATTTGTTGGTTGAAAGGCACAACAACCTCTTGCTGATACAAGCTGCTTTTGAACATCACACTGTAATGACTTTATCATGAAGTGCAGGGCAAAATATGGCATATAGGGAGTGTAGAAAACTGCGATACAAGATTTGTTGCCATACACACCTAATGTGAGCTGTAGATTTCAGAGGGCAAGGGATACTAATTAATTCCTTTAGTGGAATATGATGAGTGCACACTTGGAAAGGCAAAGTGGAGAAAGGATTTAATTTCTGTTGTTGACCATCATGAGCATACATCTTGCTTATAAAATATTGTATAAATTTTTTAGTTGAATCTGCACACAGTCTAATCTCATTTAAACTATGATCCTCTTTGTTGCAATTTTAGAATAAATTGGCTGGAGTTTTGTTCATTTGAGTAAATTAATTTGACCCTCCATGTTCTATCTACCAAAACACATCACATTTCACTATATTGAACTTCATCTGTTGTCTACCCACCCACTCCACAGATTTATCCATGTCATTTTGAATACCAAAGTCTACACCATTAATACTTCTCAGGAAAGACAAGAGTCTCAGCACTTACTTATTGGTAACTCCATTACAGATCTTTCCCCACCTAATTAACTTTCATTAATGATTATGCACAGATTCCCATCACTCTGCCAATATCGCATCCATGTTACTGTCCCTTTTATTTGACAAACTTTAACTTTGCCTACAGGTTTGAGGTATGGTACTATAACAAATGCTTTCTGGAATTCTGTGTATATTCTGTCCCAATGGGCCTGGCAGGCTCAAAGGGTGCCCATTCTGGTTTCTGACCTAGCCATTCAGGTCCTGGGCTGGCTCCTGCATCATTTATCATTCAAGATGCACCCAACAACTCAATTGAGAACATAGAACATGGAACAATACAACACAGAACAGGTCCTTCGGCCCACAATGTTGTGTCGAACATTTGTCCTAGCTTAAGCACCTATCCATATACCTATCCAATTGCCGCTTAAGGTCACCAATGATTCTGATTCTGACTCTGCCACTCCCACAGGCAACGCATTCCATGCCCCCACCACTCTCTGGGTAAAGAACCTACCCCTGACATCCCCCTATACCTTTCACCCTTCACCTTAAATTTATGTCCCTTTGTAACACTCTCTTGTACCTGGGGAAAACGTCTCTGACTGTCTACTCTATCTATTTCCCTGATCATCTTATAAACCTCAATCAAGTCACCCCTCATCCTTCGCCGTTCCAATGAGAAAAGGCCTAGCACTCTCAACCTATCCTCGTACGACCTATTCTCCATTCCAGGCAACATTCTGTTAAATCTCCTCTGCACCCTCTCCAAAGCTTCCACATCTTTCCAAAAATGAGGCAACCAGAACTGCACACAGTACTCCAAATGTGGCCTTACCAAGGTCCTATACAGCTGCAACATCACCTCACGACTCTTGAATTCAATCCCTCTGCTAATGAACGCTAATACACCATTGGCCTTCTTACAAGCTCTATCCACCTGAGTGGCAACTTTCAAAGATTTATGAACATAGACCCCAAGATCCCTCTGATCCTCCACTTTACTAAGAACCCTACTGTTAACCCTGTATTCCGCATTCTTATTTGTCCTTCCAAAATGGACAACCTCACACTTGACAGGGTTGAACTCCTCAGCCCAGCTCTGCATCATATCGAAGTCCCTTTGCAGCTGACAACAGCCCTCCTCACTATCCACAACTCCACCAATCTTCGTATCATCTGCAAATTTACTGACCCACCCTTTGACTCCCTCTTCCAAGTCATTAATAAAAAATTACAAACAGCAGAGGACCCAGAACTGATCCCTGCGGAACTCCACTTGTAACTATGCTCCAGGCTGAATATTTACCATCTACCACCACTCTGTGACTTTGACCGGTTAGCCAGTTTTCTATCCAACTGGCCAAACTTCCCACTGTCCCATGCCTCCTGATTTTCCGCATAAGCCTACCATGGGGAACCTTATCAAATGCCTTACTAAAATCCATGTACACTACATCCACTGCTCTACCCTCATCCACATACTTGGTCACTTCCTCAAAGAATTCAATAAGACTTGTAAGGCAAGACCTACCCCTCGCAAATTTCTGCTGGCTGTCCCTAATCAAGCAGTGTCTTTCCAGATACTCATAAATCCTATCCCTCAGTACCCTTTCCATTACCTTCCATTACACCGAAGTAAGAATAACTGGCCTGTAATTCCCGGGGTTATCCCTATTTGCTTTTTTGGTCTCAGTTTCTTTGAGCTAGTTCTTGTTTTTGGACTTGAAGCAAGGAGACTGCTTAAATTAGTTTGAAGAAAATATTGTGGCCCAGGAAGAAGAAATTCTTCTTTTTGGTCACATGTCCAGATTGTGAGTAAAGCTGTCAAAATCATGGATAGGAGCTCAGAACTGTTCAGGTTATTCAACATATAATGAAAAACCAAGCAGATAAAAATCTGAAACTCAAGCTTTTCAACCTGTCAGTACAGGTTCCATTACCTTTGTTGGATGAGCTACTAAAGGCTAGGCCTAATCAACTGCTTTCTGTTCAAAAAAAACTCAGTGGGGAAACTACTTAACTAGCACCAAAGACCGAAGGAAACCTCAATGGCCACATCATAAAAATACACTGAAATGCTATTATGATAGGGAGGCAAGTCAATGCATGGGAGAAATGTTGCAAGGAACATAGGATAGATTTAAACCTGTCAAAGAAGAAATACTATGCTAACTAGGATCTCGGAAAAGCTGAAGTCACTGATCTTATGAACTCCTCGCAAATAAATGTTATGTGTCTAGCTTAAGGTTGCATCGATTTAGGAGCTACCACATTTAAAAAAATACAGTTGACGCTGTTCCAATTGACAGTGTCATTTGGATAATTTAGTACTATACAGTTTTGTTTTCATAAGTGGAATTTGCATTTTTGTCTTATCAACTTTATTTCTTTTTGTAAATATATTTATTAGCAATTTTTTAAACTTTACAAACATATAAGATTATTGGAAAAAGAATTTTCAATCAATAACAAATATCAGTGTAACTTAAAGAAAATAAAAACACAAGTTAGTAGTTAGTAGACAACTACTGTCTACTAACTACTAACCTACCCTATAATACAAAACAAACCCTAACACTGTGCAAAGCAAACCACAAAAAAGCAAAAACAAAATACAGAACAGCTATGCTCGGCGCAAAACTCCCAAACATCAGCATTATTTTACGTTCTATGAACTAATTGTGATGTTACCTGATGAAGGAGCAGTGCTCTGAAAACTTGGACTTCCAAATAAACCTGTTGGACTATAACCTGGCGTTGTGTGACTTTTAACTTTATCCAACCCAGTCCAACACTGGCACCTTCATATTATGGCTACTTGTAATGTGAACTGTGCAGAGACAAACATGTAATAATTTTGCCTATAATTAGATATTAAACCATATTGGATGATTTGCATTCTTATAATACTTCTGGCATGTTTCAAGATCATAAAAGTGCTCTACATTTAATGAAATACTTTGGAAATGTAGTCGCTGTTGCAATGAAGAGAATGTAATCAAGTAAATGACAATTCATGACAGATTAGGACTGGAAATATATCTTCAAAAAAAAACAGAGCTAGATCTTTGTTGAGTGAAATTAGGAAGCTAGGAAAATGGAGCAGCACCAGGCATACCTAGAAATGGAGAGTCAACCTGGTAAACTACCAAATAGGACTACTTGCATGCAAAACAGTATAAGCAGCAAGTGATAGAATTGAGCAATCCCACAACTCTACAGCCCTTCCAAATCCAGTAGTGAATGATGGTGGACAATCAAATAACTCACTGGAGGAGGAGGCTCCACAAATATTCCCATCCTCAGTGATGGAAGAACCTGAAACATCATACAAAAGATGAGGCTAAACGGTCATAACAATCTTCAGCCAAGAAGTACCAAGTGCATAATCCATTTTGTGTGGTGCTGGAAAACCGCAGCAGGCCAGGCAGCATCTGAGGAGCAGGAGAATCGGTGTGCCAAGCAGGCTATAAACCGACCGACTCCCACAGCTACCTAGATTACACCTCCTCCCACCCTGCCACCTGTAAAAACGCCATCCCATATTCCCAATTCCTCCACCTCCGTCGCATCTGCTCCCAGGAGGACCAATTCCACTACCGAACAACCCAAAATGGCCTCCTCCTTCAAAGACCATAATTTCCCCTCCGACATGGTCGACGATGCACTCTGCGGTATCGCCACCACTTCCCGCTCCTCCGTCCTTGAACCCCACCCCTCCAATTGCCACCAGGACAGAACCCCACTGGTCCTCACCTTCCACCCCATCAACCTCCAGATACATCGTATCATCCTCCATCATTTCCGCCACCTCCAAACAGACCCCACCACCAGGGATATATTTCCCTCCCCACCCCTATCAGCGCTCCAGAGAGGCGACTCCCTCGTCAGGTCCACCCCCCGCACCCCCCTCCCAACCCAACCTTCACTCCTGGCATCTTCCGTGCAATCGCAAGAAATGCAAAACTTGCGTCCACGCCTCCTCCCCTCACCTCCCTCCAAGGCTCCAATGGATCCTTCCACATCCATCGCAAATTCACCTGCACTTCCACACACATCATTTACTGTATCTGCTGCACCCGATGTAGTTTCCTCTACGTTGGGGAGACAGGCTGCCTACTTGTGGAACGTTTCAAGGAACACCTCTGGGACACCCGCACCAATCGCCCCGTGGCTGAATACTTTAACTCCCCTCCCACTCGGCCAAGGAAATGCAGGTCCTTGGCCTCCTCCATCACCAGTCTCTGACCACATGACGCCTGGATGATGAGCGCCTCATCTTCCGCCTAGGAACCCGTCAGCCACACGGGATGAGTGTTGATTTCTCCAGCTTCCTCATTTTTCCCCTCCCCCCACCTTCTCTTAGTCCCAACCCCCAGATTTAGCACCACCCTCTTGACCTGCAGTCTTCCTCCCGATCTCTCCATCCTCACCCCCTCTCTGGCCTATCACCCTCACCTCCTTCCACCTATCATATTCCCAGCCCCCCTCCTCCAAATCTCCCCCCCCCCCCCCCCCCCCCCAGTACCTTTTACCTCAGCCCGCTTGGCACACCAGCCTCATTCCTGAAGAATGGCTTATGCCCGAAACATCGATTCTCCTGCTCCTCGGATGCTGCTTGGTCTGCTGTGTTTTTCCTGCACCACACTATTCAACTCTGGTCTCCAGCATCTGCAGTCCTCACTTTCTCCTAGCGTAATCCATCTCGGCCTCATCTAGTGGTCCTCAGCATCGCAGATACCAGTCTTCAGCCAATTGAATTCACTCCAAGTGATGTCACTGGAGGATGCATAGGCTATAGGCCCTGACAGCAGTCGGGCAATAGTATTGAAGATTTATGTTCCAAAACTTCGGAGATGGCACAGTGGTTCACACTGTTGCCTCACAGCACCAGAGACCATGGTTCGATTCCACTCTTGGGTGACTGACTCTATGGAGTTTGCATGTTTTCCCTGTGACTGCGTGGATTTCCTCTAGGTGTTCTGGTTTCCGCCTCCAGTCCAAGGATGTTTAGGTTAGGTGGATTGGCCATGTTACATTGCACATAGTGTTCAGGATTGTGCAGGCTAGGTAGATTAACCCCTAATCCCAGGGTAGGGATGTGGTTGCGGATAGGATGCTCTTCAGTGGGTCAGTGTGGACTTGATGGCCTGAACTGCCTGCTTTTGCAAAGTAGAGATTCTGTCATTGTATGAATTTATCAATCCCCTCAACTCTTACAATGTATTTACAACATGGCATCTACCTGACAATGTGGGAAATTGCTCATTTATGTACTGTACACAAAAGCAGGACAAAACCAACCTGGCCAAATATCACCCCATCAGTCCACTCTCGATCCTCAATAAAATGATGGAAGATGTCATCTGCAGTGGCAGTACCTGCTCAGCAATAGCCTGTCTATTCTGCTACTCGGCTCCTGACCACATTATAGCCTTCCTTCAAGCAGGGACAAAAAAACTGAAGTCTACAGGTGAGGTGAGAATGGTAGCTTTTGACATCAAAACTGCATTTAACCTAGTGTGGAATCAAGGAACCTTTGCAAAACTAGAGTCAGTGTGTATCATGGGGCAAACTCTGTGTTGGTTGGAGTCAAATCGAGCATCCAGGAAGATGGCTATGGTTGTTGGAAGTCAGCCATCTCAGCTCCATGGAGTTCCTCAGGGTAGTGTCATATGCCTAACCATTTTCAGCTCCATCGTCATGAGGTCAGAAATGGGGATGTTTACTGATGATTGAATAATGTTCAGTATATTTGTGACTTCTCAGAGACCAAATCAGTCTGTCTTCAAATGCAACAAGACATCCAGGCTTGGGCTAAAGAGTGGCAAGTAAAAATCATGCCAATGCAAATATCAGACAATGACCATCTCTAATAAGAGGCAAGCTGATCGCTACCTCTTTACATTCACTGGCATTACTATCATTGAATGCCTTATCATCAACCGCTCTCAGGTTACCATTGACCATAAACTCAACTGGACTCATCACATAAACACTGGCTACAAGAGCAGGTCAGAGGCTAAGAAGACTGCAGCAAGTAACTCATCTGGACAACCGGAAATGGCAGATCAAACCACTACAAATGCTGGAGGAAAGATCACAGAAGCACTTCACAGGAGGCTCCCAAGCACTGAGGATGTCATCTAGACAGGGGACGAAACATCTGCAACACAAATTCCCAGCTTGGCGAACAGAACCACAACAAGTAACTCATCTACTGACACCCCAAGGGCGGCACGGTGGCTCAGTGGTTAGCACTGCTGCCTCACAGCGCCAGGGTCCCAGGTTCAATTCCCGTCTCGGGCAACTGTCTCTGTGGAGTTTGCACATTCTCCCAGTGTCTGCGTGGGTTTCCTCCAGGTGCTCCGGTTTCCTCCCACAGTCCAAAGATGTGCAGGTCAGGTGAATTGGCTATGCTAAATTGTCCGTAGTGTTAGGTACATTAGTCAGGGTTAAATGTAGGGGAATGGGTCTGGGTGAATTGCTCTTTGGAGGGTCGGTGTGGACTTGTCGGACCGAAAGGCCTGTTTTCACACTGTAGGTAATCTAATCTAAAACTTGTCCATTATCTGCAAGTCAGAGTTGTGATAACATATGACCCATTAGTCTGGATGAGTGCAGTTCCAAAAACCCTCAAGAAGCTTGACACCACCCAGGACTAGACAACCTGCTTGATTGGCACCATATCTGATGGTTAGTAGCAACAGTGTGTACTATCTACATGATGTACTGCAGAAATTCACAAAGATTCTTGTACAGCACCTTCCAAACCCATGATCACTTCCACTTAGAAGGACAAAAGCAGCAGATATGTGGAGACAGCACCAACTTCAAGTTCACCTTCAAGATTCCCCCCAAGCCAGACTCTGTCCTGGCTTGAAAATATATTATCATTCCTTCATTATTGCTGGGTCCAAATCATGGAATTCCCTCCATGAGGGCATTGCAAGTCACTTGTGCCTACAGCATATGAACTGGAAAGGTTGAAGAAAGCAGCTCACCAACATCATCTTAAAGGCAACTAAGGATGGGCAATACCTGATGGCCAGGCGAAAGTGAGGACTGCAGATGCTGGAGATTAAAGTTGAGAGTGTGGTGCTGGAAAAGTACAGGAGGTCAAGCAGCATCCAGGAGAATCAACTTTTCTGGCAAAAGCCCTTCATCAGATATTCCTGACGAAGGGATTTTGCCTGAAACGTTGACTGTCCTTCTCCTTGAATAACTGCTGGCCAGCCAGCAATGCCCATGTCCCATGACAAAAGGAACACTTGTACATAAATGGGATAGTAGAAGTTTGGAAGTCTCTTCACAAACAACAATTCATAATTTAGTTGTCACATTTAAATCTGAGATCGAGATATAAGATACAGTAAAGAAAAAGTAGCAATGAATTGTTCAAAATGATCCTGCCTTGTGCATAAATGGTGAAAATGCAATAGCTGTGACTGCCCCAGTCTACAGAAAACCCTTAAGGGTGAGGCTTCTTATATGGAGAAATATGCTTCTGCAATTTTAGAAAACAAGCTTTCACTAACTTATGGCTGTTTGTTCTGTGACAATTTTAATATTGTGATTCCTGACAAATTATTGTTTTCTTTGTATGCTATAAATTTGAATTTAATGAAGGTGTGATAATTATTGAGGAAATTGATGAATATGTATAAATTCTGCTGCTGTTGGAGTCCAAGTGCTCCAAATGTCAACTCAAATACAGAAGGTGGTGTAATAAATGAGTTAGTGAGAATGAAAAAGCATCCTATGAACCTAAAGGTTGCCTCAAAATGTGTCAAAACTAGCCCTTGAGAAAAGCTCTAGAAGTGTCCTTAAAAAGATATATTTTAATGCATGGACTGGGGCTTTTATAAACTTGAGAGCTTACCAGTGATACATCTTTTTTGTTCTTCAGAAGCATTTGTATTTACTTCAGTCATTAATAACACTCAATGTGAGGTAAGCTCCTTGCTCCAGCAAAATGAGTGCTGTTTAAATGCTACTTTTATGGTGAGTTCAGTGTCGTCTTTGAGAAAGAGGTCAGGTTAACCTCAATGGCATGAAATTGGGTGAAACTTTTAATATGTAAAATGACAGAAGATTGTTGGAAAAATAATTTAATGTGATAGTAAACCACTAATTTACTCTATGGAACAAGAGCAATAAAAAAAATGAATGACTAAAATGGTAAATGCAACATAAAACTACAAGTCAAAAGCAAACAATATGTAAAAATTGGCACTGACCCAAGCAAGTGGTAAATATACAAAGAAGAACTGGTACTTATGTAAATTTGTAAGGATATCAAAATCTAAGGGAAAGGTTTTGACAACGGGGAGAGAGAAGATAGTCACGAGCAATGTTCATCCTTAGCAAATTCATAACATGGTGTTCCCAATTAAAGCAAGGAAATACACTTTCAGTCCTCCTCCCAATTACTCAAAGGCAGAAATGGAGGAGAAGTAGGGAAGATGAGGTGTTGGGGGTATTCGGAAATATTGACATCAGCCATTTTACGAGAAGTCAGTTCAGAGCCTGGGACTACTGCTAACCCCTTTCAACAGTGCAGGAAATTTGGCATATTGAGAGCTATTGTGAGTGTATTTTGATGAGAGTTGGGGGACACCTGTGATTTTCAGTCACCACCTTGTTTTCCAATGGAGGAGTTGGGGAAGATCAATTGCCTGGAGACCAGTACCCCTGACACAGTGGAGTGCCAGTGCTCCTGAATGCTTTGCAGCAAAATTTGAGGTGATCTTCCCAATCTGCTTTTCATGTTCGTTTTAATTTAAACTTCTCGAAAAAGTGAATAAGTGTACTACCTTATTGAGACACCCTCCAGTTAATTATTTTGCAAGGTGGTGTTTCTCTGATATTGGAAAATCTCTGATTTACCCTCCAATGTTGTGAAAGCCCTTTCACTATCATTAATTTGTAAATGCTTAACCTGAAGCCATTTACAGCTTTAGTCATTGCTATACCTTACTGTGGCAATGCGTGGAAAATGAAGCCCTATTCCTGGAGTCGTCACAAAAATTTAAAATTTTTAAGAGTTCACAAACCTCCCAATTTACTTGATTTTCAGACACAGGTTGATAGCACAAATTATGTTTCTTAATGAGAATTACTACTTATTGCAAGTAATTAGATTCCAGGTACAAGTAAACAATTATAAACCATCAGCATATTGAACAATGAACTAAAAGTCTCTAAAGCCCTTATGTGTTCACTTTCACATGCACAAGCAGAGGTCAGATAATGATATGAAAGAAAAAAAGGGTTATGGGCAGAGAAATCACTGGGAAAATAGTTCAGTAGTTGCAGTTCCCAGGATTTGTTGAGATGATTCATTTAATTCTTTAATTGGTCAGAATGTTGCTTCTCAGTTGTTCTTCTCTCGATGCTTCAACTGATTTGCAATAACCATTGGGTGGCTGCTTCACTTATAACTAAGTTATCCATGAGAAGTCTCATCCTTCAGAAACTGTTGAGAGAAAGATAAACTAACCTTCTTAAGGTCAAAGTGGCTTACTCCAGAGAATAGAGAGAGCGCACCTGGCTGCTAGAGATTTGATAACTTCTTTGTACTTTGTACCCAGAGGCAAGCTATTCAGTTACTTAAGAACCAATTACGTAGTTCATAGCAGACAGAAGGCATTTGTTATCATAACTGGTCACTAGTTCACAAACCAATCAGCAAGTTACACTTAAGTATTTTCAATGTATTGTGGCACTTTCTCCAATGCAAAAAAAATGTTCCAACGCATAGCAATATTTATTCAATGTCAAGCTCAAACTACCATTTTAGGACTGATTCCTATGCTGAATCATTACATTAAAAACATATCTGTGACGATACGTCTTCAAAATTGCCTTTTAGAATGTCCTGATTTCTCAGCAGGCTTTCTCCTGTGGATTTATTTTTAGAGCTTCTAGAATACACAACAGCAGATGAGAGTTGTGTGGAAAAGGAAGCAATGTAATTTTCAAATTATCTTGTCAATGGGAGTCTTAACCTTTGAACAGGTGCATTTTACAAACAACACCTTCTTGACTTTTGAAAAGGCTAGATGAAAATGGTGCGGGGTCATAGAGACCCAAGAAAATTACTTACCTGCAAGAGAAAGTAAGTTCAGCATTTTGCAATCTGATTCACATCTTCATTGGAAAATTCAACCATCTGTGCTTGACTAGTAAATTTTCAACTCGAGGATTTAGGCTAGTTTTATTGTTTCATTTTTCTGTATTAGGCTAACACACAATATTTTACAATCTAAAGAATTGTTCCTAATCAACAATTTGGAAGGTTACAATTGAAGAATCTGCAACCTTTCATAATATCCTTTAAAACTATGATATGCAACCCATCTGGTACTGAGGAGCTTTTACTATTCAGTGTTATTATTGCAGTTGTTTGGCTGATATTAAATTTGAAGAGTGCCTGTGTATGATTCAGTATTAGTTTCCTTGGGATGTGCAATATTCTCCTCCTCTGCTGTAGGTATTGACACAAAATAGCTAGTTAACTTGCTGATTCGTCACAAAAGATGTGGGGAAATGAGGCCAGGTTTGTTTTTGGATTTGGAAATGCACATCATTTCGGACGCTGTTTAAATTTAAGCTCTTCACGTGGATAACCCTCAACCGACATGGAAACAGTCCAGTTTTCGGTAAAGGTAGATTATCCTCTTTGACGGGTTGTGTTTGATTTTCTAGCTTGTAGAATACCTGAGCCAGTATTTGTAGGTGACTCATAGAAAATAGGAAGTCATCGTTTAATTGAAGCTCAGTAGAAAAATATTCAGCTATATCTTCATACGAAGGACAGGGAAAACAACCAACTTTTTAATTCACTTGGGTCCTCCGTGGGAAAGGATACCACGAGAGTGGATTTAACAAAACTTGAAACCGAATTGAAAATTTTGATTGAATATTTTCATTTGTGGTGGGAAAGTTTTACTAGTTCAGCCAGCATTTTATTTCCCATCCAGAGTTGCCCTTGAGAAACTGAATGAGATGCCTCTTGAACCTCTGCAGTCAATGTGCTGTAGGTAGAACCACAGTGCTGTTAGGGAGGGATTTTGAAGATTTTGACCCAGGAACCTTATAGTGGTTTATAAAATCATGAGGGACATGGATAGTGTAATTAGACAAGGTTTTTTCCCTGGAGTAGGAGAGTCCAGAAAGAGAGGTGAGAGGGGAAAAATTTAAAGGGGACCTGAAGGGCAACTTTTTCATGCTGAGGGTGTTGCCTGAATGGAATAAGCTGTCAGAGGAAGTGGTGGAGGCTGGTACAATTAAACCATTTAAACGGTATCGGGATGGGTATATGAATGGGAGGGGTTTAGAGGGATATGAGCCAAGTGCTGGGACATGGGACGTATATTAGGTTAAGATTTCTGGAAGCATGAATGAGTTTGATTGAAAGGTCTGTTTCTGTGTTGTACATCTCTATGACTCAATGACATTGAAGGAATGGTGATATATTTCCAAGTAAGGATGGTGACTAGCTTGGAAGGGAACTTGCAATAGGAGGTGTTCCAACGCATTAACTGCTTTGGCGTTAGGATGGCAGTGGCTGTAGGTTTAGAAGATGGTGTCTCAGGATCTTGGGTAGAAATTCTGCAGTGCATCTTATAAATCGTACACACTGCAGAATGTCAGTGGTTGAGGGAGTAGATGCTTATGAATTGGTGTCAGTCAAGCAGGTTGCTTTATCCTGGATGGTGCCAAGTGTTCTTAAAACTGCACTCATCCAGGCAATTGGGGTGTATTCCATTACACGGCTGACTTGGGTCTCATAGATTGTCTTCGGGTAGTTACTCAAAATTTCCAACTTCTGACCTGTTTTTGTAGCCAATATATTTATATGGCAAGTTCGGTTGACTTTCTGGTCAATAGTAACCACCAGGATGATAACAGTAATGGTAATGGTATTGAACATGAAGAAGTGAGCAGAGGAGGTGGTGCTGGACATCTTGAAATACATAAAAGTGGATAAATCCCCAGGACCTGATCTAACTCTGTGAGAAGCGAGGGAAGTGATTTCTGGGTCCCTTGCTGAGATATTTGTATCATGGATAGTCACAGGTGAGGTGCCGGAAGACTGGAGGTTGGCTAATGTGGGGCCACTATTTTAAAAAGGTGGTAACGAAAAGCCAGGGAATTATAGATTGGTGAGCCTGACATCAGTGGTGGGCAAGTTGTTTGAGGGAATCCTGAGGGACAGGATTTACATGTATTTGGAAAGACAAAGACTGATTAGGGATAGTCAGCATGGCTTGTGCTTGGAAAATCATGTCTCACGAACTTGATTGAGTTTTTTGAGTAAGTAATGAAGAGAATTGATTGATGAGGGCCGAGCAGTGGACATCGTCTATGTGGACATCAGTAAGGCATTTGACAAAGTTCCCCATGGGAGACTGTTAGCAAGGTTAGATCTCATGGAATACAGGAAGAACTAGCCATTTGGATACAGAACTGACTGAAATGCAGAAGACTGAGGGTGGCGATGGAGAGTTGCTTTTCAGTTGGGAGGCCTGTGACCAGTGGGGTTCCATAAGGATCAGTGCTGGGTCCACTGCTTTTTGTCCTTTTATATAAATGATTTGGATGTGAAAATGGGTATAGTTAGTAAGTTTGCAGACGACACCAAAATTGGAGGTGTCGTGCACAGTGGAGAACGTTACCTCACCGTACAACAGGATCTTGATCAGATGGGCCAATGGGCTGAGGAGTGTAGATGGAGTTTAATTTAGATAAATATGAGGTGCTGCATTTTGAAAAGGAGAATCAAGTCAGGACTTATGCACTTAATGGCAAGGTCCAAGAGAGTGGTGCTAAACAAAGAGATGTTGGAGCGCAAGTTCATAGCTCCTTGAAAGTAGAGTTGCAATAAATCGGATAGTGAAGATGGCGTTTGATATGCTTCCCTTTATTGGTCAGATCATTGTGTATAGGAGTTGGAAGGTCTTGTTGTGGCTGTACAGGACATTAGTTTAGCCACTTTTCGAATGTTGCGTGCAATTCTGCTGCCGCCATTTCCCCCCTCCCGGGAAGGATGTTGTGGCAGTTGAAAAGGTTCAGAAAAGATTTACAAAAATGTTGACAGAGTTGTAAGATTTGAGCTAAAGGGAGAGGTTGAATAGGCTGGGGCTGTTTCCCTCGAGTTTCAGAGGCTGAGGGATGACCTTATAGAGGTTTATAAAATCATGAGTGGCATGGATAGGGTAAATAGACAAGGTCTTTTCCCTGGGATGGCAGAGTCAGAACTAGAGGGCATAGGGGTTAGAGTGAGAGGGAAAGATATAAAAGGGACCTAAGGGGCAACCTTTTCACAAAGAGGGTGGTGCGTGTATGGAATGAGCTGCCAGAGGAAGTGGTGGAGGCTGGTACAATTGCAGCATTTAAAAGACATTTGGATGAGTATATGAATAAAAAGAGTTTGGAGGGATATGGGCCAAGAGCTGACAAATGGGACTAAGATTAGGTTAGGATATCTGGTCGGCATGGGCGAGTTGAACTAAAGGGTCTGTTTCCATGCTGTATATCTTTATGACTGTATGAATGTCAAGGGAGATGGTTAGATTCTCTCTAATTGGAGATAGTCATTGTCTGGCATTGGTTTACTTGTTATTCAGTTAGTCCTCAGACCTCTCTGTTACCTGCACATCAAGACTGTATGGGACTGATGCTGCCCTTTGCAGACTTTTACGTGTTCAAGTGCCCCCTACAGTCAGATTTGTTTTTTTGGCTGAATAGGAGATGTGAGGGGTTGAGTAGGATAGAGATAAACCATCCCCCTACAGCCACAATCATAACAGCTGATTTTGCTGAGGTGCTCAGTTGACTGAAAATTCAAATTTGGTTGAAGAAGGGCAATAAGTGTACACATCCTTAATATTGGAGCAGTGGACAATACCTGAATGTGTCCATTGGGAATGCGTCTGTTTGTGTTAAAAAATTATTATTTAATAATAATTTGTGGAACATTAAATTTTTAAATCTTAGCCTTTTTACCAGTCACACTGCTATGCCTGAAATAGGTTCTTATTTTCTGTCTGGTATTTGTTACAACATTGTTTACAATGGTGATTATATTTAGAAAGAGGCAGAGATACTAAAAGCTGGTCATAACTAATTTCCAGGAGATCATTACACTTCCAATTCTAAATAGTCTTTCAGCCCCTCCTTCTGGACAATCTTGGAAAATGTAGTGATTAAGGATAATATAATTTTGTCACAATTTTTGATAAGCAAACTTGAATCACTTGCTAACAATGCCAACATTAATGTCACCAACTGGATCTCAAAGTATCTGTTGGGTGTTATTCCAAAAGAAATCTGATACCACGTCTCTTTTTATTGTTACACATGGGAATTGTCAGTTTTATCCTTGCTTACAATGTTAGTACTCTGTTATACAAATCTGGCTGTAGGCAATGACCCTGAAGTTCCAGAATTCCTGCTGTTCCAGTGGTGGAATACAATTTCCATGATCGCCAGCCTACAACCTTCCTGCAAAATGCAGGGATGGAGATCATTTAAAAAAGTAGGACAAGTGACCAACATTTGAATTTTTGCCTCATACATCAGCATTATCTCATAATGCTGTTGGACCTCCTTTCAATTTTTGGGAGGGCTCTCAAGGCCATACGAGGGCTGAGGAAATGAAACAGCTTTTGTTGCTGTAGGATTGTCATCTTTTTAAATTTCCCTGCTTAGAACTCACCTTTCACATCCTTTCCTCCAAGCCTGTAACTTTTACTCCAACTTGCTGTTATGTTCAGCAGCTTCTGTATAAGATTAAATATATTTTCTTTTGCAATTAATACAGATTAATGAAGTATATATAAAAAAAAGCAATCCATTCCAGTAGACTCCGTTACATGTTTTATTTAATATTGCGCTTACTGGTGTAGGTCACACATCACTAATATCAAAGTCTGTTGGAAATATAGGAAAGGATGCATGGTGGGTAAAAAAAACCTAACAATTTCCTGGTGTCTGATACAAGGCTTACACAGGACTTTGAATATGTAAGGTAAAATTGCAGTGAACTAATATTTGTACGAGGAGAGGATGAACTGAGCCGGTGATAAATCAGCTAATATTCATTTGTTCAGCATCTGGTTTAGGTGAGGCACACCTATAAAAGGAGAAGTGGTCATCTATGCTGCAATTATGTAAACTATGTATTGTACATAAACCAATACTGTACCTTGTGTTATAATCAAAGCTAGGGAGTGAAATTACTTGGTGCAAGCTGCAAATGATGTCACAGCAGGCCTGCATTCTCCTCATACATGAACTGCATATTGAACCCAATAGCTGTGTATATATAAGTATCAGAGATCTGAGATACCTATGGAGTGCAGATATCAGATAACAGGTCGGGAATGTAATATTCTTGTGGAAAATCAATTTATAATTTAAATTCAATGCAGCACATATTCTGACCTTGTTGAATTTGTTTGGGAGAAGAGTCCAAAATAATAATGCAACTTGTGTAGATGGGATTCATCATTGAGTTTTCAACACAGCACTTCAGATGAGAATGGTTTGGAGTTAGTTCTTGAATTGTGTATTTTTGCAGTACAATAAAAGGACATTCACCTCTCCCATATTGGGAATGGCTTTTTTGAAAGATCTTTTCACTTAATCCCACTTTTTCTCTTTGAGCTGGTTTAAAAAAAAACTTTCTCCATTCTCAATATTTATCTAGTTCCCATTTGAAAGCTATCATTGGATGTGCTTCCTTTCAAATAGATCTATATTGCAGGAACTTGCAGCATATAAAAGAAAATAATCTTCCTGTGCCTTTTGGCTAAATACTTTAAGATTCTATTTTCTGGTGTCAAATTGTCACCAGTGGAAACAATTTGTCTCTTCCCACTCTCTCAAAACCCTGATCAATTTTGGATCTATCTGTCGAATCTCCATTTGCATTTGGAAAGGCAAGGACTGATTAGGGACAGTCAACATGGTTTTGCACTTGGAAAATCATGTCTCACTTATTTAATTACATTTTTTTAAGAAGTGACAAAGAAAGTTGATGAAGGTAGAGTGGTGAATGTTGTCTATATAGACTTCAGCAAAGCATTTGATAATGTTCCACATGGTAAATTGATTAAGGTTAGATCACATGGGATCCATGCAAGCTAGCCAGTTGGTACATACTTAGCTTGTATTAGCAGACAGAGGGTACTGGTAGAAGGTTGCTTTTTGGACTGGAGACCTGTGATTAGTGGTGTGCCACAAGGATCAGTTTTGGGTCCATTGCTTTTCATCATTTGTATAAATTATTTGGAAGTATGGCAAGTAAATTTGAAGATGACACTAAATTAGGTGATGTAGTGGACAGAGAAGAAAATTATCTCAGAGTGCAACAGCACTTTGATCAAATAGGCTAAGGAGTGGTAGATGGAATTTAACTTCGATAAATGTGAGGGGTTGCATTTTGATAAGGCAAACCAGGGCAGAACTTATACAGTTAATAGGTTGGGTCTGTGGAGTGTTGCTGAACAAAGAGACATCAAGGTGCAGGTGCATTTTTCCTTGAAAGTACAGTTGCAGGTAGACAGGGTAGTGAAGAAGGCGTATGGCATGCTTACCTGTATTCAGTGCATTGAGTGCAGGACTTGGGGTGTCATATTGCAGCTGTAAAGAACATTTGTGAGGTCACTTTAAGAATACTCCATATAGTTCTGCTCTCTCTGTTGGAAGGATGTTGTTAAACTTGAGAGGTGTAGAAAATAATTACAAGAATGTTGCTGGGTCTGGAATGTTTGAGTTATAGGAAGAGGCTGAGAAAGCTGGGACTTTTTTCCCTGAAACATTGGAGGCATTGGACATGACAGGAAATTTGGAAGAATTTTAAACTGTCAGCAGAGTGTGGAACTCCAAAAGGACATTAACAAGTTGGTGCGTGGCTCATCGATAGATGTGGTTCAATGCTGCGAGGTGTGAGCTGATGCACTTTTGTAGGAAGAACATTGAAAGACAATATAAAATAGGGATACAATTCTAAATGAGATGCAGGGATTGAGGTACCTGGGTGTATATGTGCATAGATCATTGAAGACAGCAAGATATGGTTAATGAATAAAGTTGTAGAATACAAAACCAAAGAGGTGATTGTTGAACTTAGGGTATTGTGTGCAGTTGTGATGCCACATTACAGGAAGGATGTGAATGTTTTGGAGAGAGTGCGGAAGTAATTTACAGGAATGATTCCAAGTATGAGAAACTTCATTTATGAGGAGATTGAAGAAGTTGACATTGTTCTTCTTGAAGGAAAGAAGGCTGAGAGGAGATCTGATAAAGGTTTACAAAATCATGAGCAGACTGGATAGATTAGATAGGGAGAAGCTATAAAAAGGACCAAGAGAACATAGATTTAAAATAATGTGCAAATGAAGCAAGGGTAATGGAAGAAAAAACATTTTACACAGTGAGTAATTAGTGTGTGGAATGCACTACTTGGAAATACGGTGGAGGGAGGTTTACTTGAGTGATTCAACTGGGTAATGGATAATTATTTGGATGGAAATACTGTGCAAGGGAAAAAAGTAGGAAATTAGCATCATTACCTATTGGCAGTTTGAAGAGCCAGTGCAGGCATGATGGACAAAATATCACCTTCTGTGTTATCAGAATTCTTTGTTCATAGAATCCGTATAGAGGGGAAATAGCCGTTTGGCCCAAGCCATCCACACCGACCCCCCAAAGAATAACCCACGCAGACCCGTTCTCCTACCCTATTGCTCTACATTTCCCTTGATTAATGCAACTACCTACACATCCCTGAACACTATGGGCAATTTAGCATTGCCAGTCAACCTAAGCTGCGCATCTTTGGACTATGGGAGGAAACGAGCACCTGGAGGAAACCCATGCAGACACAGGGAGAATGTGCAATCTTCTCAAAGATAGCTGCCTAAGGCTGGAATTGAACCCGTGCTTATGTAGAAAGCTCCAACATTCAATGGTCATGTAACAATACATACACAAATATCATGATCAACCGTGACACACACTGTTCATTGCACCTGCACATCCAATGTGAACTGAAAGCTAGTTATCCAATGATGAAGTGCTGAATATTTCCCTAAGAGGAAAGAGGGGTGAAATTTCCTAGGCATTAAGCTCCAAGATAACCTGGCAGTGGAAATGATAAACCATGCCAATCTCAATGCATATTTGGTACTTTGAAACTTGAGCTCAGAATGTGCGCAGTAGTTAAGCTTTTGACGAGCAACTTAGTATGCTTTCAGAAGCTGAAGACCCAGATCCAAATCTAAAGGCTGAACATTCATGCATGAAACTCTCATATTCACCCACCTGTGGAGCAAGAAATGGCTCAAGCATTTCTAAAATGTTTACTTTGGAGTGTTCAAAGACCATCTACTTGCTGTAGAACACCACTTCAGGAGCTCACATGTGTCCTTGTTGAGATTGGAATACTGGAATCTGGCATTCCTTCACTTGGTGTGCTGACTGAGGTAAATGCTGAGTTCTAACTGTGGATCAGAACCAAATATTCCAGGCTGTCACTTCACCCAAGCTTCGAAGTGCCTTGTGAGGAGCAGATGGAAGATTTGCTCCTGATGACTAATCAATTAAAAAAATTGATTGAAATGATGGGGCTCTTACTTTGTTGGATTACTGTTGTTTCCTTGGGGTTTCTTTTTGAATTATAGCAGGAGCACTACAGAAGCCATGTTGACTTCCAGTGTGCATTTATTTTATTTTATCAAATTGTATTTGATTCAGCTCTTTAAGCTGGAGTCAAATTCCATGATTTATATGATACATAATTTGTAGTCACACCACCCATTATGAAATGCTGCACGTCAAAAATAATTGAAAGCAGCAATGCATGGTTTTAAAAAGAGAGGTTAACATGAAAGGAATGATTTGAAATAAGAAGGCAAAATGATTCGAGGGCTGACTGGTTAAACAGAAATGGTATGAAGTGGTGGAAGTCAATAGATGTGAAGCTGGTAAAGTGCAGCAGGTCAGACTGAATCTAAGGAGCAGGAAAGTCAAGGTTTTGGGCTGAAACTGGGGAGGGGGAAAGAGCCCAGAAGTATAGAGAGGGAGGTGGGGCTAAGGTAAGGGTAGGTGGAATGGTAATAGGTGGATGCAGGTAGGAGGTTATTGTGGTTGGTCCGTGGGAAGGGTGGAGTGGATGGTAAAGTAGGAAGATGGACAAGTTAGGTCAGGTCAGAGAGGCAAAGAATAAGGCTGGGGATGGAGGAAGTTTGAAGCTGGTGAAGTCAATATTGTGTCTATTGGGCTGCAAGCTTCTCCTGCAAAATATCAGCTGTTGTTTCTCCAGTTTCCATTTGGTCTCACTCTGACAGTGGAGGAGGCCAAGGATGGACATGTTGTTGAGTGAGTGGAAGGTGTTGGGAATTAAAGTGGATGGCAACTGGAAGGTTGGGTTGGTTGATGCGCCCAAGTCTGCGTTTCTACTCCCCGATATAGAGGAAGCCACATCAGGAGCAGCGGATGTAATAGATGAAGTTGGAAAAAGTGCAGGTGAATCTCTGATGGATTTGGAAGGATTTTTCAGGATCTTGGAGGTGAAAGGGGAGGTGTGAGGACAGGTGTTGCATCTCTTGTGGTTGCAGGGAAAGGTACTGGCTGTGGTGGTGAAGTTGGTGGGGAATGTAGAGTTGACAAAGGGGCTGTGGAGTTAACAGTCCCTGCAGAAAGCGGAAAAAGGAAGCATATTTTTTTTGGTGGTGGGGTCTGATTGTAGGTGGCGGAAATGTCGGAAAATGATCCTTTGGATTCAGAGGTTAATAGGGTGGTAAGTGAGGACTAAGGGGACACTGTCCTTATTGTTGTTTTGGGGTAGGTGGTTTGAGGGCAGAAATATAGGAGGTGAAGAAGATGCAGTTGAGGGTATCCTTAATCACTGAGGAGGGGAAATTGCGGTTCCTAAAGTAGGAAGATACCTGGGTGTCCTGGAGTGGAGTGCCTCATCCTGGGAGCAGATTTGGAGGAGATGGACGAATTGGGAGTGTGAGATGTCATTTTTGCAGGAGGGTGAGGGATAGGAGGCGTAGTCGAGTTAGTGGTGGGAGTCAGTGGGTTTGACATGGGTATCAGTTGTGAGTTGGTTTCCGGAGATGGGGTTGGAGAGATCCAGGAATGGGAGGGAGATGTCAGAAGTGGTCCAGGCGAATCTGAGGGCGGGATGGAAGATGTTGGCAAAGTTGATGAACTGCATGAACTCCTCACGGGAGCATGAGGCAGTGGTGATGCAGTTATCAATATAGCAGAGGAAAAGGTGAGGGATGGTGCCGGTGTAATTGTTAGAGAGGCAGGCATTGCTTGTGCCCCTGTGGGTGCCCATGGCCAGCCCTTTGGTTTGTACAAAGTGGGAGAAATCAAATGAAAAATTATTGAGGATGAGGACCAGTTCTGCCAGGTGAGTGAGAGTGTCAGTGGGGAGAGACTGGTTCAGCCTACGGGAGAGGAATAAGCAAAGGGATTTTAGGCCACCTGTGGTGAAACAGGTGTAAAATGCCTGTACCTCCATGGTGAAGAGAAGGTTTTGGGGGCCAGGGAATTGAATGTTTTGGGAGAGATGGAGGGCATGGGTTGTACTTTGAATGTGGGCAGGGAGTTCCTGGACCTAAAGGGAAAGATTGGAGTTGAGGTAGGAAGAGATGAGCTCGGTGGGGCAGGAGCAGGCAGGTGCAATGTGTCGACCAGGGCAGTTGGGTTTATGGATTTTGGGTAGGAGATAGAAATGGGCAGTACATGGTTGGATAACTATCAAGTTGGAGGCTGTGGACAGGTAATCTCCTGAAATGGTGAGGTTGTTGACGATCTGGAGGATCATGGCTATGATCAGAGATGGGGTCATAATCGAGGAGAGCCTCAGCGATATAGAGGTCAGTTCACCAGACCACCACAGCATCCCCCCTTTAAAGGCAGATTTAATAATGAGGTTGGGTTTGGAGCGAAGGGAACGGAGGGTTATGTTCTGATGGGGAAAGGTTGGACTAAGTGAGAGAGGTGGAGAGATCCAAGCAATTGATGTCGCAGCGGCACTTTAAGATAAAGGACTCGATGGAGGGTAGGAGGCCAGGGGATGGCATGAAATATGGTCTGCATCATGATGGTTGTGTTGCTTTACACATTGTAGCTACAGCTTTGATTCTCATTAATAAAGCACTTTTGTCATTTTCTGAAACTTGTGTCTTATCTATTAGTCACACAAAAAAAGCACCTTTTTGAAATCTCTGTTGATTTTCCTCCCTGTGATATGAGTTCTTTTTGTAGATTTATTTTCACAAAGTTCAACTTAATGAGATGAATGATAATACAGATTAAATATCACCAAAGGTTCCTTCACCTGTTATATATTCAGCAAGAATGTACAACTGTTTAAGTTGAGCTGTTACAGTACCTATTATATGGATCATTACGAACCTTCATCATGTATTGTAAATTTTAAATATTAAACAAAATAATAATGCAAAAACATTAAATTCTCCCTATCTGTCACAATGAATAAGAGTATTATCGCTTTGAGGATAGGTATTATAAACTGTGCAAACTGTGTAATGTTTCTTTGTTAGACTGTTAACAGTCCAGGTGACCATCTTGCTGGACTGGCTGATTTTGTTAGTATTCACCTTGTCTATTGTGATTTTAGAACTGACACTATATCGCACAATAATTAGGTAAAAACAATGACTGCAGATGCTGGAAACCAGATTCTGGATTAGTGGTGCTGTAAGAGCACAGCAGTTCAGGCAACATCCGAGGAGCAGTAGAATCAACGTTTCGGGCAAAAGCCCTTCATCAGGAATATAGGCAGAGAGCCTGAAGGGTGGAGAGATAAGTGAGTCACCTATCTCTCCACCCTTCAGGCTCTCTGCCTGTATTCCTGATGAAGAGCTTTTGCCTGAAACATCGATTTTACTGCTCCTCGGATGCTGCCTGAACTGCTGTGCTCTTACAAGCACCACTAATCCAGAATTGAACAATAATTACCAAGTATGCTGGAGGAGAATGGTGTATGTAGGTTCAGGAGCAAGTGAAGATGAAAAACTCCTAGATACCTACAAAATTCTAACAGGACTAGACAGGAGGAAATGTAAGAAGGATGACCTGGGAGTCCAGACCATGCAGGTTACAATCTAAGGGTATGGGATAGGCCAGTTAGGACTGGGTTGAGGAGAAATTTCTTCACCCAGATTGTGGTGAGTTTGTGGAATTCTCTGCCACAAAAAGTAGTTGAAACCAAAACATTGAATGTTTTCAAGAAAAAGTTCAATATAGTTCTTCGGGCTAAAGGGGTGAAAGGATATGGGGTGAAATTGCCACATGGAAAAGTCATGACCATATTAAATTGTGGACCCAGGTTCAAGGGGTGAATGGCCTGTTCCTGCTTTCTATATTTCTTTGACATTCTGGAAAGTCTGTTGCAATACCAAAACTGCTGAGCTGCTAGAATGCCCATATGAAAGGTTTGTGCTCACAACTTTTATTGCAAAGATCTAATTTCACTGCATTGCAAATTATTTCTTTTTTCTTTAAAAATCATTTCGTCTATGTTGAACTTTAATCACCTTGATTGATCTTGCTTGCTGGCATCTTTCTTTGCAACATGGTCTGCTTTTCTGCAGCATGAAAGCAGCTTATGCAATTCTACTTTGCCTCTCTGATCCGGGTCAAGAGGAACAGCAGAGGTAATGCTAGTGCTGGCAGCAACTGCCTCCTTCTCACTTGCTTCACAGGACAGGGGGATTAGATATGGAACCCAGTTCAAAAGCAGGGAGAACCCCTACACAAGCAGAAGATCACCATGAGGATAAGGTTTCATGGCAAGACATTGCTGACGTTTAAGTCCTTCCTTCACATGGACATGCATTGCCAGTGGCTGGCAAGATAGCTTCCTCTTCTTGGAGAGGAGGAAATGATGCCTGTTGTGGCTGGCAACTGTGAAGGACAGGTGCATAATAATAAGATAAGGGTGAGTGTTAGTTTTGGTAGTCTAGATGGTTTTGTGAGAAGGTGGAAGAATAGATGAAAGAGCAAGATATGTTGCTCTGAGATGAATATGCTGGGGTTTGGCACCAAAAAATGGGATGCCACACATTTCAGTGCTCCATGAGGTCACTAACCCTCTTGTGGGGTCATTATCTTCAGATCTGTGGGAATAACATTTCTGTTTCTGACATCATTTGCCACTTCTGTCTACAGCTGCATGATTTAAGAGGCCAGTGCTTCCACTTATCTGCAGGAAGCAGCACAATCCTGGAGACCCTCAGGATTTTAGGATAGAATGAGAACCCAATGACAATGTTCCAAAATTTCCTGTTTCTTTAACTTGTTGTTGATGTCTCAGGAAGTGATTAGAATTTAGGACGCTGAAACCCATCAGGGTTCCTTTTAACTGGAGGAACTTCCTTTGACAGATAACAGTTATCATTGAACCAATAATCTGTGATTGGCTTTGGAAATCTGAAGTAGAATGCTAATTATGTGGCTGGGTTAAAGAGCTATAGCAAAACCCTGAAAAATAGGTTTTTGATCCACTGCTGTCATGAATCCCCATCTGCTGCCTGTCACTAGAGTATTTTGAATGGGTCTATTAGATTAAAATTTCAGTCTATATTGCATACTATCAATCCTGACAGGCAGCAATCATGTACAATAAACTAGGTGTTTTGTTGATGAAGTGGTAGTATACCTACCTCTGGGTCAGGAAATCTTGGTTCAGGTCCCATCTGCCTCAGAGTGCAATAGCATCTCTGAAATCTTGATTTGAAAATATCAAGATAAACGTGAGGCCCAGCAGTTTATAAATGCCAGAACAGATTGTATTTCATCATTCAGCTGTTTGTCCATTCCCAGATGAAAGAGCTATTTGGCTAGCTGCTTGGTACGTCCAATTGCTGGGGTATTCTGAGGACCTGAGCTTGGAAGGTGGAGCCTGGGACAAAAACAGCCCAAAGCCACTTTTTTGGAGGTTAACACCCAATTTACCTCAGTGGGCCTTGCAGAGCTTTCCAGCAAGGTTACTTTTATCCCCTATGGATGTCAGAGTGCTTTCGTGTAAAGTTATTAATCTGGTTCTTTATTTCATGCATTGTCAAAATCACATGCTCAAATTCAAAATTGCCAGGAATGATGTGGGAAATGAAACTGCTCCATTTTAATTACTCCCATATTCCTCACCTGACAGAGTTAAAATTCCTGTTTATGTTGCAGAAATAAAGTTATTTACATATTAAGATTGGTTTTGATTAGATCACTTACAGTGTGGAAACAGGCCCTTCGGCCCAACCAGTTCACACCGAATCTCCGAAGAGCAACCCACCCAGCCACATTCCCCTTCATTTACCCCTTCACTTAACACACGGGCAATTTAGCATGGCCAATTCACCTAACCTGCACATTTTTGGAATGTGGGAGGAAACTGGAGCATCCGGAGGAAACCCACGCAGACATGGGGAGAACGTGCAAACTCCGCAGACAGTTGCCTGAGGCGGGAATTGAACTCGGGTCTGTGGCGCTGTGAGGCAGCAGTGCTAACCACTGTGCCACCGTGCTGCCCACATTGAAGTTATATCAAGCTCATAGAAAAATACAAATTTATCAACAATAACATCTAGTTGAATTGTGCATCGAGTTGCAGGAGCATTATACAACAAAATATGATTGCAAGGACATAAGGGATATTAAGTTGAATGATTGAGAGAGACAGCTTTTAAGAAGGTTGTTAAGGAGGAAAATAATTTAATGAAACATAGAGATGTTGAGAGGAAGTTCCAGAGCATATGGACTGGGGAACTGAAGGCATAGCTTTGATTCAGTGATTAAAGATAGGAATGCTGGGGAGGCTAGAATTAGATGATGGCAGAGTTATAGGTTGGAAGAGATTGTAAAGATAAGGAGGGACATGGTCTCGATAATAGATGAAAGCAAGAATAAGGAAGGAAGCTTTGCTGGATCTGCTCTGATGAATGAGATGGGCCAAGTGTCTGTGGAAGAACACTTGAGGGTGAGTGAACACCATCTTGTAGGGTGTAGATAAATAATAGAGTAAGAAGCAATCAAAACTAGAATTTCAAAAGGATAGGAGGATCTCCAGCCAGGTTTAATTGGAACCATGGTTTGACTATCAAGAATGCATGGATATATGTGTAATCTTTAAGGAAGAGATACAAGTGTAGAAGAGGGAAACACAGAGAAGCCAAAGCCATGACTCATTCGATGAAGAGAGAGAGAGAGAGAGAAAGTATAATATGATATAAAAACAGAACAAAAGGGTGTATGATGTATGCCAGTTGAGTTCTTTTGAGAAAAGCAGGTTAAAAACAGTAAGTTGACAAGGCAAATGAAAAAAAGAAAAAAAAAGACTGGCAAAGAGAAAACAGAAGATGGTGACTATAAAAGGCAACCCAAGAATCTTCAACCAGCATTTCAGCAGTAATAAAACTGGATGGCTGTCTATGTTTAGAGTGAATAAGTCATCTCATCAGAATGGCCTTCATTCCAGATTGCTAAAGGAACTGTGGATGAAGAGAGTAACAGGGCTTGCCATAATCTTCCATAGGTGTCAAAAGATTAGAAGTTTTATTCAAGAAAAGATGCAGGAACATTTTACTGTTGTCTGGTCAGTTTAATATTAGTGGTGGGTTAGTTTAAAAATAATTGTGCTGTTGCTGTCTGCATCCACTCCTACAAGAACATCTGTTATGATATCAGTAAACAGAGGATTCTTTACAATGTGATGATCTCTGGTTTGCACAGATCAAGGTAGGAACCTAGAACAGGAGTAACCTTTCATCATTCAGTAAGGTCATCGCTGAACTGTGACCCAGCTCCATTTACTTGCCTTTTGCCTAAATCTCTTACCTTTGCTTAATAAAAAAAATATCTGTCAAAGATTTGAAATTAACAACTATCTAGCATCAACAGCTACTTGTTGAAGGAAGTTGTAAACCTTTACCAACCTTTATCTGTAGGAGTGCTTCCTAACATCTCTCCTGAATGGTCTGGCCCTAATTTTTAGATTATGCCCCCTATTTCTAGAATCTCAGGAAATAGTAAATCTTTATCTGCCCTATCTTTTCCTGTTAGTATCTTGAAGACTTCGATCAGACCATGTCTTAATCTACTAAATTCGAGATAAAACTAGCTTAATTTTTATAATTTATGAATGCATTCTGTTTTGTAGTTCACTGTTACTTCTGTCAACTCTGTCTAAATGCAGTCTCCCTACCTTAACGAAATGCTGGTGTCTTACCAGCTTCATCTTCCCAGTTTCTTTTACAGTCATGAGTCATTTTTAGAAACTGACCTTATGAAAAGCATCCCAACCAGATCCACCTCCAACCCTATCCCTGTCCTTGTAACCCCATGTCTATCCCTCTTCCTGTAACCCCATGTTTATCATGGCCAATCCACATAACCTACATATCCCTGTGCCGTGAGAAGAAACTGGAGCGCCTAGTGGAAACTCATGCAGACAAGGGAAGAACATGCTAACTCCATGGCTGGGATCGAACCCATGTCCCTGGCACTGTGAGATAGCATTGCTTCTCAGTGCCAGTCTTCTCCTGGATTGCTGTATTGAGATTCTGCTGTCTCAACCAGAATTGAATGTCCTGATTGAAATGGATACGACGTTAAGCACACAAAGATCTTCTTAGTCATCAGTGATGTGTACAGTATTGTCGCTGATCGGAAGTAGAAAAGAAATGCACTCTACATTTTCCCTAACTATTTCAGACAAATTTATTTTCACCTAAACCTGGCTGGAGATCCTTCCTTCCTGTGTGATGACAGTTATTATAAGTTTTGACATTTTTAAAACCAGAAATATTGAATAAATTTGTCTAGGAAAACTAAATATTTTTGTTTTATTTACCGGTGACTTGATTTTAGTACAGAAACCCATGCTGGTTTATTTGTGAAAGTTGTGGTCTTATATTTAAAACTTCATTTAAACTAATTAACTTAGTTGAGTATCAGGCTTTTGCCACCTTTAGTGAGAAATGTGATGTTTTATTTTCAATTTTACTGTCTGTGTGGCTGTAATCTACTGTAGCAACTTAAAATTAATCAGATAATTATTTACATTCCACAGTAACTGGACTGTAAACCACTTAATCAGGTTGTGAATGATCTTCCTTGGTGTTTTAAAAATTAAGAAATCTTTTGATTGACTGATCACTAGACCTGGCTATGATGTGGAAGAATTGTTCTAGATAATGTGCAGGAAAGAGTCAATTGTATGATTAAATTATTAAACATGGGAACATGACTCCAATAAGGGATGTGTTTTCATTTTGTTCAACAGTCTGAGTGTCCATTGGCGAATTAGTGTTCGTTTCTTTTTTTTTAATCTTTCTTTTTCCATATGGTATAGAACAGGCCCTTAGGCCAATCAAGTCTGTACTAACAAAGCTACACCAAAACTACATTAGTTCTGGCTTCCAGCACTAGGTCAATATCCTTGAATGTTGAGATGCTTCGAATGCTCATTGAAGTACTTTCTAAAGATTGTGAGGTTACCTACCTCAACTATTCTCACAGTCAGTGCATTCCAGAACCCAGCAACCTTTAAGTGAATAAATGAACCTTTCGTCAAATCCCCTCTAAACCTCCTTCCTTGTGCCTTAAAATTATGCTGGAAAAGCGCAGCAGGTCAGGCAGCATCCAAAGAGCAGGAGAATCTACGTTTTGGTCATGAGCCCTTCTTCAGGAATGATTCCTGAAGAAGGGCTCATGCCCGAAACATCGATTCTCCTGCTCTTTGGATGCTGCCTGACCTGCTGCGTTTTTCCAGCAACACATTTTCAACTCTGATCTCCAGCATCTGCAGTCCTCACTTTCTCCTTAAAATTATGCCCCTTTGTATTGACCCTTCAACTAAGGAGAAACAGCTGCTTTCTTTTCGTGCTGTCCATATGCTGCATAATTTGTACACCCCTATCAAATCCCTGCTCAAAATTTCCTGCTCCAAAGGAAACAACCCAAGCCGATCCTGCCTTTCGTCATAGCTGAGTTGCTCCATCTCGGACACATCCTGGTTGTGTCTCCTCTGCAACCCCTCCAGTGCAATTACATGTTTCCTGTAGTATAGTGACTAGAACTTTGCATAGTATTCCAGTTTTAACCTAACCAAAGTCCTACACAGCTCCAGCACAAACTCCGTTTTTATAATCCATGACCCGACTGATTTCCCATGTGTCCCATGAGTTTTCTCAACTACTGTACCACATTCAGGAATTTATGGACAAACGTCCCAGAATCACTCTGTTCCTCTGAGCTTCCTAGTGTCTTGCCATTCATTGAGAACTAGGAGAAAGTGAGAACTGTAGGTACTGGAGATCAGAGTCGAGAATGTGGTGCTGGAAAAGCACAGCAGGTCAGACAGCATCCGAGGAGCAGGAGAATCAATGTTTCGTGTATGAGCCCTTCATCAGGAAGGTTTCCTGATGAAGAGCTCATGCCCGAAATGTCGATTCTCCTGCTCCTCGGATGCTGCCTAACCTGTTGTGTTGGCCCATTCATTGACAGCTCTCTTGCTTTGTTACTTCTTGGGTTGCACAATGCCCAAGTGGTTAGCATTGCCGCCTCTCAGTGCCAGGGACACAGGTTCGATTTCAGCCTTGAGTGACTGTCTGTGTGGTGTTTGCAAGTTCTCACCAAGTCTGCATGGGTTTCCGCTCTGATTTCTTCCCATAGTCAAAAGATGGGCATGATTGGCTGTAGTAAATTGCCCCAAGGTGTCCAGGGAGATGTGCAAGATAGATGGATTAGCTATGGTAAATGTGGAGTAGAGTAGCATGCTGGTTCTGGGTGGGATGCTCTTCAGAGGGTCAATGCAGACTCGATGGGTTGAATGCCTCTTTATGCAGTGTAGGGATTCTATGATTGTTCCAAAATTGATCAGGGTTAAGTTCCATCTCCCACTGATTTGCCCACCTGACCAATCCATTTAAATCCTCCTGTAACCTAAAACCTCCTTCCAAACTGTCAATCATCCAGCCAATCTTGATGTCACCTGCAAGTTCATTATTCTTCCAGCACTTTCATCTGCAATGTTTGTGTATATTGTGAGCAATAAGGGACCCAGCTTATGTTTCTGATGCACCATTGGACACTCGGCTCCACTCACACAAATAACCTTCTACTACAATCCTCTCTCTCCTGCTGTTAAACCAATTTTGTATCAAACTTGTAGAATTACTGTGGAAACTTTGTGCTTTTGTCGTCTTTATCAATCTGCCATCTGAGACTGTGACCAGTTAATCATTTCTGTTAACTATGCTTAAATTTCAAATATTCTGGAAAGCTCAGTAGTCCAAGGGAGACAGGAATTGCCAGTTCCCAAGAGAAGTGTCTAACTTTGAATTCCCTGTGGGCCAGGAGGTGCAGAAGAGCTCCTTTTGGGACCTTCAAATATAATGTTCAGCCTCTCCCAGCTCTGATCACAGACCTCTTGCTCCTGCACAGCTGTGATATTCGCTGACTGCTCAATAGGCAGCAACCACCAGTACATTTCTCTGCTGCCGACCCCCATTGCCATAGTTCTCTCCCAACACTGACCAAGCTGCCTTTTTGACCACCTGTTATTTCACACCCAATCCTCACTCATACACTCCTGGACTCCTGCTTCCTGTTGGACCCTTAGGATTAATGGGCTCTTTAAATCCTTACGGAGATGCTGTGAATTTCATTCGATATATAGTGGTGATTATCTTGTCTCAACATTAATTTAATATTTAACAATTGAGCCCATATTTTCCAAATGTGATTTCATCATTGAAACCTGTTTAAAAAATATTGAGTATCCATTTTGGGTATATGGATTTGAGATTCATGAAAAAGTTCCAAAATAGGGTTTCTTTTGGATCATAAAAAATTATGATCAGTGATGATATATGCATATAAAATAACTACATCACAGATATAATTAGATTAATTTTTCATGTAGTTTTATATATCAGAAGGGAAAAGCTGCAATAGATCAGAAACTCATTTTGACAATTTGCAAAGATAGAGTACACTTATGAGATTAAGTTAGTTTGTCAGGGTGTGGTTGGTAAGTTTGCGACCCTAAAATTGATGGGATAGTTAATGGTGAAGAACGTTGTCTAAGATTATAAAGCATTCTTGGTCAGCTGGGCCAATGGTCCTGAGAGGTATCGCATTTTGTTAAAATAAACAAGGGCAGACTTTTACAGTTAATGATGAGACCTGAAGTACTGCTGCCAAACAGAGACCTTGGAGTTCAGGTACGTAGTTTTTTGAACGTTGCAACACAGATAGACAAGGTGGTTAAGAAGGCATTTAGCATGCTTGACTTCATTGGTCAGAACATGAACTTTAGGATTTGAGACATTATGTTGAGGTTGTACAGGACCTTGGTGAAGCCACTATTAGAGTATTGTGCACAGTTCTGATCACTCTGCTACAGGAAGGATCTTATTAAGTTGGAGAGAATTCAGAAGAGATTTACCAGGATGTTACTGGGACTGGAAGGTTTGAGCTATCAAGAGAGGCTGGGTAGGTTGGGACATTTTTTTACTGGAGGTTAGGTGGCTCAGTGTTTAGCAATGTTGCCTCACGGAGCCAGAGACCCAAGTTCAATTCCAGCCTCATATGATTTGGAAGGAGAAATAGATATAACGTATGTTTTCCAAGAGAGATTTATTCTTCACTTGATTCCAATTGAATACCATGCCAGCTGTCAAAATCTGAAAGAAATACTGTTTCAAAGATGCTGATCAAATTATTTGGAAAACTATTTTGACATCTGTATTTTTTCCAATTGAGTAGTAATTAAAGGCACTATCAGTTCTCACCCCGTCTGAAGTTCTTCTCCTTTATGTTCGGCAGCCTTTGTGAAATGAGGGTCTAAATGAAACTAATTTCAAGCGGCTGCAAGCTCACCAATTAAAGTTATTGTGAATTCAGTATTTTAAATCTGGAAGCATAAAGTTGCATTTCATTAAAACACTAAATAAGTTTATCAACTAGGACTAATGATTTGCTAGAGCATCAAGTATATATTATTCTCAGATTCAAAGGAAAAGGACAGAATTTTTTAGGGGCTTTAACGATGTGAGCTTTTGCGTGATTTGAGGCAAAATCGCTTGAAAAGACTGTTGAGGTCTATCTCGACTTTGGGAGCAACTCATTGCATCTTTGTAAAATCTACCTAGCAGTCTGGCCAATTTACTACTAGGCATTGATGAGTCGTCACTGATGGGATTTTAGCTTGCTTAACAACTTATTCGTGCCACTGCTCATCTAGACAAACAGACTAGGCATCAAAAAAACTCAACATGGTAATCAGAATGGTTACATGGTGACTTCGGCTCATCGTTTGTGTTCTCTTAGTCAGAGATGTGAACTTTATACTGTTGTGCTATTTAACATGGACGTAAAGGTCGGACCTTTGTATGGTTGTCAGCAGGCCCCAATCAAGTTAAGGGAGATAACTTTCAGACATGTGATCCTAGCATAACAAGCCAAGAGCAATCTCTGATACCAGTCTAGAGGTTTGGGTGCAATCCATTTGGGGCAGTCAGAGCCAGGATCCTCTCCATATATTGGGTGAGAACCCAAATATTAGACCATAAGACAATAGGAGTGGACGTAAGGCTAATCAGCCCATTGAGTCTATTCTGCCATTTAATCATGGCTGATGGGCACTTCAACTCCACTTACGCGCAGTCTCCCTGTAGCCCTAATTCCTTGCAAGATCAAAAAATTTATCGATCTCTACCTCGAAGGCATTTAACGTCCCGGCCTCCACTGCGCTCTGTGGCAATGAATTCCACAGGCTCACCACTTTCTGGCTGAAGAAATGCATCCTAATTTCCATTCTAAATTGACCCCCTCTAATTCTCAGGCTGTGCCCACAGGTGCCAGTCTCCCCGCCTAATGGAAACAACTTCCCAGCGTCCACCCTTTCTAAGCCATGCATTATCTTGTTTCTATCAGATCTCCTCTCAACCTTCTCGACTCGAATGAATACAATCCCAGGATCCTCAGCCATTCATCGTATGTTAGGCACCCAATTCCAGGGATCATTGGTGTGAATCTCCTCTGGACACGCTCCAGTGCCCATATGAGTTGTGGGGCCCAAAATTGGACACAGTATTCTAAATAGGGCCTAACTAGAGCTTTATAAAGTCTCAGAAGCACATCGCTGCTTTATATTCCAACCCTCGAGATAAATGATAACATTATATTCTCTTTCTTATTCACGGACTCGACCTGCAAGTTAACCCTTAGAAAATCCTGAGCTAACACTCCCAGATCCCTTTCTTCTTTGGCTTTATGAATTTTCTCACTTTGTAGAAAATAGTCCTTGTCTATATTCTTTTTTTCCCCAAAGTGCAAGATCTTGGATTTGCTCACATTGAATTTCATCAGCCATTTCCTGGACCACTCTCCTAAACTGTCTTAAATCTTTCTTCAGCCTCCCCACCTCCTCAGTGCTACCTACCTGTCCACCTGACTATGTATCATCAACAAACTTTACCAGAATGCCCTCAGTCCCTTCATCCAGATCATGAATATACAAAGTGAACTGCTGTGTCCCCAAAACTGAACCCTGCGGGACAACTTGTCACCAGCTACAATTCCAAAAAATAATATTTTATCCAAACTCTCTGTCTTCTGCCAGACAGCCAATCCACAATCCATGCCAGTAGCTCCCCTCGAAACCAGGGGCCCTCACCACTATAAATACCGGAAGAAACAGCAAAGCAGCGCTTCACAGGAGGCTCCAATAGCACTGATGATGTTCCCTAGCCAGGGAACGAAACGTTTGCAGCAAAAACTTCCAGCTCGGCGAACAGAACCACAACAACGGCCCTCACCTTACTCAGCAGCCTCCCGTGAAACACCTTATCAAAGGCCTTTTGGAAGTCTAGATTGATAACATCCTCTGGGTTTCCTTGGTCTAACCCACTTGTTACCTCTTCAAAGAATTCTAACAGGTTTGTCAGGCACGACCTCCCCTTACTGAATCCATGCTGACTTGTTCTAATCTGACCCTGCATTTCCAAGAGTTTAGAAATCTCACCTTAACGATGGATTCTAGAATTTTACCAACAACTGAGGTTAGGCGAATCGACCTATAATTTTCCATCTTTTGTCTTGATCCTTTCTTGAATTTAGGGGTTACAACAGCAATTTTCCAGTCATCTGGGACTTTCCCTGACTCCAGTGATTTTTGAAAGATCACAACCAACGCTTCTGTTATTTCCTCAGCCACCTCCCTCAGAACCCTAAGGGGGTCAGAACCCCAATGGGGCCAGGAGATTTATAAATTTTTAGACCTTTTTAGCTTATAAGCACTTTCTGTTTTGTAATGGCTACCATACTCAACTCTGTCCCTGATTCTCCTTAATTGTTGGGATATTACTCATGTTTTCCACTGTGAAGACTGATGCAAAGTACTTAAGTTCTTCAGCTATTTCCCATGACTAGACTTCCAGCATCAATTTGGAGTGGTCCAACTTTTGCCTCTCGATTGTTTGCTATGTATTGTAAGAAACTTTTACTATCATTTTTAATATTATTGGCTTGCCTACCTTCATATTTGATCCTTTCCTTCCTTATTTCTCTCTTTGTTATCCTCTGTTTTTATAGTTTTCCCAATCTTTTGATTCCTAAGTGCTCTTGGCCACTTTATAGGCTCTCTCTTTTTCTTTGATACATTTCCTGATACACTTCCTTTGTCAACCATGGCTGTCTAATTTTTTTCACTAAGTTGTAAATCCTTGGATGCTTAACTGCCAGTCTTGAACCCCCCGGAACCACGTCTCTGTGATCATAATCATTCACGATGATTTGTGCCGTCAATTCATCTACTTTGTTATGAATACTACGAGCCATCTACTTTGTTACGAATACTACAGGCATATTGGGCAGCCCACCACCTGTCATGTCTCTTTTTGGCCTTCTCTGGGCGGTTTTTCTTCTGGAATGATAAAGAGGCAGGTACTATAGAAAATGGAAGTAGATGACACTGTTGATATCTTTGTTACAGGTGGGAAGGTGTGCTGAGTGAGTGAGTAGGCTGTGCAAAGGCATGCAGGATTAGTGGTGCCCGTGGTTAGGGTGAGTAATAGTGAGTGAGGGAATGATTTGGAGATGCCGGTGTTGGACTGGGCTGTACAAAGTTAAAAATCACACAACACCAGGTTATAGTCCAACAGGTTTAGTTAGAAGCACACTAACTTTCGGAGCGACGCTCCTTCATTGGGTGATTGTGGATGGCTCAATCGTAACACAGAATTTATAGCAAGAATTTGCAGTGTGATGTAACTGAAATTATACATTGAAAAGTTGATTGTCTGTTAAGCCTTTTATCTGTTAGAATACAGTGATAGTTTCACTTCTTTCATGTGTAAATCACAAAACCCTTTTTTTAAAGTTGCATTCTTGGGTTAGCTGTTAACAATGGTACACATGAAAGAAGTGAAACTATCACTGTATTCTAACAGATGAAACGCTTAACAGACAATCAATTTTTCAATGTATAATTTCAGTTACATCACACTGCAAATTTTTGCTATAAATTCTGTGTTATGATCGAGCCCTCCACAATCACCTGATGATGGAGCGTCGCTCCGAAAGCTAGTGTGCTTCCAATTAAACCTGTTGGACTATAACCTGGTGTTGTGTGATTTTTAACTGAATAAGGGAATGTGTTGCAGGTAAGAATGTGAGTAGTTGAGCAGCGTGAGCCTTGGCAGGTACTGTGAGGGCAGCTCCAGCCAATATGTCAAGGTGGATAATGGCCTTTTAAAGTCTGCACTGCTGCTCTGTATGCAATTCTATCCTGGGATATTCCAAGAGTGGCAAGTTGTTCTAGGGAACAGTAGGTTATAAAATGGGGAATGGAAACAAACAAGAGGGACACCATAGGAGCAGGGTAGGTAGTTATCAAGGCAAATTTGGTAAGATACAGTGAGAAAACTTGTTTGTCCTCGCAGTGAAAAACTCTCTGAAATACTTGACACAACTGGCACTTAGCAAAAAATATGTAAGATTCAAGCTTTGAAGTTTCAAGTTTGTTAGACACAACAATATTGAATGCTCAGTTTTGTTTTTATTGCATAATAAATTATCTGGGCTTCAAATGAATTACACAAGTTCCTGTTTCAGTTTTGTTTTATAATGCCAATTTTAAATTCTGATTTGAAATCTCTCACTGCAAGTATTTGTAACTAAAAGAAAAGCCACAGATGCCTTGAAAAGCTGTAGTAAGCAACAGCATTTATCTGGCTTTGCAAAAGTCTCCTCGAAAATCTCCTTGGAAATTTCTGGATTTTTAAAAGAAAACCCTTCAGAACAATTTTCACATAGATGTTCTGAGGACTGTTGTTTTGATTTAGGAATCTATAACTTGCACATAAGTAAAAACAAATCAACTAAAGCATTGGAGAAATTCAAAGTTTTGAGCATTTAGATGTTTCTTCACATTTTACAACAATTGACCCAAAATGGAAAAGGCTGCTTTGAGTAGTGAGAATGCTGTTTCTCAAATTTTGATATAAAGTGAATTGAATCAATTTTTTTGGGAATGAATCCAGTTATATTTATATCGTGTAATGTGGCAGAGTCCACTAATACTATAAGTTACTTTTGAATTAGCTCACCTTAATACCATGGGGCAAAAGTTATTATGGTTCAACAAGATAAAGCGACTGCACACTTACGGAACTTTCTGTTTATAGATCAGATTTCCTAACATCTGCAGTACCATGCCTTGCTAATATTGTTCAGGATTTGATGTTTGCAAGACAAAAACAACTTAGTATTCACCCATTTTTATAATCTGCAATGAACCTTGTCAGAATACTTTACTCTTCTGAATGGATATCCAGTTTCTTCTGCTGTAACACGTATTTCTTCAATGTGAATTAGCTGTAATGCAACTGAAGATTTTACTTAAACGTTTCTTACCTGTACTGTCTATAACACGATTCTGTTTCTCTTAGTTTAAATGGCGCAGCTGTTGCACAATTTTCTTAACATGTGATTTCCCGAGAATAGAACTAACATGTTATATCAGAACCGACTGTACTGGAAATGGTTAGCCATACAAAGACAATACAGAACAACTAACTCCATTGCTGAAAGTAATTCAAAGCTGGCATCGTACATCGATATACTAATAACAAGATGTATTGGAAAAAGAGGCCAGAATTTGCTCAGTTGAATTTGGGGATAGTCGCTGAAATGAAAAATGATCCCATCCATTCAAGAAAAATGAAAGGGCATTGATTTAAAATAATGTGAGAAAAATCATTTCCACGTAGTAAGTAGGTACTGCGTGGAATGCATTGCCTGAGAATATGACAGAGGCAGGTTCAAGTGAGGCATTCAAGAGGTATTAGATGATTAGTTGGATAGAAATGGTATGCAGGGATATGGGAAAGGGAGCGGATCAATACTAGATAATAGATTTTTGAATAACCTAACAATACTGTTACATTACTCCAGCTCAGTGACATTTAAACTTATTGTTATATGTCGGTTGAAAATTAGCAGACTTTTTTTCTGAAATTTGATATAAAATGTATTTCCTGTGTGTGTGGACAGAAAATTACCAGCTTTCAAAAAAAATGCAAACTGCGGTAATGGTGTTTGGAAATAATAGGTTTAGTACAATAGCAGATTTATGTGATAGTTAAATGTATCATTGCAATATTACATTTGTGAATGACGTTGAATTCTCTTTTCTTAAAATATCCTTATGATAAGAGGGATATTGATCTACTTTGGAATTGCAGTTCTTCTGACCTGTTTGGTGGTAAAGGCAGTTGTATGGGAGGTAAAATTTAATGCAAAGAAATCTGAAGTGATAAAGTTTGTTTGGAAAAATGAAAGCTAGCAATATGTAAAAGATACAATTGTAAAAGAGCTGCCAAAGGAGAGCAACCTGGGTGAATGCACAAATAGTTGAATGTAGTAGGGAGGGAAAGTGATTATTTAGGCATAAAAGTTCTTCAGCTTTATAAATAGAGGTATGAAGTACAAAAGACATACACTATACTTAACCTTTGTAAAGCTTTGGTTTGGTTTTGGTTAGAGTGTTATGAGTACTGACTATCACACCTTAGGAAGGAAATCAAGGCATTAGAGAGAATATGGAAAACATCTGAGAATGGTTCAAATAATGGCAACTTCAGTTACATGGTAATAAACAGGTGGTGTTCTCCTGAAAAATGTAGTTGAGAGGAGATTTGATAGAGGTTCAAAAATAATGAATATCTGGAGAGATGGAACAAAGAGAAAATATTCCCTCTTTGGCAGAAGGATCAATGACCAGAGAATTTTGTCTTGATTTGAAGGTGTGCATACAATTGAGAACAGGAATGACAAAAGAACCAAAAGTTGACATGAAGAAAATTGGTTTTCATAGCAAGATCTGGAATGTACTGCCAGGGAATGTGGTGGATGTAGGTTCAGTGATGTTTATTGGGAAGAGAAAATTTGCAGGACTACAGGATAATAGCAAAAGTGGCCGCCACCTGTGCTGTAATCATTTATTATGCTATGATAAATGGATCTATAACTATGTAAAGTTTAAAAAAAAACCAAAGTACACCAAAAAGGAACAATGACACTACTGAGAGTGTACTATAGGCCACGAAACAGGCAAAAAGAAATGAAGAGCAAATATGTTGACAAATTACAAATATAAAAGTAACACTCTAATGATAATCGGGGTTTCAACTTTCCCAGCAATAACCTGGGTAATCGTCATGTGAAAATTTTAGAGGGAGTGTAGTTCTTAAAACGAATCCAGGAAAGCTTTTAAACCAGACAGAAGGCCCTACAAGAGGGATGGATGGTCGTGGACTTAATTTGGGTAATGAATCTGGGTTAGTCGTTGATGTATTAGTTTACAGACAATGATGTATCAATTTATAGACAATGGTCATATCTCTATTAGATTCAAGACTGGGCTAAAATCAGACTTCTAAACTGAAGACCAATTTTAATAACATCAGGTATGATGAGGGCAGACTGAACTGTGAGTAGAAATTTGTTGCGAAATCTGTGTCGGAGCAGTGAGACATATTCAAGATAGCAATAAGGGAGTACAGGACCAACATATTCTAACCAAGAGAATGTGTGGTATCAACAAATCCAGCAAACCCTAGATATTGAAAAAATACAAGATTGGATAGAGAGAAAAAGAGAGGCTTATGGCAGAGTCAAAACAGCAGAAGCCCTAGAGAAGTGCTGAATGTGCAAAGTGGAACTTAGAAAGGAAATTAGGAGAGCAAAAAGGGACATGAAAAGATAATAGCAGGCAAAATTAAGGAAGATCCCAAATTATCTGCTAAGTACATTAGGGTAAAAGGATAACTCGGGGGAAACAAGCAGGGCGTATGAATGAACACAGTGGTAATTTGTGCATGCAGCCAGAGGAAATAGCTAAGATTCTAAATGTATACTTTGTTTACGTGTTGACTAGGCAGAGGAACAATGTGGGTATAAAAATAAGAACAACTTAAAAAGAAATTTGCATAGTCAGAGAAGACATGCTGAGTGATTTGGAAGGTTTAGAACTAGATGAATATATCCCAGGCTGTTGAGAGAAGCATTGGAAGAAATCAGGGCACTGGCAATAATTTTCAGTCCCTTTCTGGCCACAAGAGATATGCCAGTGAACTGGAGGACAGTCAATCAATATCCTTCCACCATTCAAGAAAGGTGGAAGGGATAAAACCAGAAATTAAAGACCAGTCAGTCTAACCTTGGTGGTAGGGAAACTATTGAAAGCAATTCTAAGTGACAGAATTAATCTACACTTGGAAAGCAGGGATTAATCAGAAACAGTCATTGAGGAAAGGTCATATCTAACTGACTTGATTGAATTTTTTGAAGAGGTGATCAGGTGTGTAGACGAAGGTAATACATTGATGTAATCTACTTGGACTCCAGCAAGTCTTTTGATAAGGTCCTGCGTGAGAGACTGATAGCAAAGTTAAAGACCCATGGGATCCAAGGAAATTTGGTCAGTTGAATTCAGAAATTATTGAATGGCAAGAAGCTGAGGGTAAAAAATGAGGTCTGCAGATGCTGGAGATCACAGCTGCAAATGTGTTGCTGGTCAAAGCACAGCAGGTTAGGCAGCATCTCAGGAATGGAGAATTCGACGTTTCGAGCATAAGCCCTTCATCAGGAATAAGAGAGAGAGAGAGCCAAGCAGGCTGAGATAAAAGGTAGGGAGGAGGGACTAGGGGGAGGGGCGATGGAGGTGGGATAGGTGGAAGGAGGTCAAGGTGAGGGTGATAGGCCGGAGTGGGGTGGGGGCGGAGAGGTCAGGAAGAGGATTGCAGGTTAGGAGGGCGGTGCTGAGTTGAGGGAACCGACTGAGACAAGGTGGGGGGAGGGGAAATGAGGAAGCTGGAGAAATCTGAATTCATACCTTGTGGTTGGAGGGTTCCCAGGCGGAAGATGAGGCGCTCCTCCTCCAGCCGTCGTGTAGTTGTGTTCTGCCGGTGGAGGAGTCCAAGGACCTGCATGTCCTCGGTGGAGTGGGAGGGGGAGTTAAAGTGTTGAGCCACGGGGTGATTGGGTTGGTTGGTTCGGGCAGCCCAGAGGTGTTCTCTGAAGCGTTCCGCAAGTAAGCGGCCTGTCTCACCAATATAGAGGAGGCCACATCGGGTGCAGCGGATGCAATAGATGATGTGTGTGGAGGTACAGGTGAACTTGTGGCGGATATGGAAGGATCCCTTGGGGCCTTGGAGGGAAGTGAGTGTGGAGGTGTGGGCGCAAGTTTTACATTTCCTGCGGTTGCAGGGGAAGGTGCCGGGGGTGGAGGTTGGGTTGGTGGGAGGTGTGGATCTGACAAGGGAGTCACGAAGGGAGTGGTCCTTGCGGAATGCTGATAGGGGAGGGGAGGGAAATATATCCTTGGTGGTGGGGTCCGTTTGGAGGTGGCGGAAATGGCGGCGGATAATACGTTGTATGCGCAGGTTGGTGGGGTGGTAGGTGAGAACCAGTGGGGTTCTGTCTTGGTGGCGGTTGGAGGAGCGGGGCTCAAGGGCGGAGGAGCGGGAAGTGGAGGAGATGCGGTGGAGGGCATCGTCGATCACGTCTGGGGGGAATCTGCGGTCCTTGACGAAGGAGGCCATCTGGGCTGTGCGGTGTTGGAATTGGTCCTCCTGGGAGCAGATGCGGCGGAGACGAAGGAATTGGGAATATGGGATGGCGTTTTTACAGGGGGCAGGGTGGGAGGAGGTGTAGTCCAGGTAGCTGTGGGAGTCAGTCGGTTTATAATAGATGTCTGTGTTGAGTCGGTCGCCCGAGATAGAAATGGAAAGGTCTAGGAAGGGGAGGGAGGAGTCTGAGACAGTCCAGGTGAATTTCAGGTCGGGATGGAAGGTGTTAGTAAAGTTGATGAACTGTTCAACCTCCTCGTGGGAGCACGAGGCAGCGCCGATACAGTCATCGATGTAGCGGAGGAAAAGGTGGGGGGTGGTGCCAGTGTAGTTGCGGAAGATGGACTGTTCCACATATCCTACGAAGAGGCAGGCATAGCTGGGGCCCATGCGGGTGCCCATGGCAACTCCTTTAGTTTGGAGGAAGTGGGAGGATTGAAAAGAGAAGTTATTCAGGGTGAGGACCAGTTCAGTCAGTCGAAGGAGGGTGTCAGTGGAAGGGTACGGGTTGGTGCGGCGGGAAAGGAAGAAGCGGAGGGCTTTGAGTCCTTCGTGATGGGGGATGGAGGTGTACAGGGACTGGATGTCCATAGTGAAAATAAGGCGTTGGGGACCGGGGAAGCGAAAATCCTGGAGGAGGTGGAGGGCGTGGGTGGTGTCCCGAACGTAGGTGGGGAGTTCTTGGACTAAAGGGGACAGTACTGTGTCGAGGTATTGGGAGATGAGTTCGGTGGGGCAGGAGCAGGCTGAGACAATGGGTCGGCCGGGGCAGGCAGGTTTGTGGATTTTGGGCAGGAGGTAGAAACGGGCGGTGCGGGGTTGTGGGACTATGAGGTTGGAGGCGGTGGATGGGAGATCCCCTGAGGTGATGAGGTCCTGGATGGTCTGGGAGATGATGGTTTGGTGGTGGGAGGTGGGGTCGTGGTCAAGGGGGCGATAAGAGGAGGCGGCCGCGAGCTGGCGTTTGGCTTCAGCGGTGTACAGGTCAGTGCGCCAAACTACTACCGCGCCTCCCTTGTCTGCGGGTTTGATGGTGAGGTTGGGATTGGAGCGGAGGGAGCAGCCCTCCACTCCCTCCGCTCCAATCCCAACCTCACCATCAAACCCGCAGACAAGGGAGGCGCGGTAGTAGTTTGGCGCACTGACCTGTACACCGCTGAAGCCAAACGCCAGCTCGCGGACGCCTCCTCTTATCGCCCCCTTGACCACGACCCCACCTCCCACCACCAAACCATCATCTCCCAGACCATCCAGGACCTCATCACCTCAGGGGATCTCCCATCCACCGCCTCCAACCTCATAGTCCCACAACCCCGCACCGCCCGTTTCTACCTCCTGCCCAAAATCCACAAACCTGCCTGCCCCGGCCGACCCATTGTCTCAGCCTGCTCCTGCCCCACCGAACTCATCTCCCAATACCTCGACACGGTCCTGTCCCCTTTAGTCCAAGAACTCCCCACCTACGTTCGGGACACCACCCACGCCCTCCACCTCCTCCAGGATTTTCGCTTCCCCGGTCCCCAACACCTTATTTTCACTATGGACATCCAGTCCCTGTACACCTCCATCCCCCATCACGAAGGACTCAAAGCCCTCCGCTTCTTCCTTTCCCGCCGCACCAACCAGTACCCTTCCACTGACACCCTCCTTCGACTGACTGAACTGGTCCTCACCCTGAATAACTTCTCTTTTCAATCCTCCCACTTCCTCCAAACTAAAGGAGTTGCCATGGGCACCCGCATGGGCCCCAGCTATGCCTGCTTCTTCGTAGGATATGTGGAACAGTCCATCTTCCGCAACTACACTGGCACCACCCCCCACCTTTTCCTCCGCTACATCGATGACTGTATCGGCGCTGCCTCGTGCTCCCACGAGGAGGTTGAACAGTTCATCAACTTTACTAACACCTTCCATCCCGACCTGAAATTCACCTGGACTGTCTCAGACTCCTCCCTCCCCTTCCTAGACCTTTCCATTTCTATCTCGGGCGACCGACTCAACACAGACATCTATTATAAACCGACTGACTCCCACAGCTACCTGGACTACACCTCCTCCCACCCTGCCCCCTGTAAAAACGCCATCCCATATTCCCAATTCCTTCGTCTCCGCCGCATCTGCTCCCAGGAGGACCAATTCCAACACCGCACAGCCCAGATGGCCTCCTTCGTCAAGGACCGCAGATTCCCCCCAGACGTGATCGACGATGCCCTCCACCGCATCTCCTCCACTTCCCGCTCCTCCGCCCTTGAGCCCCGCTCCTCCAACCGCCACCAAGACAGAACCCCACTGGTTCTCACCTACCACCCCACCAACCTGCGCATACAACGTATTATCCGCCGCCATTTCCGCCACCTCCAAACGGACCCCACCACCACGGATATATTTCCCTCCCCTCCCCTATCAGCGTTCCGCAAGGACCACTCCCTTCGTGACTCCCTTGTCAGATCCACACCCCCCACCAACCCAACCTCCACCCCCGGCACCTTCCCCTGCAACCGCAGGAAATGTAAAACTTGCGCCCACACCTCCACACTCACTTCCCTCCAAGGCCCCAAGGGATCCTTCCATATCCGCCACAAGTTCACCTGTACCTCCACACACATCATCTATTGCATCCGCTGCACCCGATGTGGCCTCCTCTATATTGGTGAGACAGGCCGCTTACTTGCGGAACGCTTCAGAGAACACCTCTGGGCCGCCCGAACCAACCAACCCAATCACCCCGTGGCTCAACACTTTAACTCCCCCTCCCACTCCACCGAGGACATGCAGGTCCTTGGACTCCTCCACCGGCAGAACACAACTACACGACGGCTGGAGGAGGAGCGCCTCATCTTCCGCCTGGGAACCCTCCAACCACAAGGTATGAATTCAGATTTCTCCAGCTTCCTCATTTCCCCTCCCCCCACCTTGTCTCAGTCGGTTCCCTCAACTCAGCACCGCCCTCCTAACCTGCAATCCTCTTCCTGACCTCTCCGCCCCCACCCCACTCCGGCCTATCACCCTCACCTTGACCTCCTTCCACCTATCCCACCTCCATCGCCCCTCCCCCTAGTCCCTCCTCCCTACCTTTTATCTCAGCCTGCTTGGCTCTCTCTCTCTTATTCCTGATGAAGGGCTTATGCTCGAAACGTCGAATTCTCTATTCCTGAGATGCTGCCTAACCTGCTGTGCTTTGACCAGCAACACATTTGCAGCAGAAGAAGCTGAGGGTGATGATTGAGGGTGTTTTTGTGACCGGAAGGCTGTGTCGAGTTGGACTTCACAGGGATTCATGTTGGGACCATTGCTGTTTGTAGTTTATGTAAATAATTTACACCTGAATGTAGGTGGATTGATCCATAATATATATCATGGATGATATGGAAATAGATGGCTTGATAAATAGTGAGACGATATCCTTAAATTACAGGAGGATATAAGTGGGTTGGTTAAATGGGCTGAAGAATGGCATTGAAATTCAAACCATATAAATGTGAGATGTTGCACTTGGGCAGTACAAGTGAGTATGGGAATACATAATTGAATGGTAGGACCTTGGGAACCACTGAGGATCAAAGGGATCGTGGTGTGTATGTCCACCAATTCAGTAAGGTAGTGGAACAGATACAGTAGTTAAGAAGGCATCTGGGATATTTGCTTTTATTAGCCAAGGTATAGCTTGTAAGAGCAGTGAGATTATGCTGGAACTGTATATAACATTAGTTAGGCCACAACTAAAGTATTATGGTTCAATTCTGGGGTGTGATTGCACTGAGGAAGGTGCAGAGGAGATTCGTCAAGTTCTTGTCTGGGCTGGAGGTATTTAGTTATAAAGAGAGATTGGATTGGCTGGGTTTGTTTTTTTATTGGAATAGAGGAGACTGAGGGGGTAACATGTATGGAAATTTGAGGGGCATTGACAGGAAGAAATTTTCCCCTTTGGTGGAGGGAATCATCAACCACGGGGCATAGATTTAAATTAAAGAGCAGGAGGTTTAGAGGGGATGTGAGGTGAAGGTGTTTTCACACATTGAAAGATGGGAATCTGGAAATCATCTGTCCGAGAGGTAGGAGCAGAAACCCTTACCTTTGAAGAAGTATTTAGATGTGCGCTTGTGCATATGCTGGGTAATGCGAAAAGAATACAGGCTGTTCTGCCATAATGTGCATTTTGTTAATGTGAATCCGCTATTACGCAGTTGCCAAATTATGGACACTTTCTAAAGCACAAACGTTTAAAGCGTGTGTTGGCTGTAATGCGATTGCACTGCCAACATTTAAAGCTCTGTTTCTAAAGTGCAATTTTTCTGTAGTACAGGGTTGTACAAGAATGCAACCATCGTGCTACAGAAGAACTATCTTGTAGTTAGGTGGTTGTGTTTGATTTGGTGGACTGAAGGGCCTTTTTGTATACTATAGACCTGTATGGTTCTGAGACATATTCAAAATTTGACTTTGTTTTGTTTCTGACATGTGACTAGTTTTTAATAATAATTTCCAATTGCTTAAAGTAAACTGGGATGGTGATGAGCAGCCACTGGAGGGGGCTGCTGCAAAATAATTTGCTCTATGTGTTGCACGTGGAAGAAAATATGATATACACCAAAACCAAATATCTCTGTAATGGCTCTCTTCATAAGATGTGTATTGAATACCTGAGAGAGAATGGATGTGGTGACTTGCAGTCATGCTGTAACACAGCAACTGTGGCTTCAAAAGGATTTGTGGTTGATATTGACCCAAATGCCTGATGTCAGTCCTCATCATTACCAGCAAATTTTATTGACATTTGTTGAGTTAGGGAGTGAAAGAAAAATCTGACAGCTGGTTTAAAAGTTGTTTTTTTAAAAAATGCTGGTGTTACACAGAATAGCAAGGTTGTATTCTGTCCTGCCTGAAAAGTATGTTGCTTCAAACTGAGAGGGTGAGCCCAAGTTGAGATTCCTGCTTCCAATGACACAGGTGCAGAAAATTGCCCTACACTAAAATTTGGTTTATGAGAATAGGATATATGCAATGGTATCAAACTGCAAATGCACAGATGCAACTGCTTCCCACCCTGCTCAGGCAATCTGATGTCATTTTCTCTTAGCTGGTCAAGATGCAATTTTTAATTTCTCTGGATCTCAAATTCTGTCCGTATTAGGCTGCCCTGCATAATCCTTTGAGAAGCCAAGATCTTACAAATTTAGCAGTGCTAAGTTCAAGATGAGCAGCACTGGTTTTGATTAGTAGCTATGTTGCTAATGAACTAATTCTGTTGTGTTAAGAGTTTTCTCTGAATTGTACAGTTATTTCTTCAGTTCTCCTCAGATTAGTATTAAATCTTGTATCGGAGTTTATGTAAATTAAATTTATATTATTGCAAGTTAAATTTATCCATCCTTGCATTAGTTTAAAAAAACATTACTCGAGGTGCTGCTCTCACTCATCAAACCAGTTGCAACCCAGGGATAATTTAATAAAAAAAACTGGGAGTTTATGTTAATTGCAAAATTTAGACATGAGTGCAAGGAATATATTTTAAAATAAAAACAAAAACAGATTTAGTCCATTGGTTGTATTTGATTTTGATCTCTAGCATGGGGTGGCATGGTGGTTCAGAGGTTAGCATTGTTGCCTCACAGTGCCAGGGACCTGAGTTCAATTCCAGCCTTGGGCAGCTGTCTGTGTGGAGTTTGCAAACACTTTGTGTCTGTGTGAGTTTCCTCTGGACGCTCTGGTTTCCCCCCTCAGTCCAAAGATGTGAAGGTTAGGTGGATTGGCCATGCTAAAACGTCTATAGTAACAGAGTCATACATAGACCCTTTGGTCCAACCATTCCATGCCGAACTAAATTATCCATTAACTAAACTATAATCCAAACTAAATTAATTCCACCTGCCTGCTCCTGCCCCACATCCCTCCAAACCTTTCCTATTCATGTACCCATCCAAATGTCTTTTAAATGTTGTAATTGTACCCACATCTTCAGGAAAGTCATTCCACACAGGAACCACCCTCTGTGTAATAAAAAAATGCCCGTATGTTTTTTTGTATCTTTCTCCTCTCACCTTAAAAGCGTTTCCCCTGTCTTGAAATTCCCCATCCCAGGGAAAAAACAACAATCATTAACTTTATCTGTACCCCTCATTATTTTATAAGCTTCTTTAAGATCGCCTCTCAGCTTCCTATGCTCCAGTGAAAGAACTCCCAGTCTATCCAACCTTTCTTTGTAACTCAAACCTTCCACACCCAGGAACATCCTTGTAAAACTCTTCTGAACCCTCTCCTGCTTCTTATAACTGTGCAATCAGAACTGGACACAGTTATCAAGGAGAGGCCCCACTAATGACCTGTACAATCTCAACATGACTTCCCTACCCCTATACTCAAAGGACTGAGCGATCAAGGCAAGCATGCTAAACATCTTTTTAACCACTCTCGCTAAATGTGATGCAAAATTCAAAGAATGAGGTACCTTAACCCCTAGGTGTGTCTGATCTACAACACTGCCTAAGGTCCTACCATTAATTGTATAAGCCCTATCCTTGTTTATTGCATCAAAATGCAATACCACTCATTTATCCAAATTGAACTTCATCTGCTATTTTTCAGCCCATTGATCCGTTTGATCAAGATCTCTTTGTAATCTTAGAAAACCTTCTTCATTGCCTATTCTCCCACCAATTTTGGTGTCATCTGCAAACTTACTAACCATGCCTTCTATATTCTTGTCTAAATTGTTTATATAAACAAACAAAAGAGAATCGAGAACCGACCGCTGTGAATCACCACTGGTGACAGGCATCCAGTCTGAGAAGCAATCTTCCACTGTCACTCTCTCGCTCCTGCTATTAAGCCAATTATTTATCCAATTGGGAAGTTCACCTTGAATTCCTTGTGATCTAACTTTGCTAATTAGTCTACCATATGAAACCTTGTTGAAGGTTTTACTAAGCTCCAAGTAAACAACTTTCACTGCCCTGCTCCCATCAACATGTTTGGTAACTATCTCAAAAAAACTCAATCAAGTTTGAAATACACTATTTCCTTGTGCAAAACCATGCTGACTTTCCCTAATTAGGTTTTGCCCCTCTAAATGTCCAGAAATCCTATCTTTTAAAATCACTTCCAAGAAATTACTCACAACTGATCAGACGCTCATGTCTACAGAATAGATTTTTAAATTAGATTCTCTACAGGGTGGAAACAGGCCCTTCAGCCCAACAAGTCCATACTGACCCTCCAAAGAGTACCCCCCCCCCCCCCCCCCCCGACTAATGCACCAAACACTATGGATAATTTAGCATGGCCAATTCACCTGATCTGCACATCTTTGGATTGTGGGAGGAAACCAGAGCACCCGGAGAAAACCCATGCAGACACAGGGAGAATGTGCACACTCCACACAGACAGTTGCCCGAGGCTGGAATCGAACGTGGGACCCTGGTGCTGTGAGGCAGCAGTGCTAACCACTGGTTCCCTGGTTTCTCCTTACAACCTTTTTTAAACAATGGTAAACATTATCCACCCTCTAGTCATGAGGCACTTCATAGTTATAGATGATGCAAATATTTCTGCAAAGGGCCTCGCAATTTCCTCCCTTGGTTCCCACAACAATCTGAGATACATTATCAGGTCCCAGACATTTATCCATTTGTCTCATACCATTAAAATTTGCCTTACTCCAATTAAAAATGAACTTTTATGGAAAGCTTACACTTTTCTATAACTATTTCAAAATTAATCAAATTACAATCACTTTTACTTTTTGTCATTTACATAAATGATTTGGATGCGAGCATAAGAGGTACAGTTAGTAAGTTTGCAGATGACACCAAAATTGGAGGTGTAGCGGACAGCGAAGAGGATTACAACAGGATCTGAACCAGTTGGGCCATTGGGCTGAGAAGTGGCAGATGGAGTTTGATTCAGATAAATGCGAGGTGCTGCATTTTGGAAAAATAAATCTTAGCAGGACTTATACACTTAATGGTAAGGTCCTAGGGAGTGTTGCTGAACAAAGAGACCTTGGAGTGCAGGTTCATAGCTCCTTGAAAGTGGTGACTGGTAGATAGGATAGTGAAAAAGTCGTTTGGTATGCTTTCCTTTATTGGTCAGAATATTGAGTACAGGAGTTGGGAGGTCATGTTGCAGCTGTACAGGACATTGGTTAGGCCACTGTTGGAATACTGCATGCAATTCTGGTCTCCTTCCTATGGGAAAGATGTTATGAAACTTGAAAGGGTTCAGAAAAGCATGTTGCCAGGGTTGGAGGATCTGAGCTACAGGGAGAGGCTGAACAGGCTGGGGCTGTTTTCCGTAGAGCATCAGAGGCTGAGGGATGACCTTAGAGGTTTACAAAATTATGAAGGGCATGGATAGGATAAATAGACAAAATCTTTTCCCTGGGGTGGGGGAGTCCAGAACTAGGGCGTAGGTTTAGGATGAGAGGGGAAGGATATAAAAGAGACCTAAGAGGCAACTGTTTCACGCAGAGGGTGGTATGTGTATGGAATGAGCTGCCAGACGATGTGGTGGAGGCTGGTACAATTACAACATTTAAGAGGCATTTGGATGGGCATATAAATAGGAAAGGTTTGGTGGGACATGGGCCTGGTGCTGGCAGGTGGAACTAGATTGGGTTGGGATATCTGGTCGGTATGGACGGGTTGGACCGAAGGGTCTGTTTCCATGCTGTACATCTCTATGACTCTATGACCCAAAGTGTTCCCAATGTTTACATCAGTCATCTGCCCTGCATTATTGCCCAAAAGAAGATCTAGTTTTTCTCCTTCTCTCGTAGCAGCATCCACGTACTGATAAAGAAAAATATTTGAACACATTTGACAAATTCTTCACCAGCCAAACCTTTAGCTCTATAGCATTCCCAGGACAATTGAGGATTGATTTTAACTTATGAAACCTAGAGACTCATATTTGACATTAAAAGGCTCTGCAGGAATAACCAGTTACATGTTTATGCACAAATGTAATATTGGAACATCAATTGGTAACCTTACTTCTCTCCCCGAGCCAAACTACTTTAATTCTTCCAACTACTTACTGGCTTCAGTTGCTGAGATAAAGTATTGAGTAGCACAGTTGTTCTGGATGACCATTCTGTTTGTAGGCCTTGATAGCCTTATTAAAAAAAAGTGGGAAAATGCAGCATTACAGGGATTGTATAGGAGGATAATTCTGGGTGGGATGCTTTTCAGAGAATTGGTGTGGACTTGGGCCAAATGGCCTTATTCCACACTGGGGATTCAATGATTCATCTGCAGTTCTTCTGATTTTTTTTTTGTTTATATATTTTAAAAGCTTTTTAATGTCATTTTCTTGCAAGTTATTCAGAATCTATAATCTGTGTGACAATGTAACTAACAAATAACTTTCCAAAACATATAACTGGGATACTCAGAGGGGAGGAGTTGACACTGATTACAATTTTTTACATTTTGTGACAAGTCCATTTTCCGTTTTATTACTCAAACAGCACCAAACTACCACTCATTAATATAACATGAACAATATTTTAAAGTACATAGTAAAGGAAGAATTATGTTTGAAAATGATGTCACCTCATTAAGTACTCAATTGAATGTGACTGAGGAGTTGTAAAATGAGCCCAATTTGCGTCTGGACCAACAATTATGCCCAAAGAGGATAATATTCCTTTTCCCTCCTTGAGAGAAATCCAAAATCACTATTTAAAGGCAACAATAAATTACTTGGGCAAGGGACATTACCAATGCAATCCTGATGGTGGCAGCATGATATGTTTAGCTGACTACTTTGTTTTGAGATTCCTCACATGCAGATAACACAAAAATATGTTTAGGGCTGTTGTGGGCAACATTTTTGGAGCAGACATGATCGATAGTTAAGTATAAAATCCACCCATTTCATGCTACTTCTTCAGACCAGTTGCTAAAGGTTTAATCATGATTCAAAACATTCTCTTATTTACTCCTATTAGTTGGCAAAAATAGCAAATTTATAGTTGATAAAATGCTGACAATTGAAAGAAGTTGTTTTGGGGAGAATATAGGTACAGAAGTTAGAGAAGTTTCTCAGTAAAAATGTTCATAATGTACTTGAATAAAATAATTTTTTAGGTAATCATGTATTTGTGCCACAAGTAATTGCAGCTTTAAATAATTTCCCATAGAAAGTATTTAAGGAGACTTCTATAAAATAGAGTTAAATACAGTTCCATAGTTGCACAGACACTACACAGCAGAAATATATTTTTCAATTCAGACTTGCTGAGTAACACCAAAGGAAGTACATTACTTGATATATGTTGAAAGAATTTGCATCCTTATCTAACATATTTGCTACATCATGAAGTCTCATGTTAGGCAGAATGTATGCTATTCTTACCCATTTTGGTATATATGAACATTCAAACATACAATTTAGATGCAGGAGAATTCCCTCACAAATTCTAACTTAACTAGCAATACTCATATCTTGTGAATGAATTTTTTTTAACAAAAACCCCTAAAAAATGAAACATTTTTGCCCTTTTGTATTGTCAGTTCTCTGGAAATCACTGTTGGAAGATAAATGCAAAATGTCAAGATGATTCCTCTAATTTTCCCAGATCTCAAGACTAACTATAGACTTATCAAAACAAAACCCTTCTCTCTTTCCATTCGTCTCCACTACACTAACTTCATATCACCCCAAATTGCAATTAAGTATTGCAGTTGGAAACTACGAGTTGCTAATTTGGTGAAGCTGCAACATAGCGAGGTAATCCACAACTCATGGCTCAGGTCTCATGGTTCAGTCCGACACGTACAGTGTTGATTGGTGGTGGCAATGAATCAACTAACAGGCGGAGGTGGAGGAGGGGCCACAGATATCCAGATTCTGTTAAGATCCCAGGTTATGGTTTTGCTGGATATGTCATATCCAAGCCTGAAATTGTTTTTAAATTTTTTTTTGATTTTAGCAAAATGGTCTTTCTCTGAAACACAAACCCTCAATAGGGTTTCTTTAAATGAAAAATAAAACAAATGAAATAGTGATAAAATAAAACAAAGCAAATTATTAAATATGACACAAAAGTAATGATTATGAAAAATAAAGTAAAATGTAAAACAATTAAACCCAAAAACACACCTTCATAGTACTCATATCTTCCTTTCCTCATCTTTAGGGTTTAATTTAACTCTGACTTTAATTTCAACTTGAGAATGTGCTAGTCTCTTCTTGGACCCTAGACTTTCTCAGCTTCAAATAACTCCTTTATCATTTTGACCAAACAGTTCTGTTTTGGAATTTTCAAACTTGGCTGTTTACACTAAGGTACCCTATTTCTTCATCATTCTAAATTATCTACTTTTGCCAACAGTAGCTATTTCATATCCAGCTTCAGCTCAGATTTTGCAAAACCAAACTGAAACAAAAAAGCTTAATTTTCAAGCCATGGATGTTTCCCTTCAGTCAAAAAACCCACAGTTACCAGAACCTGCTAAACTGAAAGCTGAATGCATGGCTATTTATGTGGTGCTGGAAAAGCGCAGCAGGCCAGGCAGCATCCGAGGAGCAGGAGAATCGACATTTCGGGCATAAGCCCCCCCTTCAGGAATGAGGCTGGTGTGCCAAGCGGGCTGAGATAAAAGGTGATGGTGGGGTGGAGGGAAATTGGGGGAAGGGTGCTGGGAATACGATAGGTGAAAGGAGGTGAGGGTGATAGGCAAGAGAGGTCGGGAAGAAGATTGCAGGTCAAGAGGGCGGTGCTGAATCCGAGGGTTGGGACTGAGATAAGGTGGGGCGAGGGGAAATGAGGAAGCTGGAGAAATCTACATTCATCCCGCGTGGTTGGAGGGTTCCTAGGCGGAAGATGAGGCGCTCTTCCTCCAGGCATCGTGTGGCCAGGGTCTGGCAATGGAGAAGGCCAAGGTGTCCTTGGTGGAGTGGGAGGGGGAGTTAAAGTGTTCAGCCACGGGGTGGTTGGGTTGGTTGGTGCAGGTGTCCCAGAGGTGTTCCCTGAAACGTTCCGCAAGTAGGCGGCTTGTCTCCCCAATATAGAGAAGACCACATCGGGTGCAGCGGATATAGTAAATGATGTGTGTGGAGCTGCAGGTGAATTTGCGACGGATATGGAAGGATCTATTGGGGCCTTGGAGGGAGATGAGGGGGGAGGTGTGGGCACAAGTTTTGCACTTCTTGCGGTTGCAGGGGAAGGTTTCAGGTGTGGAGGTTGGGTTGGTGGCGGGTGTGGACCTGACGAGGGAATCGCGGAGGAAGTGGTCTCTCCGTAACACTGATAGGGGTGGGGAGGGAAATATATCCTTGGTGGGGTCTGTTTGGAGGTGGCGGAAATGATGGAGGATGATACGCTGTATCTGGAGGTTAGTGGTGGAAGGTGAGGATCAGTGGGGTTCTGTCCTGGTGGCGATTGGAGGGGTGGGGTTCAAGGGCGGAGTTGCAGGAAGTGGAGGAGATGCGGTGGAGAGCATAGTCGACCACACTGGAGGGGAAATTACGGTCTTTGAAGAAGGAGGCCATTTGGGCTGTTCGGTGGTGGAATTGGTCCTCCTGGGAGCAGATGCGGCAAAGGCGAAGGAATTGGGAATATGGCGTTTTTACAGCGGGCAGGGTGGGAGGAGGTATAATTAGATTAGATTACTTACAGTGTGGAAACAGGCCCTTCGGCCCAACAAGTCCACACCGACCCGCCGAAGCGCAACCCACCCATACCCCTACATATACCCCTTACCTAACACTACGGGCAATTTAGCATGGCCAATTCACCTGACCCGCACATCTTTGGACTGTGGGAGGAAACCGGAGCACCCGGAGGAAACCCACGCAGACACGGGGAGTACGTGCAAACTCCACACAGTCAGTCGCCTGAGGCGGGAATCGAACCCAGGTCCCTGGCGCTGTGAGGCAGCAGTGCTAACCACTGTGCCACCGTGCCGCCCACATAATCTAGGTAGTCGGTCAGTTTGTAGTAAATGTCTGTGTTGAGTCGGTCGCCCAAGATAAAAGTGAAGAGGTCTCGGAAGGGGAGGGAGGAGTCTGAGATGGTCCAGGTAAATTTGAGGTCGGGGTGGAAGGTGTTACTAAAGTGAATGAACTATTCAACCTCCTCGTGGGAGCATGAGGTAGTGCCAATGCAATCATCGATGTAGAAGAAGAAAAGGTGGGGGATGGTGCCAGTGTAGCTGCGGAAGATGGACTATTCCACATATCTGATGAAGAGGCAGGCATAGCTGGGCCCATGCAGGTGCCCATGGCTACTCCTTTGGTTTGGAGAAGTGGGAGGATTGGAAGGAGAAGTTGTTAAGAGTGAGGACCAGTTCAGTCAGTCAAAGGAGGGTATCAGCGGAAGGGTACTGTTTGGGTCGGTGGGAGAGAAAGAAGTGGAAGGCTTGTAGGCCTTCGTGATGGCGGATGGAAGTGTAAAGGGACTGGATGTCCATCGTGAAGATAAGGCATTGGGGTTAGGGGAAGCGAAAATCATGGAGGAGGTGGAAGGTGTGGGTGATGTCCCCGAGCGTAGGTGGGGAGTTCTTGGACTAAGGGGGGTCAGGACAGTGTTGAGGTATGCAGAGATGAGTTCAGTGGGGCAGGAGCAGGCTGAGACAATGGGTTGGCCGGGGCAGTCGGGTTTGTGGATTTTGGGCAGGAGGTAAAAATGGTGACAGAGAGGCTTACAGGTTAATCATAAAATTCCTTCAGACATGCAACCCAAACACACATTTTACCTGCTCAAAGCAAAGTCTAAAACAAATAATATTAAACTGTAGATAAATCACATCACATATCATAAATTCTTAATGATGGAGGACCTAGCACATCAGTGCAAAAGATAAGGTCAAAACATTCGTAACTGTTTTAAGGCAGAAGTGCCATATGGATGATCTATCACTGCAATGACTATGTACTGTCATAAAGTTTCAGCTGTACCTCTGAAGGCCTGAGCCTTTGAATTACCTGTGAGTGAACCCAGGCTGCTCCAGGCCAGCTGCTACCCTGGCATCCACCTCCTAACGAGGCAAGTTGTCCAGGTATCATTGTCTGTAAAAATGCTCAGTTTGGTTTCTGTTACTCTCCCCACCAAACCGCCAGGTACCTTCGCCTGCAACAGGAAAAGATGCAAAATTTGCGGGTACACCACCTCCGCTCACCTCCATCCAGGGCCCCAAACAGTTCTTCCCGGTGAGACAGAGGTTCACTGCCTCTCTTCCAACCTAGTTTTTACTGCATCACGTGCTCCCGATGTGGTCTTCTCTACATCGGGGAGACCAAACGTAACCTTAGTGAATGGTTCACCAAGTATCTCAGCTGGATTTGCAGGGGCTGACCAGACCTCCCAGTCACCGCCAATTTTAACTCCCCTTCCCACTGTTTTTCCTACATGACCATGCTTGGTTGTCTCCATTGCTATAATGAACAACACTGCAAATAGGAGGAACAACAATTTACCTTCCACCTGGGCAGCCTAGAGCCCTGAGGACTCAACGTTGAGTTCTCCAATTTCAGATAACCTCCCTTCCCAGCCCCTCCCCTCCCCTTCCTTCCTCTCCTCCCTGCCACCAACCAGTTTCATTGCTCACAGTGATCAACCATATTGTACCCTTTATCTATCTTCACCTATCACCACTTCATCCCTCTGACCTCGCCACCCCCTTTATCGGCAGCTCCCCTTACACCCACCCCTAGTCCTGAAGAAGGCTCGTACCTGAAACGTCAACTTCTCCACCTCCGATGCTGCCTTACTTGCTGGGTTGTTCCAGCCTCCTGCCTGTCAACCATTTTCTCTGGCAGCCCATTCCATATGTGCACTGCTGTCTGCATGAAGAAGTTGCCTCTCAGGTCCTCCTTAAATCTTTCCCCTCTCACCTTTAACCTATGCCATTGAGTTTTCAATTCCACATCACTGGGAAAAAGACTACATGTACGTGCATTCATCCTATCTATGCCCCTCATGATTTTAGACACCTCAATAAGGTCCCCCCGCTCATTCTCCTATGTTCCAAGGAATAAAGTCCTGTCCTGGGCAACCTCTTCCTATAACTCAGGCTTATTAGTCCTGGTAACATCCTTCTAAATCATCTTTGCACTGTTTCCAGTTTAACTATGTCTTTCCCATACCGGGGTGACCAGAACTGTATACAATACTCCAAGTGCAGCCTCACCAATGACTTAGACAATTGTAACATGACCCAACTTCTAGTCTCAATCTCTTGACTGGTGAAGGCCAGCATACTAATAGCCTTCTTCATCACCCTGTCTACCTGTAAAGAACTATGCGCTTGTATTCATAGTCCCTCTGTTCCACCACACTCCTCAGGACCTTACCATTTATTGTATAAGTCTTACCTTGGTTTGACTTTCCAAATTACCATACCTCACACACTATTGAATTGCTTTTGCCAACTCTCCATTTCCCCATTTGATCAAGATTCCTCTGTAATCTTTGATAACCTTCCTTGCTATCAATGATATCTCCTAATTGTTTATCATCTGCACATTTACTAATCCTGCCTTGTACATGCACATCCAGATAATTTATGTAAATAACAAATAACGACAGTCGCAGTACCAACTCCTGTGGCACACCACTAGTCACAGGCCTCTAGTCCAAGGAACAACCCTTAGCCATCACCTTCTGCTTTTTACCATTGAGCCAATTTTGAATCCGATTTGCAAGCTCTCCCTGGATAATGTGACCTAATCTTCATAACTAGCCTACTGTGTGAGATCTTGCTAAAGTACTGACTGAAGTTCATATAGATAATGTCCCCTGCCCTATCCTCATCAATCCTCTTGGTTACCTCTTTAAAAAAAAAACTAATGTTCTGAGGATATGGCAGATGGTGAAACTTGAATTAAATAAAAATCTGGAACAAAAAGCTGGCCTAATTGTAACCATATAACCACTGCTGATTGTTGTAAAAAAACCCATTTGGCTCACTAATATCCTTTTAAGGAAGGAAATGGCGGCATGGTGGCACAGTGGTTAGCACTGCTGCCTCACAGCACCAGAGACCTGGGTTCAATTCCTGCCTCAGGTGACTGACTGTGTGGAGTTTGCACGTTCTCCCCGTGTCTGCGTGGGTTTCCTCCGGGTGCTCCGGTTTCCTCCCACAGTCCAAAGATGTGCGGGTCAGGTGAATTGGCCATGCTAAATTGCCCGTAGTGTTAGGTAAGGGGTAAATGTAGGGGTATGGGTGGGTTGCGCTTCGGCGGGTCGGTGTGGACTTGTTGGGCCGAAGGGCCTGTTTCCACACTGTAAGTAATCTAATCTAAAAAAAAAGAAATCTGCTGTCTGATATGGCTTATATGTGACTCCAGACTCTCAACAATGTCATTAACTTTCAACTGCCTCTGGTTGATTCAGAATGAGCAATAAATGCTGGCCTAGCAGGCGACACACACATCCCATAAAAGACTTGTTTAAAAAATAAAATCTCTCTTCTGGTTAAAGTTATACTTTGTGCAAAGGCTGATGGTGTGATTGTTGGAGACCAATAGTTTCAGCCCAGGACATTGCTACCAGAGTTTCACAAGGGATATCTTGGGTCTAACTATCTTCAGCTTCATCAATGATGTACATTCCAACTTACGGGTGGAAGTGGGAATGTTCACCAATGATTGCATGGTGTTTAGCACTATTAGAGATTCTGCCAGTACTGACAAAATGTGTACTCTAGTTTTGGTTGAAAAGTGGCAAGTAACAAATGAGCAAGTACCATCTTTGACACGTGACTGTTTCCCCTTGATTTTCCCATCTATAATGAAGAAGCTAGGTATTTGATTAAATATTCTTCACTTGATTGAATGAATGCAATTTTAACAGTACTTTAAAAGTTTCACACCACATGGAATCAAACAAAAAAACCCCAAAAGATCTGCAAAAAAACAAAAAAAAACTGTAGATGCTAGAAATCAAAAACAGAAATTACTGGAAAACTCAGAAACATTGGCAACCTCTGTGGAGAGAAATCAGAGTTACTGTTTTGAGTCCAGTGACCATGTTCAGAACTATTCTTCAATTTTTTATTTGATCTCTACACCATCACCACCTTAATTATTCACTTCTTCTATCACCAGCCAATGGCAGCAGTGTCTACAGTTGGAGATGCCCTGCAGCAACTTGCCAAGTGTTCTTAGATTGCACCTTTTAAACCTGCAGCACCGAATTGGATGGATAATAGCAGTAGGCATACATGAACTCAACTCTCTGCAAGTATCTGTTCCAGTCACACAATACCCCAACATGAAGAAATATCACCATTTGTTCAATGTCACTGGCTTAAAAATCTGGAATTCCTTTTCTTACAGTATTGAGGAGCCTGAATTAATGATCCTGACATGAATACACTAATTTTCCAGCTCACCCTACCTAGTTAAGTGAATTATTAGTCCAAAAGGCAGGATCATAGTTTTAGAGAGGCCAGGTACGAGATGAAGTCACCCTTGACACAGATCACAGGTAGCCAAAGGTGCTCCTGTGAGCTGAGATGTGTTGGATAAATGACCATCTTGGTACTCTAGTGCTTTGACCCAATTGTTTCTTACAGCCCTCTGGGCTGCACTCCTCCGCACCCCTTCCATCCACTCCCTATGCTCATACAGTAATTCAAACAGTTCTCCTGCATCCAGCCCCAAAGCATCCTTGTACCCGTTATGCCAATTTAGTGCCACTTCATCACTGTCCACCCACAACCATTTGCCCTTATACCTCTGTGTCAACTGGCCCAGTATCTACCATGGGCAGTCTTAAAGAATCGTGGTGAGATGAAATGAACTTCTAAGTATCCATTATAAATCTCACAAAAATATTCTTGTTTGTAAAAGCCCATTCAATTTATTTCAGAATATGTTGCCTGACTCTGGAACTGAGGAGCAACTGCATGCATGCACGTGGTTCCAGACCTCGTATGTTCTTTCGTTAGTCTGCACTGAGCTTGTCGACAGAATAGGTGTAACATTGAAATGAGAATCAGGGTTGGTGGGACAGACAAAGGACAATCCAATTCCTTCCCCCACCCAGCTGGATCTCTGTCCGATAAAAGGACAGGCCTTCTGGACCTGGGTACTGATCATTTTTTAAAGTCCCGATGTTTCCATGACTCAGCAAAAATCTATGGCTGAGTATTCTGACACAAGGCAGACTGTAGTAATTAAAGAAGATCGCTTACTACAACACACTCAACCACACTTGGAACGGGCAAAAAATCCTGTGACTTACCTGAGTTGCTCGCATCCCATTAGAGAACACAACAAATCTGTGTAGCATAGATGACAAATCATCGTTTTTACTTGTTCCAGATGATTTTAAACAAAATTTAAGTGCATGGCAAAAACCTCAATCAGCTGACAATGTGGTAGGTACAGGCGAGCTATAAAAGAGGTCCCTGGTTAAATGGAGAGGATTTTCATCACAGCTACCGCTTTGCTCTCAACTTCTCAGTCATTAACATAAGACATTTCGACAGCGAAGGCAAAATGGGGAGCAGAGTCTAGAGGTAGAAAGGTTTTGGATCCTGGAGGAAGCATGTTGTTGGCCCCTGGGTGGTACTGGGGCCAGGTGGGAACAAGTTGTGGCAAGTCCCAGGGCAGCGTGGTTAAGCTGTAAGGTCAGGTTCTTGGAGGGGGTCTAAGGGTTCTGCCGGAGTTAGAGCTGGTTGTGTATGAAAAGTCAGGTCTGTTTAATAGTCACTGAGGAGTTAGACAAGTTTTTAATAACGCAATCACTTTTCTTGAGTAACTACTCACTTAACTGAAGAATTCTCTGATTTAAATGGAGATTTTTGGAAGGCTTCAGGCATTGGGGAATTATACATTGGAATCTACAATTTGTTGGCACTTTCGTTTTGAGTGTGCAACGTCAAAGATTTAGTAGGGTCACCATGCACAACTCCGATTTACATTGCAGAGACAAATATTTGATCATTGGAAAGTTCAAGTCAATGATTCAAGTTGAAGTAGGCCAGCTTTTGTTTAAAAAGGTTAGAAACTAGTTTGATTTGAGATGTTACAGAAGGTTCCTTAAGAATAAAATTATTGAGCTAAAATCCAGATTTGAAGATGAAAGCAACTAGAGATTACTTATAAGAAAGAAGCCCCAGTTTGTCTTTATGGTATATAGCTGGATCCATTGTTTCAGTACCTTACTGCTAAAGAAAAGGTGTTAAAGCTTGATTCAGATCCAGCAGCTGTAATGGTTTCTGTGATTGCAATCATTTGTGTTTTCTTGTGCAGATATTCACCAGAAAAGCAGCTTGAAAGAGAGTGAAAGTACATTCCATGTTCTTCACTAGTTCTGTGGTCCATCACTTTGTGCCTGACTTTCCTTTGACTTATTCGTATTTGGTTTTCTGTATCCCTTTTCCATTTGTCCTTTCCTTGATCAGAACACCTCTCTGAGGGTAAGTTCCTCAGAGTCATTGCCTTCAAGTTCTGTGCCCCTAATTCTATAGTTTGAACTTTTTAAAAATTAATTTTTTAATAAAATATGGGCATCATTGGCTGGCTAGCACTTATTTCCCTTGAGAAGGTGACCGTGAACTGCCTTCTTGAACTACTGCAGTGTACCTACTGTGGGTTGACCTTCACTGCCCATTATTTTGATCCAGTGACACTGAAGGAGCAGCGATATATTTCCAAGGCAGGATGGTGAGTGCCTTGGAGGGGAACTTGCTGGTGATGATGTTCTCATGTATCTGTCGCTTCTAGATGGAAGTAGTTGTGGGTTTGGAAGGTGCCATTTGAGGATCTTGGGTAATTATCAGCAAAATATCCTGTAGATAGTAAACACTGATGCTGATGAGCGTCAGAGGTGGAGGACTGGATGCTTGTGGATGCCGCGCCAATCAAGTGGGCTGCTTTGTCCTGATGATTAGATTAGATTAGATTAGATTTACAGTGTGGAAACAGGCCCTTCGGCCCAACAAGTCCACACCGACCCGCCGAAGCGCAACCCACCCATACCCCTACATATACCCCTTACCTAACACTACGGGCAATTTAGCGTGACCAATTCACCTGACCCGCACATCTTTGGAGGGTGGGAGGAAACCGGAGCACCCGGAGGAAACCCACGCAGACACGGGGAGAACGTGCAAACTCCACACAGTCAGTCGCCTGAGGCGGGAATTGAACCCAGGTCCCTGGCGCTGTGAGGCAGCAGTGCTAACCACTGTGCCACCGTGATGTCAAACTTCTTGAGTGCTGTTGGAGCTGAACTCATCCAGGCAAGTGGGGAGTATTCTATCGCCCTTCTGACTTGTGCATTGCAGATGATGGACAGGCTTTGGAGAGTCAGGAGGCGAGTTGCTCACCACAGCATTCCTCACCTTTGGCCTGCTCTTGCAGCCACTTTGTTAATATGCTACTTCTTGTTGCATTTCAGGTCAGTGGTATCTCCCAGGCTGTTGATAGTGGAGGATTTGGTGATTGTAACAGTATTGAATGTCAAGGCATCATGGTTATGTTGTCTAACTTTGGTTATCGTCATAACCTCACATTTGTGTGATATTACTTTCCACTTGTCAACTCCAGTCTGGATATTGTCCTGATCATGTTGGCATTTGAATATGGACTGTATTATGGACCAGGCCAGACCCCCTAAAAACATTTTAAGAAGGTAGCCTAAATCCTAACTTTTTCTTATTTTATAGGCAGGTATGAAGTGGATATTCCAGATGTGACACAGCTGATCAAACCACTCCGCTTTAAGCAAAACAGAATTTATCTAAATGCTACAGTTGAACATGAACAAAAGAATACTGAATTTAGAATAGCTTAACTGTTGGAAAACTTAACTGACCTGATGCAGCAACTTAACTCAGGAGCTGTTCCAGTCCAGTTATATTGCCATAACCACACCCCATGGCAAAAAGGTAAATTGACACACAGATTCTTACAGGCAAGAGTTGGAATTCAGCTCTTTTGTCCAAAGAGATTTCAAAGAGAAAGTCAGTCAGGAATCATTTGCTAAAACTTGCATCCTTTCTGGACTCCAGCATCTTGTGACTGCCACAGCTAAACCAAACTAGAAAGAACCTGAACTGGGAGAACTGGCCGTTCCTCTGCCATTGTTAAACTAGGCCCTTCCTAGCCTTTACAACCTCTTTTAAAAAACAAACCCAAGGACTAAATAACTTTGTTAAAGTGACAGCATTGTCAGAACTGCTTCAGAATCTGAGGAGTTGCAAATAGTGCTAAACGTTGTGCCATCATCAATGAACATTCCCACTTCTGACCTTATGGTGGAGGGAAGGTCATTGATGAAGCAGCTGAAGATAGGTGGGCCTCGGACACTGCCCTGAAGAACTCCTATAGAAATGTTTGGAGCAAGGATGGTTGACCACCAACAATCATGACCATCTTCCTCTGTACCAAGTAGGACTCTGACCAATGGAGCATTTGTCCCTGTTGTCAGTTGATTACTATTTTGCTCAAGTTCCTTGATGCCCCACTTGGCTGAATGCAGTTTTGATGTCAAGGGTTGTGACTCTCACTTCACATCTGGAGTTCCGCTCTTTTGTCCATGTTTGAACCAAGGCTATAATGAGATCAAGAGCTGAGTGGCCCTGGTGGAAGTCTAACTGGGCATCCCTGAGCAGATTATTGCTGAGCAGGTGCTGTTTGATAACACTATTGATAACACGGTCCATCACTTTATGGATGACCAAGCGTAGGCTGGGGCAGTACTTGGCTGGGTTGGATTTGTTCTGCTTTTTATGTATAGGACCTATCTTGGCAATCTTGCATACTGTTGGGTAGTTGCCAGTGTTATAACTATACTGGAACAGTTTGGCTAAGGGAGCGGCAAGTTCTGGAGCACAAGTCTTCACTACTGTTGCTGGAATGCTGTCAGGGCCTGTAGCCTTTGCAGTATCCAATATCTCCAACCGTTCCTTGATATCATGTACAGTGAATTGAATTGACTCAAGACTGGCAGCACAGTGGCTCAGTGGTTAGCACTGTTGCCTCACAGCACCAGGGTCCCAGGTTCGATTCTGGCCTCGGGCAACTGTCTGTGTGGAGTTTGCACATTCTCCCTGTGTCTGTGTGGGTGTCCTCCCACAGTCCAAACATGTGCAGTTCAGGTGAGTTGGCCATGTTAAATTGCCCATAGTGTTAGGTGCATTAGTCAGAGGGAAATGGGTCTGGGTGGGTTACTCTTTGGAGGGTCAGTGTGGACTTGTTAGGCCGAAGGGCCTATTTCCACACTATAGGGAATCTAATCATCTCATTTAATCTTATAATCCTGGGGACCACTGGACGAGGCCAGAATGGATCATTCAATCCGTACTTCTAGCTGAAGATTACTGTGAATGCAAGTAATACTGTGGGTCTGGAGTCACATGTAGACCAGGTCAGGCGAGAATGGCAGATTTTTATCCCTGAAGAGTATTAGTGAACCAGACATTTTTCTGACTATCAACAATAGTTTAATGGTCATCAGTGGTTTCTTAATTCCAGATATTTTTTTCTGAATTCAAATTCCATCATCTGCTGTGGTAGGATTTGAATCTGAGTCCCCAGAACATTGGCTGAGTTTCTGGGATTAATAGTCAAATGATAATACCACTCGGCCACCACTTCTCCTAAAGTTTTTAAACGATTTGTCTAGATTGAGAAATAAAAGTTTTAAACTGCTTTATTCTGTATTTTTACCAAATATTGACTGCATCAAGTTTTTTTTTATCTTAAAAAATGTGATTGATTGCATGCAATGTATTACTTGCATTAGAAGAAATCACGCCTGTATATTCGATGTAAATGCATTTGAGGGTCCAGCATGCCAGTCAGAATTTGTTTTTATAGTGATAGCAATGGCAATATTTTTATCAAACTGGTTCTGAACACATTTATGCACAAGAACATGCATGTCTTAGATTGCATTACACAAAACAAATTATATAATGATCTATTGATTATAATTGATCCACAACATAGTACAGCTTGAGATAATGTTTCAATTTAATATTTGTTTGAAAATAAACCTTTTTGCATAAATTTGTTATCAAAAGAACTCTCAGCTATGATTTATCCAGGTTTTGGGGCTCAACTTAGCCATTACCTTTTAGCTGACACAATTAACTTTTCAAAAACCTCAGTTCAAGTGGCTCCCACTTTGACGTTTATTCAGGCAGAAAATATTTGTTTGCTTTGAAAGCATCATTGTGTTGCTCAGAACAAGAATCATTCTTACAGTCTCCATTTTGAGACAGAGACACAGTTCACTAGGATTTAAAACATGTCACTGTAACTGATATGGCCTGATGTGGCCTCAATCTTGCAAAATTGTGATGAGAAAAGACTTTTCCATACAGTGAGCAGTTAAGGTCTGGAATATACTCCATGGAAATATGTTGGAGGCAGATTGAATTGAGACATTCAAGAGGACACTGTTTCAATTTAAGTAATCATCCAATGTACAGGCTTAAAAGGGAAAGGTAAGAGATCGCCACTAAGTAAGAATGTTCAGAGAGTCAGTGCAGACACAGTGGTTCAAATGGTTTCCTAGAATGGAGCCCAGGATGAAATTTTGTTTGGTAGATCTTTTTTGTTAGTTTATGTGGCAATCATTTATTAAACATAGTCACACAAGGGCAAAGAGTTTTTTCAACAGAATAAAAAATTACTGAAAACACAAAAAAAAGAAAGTTCGAGCTATTTACATGTAGAATACAATCTGAAAGACCTTAAACATAAAGCAAACAAGATCTCATCCCATTTCGTCCCATTGCAGACACTCAAATGTAGAGAATGCATTTTTTCAGTTAAACTTTCCTCACCATCCCTTCCTGTGAACAGTGAAATCTTATTGCATGAATATTCAAAAACTGAAACTTCGAATTCTCAGCTTTTAATAAACCCGAAAGTTCAAACTAAACTTGCATTGTTGGGAAATTTCACAAATAAAACTATTACGTAGGTAATTTGCCGCAGGTTGGGATGCTTCAGCTGGAGTTCATCTGCTCCATCCTCTTTTTTTTTCCCAGTCTTGGTGTTTCTTTTTTTTTCTTATTCTCAGTCTCTTTGCGAATCTGGCAAGATGTCCTCTAGACCCAGTTCGACCTGTTGCGGTGTATCTGCAGGTCATGGCAATCTCTTGGCCCGGTCTCTGGGGGGCCCATGCCGATCTTTCAGCCTGCCATGGCAACGTCTTGGCCCGGTCTCAGCAGTCCATGGTGGTGTCTTAGCCCAGTATGGTGGTGCCTCAGCTCAGCTCAGTACCTCTGCATGCGAGTGGAATACTCAAGCATGTTCTGGAGTAAGCAGGAAGAAATTGGGGGAGGGAGGGTGGATGGGAGAGAGAGGAATGTCAGCTTCAGAGTAATGGCATCGCTGCCCAATGCAGGAAGAGTGAGTAGTGAGGGAGGTACTCAGTATCTGCAAGTGCATCGAGAACAAACAACTGAGGTCTCCTGTAGAGCTAGTTAAGCAGAGGTTTTATTAAAAACTGTAGAAATTTCCACTTTATTCCTTTATTTTTCGAATTTATTTTAAGAAGGACTTCAATATTAACTATTATCTTGTTTAGTTTTTTTTTTACTTATTCTGTGAAGGCAATGCTTAACTTTTATAGCTTTGCTTCTTTTACTAAAGTTTTTTTGTACCCTAGACACCTTTGAATCCAAGATGATGCCCTGTTGGCAACATTATACACTTTAAATGTACTTCTGTACTTGAGTACATTACAATAAAATCTAAATCTAAATCAGTTGAGTGTTCCTTGAATTGTCCTAAACTCCTTTGTAGGAGCAAAGCCATACTTGTGTGTGACCCCAGTCAGATCTCTTGATTTGCATTAAACGTTTAGTCTCCAGATTTCCTGAACTGAAATCAATCCTTGATTATTCATTTTACTAAAATCCAAACTCTAATGAAAGTGTCTCCTTAAAAACATTCTCATGTCCAAAACAGGAATTATTTTTAACACTAAATGTTACATTAACAGTACAGTTAGAAGATCCTTTATCCAAAATGTTCAGGACCAGCTGTTTTCAGAGTTCGGAACTTTTCAGTTTTCAGAATGTGACAGTTTAATGGTGAAATTTTTAAGAATCTTACTGGAGAAGCAGACTTCTAACTAAGAACATGCTTGGCCAGACCCCCTCCATCGCATCTGAGTGACACACATCGAGTGGTTGTTGATTTGGTGGCATTCACAGAGAAACCCCAGGCTTGTAGGTGCTTGGCCACACGCCCATGTCACATCTGAGTGACACACATCGAGTGGATGTAGGCTTGGGTTAACTGTTCGCTCGCCAAACAACCTTGATAATGAGAAAAAGACTTCACAAAAAACCTTCGGATTTTGGAGCTTCTCGGTTCTTGGATGTTTGGATAAAGGATCTTCTACCTGTATTACCATATTGGCACTCAACAAGAAATGAGTTTCATGGCAACCATAAAAAGGCAGCTGGTGTGCTGACTTTCATTAGCAGGGAAATTGAGTTTATGCTGCAGCTCTATAAAGCTCTAGTTAGACCACACTTGGAATATTGTGTTCCATTCTGATCACTTCATTATAGGAAGGATGTGGAAGCTTTACAGAGAGGGTGCAGAAAAGATTTACCTGGATGCTGTTTGGACTGGAGGGGCATGTCTTATGAAGAAAGCTTGAGAGAGCTAAGGATGAGAGATGACTTGATAGAGGTGTATTAAAATTGATTTAGTACATTAGCCTGTTTTCCCAAGACCCAAGTGACCTGTCATTGGAATTTCATGAGTTGCTCATAAAATTTTGTTATGATAATCTGATGGAACTACCACCAAGTGGAACTGTTTGTTCTTGTTGACTGGTATTTGAAGTGGTTTCGATTTTCTCATTAGTACTTGTCTTTCAAATAATGGCATTCAGTCATTTGATTCTGGTTCAGTTTCTGAGTTGGATGTTTGGTATAACTCTTACAATTTCAGATCCATTTATTGGACTCTGTTAAAGAAGTTGGGCTGAGCACACTGGCTGCATTCCCTTACTTTATCCTTTTTCCATTTACTTTTTTGAAAAGTATATACAATGATTTAATTTCCACGCCATTTCCCATTTTCATCAGCTTTTCCTCCACAATTTCATGGCTCTGAAATCTAGTCACAACACAGTCGAGAAATAATCAATAATATTCTTCAAGTAGCATCTTAGCTTTTTCTTTACTGGTTGTTCCACAGCCTCAGTGAAGTTTCTGAACTAGCTAATTCATTTTCCAAGAAAAGAAATATAATTCCTGCTATAGGGATTTGTTTCATTACTCTCAACTATATTTTCCCCATTCACTCAGTCACTTTTTAATCCAAGACTATATATTAGACTGATTTGTAACCTCATGTATGCCTGCAATCAATATTTATTTTTATCTTTTATTAACTCATTTAAAATAACAAATGTTATTATCAGTCAGTCTTAGTGACTGGCTTGCTGCATTGTCTCTCAGTGCCTTCATTCATTTACCTCGATTTGAAGTGTAAGGACGTGCCTCCCTGTGTGAGAGAAAACATTCAGAACCTCCAGTTGTCTTATTTTATTTAATTGAGAAAGAAATTTCTTGATTGTTCTGGGTCATTGTTTCTTTCTTAGTATGTTGTAAGGAACCACATTACTCTATTTCTTTTCCTGGTATCCTCTTTCCTGAGAATGTTCTTTTGGTCTTCCTACTACAGCAATCAGTCTGTCATTAAATTCAGAAATTAGCAATTAACATGCTCCAGTTTTAGAAGAATGTTTCTTTTTTTATATCTCTTTTTGGTTCTAGCCTTTTACTTTTATTACTTTTGTAATCCTTCTGATGTAGCCTAAAACTAGAACCTGTTCCACCAGCAGATGTTCTATTCCCCGCTTCCTTGTGAATTCCCATATAAACATCTCTTCTATTGTGTCTGTGAGAGAAATCTTAGGTATCTGCCAGAACTGCCCTTAATTTTAATACTTGATGCTTACCACAGCATGTTTTTAGGCTCGCAGGAATATTATTTCTGAATTACTCCATAACCATAAATTCCCTTGTGTTCTCAAAACTTGTCTCAAACTTCAGTGATCCAGACTGTTAATCCCACAGAATTTCATTTTGTCTTGGAAATTCTACAACTGGCTGAATGACTTACAAGAACATCGAACAGTACAGCATAGTATAGGTCTTTTGGCCCACGATGATGTGCTGAGCTAAGGTCAACCTTACCTACACACCCCTCAAATTACTGCTGTTCATGTGCTTGTCCAGCAGTCACTTAAATGTCCCTAATTTCTCTAACTGTACTACCACTGCTGGCAGTGCATTCCATGCATCCACCACTCTGTGTAAAGAACCTACTTCTGATATCTCCCCTATACCTTCCTCCAATCATCTTAAAATTATGATCCCTTGTGACAGCCATTTTTGCCCTGGGGAAATGTCTCTGGCTATCTACTCTATATATGTCTCTCATTACCTTGTATATCTCTATCAAGTCGTCTCCTCGTCCTCCTCTTCCTTGTCGTCCTCGTCCTCGTCCTCCTCGTCGTACGTCCTTCTCATACTCGTCCTCTTCCTCATCCTCATCTTCCTCGTAGTCCTCCCCCTCGTCCTCCTCCTCCTCGTCCTCGTCCTCCAAAGCCTGAGCTCACTCAACCTCTCTTCATAAGGCAAGCCCTCCAATCCAGGCATCCTGTTAAATCTCTTCCACATCATCTGTAATGCACCTACATCTTTGCTATAATGAGGTGACCAGAATTGGAGTGGTCTAACCAGGATTTATAGACCTGCAACAAAACCTTGTGGCTCTTAAACTCAATTCCCCTGTTAATGAAAGCTGAAACACCATACACCTTCTTAACAACCCTATCGACTTGGGTGGCAACTTTGAGGGATCTATGTACATGGACCCCAAGATCCCTGTCTTCCCCAACACTGCCACAAATCCTATCTTTAACCCTATATTCAGCATTCAAATTCAATCGTCCAAAATGAATCACTTCACCTTTATCCAGGTCGAACTCCATCTGCCACTTCTCAGCCCAGCTCTGCATCCTGTCAAAGTCTTGTAACCTGCAACAGCCCTTGACACTATCTACAACACCACTGACCTTTGTGTCATCAGCAAGCTTACTAACCCACCCTTTCACTTCTTCATCCAAGCCACTTATAAAAACTACTAAGAGCAGAGGCCCAAGCACACATCCCTGCAGGACTCCACTGGCCACCAACATGGAGGTGGAATGCTTACCATCCACTACCACTTGCTGTCTTCTTCAGCCAGCCGATTCTGTATCCAGATAGCCAAATTTCCCTGTATCCCATACCTCCTAACATTCTGAATGAGCCTACGACGAGGAAGCTTATCAAATGCCTTACTGAATCCATATACACCACATCCAACTGCTCGACCTTTGTCAACTTGTCTCGTCACATCCTCAAATAACTCAATAAGGCTTGTGAGGCATGCCTATCTTTAATCAAACTGTTTTACCAAATGGTCATAAATCCTGGATGTAGGTTTGTTTGCTGAGCTGGAAAGATTGTTTTCAGATATTTCATTACTATACTCGGTAACATCAATCAGTGAGGCTCTGGAGGAAGCTCATTGGTGATGTTACCTAGTATGGTGATGAAACGTCTGAAAACAAACCTTCCAGTTCAGCGAGCAAACCTAAATCAAGAACCTCAACGTGAGGTACAAATCTTCTCAAAATTCACTAGTCATAAATCCTATATGTCAGAATTCTTTCCAGTACCTTGTTTACCACAGACGTAAGACTAACTGGTCTGTAATTCCCAAGGATTTCCCTATTCGGTTTTTTGAACAGAAGAATGACATTCTCCTCCCTCCAATCATCCAGTACTATTCTCATGGAGAGTGAGGATGCAAACATCATCGCCAGAGGTGCAGCAACCTCATTCCTTTCTTTCTGTAGTAACTTTTGATACATCTGTACTGTCACTGGGGACTTATCTATCTTGATGTTTCTTAGAATTTCCCGCACATTCACTTTCTTAATGTTGATCTGTTCAAGCCTATTAACCTGGTCCACAGTGTTCTCACTATCAACAAGGTCCTTCTCTCTATTAAATACTGAAGCAAAAAAAAACTAATTTTCTACATTCCAGGGCATTAACGGGAATGGCTATGAAAATTATGGGTCCATTGGTTGTCAATTTCCAAACTTCTACAGATTCTGGAACATGTCTGGCAGGTTGGAGGGTGACAAATTTAACTGGGGATTAAAATAAAAGGAGAGAAGTAGAAAACCAATAATTAAATACTGGTCAGTCTACCATCAGTAGTGAGGAGAATACTGGCTCTATTATAAAAGCTGTGATATCAGGAAACTTAAAAAAACCCAGAATGATTACACAAAGTCAGCATGGGGTTATGAACGTGAAACATGTTTGATAAATCTAGTCGAGTTCTTTTAGGGTGTGACTGGTAGAAATGTTAAATGAGAATTATGTGGTTTATTTGGATTTTGAAGAAGTTTTTGATAGTGAATTGGTGAAAGTATCCTCTCATGGATTGAGAATTATTTCGCAGACAGGAAACAGAAGGTATAAATGGGTCTTTTTCAGAGTGGAACGTAAATGGGCTCAGTCCTTGGGTCCCAGCTATTTGCAACATAACAATTTTGATGAGGGAATGAACATATATTAAAGATGCCAATATCATAAAAATACATAGGAATGTGAGTGGTGAGGAAGAGTTTCAGAAGCTTCAAGGCTGTGTAGACAATTTGAATGAGTAGTCAGATGCAAGGTAACCTGAATAAGTTTCAAGTTGCATACCTGGGTAGAACACAAAGAATGGCAGAATACTATTTAAATGATAAATTGGAAAATGTTAATATGAAAGGGAACCTGGGTGTCCTTGTTTGCCACTCACAGAAAGCAAACATACAAGTGTATCTTGCATTTGGAAAGGCATATGGAATATTGCCTTTGATTGCAAGAGGATTTGGCTGCAGGAGCAAAGATGTCTATTTACAGCTGCCCAAACTTTGGTTAGATCATGCTTGGAGGATTGTGTATAATCTTGGTCTCCTTGATGCAGAAAATATGTACTTGCCACAGGTAGGATATAGCGAAGGTTCATCAGACAGATTCTTTTGTAAAACTTGAGAATTTTGACCCAATAACAGTGAGGAAATGATCTATTTCCAAGTTGGGATGGTGAGTGGTTGGAGAAGAACTTGCAGGCTGTGGTGTTCGCATGTAATCTGCATGTATTTGTCCTTCGAGGTGGAATTTCTGGAGTGGAAGGTTTGTCGTATAAAGAGAGATTGGGCCAACTAAATCTGTATTCACTGGAGTTTAGAAGGGTGAGATGAAACCTCATTGACACACATAATATTCTGATGGGCCTGGACAAACTGTAGGGATTGCTTCTTCCCTGGCTGACAGCTTAAGAATAAAGGGTCACAATTTCAGGAAATGTGTAAGGCTGTTTTGAACTGTGATGAGGAGAAATTTCTTCATAGAGATGGTGGGAAAGCTGATGAATTCTCTGCCACGGAAGGCCATGGAGGCTATAGCAGTGAATATATTTCAGAAAGAAATGGATATCTGTAGGCTGAAAGCATCATGAGGTGTGGAGAGAGTGGAAATAGGTCCTAGATCGCGAATTGGCCGCAATTAAATGGAGCAGCGGAACGGGCTAAGTGAGATGAATGGCTTACTTCTTCCATTTTGTGTGTTTCTACCTCTTCTTTCCATCTTCACTTTCAGCTCCTCTCAGGCCAACTCTTGGTTTCACTATTTCTTAAATTTCATTTCCTTTTCCGTTTTAAACATTTTTATTTTCAAGCCATTTGCCCTTTCTGTTCTTGCCTTTTCTATTGCTGTTTGTTTTTATTTCTGTAGGCAAAAGTGAGGACTGTGGATGCTGGAAACCAGAGTTTAGACCAGAGTGGTGCTGGAAAAGCATAGCAGGTCAGGCACCATCCAAGGAACAGGAAAATTGACGTTTCGAGCAAAAGCCCTTTTATTTCTGTCAATCTCAGTCAAGTTTTTAAAAAATTTCTAACTTAATTAATTCTAGTTGAGACAGTTTTAGGATTTCCCTCTTCTACATCTGAATGTTCGATTGTTACTTTCGGTACCTCTTCCCTATGACATTGTGTCTTTATTTTTATCTTTAATTTATCTGCTAACTTACTTATCGAGCCTTAATCATTTTTTAAAATTTAAGATCTACTGTTATGTCCTCTATTCTGAGAAATACCCAAGCATAATTCAAATTCACCTTGAAAATCCAATCTGCACTCGTGTTATGTTCAGCATGTCCATGAAACTGATTATTTAAAAGAAACACAGATCCCTCTTAACTTCAGTATGTTCAAATCCTGGAAAGAGTCCAGATTTGATAACATCCCATGTGAGAGCCTGGAATGAAATCTGGCTTGATAGGTTTTTTTTCATATTAATGTAGTTATCGTGCACTGAGACAAATTCACACAATGCTGAAGAGTTTCCTTTAAAAAGGAACAGATTCATTATGCCATGTACGCTGTCAACATATAGCACACCATTTGAAAGATTTTCAAACATGTAGGGAAACAAGGTCTCAACTGGACAAACAGGAGACTGGAAGGGCACAGCAAGCCAGGCACACCAGGAGGTGGAGAAGTCAACGTTTTGAGTATTAACCCTTCTTCAGGACTAGATGTGAGGGAAATTGGAGCTACAGATTAATAGAGAGGGGTGGAATGGGGAGAGTACTAGAATGGTGAGCTAGTGATCAGCAGACACAGGTAGTGGGTACGACATGGTAGTTAATGGGAGGGGTGTTCTTTTTTCCAGAGAGGTTGTAAATGACACAAACTCCGAACAGTCTTGTGTTGAAGGGTTTTGGGGCCGATGTGATATAGCTAACAGATACTGCCTCAGGAAGAATACTTTCAGGATTAAAAAAATCACACTTGTACAATGAAAGGGAAGTGGCCAGTTCTCCAAACTCAGCTTTTCTCTGGTTTGGTGTGGTTTTTAGCAGTAGTGTGGAAAAAGCTGCTGTATCCTGTAACAATTTGTGTTTTATTTTACATTTGTGCTAAGCAGTTTTTATGGAGATTGTTACAATTATTTGGAACAACATCATTAAGTTGGGATGATCTGTTGTGTTTTCAGATTAATTTATTCGGTATTTTGTTTTCTGTTGTTTGTATTTCGTTCATAAATCTTGTAAATAAATTCTGTTTTGTTTAAAACTAAGTGGTTTGACAAGCGGCATCTCTTCCTGGAATATCCACTTTACACCTGCTTAAAAGAACTAGCAGAGTTAGGGTCTGGGTGACCTTCTTGAAATGTTTTGAGGGTTCTGGCCTGTTTCATAACAGTTGCTTGAAGGAAGGGTGGGTAGGTAGAATGGAAGGGGGGAGGCAGGGCTGAAAAGGGAGCTGGCTGATGGGTGGGATGGCTATTTGAGATTAGAGAAATTGATGTTAAGTCCTTCGGGCTGTAGACTGCCCAGGTGGTCTGATTCTGGCTGTCGGACAGAAAGCAGAGAGTGGGATAAAAGAATCTTTTCTCAGGATGGCAGCCAGTGACAAGTGGTGTTCTGCAAAGGTCAGTGTTGGGACCACAACTTTACACTTTATGCATAATGATTGCAATGAAGGAACTGAGGGCATTATGGCTAAGTTTTCAGATGATACAAAGATAGGTAGAGGGACAGGTGGTATTGACGAGGCAAGGAGGCTGTAGAAGGATTTGGATAGCTTAGGAGAGTGTGCAACGAAATAGCAGATGGAGTACAACATGGGAAAGTGTGAAGTCATGCACTTTTCTAAGAAGAATAGAAGCATGGACTAGTTTCTAAATGGGGAGAAAATTCAGAGGTCTGCAGAGACTTGAGATTTCTAGTCCAGGATTCTCTCCAGGTGAACTTGCATGTTGCGTCAGTAGTTAGGAATGCAAATGCAATGTTGGCATTTATTTTGAGAGAACTTGAACATGAAAACAGGGATGTACTTCTGAGGTTCTATAATGCTTTGATCAGACCACATTTGGAGTATTGTACGCAGCTTTGGGCCCCATATTTCAGGAAGGATGTACTGGCCCTGGAGTGTGTTCAGAAGAGGTCCATAAGAATTGAGCCCAGGAATGAAAAGTTTAACGTTTGAGGACTACTTGATGGAGTTTAGGAGGATGAGGGGAAATATAATTGAAACTTAGAGAATACTGAATGGCTTGGACAGAGTGAATGTTGGAAAGATGTTTCCATTGGTAGGAGATTCTAGGATCCTAGAACCTTCGAGTAAAGTGAAGTCCTTTCAGAACGGAGTTAAGGAGAAACTTCTTCAGCCAGAGAGCGGTGAATCTATAGAATTCCTTGCCACAGAAGGTTGTGGAGGCCTTGTCATTGAGTATATTTAAGACTGAGATAGATATTTTGATTGTCAAGGGTTACCAGGAGGAAGGGGGAGAATGAGGTTGAGAAACTTATCAGAGTTGAGAGTGTGTTGCTGGAAAAGCACAGCAGGTCAGTCTGTCTCCTGAGAAACTTACAAGCCATGATTGAATGGCGGAGCTGACTTAATGAGCTGAATGGCCTAATTTCTGCTCCTATGTCTTATGGATTCACTGCGACAATGGTGGAGGCAGAGGATGGACATGTTGGAGGGAGAGTGGGAGGGGGAATTGAAATAGGTGGTGACCGCAGGTTCAGGCTGGCTTTTTCGGGCCAGGCGAGAGTGCTTGGCGAAGCGGTCACCTCATGTACATTTAGCCTCGTCGATGTAGAGAAGACTGCCTCTATTTCAGACACTAACTACTCTCCAATCAACACACCGATTCTGATCTACACCTCGCAGCTAGCCAGCACACTTTCCTTCCTCATCTGTCCACCCCCACAATACATTCAAGATCTCCACATCTCTTCCCTCCACTCTACCTCCATTCCTCTGCATCCCTCCCCATGTCCAATCCTCCATCCCACTCCCCAGCCCATCACCTTCTCACTCTCCTTATTCTTCAACAACTGCTCTTAGCACACTGTGTCCATCCCTCATCCATCGCATGCAACTGCCATTCACCCCTCCCATCCTTTAGCCTCCTCAAGATCCCTCCAAAGTCCTAACCCTGAATCTTGCTGCACATTCACCATCCCACTGATCTCGAACTCTGGGGCCAAATGGACTGCCCTCAGTAAAGTGCTCATGTTCATGCCCGTCCATCCCTGCCATGATGTGGAGCTCTTCTTCCTCTGCCCTTGTGCTGCCATCTTTGATAAAGATTCCCAAGCACTACCCGAGGACCCTTCTCCCACCTTCAAACTTCCTATTCCTCTTGCACATCCTCTCAAGCCTCTTTTTCGCCCTGGAAGTCTTTATTGCTGACTGCTGATGTAACATCAACTGCCTCAATTTCTCCACACTGCTCACCCACAGCAACCTGTACAGCATTCCACACTCTCTGCACTAATCCCCATTTCTCTATGAAACCCACTGACAAAGGTGGGGCTATGGTTGTTTGGAGATCAGACCCCTCTGTTGCAGAGGTTGAATGCCAGCTGTCTGCACCACATCCTACCTCCCCTTGACCTTGACCCCACCATTGCCCATCAAGTCAGCATCTCTCTCACTGTCCATGACCTCATCACCTCCAACCCCATAATCCCCTCAGACTCCGCACTGCCCAGTTCCAACAGCTTCCCAAGATCCACACGCCCATTTACCTCATCCACCTATTGTCTCCACATGCTCTTGCCCACATAACTCATTTCTTCATACCTCAACTCCATTCTCTTTCCTTTAGTCTAGTTATTTGCCATCTACATCCGGGACACAAGCCACACCCTCCACCTCTTTGGAAGCTTCCAGTTCCCTGGCCTCCGTTCTTCTTCTTCACTATGGACGTGCAGTCCTTCTCTACATCTACACTCCACAGTGATGACCTGCAAGACCTCAGTTTTTTCCTCTCCAACAGACCCAACCAGTCACCCATCCCCGAACACCACCACCAGCAATACCCTCTTCTGCCTTGCCAATTTAGTCCTCACCCTCAATAACATTTCTTTCAATTCTTTCCACTTTCTTTAAATCTAGGGGGTGGCCATGGGCACTCAACATGGGCCCCGGCTACACCTGCCTCTTTGTCAGTTACGTTGAACAGTCCTTCCTCAGTATGTTGAAAAGTGTGGCGCTGGAAAAACGCAGCAGGCCAGGCAGCATCCGAGGAGCAGGAGAATCGACATTTCGGATATAAGCCCTTCTTCAGGAATGAGGCTGGTGTGCCAAGCGGGCTGAGAAAAAGGTGATGGTGGGTGGGGGTGGATTTGAGGGAGGGGCGCTGGGAATACGATAGGTGGAAGGAGGTGAGGGTGATAGGCCGGGAGGTCGGGAAGAAGATTACAGGTCAAGAGGGCGGTGCTGAATCCGGGAGTTGGGACTGAGATAAGGTGGGGGGAGAGAAAATGAGGAAGCTGGAGAAATCTACATTCATCCCGTGTGGTTGGAGGGTTCCTAGGCGGAAGATGAGGCGCTCTTCCTCTGGGCGTCGCATGGCCAGTGACTGGCGATGGAGGAGGCCAAGGACCTGCATGTCCTTGGCGGAGTGGGAGTTAAAGTGTTCAGCCATGGAACGGTTGGTTTGGTTGGTGTGGGTGTCCCAGCGTCGTTTCCTGAAACGTTCAACAAGTAGGTGGCCAGTCTTCCCAATGTAGAGGAGACCACATCGGGTGCAGCGGATACAGTAAATGATATGTGTGGAGGTGCAGGTGAATTTGAGTATTTTCCGTAGTATTTACCGTGGTAAAGCGCATGGAAGGTATAGAATGTAGAGAAATAAGTGGCGATATCTTGAAAAATGTCCATATTACAGAGGAGGAAGTGCTGGATGTCTTGAAACGCCTAAAAGTGGATGAATCCACAGGACCTGATTAGGTGTACCCTAGAACTCTGTGGGAAGCTCTGGAAGTGATTAATGGGCCTCTTGCTGTGATATTTGTGTCACCGATAATCATAAGTGAAATGCTCGAACTATGGATGTCGGCTAACATGGTGTCACTGTTTAAGAAGGGTGGTAAGGACAAGCCAGGGAACCATAGACCAGTGAGCCTGACGTCGTTGGTGGGCAAGTTGTTGGAGGGAATTCTGAGGGATAGGACGTACATGTATTTGGAAAGCTGAAAATGTGTTGCTGGTTAAAGCGCAGCAGGTCAGGCAGCATCCAAGGAACAGGAAATTCGATGTTTCGGGCATAAGCCCCCGATGAAGGGCTTATGCCCGAGACGTCAAATTTCCTGTTTCTTGGATACTGCCTGACCTGCTGCGCTTTAACCAGCAACACATTTTCAGCTCTGATCTCCAGCATCCGCAGACATCACTTTTACTCGAAGTATTTGGAAAGGCAAGGACTGATTACGGATAGTCAGCATAGCTTTGTGCGTGGGAAATCATGTCTCTCAAACTTGATAAAGTTTTTTGAAGAAGTAACAAAGAGAATTGATGAGGGCAGAGCGGTAGATGTGATCTATATGGACATCAGTAAGGCGTTCGACAAGGTTCCCCTGGTAGACTGGTTAACAAGGTTAGATCTCATTGGATACATGGAGAACTGGCTCAAATGTACAAGACAGAGGGTGGTAGTGGAGGTAGTTTTTCAGACTGGAGGCCTGTGACCATTGGAGTGCCACAAGGATTGGTGCTGGGTCCTCTACTTTTCATCATTTATGTAAATGATTTGAATGTGAACAGAAGAGGTTTAGTTAGTAAGTTTGCAGATGACACCAAAATTGGAGGTGTACTGGACAGCAAAGAAGGTTGCTTCAGATTGCAATGGGATTTTGATCAGATGGGCTGAGAAGTGGCAGATGGAGTTTAATTTAGATAAATGTGAGATGCTACACTTTGGGAAAGCAAATCTTAGCAGGACTTATACACTTAATGGTAAGGTTCTGGGGAGTGTTGCTGAACAAAGAGACTTTGGAGTGCAGGTTCATAACTTCTTGAAAGTGGAGTCACACGTAGATAGGATAGTGAAGAAGGTGTTTGGTATGCTTTGCTTTATTGGTCAGAGTATTGAGTACAGGAGTTGGGAAATCATGTTGCGGCTGTACAAGACATTGGTTTTCGAATATTGAGTGCAGATCTGGTCTCCTTCCTCAGGGTTCAGAAAAGATTTACAAGGATGTTGCCAGGGTGGAGGATTTGAGCTATAAGGAGAGGTTGAATGGGTTGAGGCTGTTTTTCCTGGAATGTTGGAGGCTGAGGGGTGACCTTTATAGAGGTTTATAAAATCATGAGGGGCATGGATAGGATAAATAGACAAAGTCTCTTCCTTGCGATGGAGGAGTCCAGAACTAGAGGGCATAGGTTTAGGGTGAGAGGGGAAAGATATAAAAGAGACCTGAAGGGCAACTTTTTCATTCAGAGGGTGGTACGTGTATGGAATGAGCTGCCAGAGGAAGTGGTGAAAGCGAGTACGATTGCAACATTTAAAAGGTATCTGGATGGGTATATAAATACAAAGGGTTTGGAGGGATATGGGTCAGGTGCTGGCAGGTGGGACTAGATTAGGTTGGGTGTCGGCATGGAGAAGTTGGACGGAAGGGTCTGTGCTGATTTAACATTGAGTTCGCTGATTTCAAATAATCTTCACACCCATCCCCCAGTTCCCTTTCCAGACCTACCTCCTCCCTTCTATTCCTTCTGACTACCAACCGGATTCATCCCTCCTGTCAACCAACCAGGTCGTACCCACTACCTGTGTCTAATCACCACCTTTCCACTACCCTCCCCACCCATGCCCCCAACTCTTTATCTGTAGCTCCCCCTATCCTCACATCTACTCCTGAAGTAGGGTTAATGCCCAAAACATTGACTTCTCCACCTCCTGATGCTGCCTAGCTTGCTGTATTCATTCAGCCTCTTGTTTGTCTACTTTTGATTTCAGCATCTCAGGTTTTTTGTCTATCAGCTGGTTCACAGACACTGTCCATCACAGACACTCAAAGCCAGAACTATTGCACCTCTGTACCAAAAATTCAACTTCTACTTAATGGATTTTCTTTCACCATTACTGTGCCTGTGAACTTGCATGAATCTTCACAATTCTGAGAGCTTAAACTTTCTCAGCTTTCTCTGTGATACCCTACTGGTTTATAACCAAACACTCTTTTTATTTCTTGCAAGTTTCGAAATGCTATACTGATACTACTGCAAGTTTCCTGTATTGCTTTCGAGGTGAAAAGCTATATTTGCTTCTGACCTCAGTCAGGTCTCCTCCAAACTGTCATGAACATTAATGTTTGGGTTTTCTAAGCTAACGTCAATCCATGATTATCTTGCTCAAAAATCAAGGAAATAGCTTTAGTGTTTACCCCATCTGTTACAAGCCACCACAATTAAAAACAATTTACTTTTACACTCTGAGGTGACCCTGCTCTGTGACACATGCTGGACTGGGTCAGCATTCAGAGGATTATCTGTTGTATGCTAATGTGTATTCATGGAATATTGCAAATAGGCATTAGTTGCACATTGATCTGAAGCCTAGCATGTCATAAACTTGCTGTTGACTTGGATCTCTGGTCTCCAACTGCTATTTTGAAAGTGAAATTTGGATTGTTACATAATTAAGTCACTCCTCACCATACTTCCATGCTTAGCAGGCTTCATCAAATCTGTCTCCGGCGTCTTCATAGAATCATAGAATCCTTACAGTGCAGAAAGAGGCCATTCATCCCATTCAGTCTGCACGGAACCTCCAAAGAGCAACTTACCCCATCCTTATAACCTGTATTTATCGTGACTAATACACTAAACCTGCACATCTTTGGAATATGAAACCAGAGCATCCAGCAGAATCCAGTGTAGACTTTGGAAGAACATGCAACCTCCACACAGTCACCAAAGGCTGGAATTGAACTTCGAACTCTGACACTGTGAAGCAGCAGTGTTGCCGTTGTTCTTGGAATTTGAATTAATATGAAATCATGCCAGGCACTGAGTGATGTGGGCATGAGACACAAATTTAGGAGAATTCCATGTGGTTGGCAGTGATGAGCTTCCTGCTGTTGAGGGTCAAAAAGCCCCATTTCCAACCAAGTGTTGAATGGTGGGATGGGATTCTTGCTCGTGAGTGGTGAAAGGCTAGCTCTCATGACATGTGCACTGTGTAAGATGACACTGTGCTAGACACCCCGGGGTTCCCAGTATTACTCAGTATTTCTGTCTGCAGTAAGTGGGTGAAAAAATGGTGTAAAGCTAGACACCAGCATGCTTGGTGCATAGGTAATAAGGTAATTTCGAGGAGAGAGTGCAAAAAAATTTTTGCTGCTCACGGAGGAAGTCCTTCCAAGAAATTCACCAAAATTGCCACTGAAGAAATTCCTGGTAAAATTTAGCCCATTATTTCAAACTGGAAACTTCTTTTACCTTGTCTCTAAGATCAGTCATCAACAACAAATATAGAAATTGCTGGAAAAGTTCAGGTAGGGAAGCATCTGTGAAGAGAAATCAGAGTTAGCACTTTACATTGTGTGCCCCTTCCTCAGAAGTTTCTGATTAACAGCATCTGCAATTCGTTCAGACCAATCATTAGTTTTCTTACTTTGTACACATGCGTTTCAGTTTTTTTGTCTTTTCAGTCTGTTCTATTTGGGAGTATCTTTGGCTTCTTGCCATATAAATGCTGTAAGATATTCATAGCAGAAACCCAAGAGTATGCCCCAATAGTAATAAACTATGTACCATCTGTTACTGATGATTTTGACAGTTAGAAATTAGGGTAACCAAGTAATGACTTGGTTACCTGGGCAGTATAACATTAAATCTGCACAGAGTAATTGGGTACAAATCCCATTCTGAATTGATATCTTAACATGTCAATTTTAAAATCATGAGTTTCCCAGGGTTTGACAGGAGTTCCTTTTGTAGGTCAATCAATATGCATGATGCTGTGGTTTTCTTGACCCATCCTTTGAAGAAGGGTCTATGCACTTGACAGGAGAGTTGAGGAAAGGAAATACCTTATACCATTCAAATTCCAGATTTTATTTTTTTCTTCACACCAGATTTAATCTTGAGTTTTTTAAACAATAATGTGTTTAAGTATTTCAACTCTTTGTCTTTAATCAAAAGATTTAAAATCTCATTCTAAAAAAATGATATTAATTACTGCACTAAGACTAACCTACTTTTCTCGTCTCAGGTGATGTGGGTATGTAACTTGTGCCGAAAGCAGCAGGAAATCCTCACTAAATCAGGGGCCTGGTTCTATAGCAGTGGCCCAAACACGCCACAGGAGGCTGACCCGGCTGAGACCACAGCAGGAGTGTCCCACAGAAACGAAGAAGCACCAGAGGAAAAGAAAGCAAAACTCCAGGAGCATTCCCAGTTCCAAGATCCATTATCCTCAGGGGACGTTTCCACACCAGCGTCAGACAAAAACAGACCTCAAGGGCTCATGCGACAAGATTCAATCAAAAATGGTTCAGGGGCGAAGCAACATTCAATTCAGGCCACCAGTGAGATAACCACAGACAGGTATGACATTTACAGTAAAAACACCAGTAAATTGCATCCAAAAGAAGTCCTGGTTGCATTTTTTTTACTGTTTCCCTCCTGTTTCTCCACCAGTTATTAAAGTGGTTCTTAAAATGGCATGTTTGAGCTTATTTTCTGTCTGCTGATTATGAAGTGTCTCAAAGGGTGAATTTCCAAAGCAAGTGATGTAGTGTGCTTATTTTTATCATTTTATCCTTCCTCGTTACAGTAGGAATTTAATTTTCTCATTGAGGTGTTTGGCTATTTTTGTGTAAAACATACTACAAGTACTCAGCAAGGGCCTCACCTTCGTCCCACTACATCCTGGATTAATGAGTTTGGGACCTTGAATATTCCCCTGCCTCAACCTCCGAGCCCACTTTTTCCAGCAAGATTCCTGCCCACCCTCCGAGGATCCCTTCTCCTTCCTCGCACCCCTTCTCCTTCCTCGGACACACTCCATCTACCTTGACATCTTGTGCTGGTCTGTTACCTGTTCTTGATCTCTTCATTTCTAACTGCTGTCGCAGCATAGACCATCTCAACCTGTCTACCCCTCTCTCCCATTCAATGTCTCACCCTCGCAATGTTCAGTGCTCCACTCGCTCCGTCCAAACCTCAACCTTGCCATCAAACCAGTAGACAAGAGGGGGTGCAGTGGTAGTTTGGTGCACCGACCTCTACACCGCTGAAGCCAGGTGCCAACTCGCAGACACCATCTACTGCCCTTCAACCAGAACCCCACCTCCCCACACCAAGCCATTATCTCCCAGGCCATTCGCAACTTCATCACCTTTGGGGGTTTCCCACCAACAGTCTCCAACCTTGTATTCAGAGAACCCTGTACGGCCTGATTCTAACTCCTACCCAAGATTCACAAATCTGGTTGACCCATTGTCTCAGCCTGCTCCTGCCCCACCGACCTCATCTCTGGCATTGTCCTTGACATTGTCCTGTCCCCTTTAGTCCAGGAACTCCACACCTACGTTTGGGACAACACCCATGCCTTTCAACTCCTCCAAGACTTGCGTTTCCCCAACCCACAACGCCTTATCTTCACCATGAACATCCAGTCCCTCTACTCATCTATCTGTCACGATGAAGGCCTCCAAGTCCTCTACTTCTTCCTCTCGTGCTGACCCAACCAGTACCCTTCCCCTGACACAGTCAGTTACCTGGCTGAACTGGTCCTCATTCTCAACAACTTCTCCTTTTAATCCTCCCACTTCCTCCAAACCAAAAGGGTAGCCATGGGCACCCACATGGGCCCCAGCTATGTTTGCCTCTTCTTTGGATATGTAGAACAGTCCATCTTTCACAGCTACATCGGCACCATTCCCCACCTTTTATTTCACTACATTGATGACTGTATCGGCACTACCTTGTGCTCCCATGAGGAGTTGAACAGTTCGTCGACTTCACAAACACCTTCCAACTTAACCTCAAATTCACCTGGACCATCTTAGACACCTCCCTCCCTTTCCTGGATCTCTCCACCACTCATTCCCGATGAAGGGCTTATGCCCGAAATGTCGATTCTCCTGCTCCTTGGATGCTGCTTGATCTGCTGTGCTTTTCCAGTCTTGACTGCAAGTTATCATGTCACTTTTTTGTAGAACTTTATCAGAGACATTTTGCAATTCACAAATATGCCTCTTAGAGTGGACTAAAATTCCCTTCTAAGAAGAACCTGATGATGTGGTTTAGTTTTTTTAGAATTGTGAAGACCGTAGGGTTTACTCAAAATTGCGGTGGAAGCCCAAATCTGGAATTCTTGCACCATTTCCATCAGATCCGATTTTAGCCAATAAAAGTTTGGGTGAACTGTTACACTATCATTGGTGAAAAACCACAGCTCAGTCAGGCATTAAAACTAGGTGTTAACATTTCAAGTCTAATATGACTCTACATTGGAACTTGTTACTCCAAAGATGTCATATTGTCCTTGAAATGTCAACTCTATTTCTCTCTCACAAATGCTACGAGACCTTTTGTGTTTCTCTGGTACTTTGTGTTTTCATTTCAGATCTCTGGGATTTCTAGGATTTTGCTTTCTTTTGAACTCACGTTCAAACTGACCCCATTTTTATTGGAATAAAATCCTTATGTTATTGTGTACGTGTTATGAAATTTTTGTGATTTGGAATTGCTCGTGTTGGAGTAGGGTGTACACAGTTAAAAATCACACAACATGGGTTATAGTCCAACAGGTTTATTTGGAAGCACCAGCTTTCAGAGTGCTGCTCCTTCACATTTCCTCTTGCCTATTTATAACTGTCAAGTTATTTGAATCCCCAGCCCTTTAAATTTTGAAACAAAGCTGCTGCCTGTTATGGTCTATGAATTGTTTAAAAACAAAAGCTGTCCTTACAGTTTTATGCTTTTTTTTGTTGATTTAAGCCTAAGAGCTTTTTTTTTAAACATTATTACTGATTGCTTCCACAACCAGGAGGGACCTGCAAGTTCTGCAGTCTGATTAACAGCTTCAAGGTGTTATGAGAGGATTACCAGTCTTAAATATTTAAGGAACTGATAATGTATTAAATGCCTTTTGTGAATCATGTTACATAATTAATAGATAATTAGGAATTTATTTTACTACATCTCAGTATGGCTCATTACATCTGCCCATGGTGAATACTACGTGAGTTGGCAAGAAGTGCCAAGATGGGAGGTGTGAGTTTCCACTTACTTGGTATGGGACGTGGGGTTTGCGTTAAAGATGAACAGATTCGAGATTGGGGGTTAAAGGGCTTAATAGTTTAAAACAAAACCAGGACAAACACTTTTAGCTTTCTTAGCACTTGGCAGTCCCTGTGGCTATCTCTGATCTGCATCCACGTGGGTCCAGCATTGAGCTGCTAATCCACTTTTTCCAAAAGTGGGAGTACTGAGTCAAGAATTTTCTGACTCTATGACCTGTCTTGGGAGCAAAAATCAAGAGCAGCATGTTAAAAGTCACTGCTGCTTTTGGGTAGGATATTAATGGATTACTATTAATAATTATTTCCAACAAGCTAAGAAAAGCCAGCTGTAGATTATTTTATTCTTGTCATCATTAAATCTGTCTGCTTTATTACTTTCCCTCATAGGTTGACACAGCAAGAAATTGTAAAATTGAAATATATTCCACCAGTTTGAGCACTACTATTACAAATCTGCATCATTAAAAAAAAATCAACTTGAAATCTAATCTCACTGATATTCCCAAGAGCAACAGTAAATAGCCATTGCAGATTTTGTATGTTGTAGGACAATAAATAATTCTGGATGCAGTACAAAGAATATGAAAAATTTGCATGTTATTGAAATAGGAGTAGGAGTAGGCCATTTGGGTCTGTAATGATATTCGGTACCTTCTTTCTGCTTTGTCCCCATAGACTTTGATACCTTCAGTCCAATAAACTATATGTAACTCCTCATTTAAACCTTCAATGTTTCCACCTTGACCACTTCCTAAAGAAAAGAATTGCACAGACTCACCACTCTCGGGGTGAGGAAATTTCTCCTCATCTCAGTCCTAAGTGACCTTCAGAAGATATGGGGAGAAAGCAGAAGCAGTGTATTGAATTGTGCCATGATTATACTGCATGTATATATCCTTAGACGGCGACCCTTCCATTCCTCTTTTCATCAATATGTTACAAGGGATCATTCATAGATTAGTGCATGAGTTGTTACAGACTTGTGCCTTGATTTTGGCATCTTGTACATCTTTTATTTATTAGTATTGAAGTTTGAATTATCTAGTCCTGGTCACTTCGTTTTGAAGATAAATCACCAAACCTGGGTTTTGTGGCCATGTCCTGCTAACTAATCACTGGTAGTGGTGGTGAAGTTGCCATTGGTATAATGCATAGATTAGATTACTTACAGTGTGGAAACAGGCCCTTTGGCCCAACAAGTCCACACCGACCCGCCGAAGCGCAACCCACCCATACCCCTACATTTACCCCTTTGCCTAACACTACGGGCAATTTAGCATAGCCAATTCACCTGACCCGCACATCTTTGGACTGTGGGAGGAAACCGGAGCACCCGGAGGAAACCCACGCAGACACGGGGAGAATGTGCAAACTCCACACAGTCAGTTGCCTGAGTCGGGAATTGAACCCAGGTCTCTGGCGCTGTGAGGCAGCAGTGCTAACCACTGTGCCACCGTGCCGCCCCTTGTAGCTTTCCTTGCATGACCATCTCAGTTGTAGCTTGGACCATCTCCATTTTTCAGCTGTACCTCAGAAAATGAAAACATTGCACCCCAGAACACCATCACAACTGGAAAATATGTATTAATTCTAGGCATGTCCCAAGACAGCTTGATCTTACAGCCAGATGAGATACACCAAGAAATTTGTTTTGAATCATTCCATCTGGAGCAGACCACTCTACATTGTTCCAGTTGGAAAATAATGAGTTGAACATTTCTAATGATAAACGATATTTATATAATGCCTTTCATGACCAATGGACTTCACAACCAATTAACTATTACTGAAGGTTAGGCAATGTTTTAATGAGGAAACATAGCAGCCAAAACCCAGACATAGCAAGCTCCCACAAACAGTCATGTGATAATGACCATATAACATATTTTTGCAATGTTATTTGCGAGATAAACTTTGGTTAAGATACTAGGACTAAAATTGGGCCATGAAGACAGAAATGGGTGAATTTATTATGGGGAACAAGGAAATAGCAGAAGAGTTGAATAGGTACTTTGGATCTATCTTCACTGGGGAAGACACAAGCAATCTCCCAGATGTAATAGTGGCTGAAGGACCGAGGATAATGGATGAACTGAAGGGAATTTATATTAAGCAGGAAATAGTGTTGGGTAGACTGTTAGGTCTGAAGGCTGATAAGTCCCTGGGACCTGACGGCCTGCATCCCAGGATACTTAAGAAGGTGTCTGTAGAAATATGGATGCATTGGTAATCATTTTCCAATGTTCCATCAATTCAGGATCAGTTCCTGCAAATTGGAGGATAGCTAATGTTGTCCCACTTTTCAAAAATAGAGGGAGAAAGAAAACAGGGAATTCTAAACTGGTTAGCCTGAATGTCAGTGGTGGGAAAGATGCAGGAGTCAGTTATAAAAATGAAATTACGACTCATATGGATAGCAGTAACAGGATAGGTCAGAGTCAGCATGGTAAAGGGGAAATTGTGCTTGACTAATCTTCTGGAATATTTTGAGGCTGTAACCTTGAAGATGGGCAAGGGAGAGCCAGTGAATGTTGTGTACCTGGACTTTCAGAAAGCCTTTGATAAAGTCCCACAAAGGAGATTAGTGAGCAAATTTAGGGCACATGGTATTGGGGGTAATGTACTGACTTGGACTGAAAATTGGCTGACTGACAGGAAGCAAAGAGTTTTGATAAACGGATCCCCTTCAGATTGGCTAGCAGTGACGAGTGGGGTACTACAATGTTCGGTGCTGGGTCTGCAGCTGTTTACAATATGCATCAATGATATAGATGAAGTCATTAAAAGTAATGTTAGCAAATTTGTTGATGACACAAAGTTGGGTGGCAGGCTGAAATGTGAGGAGGATGTTATGAGAATATAGGGTGACTTGGACAGGCTAGGTGAGTGGATGGATGCATGGCAGATGCAGTTTAATGTGGATAAATGTGTGGTTATCCACTTTGGTGGCAAGAACAGGAAGGCAGATTACTATTTAAATGGAGTAAGTTAGGTAAAGGGGACGTACAACGAGATCTAGGTGTTCTTGTACATCAGTCAATGAAAGCAAGTGTGCAGGTACAGCAGGCAGTGAAGAAAGCTAATGGCATGCTGGCCTTCATAACAAGAGGAATTGAGTATAGGAGCAAAGAGGTCCTACTGCAGCTGTACAGGGTCCTAGTGAGACCACACCTGGAGTATTGTGTGCAGTTTTGGTCTCCAAATTTGAGGAAGGACTTTCTGGCTATTGAGGGAGTGCAGCGTAGGTTCACGAGGTCAATTCCTGGAATGGTGGAACTATCATATGTTGGAAGATTGGAGTGACTGGGCTTATATACACTTGGGTTTAGAAGGATAGAGGAGATCTGATTGAGACATATAAAATTATTTAAGCACTGGACACTCTGGAGGCAGGAAGCATGTTTCTGCTGATGAGTGAGTTCAGACCCAGAGGACACAGTTGAAAAGTAAGGGGAGGCCATTTAGAACAGAGTTGAGGAGAAACTTCTTCACCCAGAGAATGGTGGATAGGAATGCTCTGCCCCAGAATGCAGTGGAGGCCATGTCTCTGGATACTTTCAAGAAAGAGATGGATAGCGCTGTTAAAGATGTGGAATCAAGGGTTATGGGGATAAGGCAGGAACAGGATATTGATTGTGGATGATTAGTCATGATCACAATCAATGGTTGTGCTGGCTCGAAGGGCCAAATGCACCTATTGTCTATTGTTTATAGGACAACTACTGTGCTCTTTGAAATAGCATCATGGAATCTTTCATATTCACAATAGCAGTGGCACAATGGCTTAGTGGTTAGCACTGCTGTCTCACAAGTGCCAGGGATCGGGATTCGATTTCATTCTCAGGCAACTGTGTGGAGTTTTCAAATTCCATTCGTGTTAACATGGGTTTCCTCCCACAGTCCGAAGGTGTGCAGGTTAGGTGGATTAGCCATGCACTTCTTTACACAATGTGGTGGGTGCATGGAATGCACTGCCAGCGGTGTTAGTAGAGTCAGAGACATTTCTGACATTTAAGTGACTGCTGGACAAGTTCATGGATGGCAGTAAATTGAAGGGTGTTGTGTAGGTTAGGTTGCACTTAGATTCAGATAAATGCACAGCACAACATTGTGGGCCGAAGGGCCTGTACTGTACTGTACTGTTCTATGTTCTAAATTGCTCATTGTGTCCATTGCAGGCTAGGTGGATTAACCATGGGAAATGCAGGGTTACAGGGATAGGTAGTTGGATGGGTCTGGGTGGCATGCTTTTCGGAGGGCTGGTGTGGACTTAATGGGCTGAATGTCCTACTTACGCACTGTTGAGATTCTTTCTAAGAGATATGGCAGGGTCTCCTTTGAAAGGTGACACTTGCAACAGGGCAACAGTTGCGTGTCAGCTTTGATTTTTGAACTGAAGTCCTAGAGTGAAACATGAATGTATAACCTGAAAAATGTGTTGCTGGAAAAGCGCAGCAGGTCAGGCAGCATCCAAGGAGCAGGAGGATGTGCCTATCTTCTGAATCACAACTGACATCTATTAAAGGGGACACTTTTTTTACTTTCTGTGTTGAACTTTGAAATGAGAAATGAGTTGATATGAGAAATTGTGCCAGAATTTCATGACCTAATTGCAACCAAAATGGTGCTTGGTTTTTCAGCCTAGTTAGGAAGATTCCTTGTGATAGTAATACGTATTATTATGTGATGGTTTGAGTTTTTCAATGTGATGTGGTTTTTGCAAGTCAAATAGCAGTTCTTTAAGAGGCAAAATAATTGCAAAAATATTTGTAATAGCAAGATAATTGTTCATTCAGGGTTTTTAAAAAATGTTTTGGATTGCACGTACATGAAAGCTTTTATTATATTGAGGAAATATATGGTAATTCAGTGATTTTTGTTGTGATGTAATAGATTGTTCTTTTTCAGCTTATTTTACCCTTTTTATATTTGTTTGGTGTAAAATGAGAAAGAGGTCAGGTTGTGAGCAATCCTATCCACAAACTGGCTGTTTGGAACTGCTGGCTAGTGCTGCTATGCTGACTTTATACTGCTGTGAGGGGACCATGATGATAAATTTGTATCTCCAGTGTTCAATGCTACTGTGCTGTCAATTCGGTAACAAATGAAAAAAATATATACTTAAGATGTTAGCTGAACAGTGTATAGGTGTGATGTACCTATGATTTCATCAACAAATATATTAATTACAGAATAGTGGTTGAGCAGGAATGAATTTAAGATGTGTGTGTGTGTGTGGCTCTGAATGGCTGGCCATAAGTGCACAGAATAGACCAAACCCTGAAGTAATATCAGCATATTTGTAATTTAATGCTTCATCTCTTTTTGAATATTACATGTATGGACATTTTTCTCCTTGCTATGTTGTGAAAAATGAGTAGTGTTGGCCCGACAGTCAGTTAAACAGACTATTATGAATGTAGAACAATAGATGATAATAGAAAATTAGGACAATCTGAAGAAAGGTCTTACGAGTATTTTCATTTAAAAAAAGTAGTTTACAGGAAGTAGAAAAATTAAGCATCTTAATTTGTATACATTAAATTATCATTTTTATTGTTGTGTTGGTTATTGTAAAAATGCTACTGATGGTTTGTAACAGGCAACGCCTTCCCCTACATGCATGCATATGCAAGACACTCACATCTATTTGATTATTTAATCATATGATATGTGCAAAACAGTCTGCTCTTTTTCTTCTTCTCAACTGATAGATTTAAAGTATTTTTCTTCTCCCTTTTGTATTACTTTCAAGGCCTGATTGTTGGAAGCTTGATGTGCTTGAATTCCTGATCAAAGCGTGTAGCCTGTGTTTGTTTAATAAGCATTCGGATATTAGAAATCTGTGACTGCTCGACACTGCAGCTGGGAATGGGGAACCCTCACTGCTGCAAAGCATTATTGCTACAGTCAGTAATGGTGTTTAAAGTGCTTAGCTTCTCTGGCTGAATTAGCGGATGACATCTGAACAATTAACTATTGACTGGTGTTCATCAATCGTAGTCTTTACACAGGTCAGAACGGACTCAGGCATTTGATTGGCATCTTGGCATTTGATGTTACATAGGAGATAGACGGTTTTACAGTATATGGGGGTAAGAGATGAAAATGCAGTTTGAAGCACTGCGTCAGTTCTGCAGCTCTGTTTTAACCAGTTTAAATAGTGTTTTCTCAAACCAACATGACATTCTTCTTCAAAATGAGCTCTTTGAACAAGCTCTAAGCAGCATTGGGTGAGTAAATCACTTCTTGTATAATTGCAGAAGACAGCACAGTGTGTTTGGAAATTTCCCATGTCTGGCAATTAAAACCCTTACTTGATACATGAAAACTGCAATGGTATAAGTTGGAATATTGTTTATACAAATAGAAGTAGCTTCTAAAATAAAATATAGTACAAGGGCACCTTAGGAATTGAAAACTGTCAAGTTCAAACATCTATATTGAGGTCATTAGAGATTTTATAAATCTTTATTTAATTATCATTATAGTGTTTAGTCTTGACTATTGCATGATATTTGGGTTGAATGAACTTTTTAGCGGTAGCATTATTATTGTTTTCAACAATGGTGTGCAGTCATTCAGTATCGAAGATAGAGTTGAAAGAGAAGACTATGTACAACTTTAAAACTGTTAATATCACTAAGAAAACTGTAACGTTAGAGGGTCGTGCCAGTTTATAATATAGAGAAAAAATAGGTATACCTGGCTCTGTTAAAGAATGTTTATAATACTCAAAATTCATATAAATGGTTAAGGGCAGAAGCAGATTAATAGTAATTTAATTTACAATTCTATGTAGTTTTTACATTTATGTTTTACTCATTTTACTAGAAACTGATTTTTAAGAAAATTAGTAAAACATATCTCCTTATGTAAGGGAAGAAAATGACAAAAAAAATCTGCAGTATCCACAGTTTTCTTGGCGTAATTGTGCTGGGTTGCTGGTACTGTTGCTTTTAGAAAGTGCACAGGGACTTGAGCAGGTGCAGTTGATTGCTTTGGCAACAATCTTTCTCCCCTCCTCCTCCTTGCTGCAGGGCGACTTCTGGTAGCAATGAATCTCGCAAATCTTGTAATCCACTTTATTGGTCAGAATATCCAGGTAGTAACATAAGAGTATTATACGAAGATTCTAGCTATCTAAATGACATATGATAATCTCTTGAAGGAATTCCTGTCAGCAACTGAAACAAAGTAAATGATTAGTGTAGTGTGGGCAGTCGCCCTTCTTCTGTATACTGTGTTGACTGGACAGTGTGTAGATGTTCAAGGCTTTCCTTATGATTAGCAGGCTACCAACTATTGAGGAAACTGAGACTTCTGACTGCAGGTACTTCTTACATTTTGAATTAGTCACTTTGAGAACTGATCACTGAGTAGGTGTTCGGTTTCATACGTTGTGTAAATTCTGCCACAGTATCAGGTAAAAGACTGTACAGAGTGAACTTGCAGCCAGACATGAGGGAGACCATTGCAGATCAAAGGTAAAAAGGTTCCAGTTTGAAGTAAATAGCTGGTCATCTTGTGAATTAAAATTATAGTAGTCTTGTTTTTATAATTGTTTGTGTTTCATAAAATTATAAGAATTATTTGCATTAACCTGTTACTTATGAACATCGTATGGAAAGCACATTGTAATGAAGAATATATTTCAGTGGAAAATCACTGGTTTGTGCACCTTACTCAGAAAGCCAGGCGTTGAATTTGGTGCATTCTAAAGGTAATGTTGTGAAAGATTCAACATCAGTTGTTTGAATGTAATTTTTTTTCACATTTTCCATTGAAATTATTTTCATTTTAATGTGGCTGTTTATAAATATTTGTAATAGACTTCGTAATGAAACTGAAAACTGGTTGGGTGGAAGATTAAAAAAAGATGTGGCAACAAATATCTAGGTTACTTAAGAGCTATCGGGTTGAAAGTTAATTTTTAGTTTAGAGTTGATGTGAGAAATTTGGCAAGCAATATGACAACTGTGCCAGAGACCTCCTGCCTTATCAGAATATCTAAACTGCAACAAATTATTAATGTAGTTGCATCCGTTACAAACCATTGCGAAAATGTGAGATTGAAGCTATAAAGCTATCTTACCTGAATGTAAGGAAGTAAAACTGGACAGGAGCCAATTACAAAAGTGTAACTTGATAATTTTTTTTCAGGATTTTAATGGAACTGATTTTTATATTTTCATATTTCTTTGTGTAAATAAATGGCAAGGCTAGATTGTAATCCACTGACTAAATTCAACATGTCAGCTGCTGACCCCCTGTTAGTAGCAGCCATTAAGGGCCAATCATGTGAAAGTTAGTTTGAAGTTAACCTTATGTCAGCCCTCCTGAAATAATTGGATATTTGTCATACAAAATTTGAATGTTCATTACGCTCAATTTCTTTTTTTCTAAAATGTGCCATGTTAACCAATGTGGTTTTATAATGCGTGCATGAATTTATAATTTTGAATTTATTCTAATTTTCATTTTCCACTTTGTAAACTGTATTGTTTATTTATATTTCACTTATAATTCTTCTTTTAAGTAGGCAAGCAGTCAGGTGTTCGACACCAAGCTCGCTTCCAGTAATCAGCTGTCAGGTGATACATAGTGAAGGGTCAAGTTGATGCATCAAACTAATTTCCTTTGCTTTATTTTGTGGGGATGCACCTGAACACTGCATCATCCTTTTGGTGGATGACTAGGATGAATTTGGTTACAATTTGTAGATGAAATCATGCGCAAGCACGCAAACATTTCCAAGTCCCACATGATCTCATTTACTTCCTCAGCTAAGACACAAAATTAGGAGCAAATGTATACCACCTTGGCTCTTAAGATTGCTTCACCATTCAATAAAATCACAGGTGATCTGGTTACTCCACATTCCTGCTAACCCTTTGATAACCTTTCACTCTTTTGCCCATATCTATCTGTCCAGGCCTTACACGTATTCTATTTTCACCATCTTTTGTAAAATTAATTTTTGAAACAGGGATCCATAGTTCCTAATACTCCCATAACTATATGTAGATCATGTACTCCAATGGAAATGCTATGTCAGTTTATTTTCCTTCAGAGATGGTGCAATATGCCAGCAAAAGTTTGAACAGTCTGAAGTTTGTCTTCCTGGAAAACCTAAGTATAAGGTAGTCAAGATTTAGTTTGCATGAGCACAAGGATTGCCAAATTGAATTTCAGATTTGGACACAGTCAGTACCCAAGTGTTGTGATGCAGTGGTATCACTATTCTTCAAAGTCAGTACTTCAGATTCAATCCTGACTACAGCAAGAACATAAACTCAAAGAAAGCAAAACTTGAAAAACATTGAATGACTTTATTTTTGGATGTGAGAATAAAACCAAGTGAACTTCACAGAAAAATAACTGATTTTTCAATTAGCTTATAAAGATAACATGGGATATAAAATCGCAACATTACACATTTGTTTTTGAGATGGTGGAAATAGTAATATGCCTAAAAAAGTTTCATAGAAATTTCATAGAAAATCTCGTTTAATTGAAGTTGGTTGCACCCTTCAAGTTGCTCTCTTCAAAATATAGGTCTGTTTCTAGAGAATGTAACATGAAAGGTCTTAAAACATTTAAAAGCTGAATAATGTAGTCAATTTAAAAATTACAATGGATGAAATGCAACAAGTTTACATTTTGAGAACTGTTTCATTCAAATGTCTAGCTCTCAAATGTTGCCTCTGTTGTAGGGGGCTATATGCTTAAAGACCTGAGCAGAGAATGCAGACATAGTACAATTATAAGGAAAACATGCACCAGTTCAATAGGAATGAACCTTTAGTTTTTCCAATTATCAAAAAAAGTCCTCCTGTTGGCTTTCAGGATTTCATTAATCTTTTGAGAAGCTTAGTATTTTGTTAATGAATATCTGATGCTCCACTGTGTTGCCTACTTGCTAAGTAGATCCTGGAGTAAAGTGTAAAGGATACAGTCATCTAATTTAATAGAATTCTTTGAGGAAATAACAGGCAGTACGGATAAAGGGAAAACTGTAGATATTTTGTACATAGATTTTCAAAGATCATTTGACAAGGTGTCACATTAGGGATTACTATATAAAACAGAGCTTATGGTGTATTAGATAGCAATTTATCTTGGATAGAGGGCTGGTTAGCCGACAGGAGACAGTAGGACAGATGGATCATTTTAGCATCAACAACATGTCACAAGTGGAATGCTACTGGGATCAACTGTATAGAGTCTAAACCAATGACTTCGATGATGAGGAATTGAATGTCCTGTTGCTAAATTTACTGATGCTATGAAGATAGGTTTTAAAAGGAACATTAAAGTCTAAGGGATTGGATAGGTTAAGTGCATGAGCAATAAATTTTGGCAGATACTATATAATGTGGAAAACTGTGATGTTGTCCACTTTGACAGCGAAATGAAGAAAGCAACATATTACTTAAATGGAGTGTTTGCAGAGCTCAGTGGTACAGAGTGATCTGGGTCTGATATGTAAAACACAAAAAAACTTTAATATAGAGGTACAGCAGGTAACTAGGAAGGCAAATTATTTTTATTCATTCACAGGATGAGGGCGTCACTGGGTTCAACAGCATTTATTGCCCATCATTAATTACTCAGAGGGCAATTAAGAGTCAATCACATTGCTGTTGGTCTGGAGTTACATGAGGGTCAGAGCAGGAAAGGATGGCAATTTCATTCCCTAAGGAGATTTGTGAATTAGATGCATTTTACGACAATTGACAATGGATTCATGGTCATTATTAAACCCTTACTTTCCAGTTTTTATTGAATTCAAATTCCTGTGGCTGGATTCAGATCTGGGTCTCCAAAACATTATCTGGGTCTCTGGATTAACAGTCCAGTGATAATACCACTAGAGTGTTGCCTTCTCAATACAAAGATTGGGATATTTTGCAGCAGTTATATTGGTATTTATTGGTGTACTGAGTACAGTCTTAGAGGAGAAAGTGAGGTCTGCAGATGCTGGAGATCAGAGTTGAAAATGTGTTGCTGGAAAAGCGCAGCAGGTCATTCAGCATCCAAGGAACAGGAAATTCAACGTTTCGGGCATAAGCCCTTCATCAGGAATGAGGAAAGTGTATTCAGCAGGCTAAGATGAAAGGTAGGGAGGAGGGACTTCGGGGAGGGGCGATGGAGATGTGATAGGTGGAAGGAGGTCAAGGTGAGGGTGATCGGCCGGAGTGGGGTGGGGGTGGAGAGGTCAGGAAGAAGATTTCAGGTTAGGAAGGTGGTGCTGAGTTCGAGGGATTCGACTGAGACAAGGTGGGGGGAGGGGAAATGAGGAAACTGGAGAAATCTGAGTTCATCCCTTGTGGAACTGGAGAAATCTGAGTTCATCCCTTGTGGAACTGGATGAACTCAGATTTCTCCAGTTTCCTCATTTCCCCTTCCCCCACCTTGTCTCAGTTGAATCCCTGGAACTCAGCACCGCCTTCCTAACCTGCAATCTTCTTCCTGACCTCTCCGCCCCACCCCACTCCAGCCTATCACTCTCACCTTGACCTCCTTCCACCTATCACATCTCCATCGCCCCCCCCCCCTACCTTTTGTCTTAGCCTGCTGGACACACTTTCCTCATTCCTGATGAAGGGCTTATGCCTGAAACGTCGAATTTCCTGTTCCTTGGATGCTGCCTGACCTGCTGTGCTTTTCCAGCAACACGTTTTCAACACTGAATACAGTCTTAGTCTTATTTAAAGAAAAGGTTTCAATGCATTAGAGGTGGTTGAGAAAATGTTCCCTCCAAAGATGCCTTAGGATGACAGGGTTATCCTATGAAAAAAGGTTTGGGAGTTTGGGCCTTCATCCACTTGAATTTAGAAGAATAAGGGATGATCTTATTGAAACACAATGCTGAGGGAACTTGCAAGGATGAATGCTGAAAGGGTCTTTCTTCATTTGGGAAGGACACAAATTAGGAGTCAAAGTATAAAAATAGGGAGTGTTCCATTTTAGACAAACGCAAGGAGAATTATTTTTATTTTAGAGTTGTGAATCTTTCTTCCCCAGAAGGTAGTGGAAGTAATGTTATTGAAAATTTTTAACGTAGAGATTGACTAACAAGGGAATTGAAGTTGCGGGGTTAGAGAAGAGAGTGGAGTTGAGGCCACAATCCAATCAGCCATGATCGTATTAAATGGCAGAATGGGGGAAGGAATGCTGACCAAGTTAATTAAAAAATAATCTCTAGCGATTTTTGAAAAGATTTTTATCTCAGGTTGAAGTTCTGGATGTAAGTTTATTCACTGAGCTAGAAGATTTGATTTCAAACATTGTCATCATACTAGGTGACATCACTGGTGAAGCGCTAGTGGTATGCCCTGCTTTCTATTTATATATTTAGGTTTCTTTGTATGGGTGATATCATTTTCGATTCTTTTTTTCTCTGAGGATGGTAGATGGGGTCCATGTCGATGTGTTTATTGATAGAGTTCTGGATGGAATGCGATGCTTGAAGGAATTCTCGTGTGTCTGTTTGGCTTGTCCGAGGATGGATGTGTTGTTCCAATCAATGTGGTGTCTTTCTTTGTCTGTATATAAGGATACTAGTGGATCATGTCTTTTTGTATCTAGTTGATTTTTAAGTTGATTTTTGTGTGCTAAAATGCTGCTAGGAAGTCTCAGTAGTCTGGAAGTCATTTCAGAGATGTCTCTGATGTAGGGTAAAATTGCAAAGGTTTCTGGGTGTATTGTGTCTACTTGTTTGGATTTGTTGCTGGGAAATTGGCAGACTGTTTATTGACCATAGACAATAGGTGCAGGAGTAGGCCATTCAGCCCTTTGAGCCTGCACCGCCATTCAATATGATCATGGCTGATCATTCCTATTGGGTAACTGTTCTTCTTGAATATGCTGTATAGGGATTTCTCTTCTGTTCTTTGTAGTTCCTCAGTGCTGCAGTGTGTGGTGGTTTGTTGAAATACTGTCCTAATGCAGCTTTGTGGGTGTTGGGATGATTGCTTCTGTAGTTGACTATTTGGTCAGTGTGTATTGTTTTCCTGTAGATGCAGGTTTGAAGTTCCTCATTGATTGTTTGCTCAAACGGGGTGGGGGGAACCAAAGCACCTGGGGAAACCCACACAGACATTCTGGAGTTTACACATTTTCCTAGTCACTCACCTGAGAGTGGAATTGAACCTGGGTCTCTGGTACTGAGGCAGAAGTGCTGACTATGGAGCTATGGTGCCACCCACGTTGTAGAACTAGACACAATAGGTTGGTCTGAGGTTCACCTCAGGGCAAAGGGAGGCACATTTTCCTAAACAGACTCAGACATTGGCTATGGAAGGAAGAAAAAAAGATGATGGTGAGAGCCAAAGATAATAGAACAAATTCAATCCAGAGGATGCCTCTGCCAATGGACTCAGAGGTCAGTAATACTCAAGCAAGCAGGAAGGGTCCCAGCCAACAGCGATGTAAACTGCAGGCAAAAGTGATGACAAAAACAAGTTCAGTTATGAACATTTTAGAGTTATTTACTTTTGGTTCCCTGTTTGTTTGTACTTCTGGAGTAATTTTACTGCATACATAGCCAGGATAAAGCTATTATGAACTCATGTTTATTTGTGTTCAAAACAAGAGGAAAGTATGACTTGGAGTGTGGTGGGATGGGAATGGTTGCATTGGCTTACATACCCTGTATTTCTATTAATATTCTATTTGGTCCAACTGGTCTGTCAGAAATAAAAATAAAGTTCTGGAGAAACTCAATAGGTCTGGCAGCATCTGTGAGAGAAACCATGTAAGTGTTCCACGGTTTAATGTCTTCAGTCTTCACTTCTTCAAATAATGGTAGTAATGGACCTGTGATGTTAACTGTTTCCACACTTGCTGCCAGACTAATTGAAGCTTTGCAGCACTTTGCACATACTGATGAGCTGAAACAAAAACATTGTTCTTATTTTAGAATGTTGACTGGTTAGCAAGGTCAGAGCACATGGAATCCAGGGAGAAAGTGCCATTTGGATACAAAATTGGCTTGAAAGTCAGAGACAGAGGGTGGTGATGGAGGATTGTTTGTTGTACAAGAGGCCTGTGACCACTGGTGTGCAACAAGGATCAGTGCTGGATCTACTGCTTTTTGCCATTTACATAAATCATTTGTATATTAATAGTTTGGTTAGGAGGTTTGCAGATGACACCAAAATTGATGGGAGAGATAACCTTCTTCACTATCCACTGAATGCAACAGGGCCTTGATCAGATGAGTTGATAGGCTGAGGGGTAGCAGATGGGCTTTAATTTAGATAAGTGTGAAGTGCTGCACTTTGGTAAGGCAACTCAGAGCAGGACTTATGCACTTAATAGTAGCAGCCTGGGGAATGTTGATGAACAACTATATTGGAGTGTAGGTTCAGAACTTCTTGAAGGTGAAGAGACAGGCTTATAGGATGGTGAAGGTAGTGTTTGGTATGCTTGCTTTCTTTGTCAGTGCATTGAGTATAGGAGTTGGGATGTCATGTTGTGACTGTACAGGACACTGGATAGTCTACTTTTGGAATACTGCATTCAGTTCTGGTCTCCCTAATATAGGAAAGGTGGTGTTGAACATTAAAGGGTTCAGAAGAGATTTAAGAATATTGCTAGGTTTGGAAGATTTGAGCAATGGAGTGTGGCTGAATAGGCTGGGGCTGATTTGCCTAGAGCGTAGGAGGCTGAGGAGTGATCTTGTAGAAGTTTATAAAATCATGAGGGATAGGGTGAATTGTCAAGGTCTTTTCCCCAGGATAGGGAATCCCAAATCAGAGGGCATAGGTTTAAAGTGACAGGGGGAAAGTTTAAAAAGGGAGCCAAGGGGTAGGTTTTACATAGATGTTGATGCATGTGTGGAATGAGCTGCCAGAGGAAATGGTTGAAGCTGGTACAGTTGAGGGCATCTAGATGTTTAAATGAGTAGCAAGGGTCCAAGAGGAATTTGGGTCAGATATTTAAAGGATTGGGCATGCTGGAGGCAGGAAACATGTTTCCACAGATGGGTGAGTGCCGAACCAGAGGACACCGCTTAAAAATATGAGGTAGACCATTTAGGACAGAGATGAGGAGAAACTTCTTCATCCAGAGAGTGGTGGCTGTGTGGAATGCTCTGCCCCAGAGAGCAATGGAGGCCCAGTCTCTGGATTCATTTAAAAAAGAGTTGGATAGGACTGTCAAGGATAATGGAATCAAGGATTATGGAGATAAGGCAGGAACACGATACTGATTAAGGATGATCAGCCATGACCATATTGAATGGTGGTGTGGGCTCGAAGGGCAGAATAGCCTACTCCTGCACCTATTGTAAAATACTGGCAAGTTGGACTAGATTACTTTAGGATATCTGGTTAGCATGGATGAGTTAGTCTGAAGAGTCTGTTTCCCTTCTGTATATAGATTAGATTAGATTAGATTAGATTACTTACAGTGTGGAAACAGGCCCTTCGGCCCAACAAGTCCACACCGACCCGCCGAAGCGCAACCCACCCATACCCCTACATTTACCCCTTACCTAACACTACGGGCAATTTAGCATGGCCAATTCACCTGACCCGCACATCTTTGGACTGTGGGAGGAAACCCACGCAGACACGGGGAGAACGTGCAAACTCCACACAGTCAGTCGCCTGAGTCGGGAATTGAACCCGGGTCTCTGGCGCTGTGAGCCTCTGACTGTATGACAAGTCAGTTTATGCTTCACTTTAATCAGGCCTTAGCTCAACTAATCTATCAGTGTCACCTTTTGCCTTAATGTATATATGTCACTTTGTTGTGGTTCTGTTCGCCGAGCTGGAAGTTTTTGCTGCAAACGTTTCGTTCCCTGGCTAGGGAACATCATCAGTGCTATTGGAGCCTCCTGTGAAGCGCTGCTGTGATGTTTCTTCCAGTATTTATAGTGGTTTGTTCTTGCCGCTTCCGGGTGTCAGTTTCAGTTGTAGTAGTTTGTATGTGGGGTCCAGGTCGATGTGTCTGTTGATGGATGTTCTTGCCGCTTCCGGGTGTCAGTTTCAGCTGTAGTGGTTTGTATTTGGGGTCCAGGTCCATGTGTCTGTTAATGGAGTTTGTAGATGAATGCCATGCCTCTAGGAATTCCCTGGCTGTTCTCTGTCTGGCTTGCCCTATGATAGTAGTGTTTTCCCAGTCAATTCAAACCATGAACACGAATTTGACTGGGAAAACACTACCATCATAGGACAAGCCAGACAGAGAACAGCCAGGGAATTCCTAGAGGCATGGCATTCATCCACAAACTCCATTAACAGACACATGGACCTGGACCCCATATACAAACCACTACAGCTGAAACTGACACCCGGAAGCGGCAAGAACATCCATCAACAGACACATCGACCTGGACCCCACATACAAACTACTACAACTGAAACTGACACCCGGAAGCGGCAAGAACAAACAACTATAAATACTGGAAGAAACATCACAGCAGCGCTTCACAGGAGGCTCCAATAGCACTGATGATGTTCCCTAGCCAATGAACGAAACGTTTGCAGCAAAAACTTCCAGCTCGGCGAACAGAACCACAACAACGGACACCCGAGCTACAAATCTTCAACCAGACTTTAAATATGTCACTTTCCTGCAATGTATCTATGATACAAAAATAGGTGGGAAGGCAAGTGGTGAGGGTGACACGAACAGTCTACAGAGGAGTGTGGGCAGGTTAAGTTAACTTGGCAGGTTGAATGAAATGGGAGGTTATGCATTTTAGCTGGAGGATTAGAGGAGTGAATGTCATTTAAACTCTAGAAAACTCTAGAAAGGAGGAATTTGGGAGTTCTCATCTGTGAGGCAGAAAAAAGGGAATGCAAATGGAATCTAGGCCTTTATTTCAAAGGGAATGGAATATTAAATTTGGGAGGTTTCACAAACTATATCAGGCAGTAGTCAAATCAGCTGGAATATTGAACTTTGAGTCCTGAAGGAAAGATAAATTGACATTGGAGACATTAGAGAAGGTTTACTTGGTTGGTACCATGAATGGAGGGCCTGTCTTAATGAGAAGTTGAGCAGGTTGGGTCTGTACTCTTTGGAATGTAAAAGATGACAACATTATTGAAACAGGATACTTGGAAGACTTCAGATAGATACAGAAGGATTATTTCATGTTGTGCCAGGGTCCAGGACCACAGGGCACAACCTCAGAAGGAAGGGTCGCATAAGACATGAGGAAAGATTTGAGTGTAGCGAATCTATGCAATTCTAGACCAGAATGGTATCAATGCTGGGTCATTAAATATATTCAAGGCTAAAGTGAACAGATTTTTAATCAGTAATGGAATCAAGGGTTATGAGAGGAAGGCAGGAAAGAGGAATTGAGAATTATCAGATCAGCCATGATCTCATTGTATGGCAGAACAGATTCAATAGGCTGAATGACCTACTTAGTCTCCAATGACTCAGTCTGTTATTCTCCTTAACCACTCCTTAAGGTAGTGATTTCCACAATTTTGCCAGTATCTCTAAAGTGCTGGAAAACATGGCAGGTATGCTAAATGTTTCTTCTGAATTTACTATTGGATTTCTTGGCAACGATCTTTCTAATATTGCTAAGTAGGTGGGATTGTGTGCAGGGTTAACTAGGCAGTTTATATGAATTCTTCAGAAAGCCAACCTGATGACTTTAGAATCTTTGAGGCAGGCGTTGTATGGAATTCACTGCTCCAGAATGTGGTGTATGCCAGGGCATTGAATAAATTTATGGACAAGGTGGACAGTTTTTTAGTTAGGAATGAGTAAATGGGTCATGGAGGGATCACAGGAATGTGGAATGGAGGCTGGTGGTATCAACCATGATCATATTAAATGGTGGGGCAAGCTTGAGGGAATGAATTATCTACCTACTTCTGCTAGTTCTAAACTAGATTTGCTACTTATATGCCTGTTGTCTGTTTGTCATCATGTAATTAACTTCAGTCCTCTTCAATATTGACTGCCTCCCCTAATTTTTCAAGTGCCTTTATGAATTAATTTACTGAGCTCAGTTTTCTCTGCTATGTGTTTTTATTCATGACCTCTTGATTACAAGTATAGCACCATACTCACTAGATACTGCTCAAAGAAGAAAAAGGGATGTCACAAGTCAAGGGAAATAATACACTGATGAGATTCATTTTATCCAGATACTTCAAGATGAAAGTGCAATTTTACATTTGGGCACAATATTTGAAATTCTCAACATTTGTGGAAATAGTTACATGTGCAAATAAAATCAAAATGTCTTGTACGGATCAGCATCACAAGCATCAAATTGCTATTTTTGATCAGAGCTGATTAGTAACCTGAAATTTATAATTCTCTCGTAAATAGGGAATGAAACCTTGAATTTACGTAGAACAGTACAACACAGGAACAGACCCTTTAGCTTAACTCAGCACAACATCATGGGCCAATGCCTTCAGCCTGCCCTTGGTCCATATTCCTCCATTTCTTGGACATTCACCTGCTTATCTAAACGTCCCTGAAACACCCCATCATATCTAACTCCTCCACCACTCCTGGCAGTGGCAGCATATTCCAGACTCCTTTGCTTAAAAAAAAACTTGCCCTCACATCTCCTTTGAACTCCTCCTACTCTTTCTCCCCCCCCCCCCCCCCCCCCCCCACCACCACCACCACCTTAAATGCATGCCTTAGTAGGAGACATTTCAACACTGGGAAAATATTCTGGCCATCAATCCTATATTCACCTCAATTGTGTAGACTTCTGTCAAGTCTCCATTTAATCTCTGCTGTTAGTTTTTCTAGCCTCCTTTATAGCTCATACCCTCTAATCCAGGCAGCATCCTGATAAACCCATATCCTCTAAAGCCTGCAAATCCTTTCTGTAAAATGGTGAACTGAATTGAATGCCTTACTATAGAATACATTGGTTTGGCCACACCTAAAGAATTATATAGCTGCAACATGACATCCTGACTCATTTCCTGACTAATAACGGCAAGCATGCCATGTGTCTTTACCATCCTATTTACTTTGTGACCACTTTCAGGGAGCTATGGACTTCAATCCCAAGATCCTGCTGTACATCAGTGCTATTTCAGGTCCTGCCATTAAAGGTGTACTTTTCTTTACCATTTGATCTCCCAAAGTGCAATACTTCACACTTATCTGGATTAAACTCCATCTGCCATTTCTCCAATCATACCTGATAATCTCAATCTATATCCTACTGTATCCTTTGACAACTTTCTACATTATCCACAATGTCACCAACCTTTGAGTAAAACCACCCATCTACACCCTAACATCTATGTCTTTTAGGATCCGACCGGATCAGTCATACTAGTGCCAAGTCACTCTTGGTGATGGATATTGAAATGCACCCACCAATGTACATTTTGTGCAATTGCCATCCTCAAATGCTTCCTCCAATCATTGTTCAACATGAGGGAATACCGATTCATCCATGGAAGGAGGATGGTACATGGTAATCAAGCAGGAGGCTTACTTGCCCATGGGCAGCCATGAAACTTAATGGGGCCTATTAGTCAATATTGAGGACACCCAGGGCAACCTTCACTGACCATATACCACTGTGCTGCCACCTCCACTGTCCTGTCAGTGCAACCAACCAGGGATGATGAATGGTGTTTGATACATTGCCTGTAAGTTATGATTCTGTGAGTATGACTATGTCAGGTTGTTGCTTGACTAGTCTGAATCAGCTTTTCCAATTTTGGCACTAGCCCCAGACCAGGCCAGACCCTCAAAGTATCTCAAGGTAGCTCAGACCCTAACTTGTTAGTTGTTTTAAGCAGGTGAAAAGTCTATGTACCATGAGTGATGTAGCTGGCTCACTGTTTTAAACAAGATTGAATAAATTCTCCATGTATAAATACATTCTTTCACAAGAAAGTGAACAGAATATAGGACATAGACTTGATTGGAATTTCAGATAAGTTTTCACAACTTAACAATACTGTTCCAATTTTTGCAACATCCCCATGAACAGCCTGTTGGCAAAAACAACTAAAACAGGTTCTTACAGGAGAGATGTCAGAGAGAGGATCAACATGGAGCTGTTTCTTTGACTCTCAGCCTCAAAAACTGACCTCTTGCTAAAAGCAAACCAAACCCCTGAACTGGCCACTTCCCTTTCATTGCACAAGTGTTTTGAAAGACTAAAAGCATTCTCAAATAGATAAACTCAGATATCAGAACCTCTGACTTTATGACACCTCTGAAAAATATAACCAAGGGCAGAATAACCTTATTAAAAAAGAGCAGCATTGTCACACCACCCCTTAAAAAAAACAATATCTAAAGAGGACTTTATTTTAAACCCTTTATCTTACTGTTTGTACACTACAACACCCAAACATTACATTGACGATAAATATGCACTACTATATTCTATTTCAGCCTGTTTACTCCTGCCACTGAATGTCTCGATTTCTTGTACTAGTCTCGATAATGTGTTGGCAATCCTGTTTTCTCATCCTGCCACATGCACAATTTTCAAACTGAATGACTAACAAGCTCCACCTAAACAGTCAGGACTTTTTGTTCTTAAATTTCTCCACAAATTTCAGTGTTATGATCAGTGTATATAATTGTTTGTTACAAACAATGTATCTGAGACACTAACACCAACCCCAAGCTCAAAGTCTCCTTCTCAATTGTCAAATATTTGTTGAAGAATGTTCAATTTCCTTGGAGGTCTGATGGGTCTTCCTGTAAGAGCACAGCACCAACACCCACATCACTCAGATCGATAGTCACTTTGAATGGCTTTATGTAATTAGGTGTGCCTAACACAAGGTTAGTGGTTAATAGCTTTCAGGCTGTCAAATGCCTTCTGACAGTCTGCTATTCACTGAAACTTCTTGCCTTTTAGTAATACAAATGAATGGAACAGCCACATGCAATCCCAGGAATGGTAGTACTGCTTTTTTGGTGGTGATATGGGAAACTCCCCATGACCTTTATTTTTGCATCCTATGGGGCCATTTGCCATATCTAACAACATGGCCCAGGAAGGTTGCTTGGGCTTGGCAAATTCATTTTTGGCCAGGTTATTACCAAGCATGCCTCCTGAAGTCAAACAGTTCTGATAAATGTTAATGTTCCTTCCGTATGACTAAAATCACCAGGTCACTATAAACTACACAATTGCATATCTGGAAATTACCTCATTGATTAGTCTCTGAAATGTGGCTGGTGCATGTTTCATACCAAATGAAATGGCTTGAAACTAATAGTCTGTTCAGTGTTATGAAAGCTGAAATTGACTGCTGTTTTGGACAAGGGTGCCTGCCAGTACCCTCTGAGCAAGTCCAATTTAGTTGCTCCTCCCACCTTTTTCAACAGACTTCCAGACATGGAATCTGATATGAATCCGTCATCGTAACTTCATTGACTTTGCGATAGCACCCAATCGTTATGTGTAGATTATCTGCTTAATACTATTGTGAGCTCCATTCATTGTAACTCACTTTGCATCGTCCAAGATGACAATCATTCAATCTCCTTTTGAACCTATGCCCACTTTAGAGGGTTATGCCTTTGAGGATGTTGCTTAATTGAAACAGCATTTCCTATATCATGTGTAATTATGTATTTCCCAGCTTATTTCCACATCTCTCTCTGCAGTAGCAATAACTTCATATAATTTTAATCTGGAAGGTAACTCAATTTATCCCAATTTGATAACTTCCTCATTGTTAAGTTTAATTTGAGGAATGTCCAGTTCAGAATCTTCCAAACTTGGTTCTTTATGCTGTGTTGTAACCAATAACATGTTCTCCTTTTGCTTTCTTCCCTTATCAAATACCTTTTGAGCATATTCACATGACACTGATTTCTGTCTAGACTCCTTATCAAGGAGTTCACCTCAATCTCCTTTTGACTATAAGGTCCACTAAACCTTGCTTTTAAAAAGGTTCACCATTACTAGAACACTAACACTTTATCCCAATAGCAAAATTGCAAGGTTTTGATTTCTTGCCTGCTTCTCGTTTCATTGAATGCTGTGATACTTTTAAATGTTGTCTAGCCACCTCCCCTGCTCTATTTAACCATTCCCCAAAGTTTGTCAGTCCAAATGTGATATGAATTCTGACTTACCTGTTTCTCAATGGAATGTGTGGTCCTCACTTAATGCTCAAAAACAAATTCAAACAGACTGAATTCGGTCAATTCATATGGTGTATCTCTGACGAAAATACAAACAGAATTCCTTTATCCTAGTCATCTGGGTAGTGTTGCTTACAAGGCCTCAACATGATCTTTAATGTCTGATGCCACCTTTCTAGTGCTCCCTGCAATTCTGGATGATATGCATTAGATCTGAATTGTTTTATTCTTAAGTGGATCATTTCAAAATTATTCAAGGAAGTTAAGTTTGACCCTTGATCTGATTGTATGTATGTCTGTGGGCAGTCCATATCTAGTGAAAAATATGATCAACTCTTCTACAATCCTTTTAGCTATGAGCCTCTGGAAATCTAGTGGAGACATTGTTAAAACAAAGAGGAAAGGTATTTGCTAAGTCAGGGTCCTATGCAATCAGTTAAGACTTGTAAAAAAAAGGTTCCTCAAATGCAGGAGTAGATTTTAAAGGTGTGACTAATTACTGCTGGTGATTTTCTAGTTACCTGATGTATATACATGTCTGGCAAAATGCAACTACATTTTTGTCCAGGCCAGTAAAAATATTTTTGCATTTTTGCTGGAGTTTTTCTTATCCCTAAATGACCTCCAACTGGTAATTCATGTGCTGTCCACAATACCTTTCAGTAACCCACTGGCAATACAACTTTATGAACTTCTGCCCATTTCTCATCTGCTGAAATATGTGATGGCCTCCATTTCCTCCTCAAGCCTTAATTTTTAAGACCAAAGAATTCAGGTATTCAGTTTTCTTCAGTGTACACTTTAGAACATGGCCTTTACTGTGCTGTAATTTCCATTTGGCCCTCGATGTTGCATCAACCTGAGGAACCAATCTGAAGCCCATCTATCCTACACTATTCCATTGTCATACATATATTTAGAGCTGAAAATGTGTTGCTGGAAAAGTGCAGCAGGTCAGGCAGCATCCAAGGAGCAGAAGAATCAACGTTTCAGGCATGAGCCCTTCTTCAGGAATGAGGAAAGTGTGTCAAGCAGGCTATGATAAAAGGTAGGGAGGAGGGACTTGGGGGAGGGGCGTTGGAAATTCAATAGGTGGAAGGAGGTTAAGGTGAGGGTGATAGGCCGGAAGTCAGGAAGAAGATTGCAGGTTAGGAAGGTGATGCTGAGTTCGAGGGTTGGGACTGAGACAAGGTTGGGGGGGGGGATTGGGGGGAGGGGAAATGAGGAAACTGGAGAAATGAGTTCATCCAGTGTGGTTGGAGGGTTCCTAGGCAGAAGATAAGGCGCTCCTCCTCCAGCCGTCATATTGCTATGGTCTGGCAATGGAGGAGTCCAAGGACTTGCATGTCCTTGGTGGAGTGGAAGTGAGAGGTGGAGTTGAAGTGTTGAGCCACGGGGTGGTTGGGTTGGTTGGTCCAGATGTCCCAGAGGTGTTCTCTGAAACGTTCCACAAGTGGCAGCCTGTCTCCCCAATAGAGGAGGCCACATTGGGTGCAGCACATTTACTGATGTGTGTGGAGGTGCAGGTGAAATTCACCACAAATTCACCTGCATCTCCACACAGATTTACTGCATCCACTGCACCCGATGTGGCCTCCTCTATGTTGGGGAGACAGGCTGCCTACTTGTGGAACGTTTCAGAGAACACCTCTGGGACACTCGGACGAACCAACCAAACGACCCCATGGCTCAACACTTCAACTCCCCCCTCCCACTCCACCAAGGACATGCAGGTCCTTGGACTCCATCGCCAGACCATAGCAACATGAAGGCTGGAGGAAGAGCGTCTCATCTTCTGCCTAGGAACCCTCCAACCACATGGGATGAACTAATTTCTCCGGTTTCCTCATTTCCCCTCCCCCCCACCTTGTTTCAGTCCCAACCCTCAAACTCAGCTTCCTGACCTCTCCACCCCCACTCCCACTCCGGCCTATCACCCTCACCTTAACCTCCTTCCACCTATCACATTTCCAACACCCCTCCCCCAAGTCCCTCCTCCCTACCTTTTATCTTAGTCTGCTTGACACACTTTCCTCATTCCTGAAGGGCTCATGCCCGAAACGTCGATTCTCCTGCTCCTTGGATGCTGCCTGACCTGCTGTGCTTTTCCAGCAACACATTTTCAGCTCTTCCCTCCATATCAGGCAACATCCTAGTAAATCTCCTCTGCACCCTTTCCAAAGCTTCCCATAATGCAGTAACCAAAACTGCATGCAATACCCCAAGTGCCAGAGTTTTGTACAGCTGCAGCATGGCCTCATGGCTCCAAAACTCAGTTCCTCCACCAATAAAAAGCTAATACACTGTATGCCTTCTTAACAACCCTATCAACCTGATTGACAACTTTTAGGGATCTCTACATGGACAGAGCTCTGCTCATTTACACTACCAAAAATCTTAGTGTTAGCCCAGTATTTTTTATTCTTGTTACTTCTTCCAAAAGTAAATCACCTCAGTTTTCTACATTAAATGCCATCTGCCACCTTTCAGCCAATATCTGCAGCTTATGACCCTTTGTAACCTGCAACATCCTTCAACACTATCCAGAACTCCACTGACCTTACTGTCATCTGCAAATTTACTAACATCCTTCTAAATGCTCATCCAGCTCATTTATAAAAATGACAGACAGCAGTGGTTCCAAAACAGATCCTTGTGGTACACCACTAGTCACAGAGATCCAGGATAAATCTTTCCCATCAATCACCACCCTCTGGTCATTAAGTTAACCAATTTCTGATTCAAACTGCTAAATCACCCTCGATCCCATGCCTTCATATTTTGTGCAATGTTACCAATGGGGACCTTATCAAAGCACCTTACTGAAATCCATATATACCACATCAACTGCTTTACCCTCATCCACCCCGTTTGGTCACCATTTCAAAGAACTCAGTTTGTGAGGCACAACCTACCTTTCACAAAACAGTGTTGACTATCCATAGGAGAAAGTGAGGACTGCAGATGCTGGAGATCAGAGCTGAAAATGTGTTGCTGGAAAAGCACAGCAGGTCAGGCAGCATCCAAGGGCATGAGCCCTTCTTCAGGAATGAGAAGATTATTCTTCTCCAAAAAGATGAATCCTCACTAACATTTTGACACTTTACCCACAACTGAAGTGAGGCTCACTGGTCTATAATGATGAGAGAGTTGTCTTTATTCATGTTCTTGAGCAAAGGGACCACATTTGTTATCCTCCAATCTTCTGGCATTATCGCTGTAGACAATGACAACATAAAGATCAAAGCCAAAGGCTCTGCAGTCTCCTCCCTGGCTTCCCACAAAATATTCATTTTGCACTTCCACTCTCCTGACTCCACACAACTTCCCACTGCTTTCCAAAGATGTGTAGGTTAGGTGCAAGTGTCAGGGGTAAATATCAATGAATGGTTTGGGTGAGATATTTTTCAGAGGATTAGTGTGGACTGGTTGGGCTGAAAGTGCCTGTATCCACACTTTAGGGATTCTAATTCTATCTTTGATTGGCTGTAATCTCTTTTTTTTTATTCCTGATATACCTACAGGGGTTTTCCTTGATCCTATCTGCCAATGACTTCTCATGTCCCCTCCTGGCTCTTAGCTCTTTTTAGGCTAACTTGTAATTCAAGTGCCCTAATTGAACTAGACTTCTCATCCTAACATAAGCCACCTTCTTCCTCTTGGAGATTCAACTTCTTTAGTAAACCATGCCTCCCTCACTCAACTACTTCCTCCCTGCTAGTCAGGTACATACTTACCAAGGACACGCAGTAGCTGTTCCTTGAATAACCTCCACATTTCAATTGTGCCCATCCCCTGCAGTTTCCTTCCCCATCCTAAATCTTGCCTAATTGCATCATAATTTCCTTTCTCCCAGCAATACCTCTTGCTGTGTGGTATATACCTATCCCTTTCCATTGCTAAAGGCAAATCAACTAAATTGTGGGCACTGTCACCAAAGTGCTCACCTACCTCCAAACCTAACAGGGCCTGGTTCATTACCCAGTACCAAATCCAATGTGGCCTTGCCCCTTGTTGGCTTGTCTACATTGTGAGGAAACAATCCTGCACACTGACAAAAACTGAACCATCTAAAAAGTATTTGGACTAGAGTATTTCCACTCAATATTTGGAAAGATAAAGACCCCATAACAAGTACCCTGTTACTCTTGCTCCTATCCAGAATCATCTTTGGTATCCTTCCCTCTAACATCTCTGGAACTATTTGGATGCCTATAGAAAACTCAACAGGGTGACCTCTCCTTTCCTGTTTGTAACCTCAGCAGACAAGTCCTGAAAGGTCCTTTCTGCTACCATAATACTGTCCTTGACTAACAAGGCCACATCTCATTTTTTGCTATCTTCTGTTCTTACTGAAACATCTAAATCCTGGAACCTACAACAACCATTCCTGCCCCTGCTCTATTCATGTCTGAAATGGCCACAACATTGAAGTCCCAGGGACAGACCCATGCTGCAAGTTCACCCACCTTATTCCAGATGCTCCTGTTTGAAGTAGACACTTCAAACCATCTTCCTGATTGCCAGTGAACTCTTGTAACCTTGAAATGTCATTTCTGACCTCCCTGCTCAACCTTCTGGACACTGGAACTACAATTTAGGTTCCCATCCCCCGAATTAGTTTAAACCCTCCCATAGCGAATTAGCAAATTCCCTTTCTTGCCCCCTCTTCTCTCTACACCCCCCCCGCGCACGCACGCACGCACACTCACACGCACACACACGCACACACACACACACACACACACACACACACACACACACACACCACCAGGATATTAGTATCCCTCTGTCCATGTGTAGACCATCCTGTTTGTAGAGGTCTCACCTACCCCCATAATGAGTGGCAATCTATTTAGCTGGAACTCTTCCCTCCTGCATGATCCCTGTAGCCACATGTTCAACTCTATTCCTCACTTTTTGATATAGTCGCTTCAAAGTTTGGGAGAAGATTAGTAGCTCGGGTGCTCGTTGTTGTGGTTCTGTTCACTGAGCTGGGAATGTGTGTTGCAGACGTTTCGTCCCCTGTCTAGATGACATCCTCAGTGCTTGGGAGCTTCTGTGATGTTTCCTCCAGCATTTATAATGATTTGTACCTGCCGCTTCTGGTTGTCAAAAAAAAATTCCCATGCAAGGACAGCACAAAACACTACATAGAACAAACAGGAAGACACCTAACGAACCGCATCCATGAACACCAACTAGCCACAAAACGACATGACCAGTTATCCTTAGTAGCCACACACTCAGATGACAAGCAACAGGAGTTCGACTGGGACAACATTACTATTATAGGACAAGCCAAACAGAGAACAGCCAGGGAATTCCTAGAGGCATGGCACTCATCCACAGATTCAATCAATAAGCACATCGACCTGGACCCAATATACCGGCCACTGCAGCGGACAGCTGGAACTGACAACCAGAAGCGGCAGGTACAAATCACTATAAATGCCGGAGGAAACATCACAGAGGTGCTTCACAGAAAGCTCCAAAGCATTGAGGATGTCACCTAGACAGGGGATGAAACATCTGCAACACAAATTCCCAGCTCGGCGAACAGAACCACAGCAACAGTTACTTCAGTTTTTTTTGTCTTTCTATTGTATCTGTTAATTTCTTTGAGCTAAAAAAATTCCACTTTCTCCTCCACCTGTTTTGTCTCAACCACATGGTTTCTGATAATTCTCCTTCAACTTCGTTATCTGTATTCTTTAATTTCTCCTTCTGTTTCAACTTGTTACCATAAACAGGAAAAATCCCAGAATAGATTTCCGGTAACACTTCAGTTGCCTGATTCTCCACTTTTTAAGAAAAAAATAGCAGGTAGCACTGATGAAGTTCTGCCCATTTCCCATCTGCCTAAATATGTGATGGTCTCCATTTCCTCATTACTGGAATTTAAGATAGTAGCATTCAGGGATACATTTGGATTCTTTTTCTGTGTATGCCTTTTGATACAATTGGTTTAAATTTTCATCTTTCTGCTGTAACTTAATTTTTCTGAACTAAAGATGTTTGCTTTGTCATCTGTTCCTGGTTTGTCTCAACCATTTGATCAAACAAGATCTTTGCTAATTCCACTTCCTTATCTCTCCTATTTCAACTGGTGACAGTGTAACCTCATTACCACAGTCAGGAAAAATCCCAGGAGGTATCATTGACTTATTCAGTTGCCTGAATTTCCACTGGTTTTCCAGCCAATAGGCAGCACTCCTACCTGTGAACTAGCTATATCGTTAGCAAGTTATAAGTTATATTCCTGGAGCTGAGAGTTTGTCCTGTACTCATTTCATGACTTCTGCACTGGACTACATAATTTAGCACTTGTCTCACTTGAATTCCTGTTACTAGCAGTTTCTGGCAACAGTCTTTCAGAGGTACATATCTCCTCATCTTTCAATAAGAAGATGGAGAGGATCTGTACCTCTTAATAGTGTACCTCTTTACCTGCTGCTCCTGGCCAAAGTAAATTTTACCTTCACAAGTATATGGTTTAAGATCTGCCACTTTCTTCTTAACCAACCTCTGACCTGGTTGTACATTCTGCTGCAGTATTCTAGCTTCCACTGTGCTTTCCATTACCATTAACAAAATTCACTAGTTTATCCTGTTTTCCTACATCTGGCTTGTTTCCTGATCTACCAATACTGATTTCATGTGGCCTAACTTTATTGCAGTGGAAACAGAGCTTTTTAACTTGTCGGTCCCCTTTAAGGGTTTCATTTTACCCTGTGGTAAGTGATCCCAATGATCTTCAGAGGTCTACCTGTCCTTTACCACATGAGGATTTGTGTTTTTCCCTCAATATCTACCTTGGATTGAAATGGATTTGGGAAGCCCAACTTTGTTTTATAGACCAACTCAATCAGCCATTTCAGCTGCTAATCATGCTGTTTTAACTCTGCTCTTCCAAGTGAGTTCTCTACCTCAGGAAGTAAATGTTTGAACTCCTCCAAAAATCATCAAGAGCATCATAGGTTTGTTCTATTTTTGATGCCCTTATCTACCTATCAAAATTACTTTGTTCAAACCTTTCAAACTCAATGTAGGTTTGATCCACAACCCTCAGATTTATGAAATGTTGTCTATAGCCTTCTGGCACAAACTCATGTGCACTTCAGATCCCTCTGATAGTGATGCAAAAACTTCAGTGGCTGTCTTGAAGTTTAGTTTGGATCAACAGAACACACGCCTGTGTCTTTGCCCAGCCACAAAAAGCTGAATGCGTGCTAACACCAAACCAAACCCTGCACTGGGTGAACTGGCCACTCCCTGTTCATTGTAGAAGTGTTGAGGACACCTAAAAGCATTCAAGTAGATAAACGCAAACTATGGAACTGTAACCAAGAGCAATATACCCTTGTTATAGTGGCAGCATCACCACAACTTAGTAAGGAATGTTGACAGCACTAGTTCTGCCACTAACATTTCCAGTGCCTAGGTCAATGCCAGGTGTTCTGGCCAGTTTATTTCTTCTAGAAGAGAGGTCCTGCTTTTCATCTTCCTACCTAGCTCCCTCTGCAGTATCTCATTTCTTTGTACCTGTGTTGGACCACTCTCTGGCTGTTCACTCTTCCACTTCAGAATATCTTGTTCCCACTCAGACATCCCCCACCCTGACACCAGAGAGGCAACACCATCCTTGCTTGCTTGCAGTCAAAGATGCTTGCTTTCCATAGAAGCCATTTCATACAAGACTTCTGCACTGCCTGCCCAGGGTATCTTTTGCTGTCAACCAACTGCGTAGCCCTTACAGACCAGCTCATTAAGTGTGCTGTGACATTCTCAGCCTCACTACAAGTCTGTCTGTAGTAGGTGCTGCATGTGGCAAATCAGGAATTGCAGCCAAATATACCTCCTGTGTACAGAACCCAGGATACTGGAAATCTAGGAGAAAGTGAGGACTGCAGATAGTGAACATCAGAGTTGCGTATGGTACTAGAAAAGCACAGCAGGAAAAGAGCAGAAAATAGATGTTTTGGGGCCCTTCATCAATCATTCCCAAAATGTTGATTCTCCTCCTTGGATGCTGGAAGTCTCCCTGATTTCCCACATTGTAGAAGGATTACTCCACAGGGCCAAGTTCTCCTGCCATTTCAAATCTTACCCACTCATTACCAAACTGAGGTTTCTCGCTCTTAACAGACTACAACTACAAAATGTATTACTTTACCTCCAGGCACTAGCTCAGTTCATTAAGGATAATTGCCTATTAAATACCTTATTAACAAAAGGTTGCCTCAATTGTTCAGCTTCCCATTTACCAGAGTTGTTCTTAGTGAATTCCTGATGAATTTAGCTTACTGCATGCTCCATTGATGCTCTGTGCTGGAAATGGGGCACCAATACCTCAATGTTTGTTCCATAGGCACTGGTGACATTTCACATTCAAGAATGTTAGCATCTGACATGTGCTTGTCTCAACAAACTCATTAAATCCCAATCCAGTTTGCACCTCAGTGCACCAGCAACTGTTGTAGTATTGCGGAGGCAAGGACACTGTACAAGCAGGGATATGCACTTAACTCATACATGGAATTGTTCACTGTCTTCTTGGAATTCATTGAGCCTATCTGAATGTTCACAACATCCCTAAATATGGTTAGTCAGCTATTCAGGTTAGTCTGAGTCAGGTTGCTCTCCACATAAGAATAAAGTCAATTGCCAACAGCCTACTACTAGTCTTGATTCTATGTGTTCCATTACGGACTGTTTTTCCTCCTGGAATGAGAGAGAAGCAGGTATTAAGGGAGATAAAAGTGGATGGCACTGGTCTTGCTTGAGTCAGGTTGGATATATAGAGCAAGTGAGTAGGCAGTTTAGAGTTATGCAGGGTTAGTGGTTTTTGGGATTAGGGAGAGAGATTGCAAGTAAAGGAAGATGTTGCATATAATTGAGACAGAGTCAGAGTGCATGAGCTTTGATGGGTCATTGATACAGTACCTGTGGCGTTGGAGAAGTGGCACTTCTGTTAGTAAAGTGCAGAAAGTCATTGACCTTCTTCTGACATTGCTAGACACTAGGCTTGATGGCTGTGAGTACATTAGTCAGGGTGACAGCCTCTGACTGGGTTAACATTGTCATTGCCTCCACTGCTGGTCCTGAGGAGAGAGGACGTCCCACCTGTGCACCATACCATGTAGCAGGACCTCAAGGTTCCTGCCTGTAAAACAGGACATTAAATTTCTCCCTCTTGCTATCTTCAGGACAAGTGTCAGGAACTGCACACAGCAAATTGCTCAGGTGCTCAATGGGCTTTAAAGACGATACCAGTGCCATCAGCATGCTAGCCACTTCAATGATCATAGCAGCAACTTCCAAATTAGAAGCAATCTAAAATAACTCCAAGGAGGCTGGTAAAGTGTAACCAAGTCACCCTTTTTAAAAAAAAAGGCAGCTCAAAAATAGTCCCTAAACTGAGGAGACCATCTGAATCTCCTGTTTATTTTGTTAAACAATTCAATTTACAAAACAATTAAACTTAACGCCTGTGTACAGAGAAACAGCAATCTTACAAGGAGAGGAGCAGTAGAGCTAGGCCCCAAACCCTACCATTCAACCAGTTCAGGGAAATGAGGACAAACCTCAAATCCCAGTTTCAATCAATCATTACAAACAGTAACAATGACATTTGCACATAAAAGACAGTCCAATTACATAATAAACTGCATTCAGTACAGACCCCCAGAAACTCAGCAAGCCCCCCTCCCCCCACCCCAAACACCTAGTTCTTGGTCCACCCTGACACCTTTCAGCCACCCAGGGTGACAGCAGTAAGGATGGCCTACCCACCTTCCGGCTTCCTTACCCACCTTTAGGACAGCCTGCCCCAATACCCAACTAGGGTGACAGCATGGAGGATGGCCTAACCACCTTCAGGCTCTGTCTGCCCCTATATACCATTGGGCTTTCATCCACCCTGATGCACCATCTTGCCTGTGGGCTGCTGTGACATCTTCCAGCCACCTCTAAGGCAGCCCTTCCCCTGGGACAGCAGCATGCAGGGGCAGCTGCCAAGCCTTCCAGATCTTAGCCTGCCCTTATGCACCTTCTGACCACCTCTAGGACAGCCAGTACCTATTACTCCTTCTCACACCAACAGCACTCTGAACAGCCTACCCACCTTCTGGCTCAGGGCAATTGGCATCAGGGTGGCCTAACCACCCTCCAGCTTTCAGGACAGCTTACCAACCTTCAGGTTAACAGGATGGCCTATGCACCCTCCAGCTCTCAGGCTAACAGCTTTCAGGACAACCTATGAGCCTCCCAGCTTAGTAAGGCCTGCCAGACTGAGGGACACAGACAACAGTGCAGGTGATAATCCAACAAGCAACATAATTAATTATCAACAAACAGTCCTTTCTGATACACAATCCATTAGCACAGATATTTCTCCTCAAAATACAAAGTCCATTCCCAGGAATGGAGTCCACTCCAGTATGCAAAGTGCATTATCAGTATGAGAGTCTACTCTAAACTGCAGAGTCCATTGCTAAGGCCAGAGTCCACTCCCAAAGGCAGCAAATGCACACCCCACAGCACACAGATATTCAGTCACCATAGAGTCCTGGCCCATCCTTGGAGAACCAGGCCCACTCACAGGAACATAGTACATTGTAAAGGTACAGTTAACTCAGGGGTTTGGTCCACTCCTGAAGGCAAAATCTTCTCCCAAACACTCCGAGGCCTAGTCTAAAGGGCAGGCCTACTTACAGGAACAGCTCATCTGGAAAGTTGTAGTTTCTCACAGGGGCTCAGTCAAAAACACCAAAAAAAGTGAAGACACAGATAAAAAAACAAATAAAACCAGGGTCCAAGGGCTAAGCCCTGCCACAAAAATCAACATTGTTCATTTCTCAAAAGGTGAAAGAGAAAAGAGTAACATACAGGCTGCAATCAGCCAGTGAAACACCAATCCCCTAATGGGTACGGAGTTACACCTGAAACACATTGTGTACTTCAAAAGTTTAGAAATCAGTCCTCATTAAAGGAATACCAGTTAACAAACTGGCTAAATAATTCAGGAATCAGGTTTCCTCTCCCCAAAAATGCAGTAACCAACAGTTACACACTGACTGTGGCCCAGCCAGCACAGATTCAGTCCCCTAATTTGAGAAGGTTCTGAATCTCTTGTTTATATCAGTCAGCCAGGGCTTTCCTGATTGCCCCAGGTTAACAATCCTAATCATGGATCTCAGTCACTGAGATTGACCTGACCGTGTTCCAGTCACTACACAATCAAAATATATGTCTGATTGAATGGTCATGCAATTTTAATGGCAGTTGATTTGGGCGCAGCTGTATCAGTGTTTGCGGAAGCAGCCTTCACCAAATTTGCTTTAGTCTTCCAACCCTTAAGTTCACCTAAGAACTCAGCCAGCCAGAGAACCTACACTGGGCAACCCCTACAGATTAACGGTTCAATCTTCAGTGCCAGTCCCTTCTTTGAAGCAGCTGGTTCAATTACCAATGATTATAATAAAAGGCTTGGGGTGAAATCGGTTGAGAAAGATTCATCTTGATTAGGTCAACACTTTTCATCGGAAATGGCTGCCTGAGTGAAGTCCTAATTAAATACCTGGAAGTTTTTGAGGAAGGTTGAGGGACACTTACCTGTTGACCGAGAAGTAAACCCAAGATTCTGCAAGACCTGCCCATTGCCGTTTGCCTTACGTGCAAAAGTACAGGAGGCTGGAAAATGAAGGAATCATCAAACCAGTCCAGTTTGCCTAATGGGCAGCACCAAGCATGCAGATTGTGAAGTCCAATTAGTCTTTTGGCTTCTGTGGGGATTTCAAACAAAACCGCTTTTCATAGCTCGATAAATACCCAATTGGCTGCATAGCATACTTATACGCAAAATTGTGAGATGGGGGGGAAGTGTCCTTCACGAAACCAGACATGAACCGTGCACACCTGCAATTGCTACTGCATGAGGATTACCAGAAATATATGACAATTAATACCCATAAGGGTTTGTTATACAAGTCTGCCTTGTAAAATGTCCGAATTTCCAGCAGTTGATGGAAAACATTTTACAAGGTCTACTCCAGGTTGCCATTTATCTAGATGATGTGTTAATACCAGGAAGACCAATAAAGAACATTTAGAGAACTTTAGTGCTTAAACATTTCTGCAAAGCGGGTATGTGTCTTGGGAGGGGAAAAATCTGTATTCCATGCATTTCAAGTGACCTATTTAGTCTACAGAGTCAAGACTGAGTTACACCCATTGGAAGATAAAATGAGGGTGATCAAAGGTGCGTCAGTTCTCACATCTTTCCTTGGGTTATTGAATTATTACAGAAAATTCATACACAACCAGGCCTCCATCCTGCTACCCTTACATCTGCCATTGAAAAGGAGTCAACCTTGGATATTGTCTCGTAGACAAGTGGTAGCCTTTAGGGAAGCGAAGAAGCAGCTATTGTTGACTAAGATGTTGGCACACTACAATCCCAAGTGAGATGTGATGCTTACAAGTGATGCCTCCCCATCCAGTATCTGGTAGTGTTTACTCACAGGTGACCCAGCAGAGAGGAGTGCTCCATAGGGTATGCTTCCTGGACTTTGGCTAATGCCAGGCAAAGATATACCCAGTTAGAGAAGAAAGGTTTGACGGTCATTTGTGGTGTGAGAAAGTTCCACTAATCCCTTTACAGACCTAAATTTGTAATAGCAACAGACCACAAACCCCTGCTAGATTTTTTGAAAGAGAACAGGGCCATGCCGCCCATCGCTTAAGGTCGATTTTGGCAGTGGGCTTATTCTAAGTGCATACAGTTACAAGTTGGAACATTGCCTTGGAGGCCAAGTGGCAAATGCCTTGTGCTGCCACTCACTGGTGGATACACCATCTTTGTGCAGTGACTCGAACAGTCCATTCTGGTTTTAAACTTTCTGCATGCCATATTGTCATTGCTGAAAATATCAAACTCTGGACACAAAAATATCCTATCCTGGTAGTACTAAAACAGCTGGTGACAGGCAAAAATTAAAGAGCAACCAGAACTGAACCTGGTGAAACCGGATCACCATAGAGCATAGCTGATAATTATGGTGATCAAGAATGATTGTCCTGAGCACAGGTAATGGCTGAACTCTACCAGGGTCATCTGGGAGTTTCCAAAATGAAGACATTGGTGAGAGGTTATATCTGGTGACCAGGATTGGATGAAGACAGCTACATTGGTGGGGCAATGCCCAGAGTGCTATCAAGGACAAAACTTACAGCCAGCAGTTCTCCCACTCTTGTGGGAATGGCTGAGGAAACCCTGGACTCGATTACATGTCGACTGTGCTGATCTTTTCATGGCTGTATGTTTTTAGTCATTATGGACATCCATTCAAAGTGATTTGACATGCATTGAGTTCACTCATCAAACATGGGGTCACCAATTGAAAAATTGCGAGCACCTTTTGCAATACACAGACTCCCGCAAGTGTTGATCACAGACTGGCCATCATTTACCAGCAGGGAGTTCAAGTAATTCCTTAAGTCAAGTGGCATTCAGCATGTAAGCATAGCTCCATCCATCATCCAGTGGTCTGGCAGAAAGAGTAGTCCAAACTTTGAAAGCATACTTATGGAGGTGGTAACAATAATGAGAAGTTGAGAAGCAAACTACTATTCAATTACGTGTGTGATAAATTTCTTTTAGAACTATAGTCAAAATGCTCCTGCACTGCACGAGCAGTGTTGTTTTCTAGCCATCCTTCCCACACTGTTGCTGCTCTCAGTTCTGCTTAAAATATTGACACTCGTGTCTCACCCATTCCCCAGTCTATCTCTGTTCACCTCGTTCTCTGATCAAACTCCAATCTTGGCTCAAGACACTCTCTGTTCCTCACTATTCTAGTTTCTTTACCTGAGCCCCTCCCTCCCCAATTAAATATCTCTGTCTCTGAGTGGCAGTTCCCATTTTGTGCTGTCATCCTGCTGGTCCCAATACTCTACTCAATCCTTCAGGTTGTGTTTTTCTAAAACAAGTGTAGTTTGATTAAACTTACTGCTCTTAGTAGGCTACAGAAGAGGAAAACAAAAATATGGAATAACCTTTTTATCATTTTAGCTTCAATTCAATTTGAAAGCCTGGCAAGTAATACTCGAAATGGCAAATGACTTGGAAATAACATTGACCTAGCAGGCATATGAACACAGATGAAGAATACAACGCAATACGTGAAAGTACTCAATTTATCAGACTGAGAGAGTAAACGAGTATAAAAAATGAGAGATGATTAACATTCATAGGAAGAACTGAAAACACCCCATGCACCTCAGATGATAAGAAATTAAAAGGGTAGAAGAATTAGGGATACAGATCTTTGAAAACAGCAGAGTAACTTAAAATGTTAAACATTGAGATCTACTTCAAAAAATATAGTATCGAATCCAAACCACGTAAAGATAGCTTAAGTTTTTAGAGCACTCTGTTAGATCTCATTTGAATACTGATCTCAAAGTGTAATAAGGATATGGGTGCACTGAGCAAAGTGCCATAATGACTTATAGGGATGGTAACAATAATGAAAATGATTATAGCTACCAGGAAAGAGTCACAGATCAGGGCATTCTTTTGAAAAGTGTACATGGTGGTGACTTGCTCAAGGTGTTTAAAATTATGAATTGGTTGTACATGGGGAATTATGTTATTTTAAACCAGCAAAACAGAAAAGATGTATCCTGTACAGTAATCTGTGGAAATCCAAGAAACCAAGAACAATTTAAAGTAAAAATGAACAGCTTTATTTCTTAAAGTATAACAGAGAATGATTAACTAATGACTCCTTACAACTCCTTCCTCTAACCTATCTTTTACTTTCCTTTATATAATACTAATCTGATAAAAAAAACCCCAATTAAGATTTACCAAAAATTCAAGTTTTCAAAACCAGCCAGTTGTTGAATCTTCTACTTGGGTCTTCCTGTGTCTTTTCTTCTTCTTGGGGATTATGCTTCACAGGTCATGGATCAATAAAGGTATCTTTAAGAGAGCTTTTTTTTTGGGCAGTCTCTATATACTGGCGGCATGGCAGTTCTCCACTCAACTGTTCAATTTTCCCCAGTCTTATATCACAAAGCATGGGATTGTGTCATTGGCTTTTAAGATTGTCAGTATACTACTTGATTGGAATTTGGTATTTTTGGGTGGTAAAATTTAACTGATTGGCCTAATTCGAAACTGTTTTTGTCTTTAGGCAACCAGCTACACTAACTGCTGGACCACAAGCTACATTGTATCTTGTTGAGAACACTTGGTACTGTCAGGTAGTTCTGCTGGCTTTTAACTTTTTTAAAGAAACAGTGCACCCACATCTTCATAACAATTATTACCACATAATTACAAATGACACAAATGTAGAAATGAGAAGAAATTGTATTAATCTTGAGGATAGTTAGTTTGTGGAACTTATTACCACAATTAGTGATGTACAGAAATACATGTAACATTTCAAAAGGAAACTGGTAGCATGCATGAAAGTGAAGGAAGTATAAAGATATGATACAAAAACGGAGGGGTTGCTGGAAAAGCTCAGCAGGTTTAGCAGCATCTGTGAAGAGGTATCAGAGTTAATGTTTCAGGTCCTTACTGGATCCAGACCATTAGCCTGATTTCTCTCCACAGGTGCTGTCAGAGCTGTTGAGCCTTTCCAGCAATTTTGGTTCTTGTTTCTGATTTCGAGCATCCACGGTTATTTTGTTTTTTACGAAGAAAATTTGAGGTGAGCTGGATTGAATTGGAGACTGAAATGTAGGATAAAAGCAGGACAGATGAGCCAATTTTCAAGCTCAATGTTCTATGTAATTTTTTTGTTAATCTCTGGCAATATTAATGTCATTCTCTACCTGACTCTTGAACCCAGAGAAAGCTCAAATTCCTTGGGCACAAGTGAGAGAAACAAATGACGTTTTAAGCAGGAGTTCTTATCAAGGCTCCTGGCCGAAACGTCAATTTTCCTGCTGCTCGGTTGCTGCCTGACCTGCTGTGTTTTTCCAGCACTATTCTAATCTTGACTCTGATCTCCAGCATCTGCAGTCCTCACTTTCACCTGAGAGAAAAAATTGTCTGTAATTGTACCTTTAAGGTGGTGTTAAATGTTCCCTGTTCATTAAGCTTAGAAGGGTATTACTTCAATGAAAGCTTGTATATTGAAATATAAGAATTTTGTTTTTTTCTCCTGTTACATGTAACAATTGCCCAGAGTTAAAAACTCTGTCCTAGTTTTGATGTGCATAGCATTTATGTAAGCATCTTTCCGTTAGAGTATGGCAGCTATGGTTAATTAGTTTCATGCAGTTGTTTTGAATCTGCCATTGGTACTTCTTGTGGGTGTTGTTATCATTAAACCAGGATGCTATAAACCAATTATATCAATATCATTATAAAACATTCTTCTCCCTGGTGTGGCATGAGCAATGATGAAAGCGGTGGGAAAATACAGAGCGAATGAAAAAATGAGAATCTCAGCTTCAAGAAGACTTTTTGCAATTTGTTTTCACTCAAGCTTAACATGGCAACTTCAAAATTTCACCATTGAACCATGACTACCGTAAATCCATGTATTTGCAACCCTTTAAGCTTCCACTCACCTTATTTGTTATCACTTGGCATGCTTCTCTCCTTCCCAAGAAAGTAAACAGCACAAATTCCAACAATGTAAATTGGAGTGGGTATCTGACCAGTGCAGCTCACTGATTGTCTTGTTCATCATCCAACTGTTTTTTCTTCAGAAGGTCCTGCATCCTCTATGGGAACGATTATTTTTAACTCGTTGTCCATCAAGTTGTCAAAGCAAAACACTGCATCTCGGTCCAAGTTAGACATTGCTTTAGCCCTTCAGTGCTTTTTTTCAGCTCAGGGACACCTATGACTTGCATATATCTGCTACTTTGCTTTCCATGCAGGGATACACATACATCTCTTGAACGTACACATATATTATTTTTTGGTTCTTGGTTTACTTTCTTGGTATACACTCGCTTTGCACTTATTTGGATGCTACCAGCCCCTATCTACATGTTCTCTTCGTGCAAGCTGACACACTTCAGCATTGACAAAGGGACTGCCAGTGTCTGTGGCTCACATTGCTCTTTAGTTCAAATGGAGAGGTAGACAGTTTGTATGGGTGGGGGGAGTGGACATGCTGTTATGCGGCAACCTGATATGTCAATGTCATAGCTTCAGCATTTTGTGTGTCAAATGCGTGCATATGCTCCAAGCAATGGGTATTTGTGAAAGTCAGAGAAGAACAATCCTTAGTGGGGTGAAGGTGGTCTCTGGTCTGTGGTCAGTCAGTACAATCATAGACAGCCAACAGACTTGTATGACTCCAGTCTAGGGGTTTGGACATCATCAATCACACTTGATCCTCCCAGAGCCTTGTGGAAAGGTGCAGAATGAGCTTCCCTTTCCTCTGGTTATGTCCTGAATGTAGAGGCTCTGACTGCACATCCTGAGGGACAGGACCTGGTTTACAGCATCTGAAGTTGTGAGCAGTTGGGGTTTAGATATGCAACCAGATTGGAAGGTTCTGTTAGCAGGAGATAATTTAATCTCTTCTGTGATGCGCTTCCACAGAAAAATGGCATCCACTGTCCCATTCCATAATGAATAAAGTGAAGAGTGGACGATCACAAAGGAAAAGATTCTCCAAGCCATGGTGGACAGAGCAATATGAACATTGCTTGATAAAGCACTTTGCCTGAAATTGGGAAATTCTGTTCCATAGACTGGTTATATTTGTAATGTGATACGAAGCTATTTGTGGTGCCCTTTCCTCAATGATTATTTATTCTAGAAATTGGATTGCACCTGAATCATTTTGCTTATGCTTAATGAGGTTACAATGGGTTAACACCAATGTACCTGTTACCTGCTCAGTATAGTAAATTCCTATTTTCATCAACTGATTTCTAATCCAGATCCTGTTGTATGGGAGTGTTGGGAACAGAGGCCTGTGTTCCTTTCCTCTATATAGCCTTATTCGGTACATGTGGAAGAAGAATCCCTGAAGACTAGGCTGTGCATAATGAGTTAGCTTGGACAATAATCCTCCAGACTCTGACAATCCTTCAAAGTAGCTTATTAGCAGAGATGATAAATATGAGACTGTGTGGGAGGGGAGCAACATAAGGGAACGATTGATTTGACTTTCATCCAATAGCATGCTATGTGTTTGTTTTAGTGAAGACCTGACGTTGGATGTTCCGGAAGACTGCACAATCTATTTCCTGTCCTTCCAAGAGGACACATGGAGGTGAACCACAATGACAGGAGTAATATTTTTAGAATAAATGATGATGGTTTCAACTATATCTTTAATAAGCATTTTTAAAATTACATGGCCTAGATGTTCTGACATTGCAAGATTTGTTGTATTTTGACTTTAATAAACATATACTGAGCCCTCCAGATATTCAGTCATTCATTTAATTATTAGAAACTTAAAAGTAAAATACTGTAACATGAACTTGTGCTTTAAACCAGGCTTAAGGGTAATTAATTTTTGAAATAATTGATTAATATTTTTCATATTGGGATTTTAAGATTACATAGATTGTCCCTTGTGCACTCTTATATTTTAAATTACAGGGTTATTCTGCTATAATGAATGCTTCATTAATGTGAATTCACTGTGAGGTGATTGACGAATTGGGGTCACGGTTTCTAAAGCACGAATTTCTAAAATGTGTGTTGATTGTAACATGATTACATCGCCAATACTTTAAATGCTATTTCTAAAGAGTGATTTTTATATAATGTGCAGTTGCACAAGAACTCAATTGTTGCGTTATAGAAGATCTACCTGTACTATAGTTCATAGTGTAAGCTGACCTCTGCTTTTGAAGGCCAAAACATATATTTTGTCGGGTGCTTGGCATAGAATTCGGCCACACATTTTTCAGTTAATAAGTGTGGAAGGTCTCAATTTTTCAGCTCAGAAATGCATGCTTAAGGTTGTGCTTACCTTCTGGATATTTTCTAATCAACTTGTTCAGATATGCTATTACAGACCTCTGGAAAGATGAGACTTGACCCAGACATCCCCGTTCAGAGATAGGGATTCTACTATTGTGTTATAAGAACTCTTTTATATCTGCCTTGAAAGTTGGCAAAAGCAAGTGATGGCAATCATGTTGTGTGGGAATCTAAGACACACAAGATATACTGCACATGGTGACTGACGAACAAAATTTTTCTTACATATCAAAATGGTGATCACCCACTCCAGTACGGATGGTATTTCATATTTTGTATATAACTCAACCTCAATCTTGGTAGCCTAGAGGTTCAACTGACATGCTATGTTGTATAGTAGTTCTGTATTTTGGATGTGAGCTTTCTGATGTGTGTTTTGCAGCTCATAGCTTGCCAACATACTTTGATTCAGGCCTTGAGTTTTCATAATCAATTGTGCCAGTTCCTAAGGGTATCTGTGCAATTAAGGCCTTACGTTACCCATTAAGGGGGATTATAGCTTCGTAAATGTTATTAATGGCCCATCTAGTGTCATTAGTATTCAACTTTCCATCTTACCAATTGCTGTAACAATCTCAATGTCAAAATGTCCTGATGAATGGAGTCAAAATGAATGCAATCTTTTTTTAAATTCAAAATTAATGATTTTTTAAAATTCAAGATTACTTTAAGTTCAAATGTTAAGTGACTCAGTCATAACACTGTTGTCAGTGATTGATAAAGGTGATTTGAAGCCCAATTTTTGACTTGGGAGTGACTAATCTAGACTGATGCTTCAGAAGTATCACATTATTGGATTGACTGGGGACAAGAGCACATATTTCTTGGAGATGGGTGAACATTAAAAATCACAGTTTTAAGAAGAGCAAGACATTCTGTTGACGTCCTAGCCAACTTTCTTCCTTCAGCAACATTGCCAAGTAAATTTATTGGCCATTCATCTCAATGCTGTTTGTGAAGACTGTTCACTAGCAATAATCACTACACTTCAAACTGGTGATTGAGACAGTTTTCTAATGGGATAAGGAACAACATGTAAGTCTTTATTTGTGGCTTTTTAACCTATTGAATTGGCAAGGGAGAGTTCAAATTGGGTAATGGATAACATGATTTTTAATGGCTACATAAGCAGTAGGGTCCCAAAATAGCCTACCAAATCCATATCAGCACTTGTGATGGAATGTGCACACTTATAATATAGCGATATACAGCACGGAGGCAGATCCTTTGGTCCAACTCATCCATGCCAACCAGATATTTTCGTTAATCTAGTCTCATCTGTCAGCATTTAACCCATGTCCCTCTAAAGCTCTCCTATTCATATACCCATCCATGTGCCTTTTAAATATTGTAATTGCACCTGCCTCCACCACAACTCATGCACCACCCTCGACTTGTAAAAGTTGTTCCTTGGTCCCTTTTAAACTTTTCCCCTCTAATCTTAAACCTAAGTCCTCCAGCTTTGGACTCTCCTACCTTGGGGAAAAAACCTTGGCTACTGAACCTATGCATGCCTCTAATGATTTAATAAAGCTCTACAAGGTCACCCCTCAGCCTCCACCGCATCAGGTAAAGTAGGCCTAGCCTATTCAGCCTGTCCCTATAGCTCAATCCTGGCAACGTCTTGAACATGCTAACTCCAGGAAGATCAACATAGAAACACTTCTAAACATTTTCATTAGAAACTCAAGTCAGACTGACTTGAAACCCCTTCCGTGATTTGTATTTGGATTTGCATGAATGTAGTTCCTTCCAATAGTCAGTCCTGACATTCAGTTAAGACACAATTACAAGCTACAAGAGGACACTGTCCATAATTTGAATGCAGATGCTATGTTAAAACTAAACATGAAGGTTACGTCCTTATCCCTTTAAAGAGCAGAAATCAATGCCTAAACAGCAGAAAGAAAAATAAGAGCACAATGGTATAGTGAGTTCGAGTTTTTTTTTATCGTGAGTGTTGCTAACTGAATACGCTTGAAAAGCTGAAGGAGGTATAAATTCATGACTCAACTGTGCCAAAATTCAACCTTTAAAAAAAAAAGAAAAAGCAAGTGCTGTTTCACCTCATGAACTTTGTTATCTTTATGAACTGTCTGTGGAAGGACAGTTTTCTAATGGGATAAGACAACATGTAAGTAAGTCTTTATTTGAGGCTTTTTAACCTATTGAATTGGCAAGGGAGAGTTCAAATTGGCTAATGGATAACCTGATTTTCGATGGCTACATAAGCAAAGAAGTTAAAGAAGTTGACTCTAGATACTGATACAGTAGCTTGAAAAGATATCTGGCAGGCTTTTAGATCAGATGGATTTCTGCTTCTATGCATCTTTCATCAGTTGACAAGCTACCAATTTTAACCACCATGAAAGAAGCATCTTACCCACATAGCAATGAGTTGCACAGTGGCAGAGAACTAGAGACAGGCAAAATCTTCACTCATTGTGTAGACCTCACTTGGAAGATCATGAATCTTTGGAATTCTCCACCCAGAGGGTTGTGGAAGCGCAATCATTGATTATGCTCAAAGCAGAAATTGATAGTTTTCTAGTTACTAATGACATCAAGGGATAGCATGGAAATTGAGGTAGATAATTAAACATGGCCTAAAATGGCAGAACATGCTTGAGGGACTGAATGGCTTATTCCGGCTCCCCTGTTTCTGTGCAAGAAGTAATTAACGTGAGATTATTGTGCATTAGCAGTATGTAGAGGAGGGAGATGATTTGTTTTGACATTGATTTTGATTGCAGGCAATAATTGTTAGATTTTAGGACTGCAGTAATTCAGCTGCCTACTGTAATATGATGACATGAATAACTTCTCTCCAGGACTGTAGGAACAAATGGCATAAATATTGGGATACGGACTTATATCCATCAAACTTATTTTTCCATCCAGCTAGGCTATGCCTAATCTTTTGCATCAACACCTGTATCTTACATAATACTCTTAGCTCTTCATTATCTTCATATCCAAAATCCTACTGACCTCAGCCTTGAATACACTCTGTGTTCAAGTATCCACAAATTAAAAGTTTCTGATGCTGGACTATGTGCGTCAACCTTCTGATTAATTTCAGGCAGTCTTTGGGTTGTGATCAGGTTCCGTTCAGTGTAAAACAGCCATTGGTAAGTGCAGAAAATGTTCTTGTTCTTGTGTCAGGTCTTTAAAAACAAATCCATGTATGGGATCACAATTAGTAAAAACATTTGTGAGTCAGGCATTCGTAAATTAAGGACCTCCTACACAAGAGTGTCACAATGGCTCAGTGATTAGCACTGCTGCATCATAATGCCAGGGATCCCAGTTTGATTCCAGCATTGGGTAGCTGTTTGTGTGGAGTATGTACATCCTATGTCTGCGTGGGTTTTCTCCGCCTGCTCCGCTTTCCTCCCACAACCTAAAGATGTTCAGATTTATGAGGGTTGGTCATGGTACATTGTTTGTAGTGCCCAAGAATGTGCAGGCTAGGTGGGTTAGCCATGGTAAATATGGGAGTAGGGGGCGAGATTTGAGTGGGTTCTCTTCAAAGGGTTAGAATGGAGTTGCTGGGCCATCTAGCCTCTTTCCGCACTGTAGAACATAGAACATAGAAAAATACAGGCCCTTCGGCCCTTGATGTTGTGCTGATCTAAGCCCACCTAACCTACACTAGCCCACTATCCTCCATATGTCTATCCAATGCCCGTTTAAATGCCCATAAAGAGGGAGAGTCCACCACTGCTACTGGCAGGGCATTCCATGAACTCATGACTCGCTGAGTAAAGAATCTACCCCTAACATCTGTCCTATACCTACCTCCCCTTAATTTAAAGCTATGCCCCCTCGTAATAGCTGACTCCATATGTGGAAAAAGGTTCTCATGGTCAACCCTATCTAAACCCCTAATCATCTGTAGGGACTCATGATTCTGTGAAGTCATGGAGAAACTAGTCTGGCACATGAAAATAGTGGGGGTAAGGGAAGCTACATTTTAGTGGGGAGGGGATGCTGAAGGCTTAGTCCTTGCTTGCTACAATCTGCCAACCTGCAAGTGTTCCATTTATTCAAATTCTGCTTTCTGTCCATGAGCTCAATCCATCCTAATACATTACCTCCAAACCCAAAAATCCTCATTTCATGTTATAATCTTCTGTCTGGCCTTTTATAAGATGCTTTCCTTTCAAAATCTAAATATGGCGCATTGACATTCTCAAAAACTAATAGATTTGTTAAGCACGATTTCTCCTCTATCAATCTGTGTTGAATCTGCACAACCATATGATGAATTTCAAGTGCCTGATTGCAATGCCTCTAATAGTAACGGTAAGTTATTATAGTGGTGACATAGCCGGACAAATAATCAAAAGACCAAGTCCACTGCTCACAAACATGAGTTCAAATCTAATCATGCCATTTTGGGGAGCTTAAGAAAAAGGTAGTCTCCCTAATGATAGCATGAAATGACATGATTGTGAAAACTCTGTTTTCTAATTCTCTCTCATGGATGAACTGGCCTAGAAAACTACACAGTCACATAATCTTGCAATAGAAATGTTGAACCTCCAGGTAGAACTCATGACATTAGAAATAATAAGTCACACTCATGTGTAGAAGACCTTCCTGTGTCCTCTAAACCTACAAGTACTTATGCCAAAATTGGGAGAGTTTTCATATGTAATGATGCCTACCAAATTCTTTGAGGATGTTTAAACTAGAATTGACAAATGGGCAAGCACTAGATTTAGTGCATTTGGATTTTTAAAAGATATTCAACAATAAAAGGTGAATGCACGACATAAGAGCTCACATTATTTAGGGTTAATGCATTAGTATGAATTGAAGATTAATGAACAGACAGAAGACAGATGAGGATTAATGGGTCTTTTTTTTATCAGGCTGGAATGATGTAACTAGTAGGGTGCTATAAAGACCAGACCAAGGGCTCAATTATTTATTATCTGTAGAAATGATTTGGAGGAAGGACAGAGTGTAGATAGGTTGAGTGAGTGGAAAATACTTTCAGCTGGTGGACTTCAGTGAAGGAAAGTGGGAGATCTCACACTTCTATAAGAGACTTCAAAAAGGCAGAGAAGTTTGGGTGTTCTTAATCTAGCAAGCCACTCAATTCAAGTGCAGTTAGGGAGATGCAATAAAAACTGGCTATGCCAGGGATACCCATACCCTGTAGCAAAAATAGAACTTCACCGAATTAAAGGAGCAGTGCTCAGAAAATTTGCGATTTTAACTAAACCTGTTGGACTGTAACCTGGTATTGTGTGATTTCTGACTTTGACAAGAAATCTAGGACAGAAGGATTTGACAAGAAATGTCTTTACCAAAGAGTGGAGAAAATGTGAAACTCCATGGTATGGGGGTAGTTTAAGTGAGTAGTACTGATACATTTAAGAAGAAGCTGGATGTGTGTATGAGCAAGAAGGGAACAGAGAATTACGGTGATAGAATTATTAAGGAAAGGTGGGAGGAAATTGGAATGGAATAGCCCATTTTTGTGGTGCATATCCTTTCTGTGTAAATAACTTGAGTAGGAGGATCCACAAACATCCTCATCCTCAATGATAGGGAAGCCAGCACATCAGAAAACAAGGCTGAAATCTAAGCATTTATAACAATTTTCAACTGGAACTGAAGATGGCGGTGAAAGTGTTATTTAGGAGGGAAGTTGTTTGGTGTCGGTGGCAGGTAGGAAAGTAGAATTGAGCAGCTCAGTCAACATAAAACAGAACAGGGTTGAGAGGCCAAATGCCAACTCCTGCTCCTAATTCATATGTTTGCATTAATTCATTATCCCACTTTCTGAGGCCCGGACTTCATTAGTTGTCAGTCTGCAGACAATTCATTCAATCCACTCCATGAAATACCACAGAATGTCCCATAAAACTTGTGCTCCAGATCTAGCCACACCCTTAGCTAAGCTATCCCAGTATGACTATAATATTGATGTCTAATCTATGATGTGGAAATTTTCTTGGGTATATCCTGTCATTCAAATAGGCCAAATCCAACCCAACCAAATTCTGTCACATTAACAAAGTAATGCAAGGTGTCATTGACACTGCTATTAAGTGGCAGTTACTCAGCAACAACCTTCTCATGATGCTAGTTTGCATTTCACCAACGTCATTCAGCTCCAGACCTTATTACAGTCTTGATGTGAACATGGAAAAAGAGCTACATCCCAAAGAGGAGTTGAAAATGACATGCTTTTAACATCAAAATGCATTTTACTGTGGCATTAAGTAATCTGCGAAAGATTGAAGTCTGTAGGAATCTAGAGAAAACTCTCTGCTGCTTTGGAATCATGTCTAGTACAACGGATAGTGATTGTGCTTGTTAGTGGCTAACAATCTCAGCACTAAACATACCTGCATGTGTCCTTTAAGATAATCACCAATGTCCTATTTTCCATAAGATCCGAAGTGGGGCTATTCACTTCGACGATTGCATGGTGTTCAGTACCATTTGTCATTCCTCAGATACTGAAGAATGCAGCAAATCTTGGATAACTTCCAAGCTTGGTTTGATGAATGTCAAGTAGCATTTACATCACACTAATGCCAAGCAATTACCATCTCCAACAAGGGAGAATCTGACAAGCTTCCCTTGAAATTCAATAGCATTATCAGCACCAAATCCCCACATTTAGTAACTTGAAACTACCATTGACCAACCATGTAGGCAAAGGACATACCTCTCCCATGCTATGTTTATTCAATATTACCATAATTATGCACTTTTTTCTTGAGACTTTTCCCTGCCCAGAGAATGTTCAGTAAGCACAAAGCTGAAAACAAAATCTCTTTATTAGGAGCTTCTGTCCTATTAAAGAAGTTTGAGGCCAATACAAATCAAACAACCTACGCTGAAAACTGTGTACCCATTTTGGCAGCTGTGACAAATTCCATACAGCAGCTGAGACAATCCGTAGCATAATACAGTTATCGACATTCTAAATCAAATAGCATACAATATTTTTAAAAAGCTGAAACTCCCTTTCTTAAAAATCTTCAAAATGTATCTTGAATCTTTGCCAAAAACCTCTTCATTGTGCTATACGTTACTTGTGCAGGAAATTGTATTGAAGTCTGTTCACTGGATTTGCTCGTGTATTTTGTATAGTTGAACAGACTAACAAAAAAGGTTTAAAAGCTGACCTTCATCTACCTTAAGTGCAAAGAGAACAGTATCCAAGAAGCTCAATGCCCCCAAGACACAGTAACCATTTGAACACCACCAAATCCAGCATCTTGAACATTCAATCTCTTCAGAATAATCTCCACAATCTCCATCATCAAAACCAGCATGTAATGGTAGTGACTAAATGCAGTGACTTGCCAAAGGTCTTTCAATAGCAACTTCAAAACTTTTAACCTCTCCCAGCTTGAAGGGCAAAGGCACCAGACATGTGGGCCAGAACCAACCATCAGTGGGTTCTCCTCCAAGCTCTCTACCATTCTGACTTTTTAGTGTTGCTGTGCAAGGTTGGTGCTGGGCTTCTTGATGTTTCTCAGCAGGATTTCTGACAGGTTTTCTCGTGAATCAAGCATTTAATTGGGTGTGTACCACCTAATGCATCTGAATTACTTGCAAAGGTGCTATTAGGTGACCTCTGCCTTTACCTCTGCCATTCTTTCCCTTTATTGGCTGACACAAAAATTGGTGGGAGCATGAGGTAAGGATGACACGGAGTCTGCAGAGAGATATAAGTAGGTTAATTGAGTAGATAAAAGCTTGGCAGATGGAATACAATTCATCAAAATTAAACTTCATCTGCTGTTTCTCAGTCCATTAGCCATCTGATCAAAATTCCATTGTAATCTGAGGTAACCTTCTTTGCTGTCCACTACACCTCCAATTTTGGTGTCACCAGCAAACTTACTAACTATACCTCTAATGCTCACATCCAAAACCTTTGTATAAATGACAAAAAGTAGTGGACCCAGCACTAATCCTTGTGGCATTCCACTGTTCACAGGCCTCCAGTCTGAAAAACAACCCTCCACCACCACCCTCTGTTTTCTACCTTTGAGCCAGTCCTGTATCCAAATGGCTGGGTCATCCTGTATTCCATGAGATCTAACCTTGCTAACCAGTCTTCCATAGGGAACCTTGTCGAACGCCTTACTGAAGTCCATATAAATCACGTCTACTGCTCTGCCCTCATCAATCCTCTTTGTTACTTCATCAAAAAACTCAATCAAGTTTGTGAGACTTGATTTCTCAAGCATAAAGGCATACTGACATCGCTAATCAATCCTTGCCTTTCCAAATGTATGTATATGCTGTCCCTCAGGATTCCCTCCACAACTTGCCCACCACCGACGTCAGGCTCACTGGTCTATAGTTCCCTGGCTTGTCCTTACCACCCTTCATAAACAGTGGCACCACGTTAGCCAATCTCCAGTCTTCCAGCACCTCACCTGTGACTATCAATGATACAAATACCTCAGCAAGAGACCCAACAATCACTTCCCTAGCTTTCCACAGAGTTCTAGGGTACACCTGATCAGGTCCTGGGTTTTTATCCACTTTTGTGTGTTTCAAGATGTCAAGCACTTCCTCCTCTGTAATATGGCCATTTTGCAAGATGCCACCATCTATTTCCCTACATTCTGTATCTTCCATGTCCTTTTCCACAGTAAATACTGATGCAAAATACTCATTTAGTATCTCCCCCCATCTCCTGCGGTTCCACACAAACGGTGCCTTGTTGATCTTTGAGGGGCCCTATTTTCTCTCAAGTTACGCTTTTGTCCTTAATCTATGTGTAAAACCACTTTGGATTCTCCTTAATTCTATTTGCCAAAGCTATCTCATGTCCCCTTTTTGCCCTCCTGATTTCCCTCTTAAATATACTCCTACTGCCTTTATACTCTTCTCAGGATTCACTCGATCTATCCTGTCTATACATGACATATGCTTCCTTCTTTTTCGTAACCAAGCCCTCCATTTCTTTAGTAATCCAGCATTCCCTGTACCTACCAGCCTTTCCTTTCACCCTAACGGGAATATACTTTCTCTGGATTCTCATTATCTCTTTTCTGAAGGCTTTCCGTTTTCCAGCCGTCCCTTTACCTGCGAACATCTGCACCCAATCAACTTTCAAAAGTTCTTGCCAAATACCATCAAAATTGGCCTTTCTCCAACTTAGAACTTCAACTTTTAGATCTGGTGTATCCTTTTCCATCACTATTTTAAAACGAATTATGGTCACTGGCCCCAAAGTGCTCCCCCACTGACATCTCAGTCACCTGCCCTGCCTTATTTCCCAAGAATACGTCAAGCTTTGCACCTTCCCTAGTAAGTACATCCACATACTGAATCAGAAAATGTTCTTGTACACACTTAACAAATTCCTGTCCATCTAAACCCTCAACACGATGGCAGTCCCAGCCTATGCTTGGAAAGTTAAAATCCTCTACTGTAACCACCCTATTATTCTTGGATAATTGAAATATCCGAACAAATTTGTTTCTCAATTTCCCTCTGACTATTAGGGGGTTTATAATACAATCTCAATAAGGTGATCCTCCCTTGGATGTAATTCCGAGAATATCCTCCCTAAGTACAGCTGTAATGCTATCCCTTATCAAAAACACCACTCCCCCTCCTCTCTTGCCTCCCTTTCTGTCCTTCCTGTAGCATTTGTATCCTGGACCGTTAAGCTGCCAGTCCTGTCCATTCCTGAGCCATGTTTCCGTAATTGCTATGATATCCCAGTCCCAAGTTCCTAACCATGCCCTGCATTCATCTACCTTCCCTGTTAGGCCTTTTGCATTGAAATAAATGCAGTTTAATTTATCAGTCCTACCTCGTTCTCTGCTTTGTCCCCGCCTGCCCTGATTGTTTGATTCACCTATGTTCTCAACTGTAGCAGTCTCGGATTGAAATCTTTCCTCACTATCTATCTGGGCCCCACCACCCATCTTACTAGTTTAAATCCTCCCGAGCAGCTCTTGCAAATCTCCCTGCCAGTAATTTAGTTCCCTTCCAATTTAGGTGCAATCCTTCTCGTACAGGTCACTTGTACCCCAAAACAGCTTCCAATGATCCAAAAATGTGAATCTTTCTCCTGTACACCAGCTCCTCAGTCATGCATTCATCTGGTCTATCCTCCTATTCCTGCTCTCTCAAGCTCATAGTACCGGCCGTAATCCAAATATGGATGAGAACGCTCGAGGACCTCCTTTTTAAATTCTTGCTTAACTCTCTGTAATCTCCCTTCAGAATCTCAACCTTTTCCCTTCCTATGTCATTGGTTCCAATGTGTACAATGACCTCCTACTGGCCCTGTCCCCCTTGAGAACATTCTGCACCCTCTCTGAGACATCCTTGATCCTGGCACTAGGGAAGCAACACACCTTTTTGATTTTTTGCTGCTGGCCACAGAAATATCTGTCTGTACCTCGGACTAGAGAGTCTCCCTAACACAATTGATTGCTTGGACTCGATGGACATCTCATTATGTTAGAGCCAGTCTCAATACCAGAAACCTAGCTGTTCGTGCTCTGTTCCCCTGAGAATCCCTCACCCCTTACATTTTCAAAAACAGCATACTTGTTTGAAATGGGGATAGCCACAGAAGACTCTTGCACTACCTGCCTACCTCTCTTACCTATCTGGAGTTAACCCATCTATGTGACTGTATCTGAGACTCCCCTCCCCCCCCCCCCCCCCCCCCTTCCTATAACTGCCATCCAGCACTTCCTCTTGCTCTTATAAATTCGTCATTGCCTCTAACTGCCTCTCCAACTGATCCATTCGATCTGATGGGATTGGAAACCAAAGAAATTTATTGCAGATATAATCCTCAGTAACCTGTAAACTCTCCCTAAACTCCCACATCCAACAAGAACAGCATATCAGTCTACTCAGGGCCATTTTTACTCTTTCAGTTTACAGACCAAGAAAATAGCACTGTCTTATTCCTCTAAAAAACATTGCTCCAGGTTAAATTAATACTCATGGCTTGTATTCTAAGTTTAATCAAGAGACATAGCTCAATAAAACATATAATCAAGAAAGAACCCATTCTAATCACCACTGCAGAACTAATTTAAGGCCGTGCTTAAAATCCACTTATCTGCTTCTGTGCTCTTACCACTCCCAGACAGGTCCCTTCGAGATCAGTTGTGAATTTCACTTTTTTAATTTTCTCAGATGCTTTCCGATGTCCAGCAATACAGGAAAAGAATAAATAAGAATTATTATCTTACACCACATGTGGATTAAAATTCAGGAAATGTTGAGGGATGATACAGGTTTCTGATCATTTATTTATGACTTACCATTAATCACTTCATAATTCCAGGGTTACATCCTCAACATTATCCCTTCGCATGTTGACCAGTATTTGCTTTTACATGGGGATTAAAAATTAAAGTTAGCTTGTCCTCCTTTAGTTCGATGCTGCTTCCTGGTGTAACAGCACATCTTTCTTTTAAGAATGTGAATGTGACTGAGTCTTTTGCATTGTGTTTGGAAATGGTGGCTGTCTTAGTTCCCAACACATATAACTTGTTTGAGTAAGATGTGTAATAGTGCTTAGTTTGTAAGAATGAGGTAAAGCATTTGAATGTTTAATATTGCTTGGAAGAAATTGCTTGACTAATGGGTGATAATGGTCAGAAAGTGTGGTGCTGCAAAAGCACAGAAGGTCAGGCAGCATCCGAGGAGCAGCAGAATTGATGTTTCTGGCATAAGTACTTCATCTCCAGTGCTCACTTTTTCCCATTGGATAATGACGGTTCAGTTACTTCACCCGTGCTGCAACTGTAGGATATGCTAATTAACAATAAACTTAATGATCTCCCCAGTTTTTATTTCATTCATAGGATGTGGGTATTGCTGAGTAGGTCAACATTTATTGCCCATCCATAACTGTCTTGGAAAAGCTGGTGGTGAACTGCTTTTTTGAACTGCAAATCTTGAGATGTTGGGCCACCTAGGAAGAGAGCTCCAGGAGTTTTGACTCTGCGACACTCCAGGAACAGTGATATATTTCCAAATCTGGATATTGTGTGATTTGGAAGAGAACTTGCAGTTGGTGGTGTTCCTTTGCATCTGCTGCCCTTGCCCTTCTAGCTGGCAGTGATCTTGGGTTTGGAAGGTGCTGTTGGAGGAACCTTGTTGAATTACTGTAGTACATCTTGAGGTCATTGAACATTTTCCTGCTCTGTATCTGTATGCTTAGATTTACCTTCCTGGTGTTGACCTCCCCTACTACTTTGTTCTTGCTGCCTCCAGGCAATCTTGGTGGAGAACTGTGTCACTCCCTGTGATTACTGGATATCTCCAGACCTAATATGACAGCACCTCCAGCCTTAACACGTTGCTCCAATACTCTTTTGCACATTTAATCACTGCTCAAAATATCTCTTGCTGCCATATAGTGCACTTACAGTTTAATAGCTCTAGGTGACCTTCAAATAATTTGTTTTAGGCAGTCCCCTGAGATTAAGGATGACTTTATTCCCTAGTAGAGTTGGTGTCATGAGGTAACAATGTCCATATAGTCTGTGACAGGTAAAGAAGGCATTTCATAGCTCATTGGGGTAGTATGCAGGGAAGTCATGCCCTACTATTCCTGGTGCCAACACAACAGTGTAAGATTTTCATAAGAAGTACTCAAAATTCTACAATATACCTACCTTTTTGAGCTATGATGACAGAAAACACAGATCACGTTTATGTGCTTAACAAGAGTCACTATTTATTGCAAATAACCATCAGCTTATGAACCGTCAACATATAATTTGACTAGTAAACGCTAAAACCTGTAATAAAACTTCCCTTACACAGACCAACATCAAAATCATGGGTGTTACGGGTGGAGGGAAAAACTGGGAAAGCAGTTAATTATCCCCTAACCACAAGATTTGCTGAGATGGTCTTTTGGCTTCTCAGGTTTTGCTTCTCCTCAATATTTCTTTTTCAGCTATTTCACTTGTTTTGCAGGAGGCTCTGACTTATTGGTTAAGAGCCACAGTATACAGCAACCGATAGGGGAAATTAACGTACTTTTTTCAGGCTTGAGGTGTGTTATATTTGCAGCAGTGAAAGAGGCTACTCCTTTTTTGGCTTGTGATAAAACATTCATACCCACAAGCTGATCAGTTGCTTGAGAGTCAGTCATACAGTTGTTGTGAGGCAGATTTCCTTTGTCATTGACAAGTGGTCACCTATTCCACAGACAAGTCAGCGAACCAAATCTCCCCATGTAGATACCCCTGGCTTAACCTGTACTCCTATCAGTACTTGAACAGTATAGGTTGTCAGTGCATTGCTTCACAAAACGTGTGAAACATGAACAACAAAACACTAGGTTTGCATACATTTGTTCTTCCTCTCCTCTTATCCAATCTTAGCTTTTTTTCAACCTTTCCCTTTATCTAACATTTTACACAGGACATAACGTGTGCCCTTGTCCTCGTCACTGGTATCAATTGCCATTGCAAAAATTCTGGGTAAATGTAAGTGACAAACACAAACGTTATATCTGATTATACACATAGGGATTGCCTCAGCTTCTGAAAGATTGCCTGGTTATTTATGAAGAGAAACTGGTTATTTTCCTTGGTGCAGAGGAGACTGAAGGTGGAGTTGGGGGGCATGATTGAGATGTATAAAATTATGAAGCGCATAGATATAATAGACAAGAAGGAATATTTCAAACTCGAAGAATCTTGTTCAGCCCAACGACATTGGAAGGGACAGTGAGACAACAATGCTAACCACTATGCTGCCAATTTCCCTTTGGAAGAGAATCAACGACCGGGGCCTTAGATTTAAGGTAAGGGGGAGGAGGTTCTGAAAGGAAATCAGGAAAAAAAAAATTCCCTCCCACTGGATGGTAGACACAAAAACCCTCATAACATTTAAGAAATATTTAGATGCACTCTTGTGATGCCAAGGCATACAAGGATTTGGAGCAAATAGTAGAAAATGAGATTAGAATGCTGAAATGATCATTTTTTGACTAATATGGATTTGATATGCTGAAGACCTCTGTGACTCTACTCTTCTGAATATATCACTTTTGCTCATCTCTTTAAGAAATTTATTAATGGCATAGTTATTATGCTGAAATTATGTACATTCAGCAAAACCTGCACATTCCTGAAAATCTCAGTTTCTCAATTAGTTTTGGGAGCAGGAAATTCTCTTCACTTTTGCTGTCCTTGGCACCACTTATTCTTGTCCTACATTATCTCCTATGTATATCTTGCTCTTCCATGTTCACTTTGTTATTTTTAACTAAACCAACCAACTGTTTAAACAGATCTTTTAACTTGTTTCATATGCTCTTCTCATGTGTCACTCTTTACTATAACGTCACTACATGAATTATGCAGTTATGAACCTCAACAATGATTCATAGAGATGTACAGCATGGAAACAGACCCATCAGTCCAACCCGTCCATGCCGACCAGATATCACAACCCAATCTAGTCTCACCTGCCAGCACCCGTCCCATATCCCTCCAAACCCTTCCTATTCATATACCCATCCAAATGCGTCTTAAACGCTGCAATTGTACCAGCCTCCACCACATCCTCTGGCAGCTCATTCCATATACGTACCACCCTCTGCGTGAAAAGGTTGCCCCTTAGGTCTCTTTGATATCTTTCCCCTCTCGCCCTAAACCTATGCCCTCTAGTTCTGGACTCCCTGACCCCAGGGAAAAGACTTCGCCTATTTATCCTATCCATGCCCCTCATAATTTTGTAAACCTCTATAAGGTCACCCCTCAGCCTCCAACACTCCAGGGAAAACAGCCCCAGCCTGTCAATCTCTCCCTGCAGCTCAGATTCTCCAACCCTGGCAACATCGTTGTAAATCTTTTCCGAACCCTTTCAAGTTTCACAACATCTTTCCGATAGGAAGGAGACCAGAATTCCACGCAATATTCCAACAGTGACCTAACCAATGTCCTGTACAGCTGCAACATGACCTCCCAACTCCTGTACTCAATACTCTGACCAATAAAGGAAAGCATACCAAATGCCTTTATCACTATCCTATCTACCTGCGACTCCACTTTCAAGGAGCTATGAACCTGCATGCCAAGTTCTCTTTGTTCAGCAACACTCCCTAGGACCTTACCATTAAGTGTATACGTCCTGCTAAGATTTACTTTCCCAAAATGCAGCATCTCGCATTTATCTGAATTAAACTCCATCTGTCACTTCTCAGCCCATTGGCCCATCTGGTCCAGATCCTGTTGTAATCTGAGGTAACCCTCTTCGCTGTCCTCTACACCTGCAATTTTGGTGTCATCTGCAAACTTACTAACTGTACCTCTTATCTCGCATCCAAATCATTTATGTAAATGACAAAAAGTAGAGGACCCAGCGCCGATCCTTGTGGCACTCCACTGGTCACAGGCCTCCAGTCTGAAAAACAACCCTCCACTACCACCCTCTGTCTTCTACCTTTGAGCCGGTTCTGTATCCAAATGGCTAGTTCTCCCTGTATTCCATGAGATCTAACCTTGCTAATCAGTCTCCCATGGGGAACCTTGTCGAACGCCTTACTGAAGTCCTTATAGATCACATCTACCGCTCTGCCCTCATCAATCTTCTTTGTTACTTCATCAAAAAACTCAATCAAGTTTGTGAGACATGATTTCCCACATGCAAAGCCATGTTGACGATCCCAAATCAGTCCTTGCCTTTCCAAATACATGTACATCCTGTCCCTCAGGATTCCCTCCAACAACTTGCCCACCACCGAGGTCAGGCTCACTGGTCTACAGTTCCCTGGCTTGTCCTTACCACCCTTCTTAAACAATGGCGCCACGTTTGCCAACCTCCAGTCTTCCGGCACCTCACCTGTGACTATCGATGATACAAATATCTCAGCAAGAGGCCCAGCAATCACTTTTCTAACTTCCCACATAGTTCGCGGGTACACCTGATCAGGTCCTGGGGATTTATCCACCTTTAACCGTTTCAAGACATCCAGCATTTCCTCCTGTAATCTGGATATTTTGCAAGATGTCACCATCTATTTCCCTACAGTCTATATCTTCCATATCCTTTTCCACAATAAATACTGATGCAAAATATTCATTTAGTATCTCCCCCATTTACTGTGGCTCCATACAAAGGCTGCCTTGTTGATCTTTGAGGGGCCCTATTCTCTCCCTAGTTACCCTTTTGCCCTTAATATATTTGTAAAACCAGTTTGGATTCTCCTTAATTCTATTTGCCAAAGCTATCTCATGTCCCTGTTCTGCTCTCCTGATTTCCGACTTTCTTTATACTCTTCTAAGTATTCACTTGATCTATCCTGCCTATACCTGACATATGCTTCCTTTTTTTTTCTTAACCAAACCCTCAATTTCTTGAGTAATTCAGCATTCCCTATAGTTACCAGCCTTCCCTTTCACCCTGGCAGGAATATACTTTCTCTGGATTCTTGTTATCTCATTTCTGAAGGCTTCCCATTTTCTAGCCGTCCCTTTACCTGCGAACATCTGCCTCCAATCAGCTTTTGAAAGTTCTTGCCTAATACCGTCAAAATTGGCCTTTCTCCAATTTAGAACTTCAACTTTTAGATCTGGTCTATCCATTTCCATTACTATTTTAAAATGAATAGAATTATGGTCACTGGCCCCAAAGTGCTCCCCCACTGACACCTCAGTCACCTGCCCTGCCTTATTTCCCAAGAGTACGTCAAGTTTTGCACCTTCTCTAGTAGGTACATCCACATACTGAATCAGAAAATTGTCTTGTACACACTTAAGAAATTCCTCTCCATCTAAACCTTTAACACTATGACAGTCCCAGTTGATGTTTGGAAAGTTAAAATTCCCTACCATTACCACCCTACTATTTTTACAGATAGCTGAGATCTCCTCACAAGTTTGTTTCTCAATTTCCCTCTGACTATTGGGGGGTCTATAATACAATCCCAATAAGATGACCATCCCTTTCTTATTTCTCAGTTCCACCCAAATAACTTCCCTGGATGTATTTTCAGGAATATCTTCCCTTAGCACAGCTGTAATGCTATCCTTTATCAAAAATGCCACTCCCCCTCCTCTTTTGCCTCCCTTTCTATCCTTCCTGTAGCATTTGTATCCTGGAACATTCAGCTGCCAGTTCTGCCCATTCCTGAGCCATATTTCCATAATTGCTATGATATCCCAGTGTCATGTTCCCAACCATGCTCTGAGTTCATCTGCCTTCCCTGTTAGGCCCCTTGCATTGAAATAAATGCAGTTTAATTTATTAGTCCTCCCTTGTCCCTGCCTGCCCTGACTGTTCGACTCACTTGTGATCTCAGCTGTACCCGTCTCAGATTGATCTCTTTCCTCACTATCTCCCTGGGTCCCACCCCCCACCTTACTAGTCTAAATCCTTCCAAACAGTTCTAGCAAATTTCCCTGCCAGTATATTAATCCCCTTCCAATTTAGGTCCAATCCGTCCTACTTGTACATATCACTTCTACCCCAAAAGAGATTCCAATGATCCAAAAATTTGAATCCTTCTCCCATACACCACCTCCTGAGCCATGCATTCACCTGCTCTATCCTTCTATTCCTGCCCGCACTAGCTTGTAGCACTGGGAGTAATCCAGATATTATTACACTTGCGGACCTCCTTTTTAAAATTCTACCTCTCTGTAATCTCCCTTCAGAGTCTTAACATTTTCCCTTCCAATGTTGTTGGTTCCAATGTGGACAATGACCTCCTGCTGGCCCCTCTCCCCGTGAGAACATTCTGCACCCTCTCTGATACCTCCTTGATCCTGGCACCAGGGAAACAACACACCATTCTGCTTTTTTTCTACAGAAATGTCTTCTGTACCTCGGACTACAGAATCCCCTAACACAGTTGATCTCTTGGAAGCCGACGTACCCCTCGTTGCATTAGAGCCAATCTCAATACCAGAAACTTGGCTGTTTATGCTACATTCCCCTGAGAATCCATCACCCCCTACATTTTCCAAAACAGCATACCTGTTTGAAATGGGTATATCCACAAAAGACTCCTGCTCTAGCTGCCTACCTCTCTTACCCTTCCTGGAGTTCACCCATCTATGTGACTGTATCTGAGACTTTCCCCCCTTTCTATAATTGCCATCCATCACATACTGGACTTGAATCATAAACTTCTGAAACGTAACTGGGGCATTCTTTAACCCAACTGACGTCACTTGAAATTAGTATAACCTGTTTGGTGTAAGAAAAGTGGATAGTCTTTGATGTTAATGAACTTGCCTTCAATAGATTCATCTTAGAAAGGGTTGGCAATGCGTCATTCCTTTCAGTACAGTCTTCCAATCATAATACTGGGTAGGAATCTCTCATCTTGAACACACTTACTGTTCTCTAATCTCCGGAGTCTGGTTGATCCATCCAGTTTAAGAACTGACATTACAGCAAACTCTAGCTGCCTTGTCAAGGCTCAAATTAAGTGACTTCCCTCCATTTCTTGAATCTTTGTTTCCACCTGAGATTGTTTGTCAGACCTCAGTTGAAAATAATATTGTTTTATCTGTCTTGACTTTCCTGTATCTACATCATATCTAGGTAATGTAGTACATCCATGTGTATATTTCCAGATTACCTTTTACTTTCACAGTAGTCTTATAATGTCCTCTCATTGTCTTTTCTCCACATATATGAAATGTCTGACTTGCTCAGTATTTCTAGACTAGCTGGTCAAACTGTAGATGGATTGCTTTTAAAACTGTCTACCTCCCTTCTACTTCACTCTCATTGCCTATGACATTCTCCACTACACTTATCACCTGGAACACTTGATCCTGTTTATCCTCTTGCCTACTGTGTAACTTTTCTAACATGTTTATGTGACAAATCTGATTCTTCTTCCTATGCCCAGGAGCATTTATCAGATAACTCACTTTACTAACCCTTCTAGCTAATTTGAAGTTTTCTTTACAAAAGCAGCAATATTGATCCCTCATCTTCTATTTGAAATGTTATAGTTGCTGAGTATTTATCTGCTCATTCTTTCACTTTTTGCTTGTGAATTTTTCAAATGCTTTTATCCTACATCACCATGCTCCTGTGAATCTTTCTTAAAACATGAACACATACTCCAAAATGAAGGATCTGTTTTTTTGGTTCGAGAACTCCACCCAAATCATTTTTAATGGACCAATAATTTCATGACCATAAATCAATTCAAATGGATTCAACTCAGTAGATTCATTTGGAGAATCACTGGTAGCAAATAATAAGAAATTTGATTCTCTGTCCAAACCTGTGGATTTTTGTACAAGGATGCCTTCATCATGAAATTTCTCCAAAGCTCCCTGTATTTGCATATGAGACTTATTCGATTTCCATTATTTTATACCCAAACTGGTCCAACTTCCTGGAAAATTGTGCACATACAACCTGATCAGGGTTCCTAATTTATCTCAATTGGACGTCCATAATAAATAAAAATGTTGAGTTAACCCTCTACTACTGCCCCAGCTGTAATTGGCCTTAAGGGAATAACTTCTGGCAATTGGGATCTCCTATCTCATGTATATAATCATTGTAAGGATATATTGATGTCCTGCCTTTATTTTTGGTAATGGCCTTACACCATCTGTCATTACTAAACTGAATGGTTCTTGAAAATCTGGTAAGGGTATCAAAGATACTGATCTGATTGTGCTTTTTCTACAACCTGAGATGTGTGACATGTTTTACAGAGTTGTAACATGTTTCATTAAAGTTTTGACCATGTCAAACAACTTTTTATTGATATTCACATTTTCTGTACTTTTACCTGCCCACAGGAACTTCATGTGCTGTTCACAACATGCCTTGACAATGCCTGCATGGTTCCATATATAATGAACAACCATCTATTATTCATCTGAGATTTTGTGGGGGCGCCTCATCAGAGGTCTCTTTCTCACATCATAAAACAGTAGAAATCTTTCAGCCTCAGCTTCAGTGTGAGTTGTCTTTGCTAATTTACTTAACTCTGGATCTGTTTCATTTAACAAAGCTTCAATTAAAGAAGTCATGCCAAATGCTTCTTTTGAATTGTCCCCATTCTTAAAGAAAGTTTCAGCTACTCCTGCTTGAGACCTTTATTGAATTTTATTTGGCCATTGCTGTGGTCATTAACCCAAATGGAAAAATGCTCAGAACATGATTTTTTAAATTTTTCTGTCTCTTTAGCCTCAATTAATGTTTTTGCAGTTTAAAGCATAACTATCACTTCTGTTGCTGCTGAATCATTCTGCAGAAGTAAACAAAATCTCTATCGACAGGGAGCTGCTTAATTACCCCAACTACCACTCTTTGATACAAGAGGTCATACTCCAATTGGACTTTGTACAATGGAACTGGGATATACTCTCCACTTAACCCATTTACTAATACATTGGCTTTTATAGAACTCCCTGCGGACAACTGTTCCTTCAGGAAAGCTTGAATAGCCCATGTATCTTGTCGTAAGGGCTTGGATGCTTTGTTTGAAGATATCTTCCCTTCAGCCAATAATCCTTTATTCCACTCATCTCTCCTATATACTACTATTGCACTCACAATCATGATTAACTCTGGTCTTTTAGTTATAGTTAAAGCTACAATCTGATCCACGGCCTTTTGGTTTTGAGTTTTATTTTAAATCTCATTCTCACAAACCCTGCTAAGTCCCATGGGTTTCCCTCTCACTTTCCAACATTTCAAACAACTGTGTCCCATGTCGTGACAAAGAAACACCTTCACTTCTAATTTTCACCTCTACCTTTAGTACTTTTCCTTCACCTGAAGAGGAGATGTTGGATGTTCCCAGCTATCCATTCCATACCCTGGGTACTTGGTCTCCTTTTTTGCTCCCATTTTCAATCCTTTTGAAGGTGCTGAGAAAAGATTCAACATTATGAATTAGCTTATTATTGCTCTCTATCTGATAGTTGCAACCTTTTGGTCCTTAGCATGGCTTCCTGTTATGGAAAATGGCGAGTTTTTGCATTCCTCTAAGTAAATAAGTGCTTCATTCTTTCTTGTCTCCTTTTTCTGCCATCTCTAGTTTCTTTTTTTATCCTTATTTTAGTACTGCTTTGTGAATATCAGTTGATTGCAATGTTTTGCTACCCAGACATATGAACCAGGAACAAGCGTAGTCCACTCAGCTCTTTGAGCCTGCTCCACCATTCAATAAGATCATGGATGATCTAATTTCTATATTGATACATATCTCAATAATCTTTTATCACCTTGGTAGTTAAGGATCTATTTACCTCTGCATTGAAAAATAGTTAAAGGTTCTGCTTTTGAGGAAGGAGTTCCAACCATTTGAGAGAATGTTTTCTCCCCCTCATCTTTGTCTTAAATGGACTCCCCTTTATCTTTCAATTATGACTGTTTAGCTGTCTGGGGAGAAAATATTTGTCAAAATATTTGACAAATCCCCCAACCTTAAATTAACACTGTTCGTGTTACTTAGCCCCAGAGCAGATAACCAGTCGTGCAGGCTGTAGGCATTAGCAGGATGCAGCAATTATGTAAAGTAGCAAGCCGCACAATATTCAGTGCTGTTTGCAACTCTGTCTACAGATAGTAGTCATGTTTTGCTGTTCCAAGTGAACTTAGCAAATGTCTGTTCCAGTGTCATAGGTTATGTATTGGTTTCACCTTGAATTAGTTGTAGTAAATTAGGATTCTGAGAGTCAATGGGCATATTCTTTGTAAAATTAAATGCAAAGTTCAAAATGTCAACATCTAATTTGTCCTGAATTTTAATTCACCTGATCATTCTTTAAACAATACAGAAAGGTGAGAGAGAAAGTGGCAAATATATGGATATCACATGTAGAAGCTTTCAGGATATCTTTGAGAAGTTACCACACAAGGGACTATTGGAGAAAGTTAAGAATTTATGGAAGAAAAGGAAACATACCAATTTGTTTAATGGGATATGGGAAGTACAATGCTTGGAATACTGCATATATTGTTCAGAATCATCTATAGGCTTTTGATGAGACTGAACAGCTTTTTTTTGTTATTTACTTCAGTACATAATTCTTCATTATGTCATAGTTCTGATCTCAAGTACAGCAATCAAATATTGTACAATATAGAACAAATGCAGTGTTTTATGGTAGGCACCAAGAAGTCAGAAATGGATTGGAATGGATACAAAGATGGAAGGAGGGCAGATGCCTTACCATTCTGTTATACCCTGCGGCCTTGATTTAGTGTTGCTCAGAGCTGTCCCATGCTATTAAACATCAGAACAGACATTCATTCGTTCTAGGATGCTTTGACCAAAGGCAAGTCCTTGGCTCATTGTCTGCTGATGCTTCATCCTGAGCAGTTTTCTTGAAAGTTTTTTATCATTGGTATTTTGACATTGTTTTCCACTCTTAGGGTAGGCCCAGGAGGCAGGCCCCAGGTCATTCTCTGTCAGAGTAAGGAATAAATCCCACACCAACATTATTCTGAACGAGCCGCTAAGGTAACCTATCCCAAACTTCAGATCACCAGATAATAAAAATGCAAACCGATATATACCACTCTCACGCCAATAGTGAATAACTTAACTGTTACAAAGTATAAAGCATCTTCTGTCTGATTTTTTTTTAGCAATCAGGAGAGATGTTGATAAATTCTGGTTCTGAAATATTACTTTTTAATGAAAAAATGATGTAGGTTTTCCTTAAGATACTGTAATTTGTATTGTGAGCCAGCTATCTCATTCTAAAATATCTGCTAAACTCCTATGAATTAGGTTCTGATAAGAGATTGAAATGGACCGAATGCATATGTAGTCTTATTGCTTCATATTCCCAATAATCAGTATGTTTGAATGGCAAGGCTAATACCATTTCTTGCCTTTGATGTGCATACTCCAGTTAAGTAATTCAGTAACAAAATTTTTCACACATCCAATATCACATGTTTGATTTCATCCATGTGCATTCACACATATTAAGATTGAATACAGATAAAGGTAGTGCACCTTTCCAGGTCATAATTGATTTAGTCTCTGATATATGATTTGCAGTCTCTCACATAGCAGGCCTTTGGTTTTGTGAATGTTTTTAGTGATTAATACAAGGTCCTAATAAAGCAAATGGTTCAAAGCAGTTTGTTAGTCTCCTAAGTTAAATATCTAAGGTGTTAGTTCTCAGGTAAAGTTTGAGGATATTTTCTAATTAATCTGTAACAGAGATGTTATTATATACCTCTGAGCTGGTAGGACTTGAACTTAGGCGTACTGGCTCAGAAGTAGGGACACTAACACTAAGCATGAACCTTCCAGGTGAAGGGTTTTTTAAAAATCACCTATTTTTCTAACTAGTCTGTTCAGAGATGTTATTGCACACCTTTGCAGCAGATTGGATTGAATTCGGGCTTCCCAGTCCATAGATAGGCATGCCACTACTGCACTGCAGAGGGCCCAGGTGAAGTTTGACTTTTTTTTTCTAATCAACGAGTTCAGACACGTTGTTTGAAATAACTCCGCAGAGGCTGGTCTACTGTCACGAAGTCAATCTTTATTTAATATGTACATAGTAAAAGGGCTCTGACCAGCCAGTTCAGACCCAGTTCCTGGAATGAAGAGAATCTCAGACTCCTGTTTGTTTTTTTGTTGGGCAGAGTCTGGTATCCTGTCACCCTTTTTTTATTTGTGCATGGTACGCTGGTTGTGGCCAACCAGTCACTAGAATGAAGAGAATTTTTACACCCCTGTTTGTTTATTTTGTTCAGCACTTCCAGCACCAGGAAAAAGACCATGTAGTCAGGAATCTTTAACAAGCAAAACCCATTAGGGGCAATACTTAACATGAAAAAATATGTGGAGGGGATTGGTGGGGATTAAATCAAAATAGAGTTGGAGAAGGAAATAAAGCCAACCAGCCCCTGCAGTGCCCACCTCTCCCTAAAGGCATCAAGAGCATTGATTGACACTGTGCTCCATCTCCAGGAACATCCAAGCTTGAACATAGACACAGACTCCTGTTTATATCTGTCAGCCTGTTGGTGACAGGAAGGGTGTCCAGAAAGTTTAAAATCAGAGCAGACTCTTCCAGGGGAGGCAGCACCCAGTGGTATATCTGTCAGTGGGACATGGCTCAAGGCATCTGCTACTTGGCCTCCAACTTGTAATTGTACCCACTCAGAATAAGAGTCCACTGCTGAATTTGTCCAGAAGCTATGGGCGGCATGGCCTGTCTTCTTTAAGTAGCTCTCGTAGGGGTTTATGTTCTGTAACAATTGCAAAATTATGTCTGGAAAGGTATTGGTGGAACTTTCTCACACTGTAGATGACTTCCAAACCTACCTTCTGTATCTGGGCGTATTTGCAGTTGACATAAGCCAAAGTCTGGGAAGCAAACACTGCTGGGCATTCCTTTCTGTTGGGCCAGCAAACCAACACTATCTCAATGCCAAATGGGGAGGCATTGCATGTGAGTGCTATATCTCGTTTGGGACTGTAGAGGGCCAACACCTTAGGTGACAATAGCTACTTCACTTCCGTAAAGGCTATTTTTTGGCTATGAGGCAAGATCCAAGGTTGACCCTTTTTCAGTAGCAGATGTGAGGGTCACCCCCACTTTATCTTTCAATGAGTGTAACCCGGTCTTGTTGGCTGTGTATTCGAGGTAGGTCACTTGAGATGCCTCAAACACACTTTTCCTTCTAAGGCAAACACCTGTCTTGGAGAAACTTTAAAGCACAATGTCCAAGTGCTCTTTATCAGCCTTCACTGTTATTAGCATGCCATCCAGATAAATGGCAACCTGGGGTAGACCTTGTAAAGTGTTCGCCATCGTCTGTTGGCAAGGGGTGCAGTCTGATGATACTCCAAGTGGTAGTCTTGTATGTTAGTATAACCATTAGGGGTATTAATTGTGGCATACGTCTGGGACTCCTCATCTAGTTGCAAATGCAGGTACGCATAGCTCGTGTCCAGTGTTGTGAAGGACAGCAACCCCTCCCCTGACAATTTTGCATACAAGTCCTCTATGCGAGAGATTGGGTATTGCGAGAAGCACTTTACTGTTTGCTTAAAATCTCCACAAAAGCTTCACAATTGGTACAACTGATGCTACCCATTCCACAACAGATGCTGCCCATTCCACAACCAGTTTGATGAGTCTTTTGCTTTTCAGCCTCTTGATATCTGACTGTCTTTTTGTATGTAAGGCAGTGGCACTGGGTGGGCCTTGCAGAATTGAGAAATTGCTTCCTGGTCAACATGTAAGGCAGCCTTAGCTGCTTTGGTAGTCCCTAGACCTTCCTGAAAAACCTCCAGATATTTAATTTGGACTTCACTCAGGCAGTCATTTTCTATTGAAAAATGGTGAGCTAATAAAAGTTAAGCTTTTTCAACCAATTCAGCTCCATTGAGCTTGGTCCTGAGCCTTTTATTACAATCAGTGATAACTGCACCAACAGTTTCTCCTCAGAGATTGGAACTGCAGTTGTACCTTTAATCTGTAATGGTTCCCTGATACATGTGCTTAATCTGGCTGAGGTCTTGCATAACTTAAAGGAGTTGGAGTCCAGAGCGTATTTTGTTAAAGACTGGTTCTGCATTCAATGTGTTGTATCGACCTCCATGAGAACTGGGTGACCATTTAGCCAGACATCTATTTTGGTTCTGATTTGGATGTTACCAAGCAGTTTAAATGTTCCAAATCAATCTAGGTAAACTTTCCATGGTGTGCACGATCTTAGATATCAGCCGAGGGCTTCTGTTATGCAAGTCAGGCCTTTTAGGATTCCTTTGCTGTCTTGAGTCCACATACTGGTAGCAACTGCAATGGCACACTGGCTCAGGTCCCTAAAGAATATTCTCACCATCTGCCGAGGCTCAGATTTGTTTTGGGGCTTTTCTGTGGGCTGATCTTTGGTCCCTCTGCCCAGGATATGTCCTGTGTCAGACTATATGATTGCCTACACTCAAATGGTGTTCCTCAAGCTCAGTCAGAAACTTGAGGATGTCTACTTCCATCAGGACATCCTGTAGCTCACGTGCTAAACTTGCAGCATTTTCTGATGACGACGCCAATTGTAGTGCCTGTTTGGAGTATATTTGGGCTTCAGCTGGTAAGCACATTTGCATGTTTACATCATTAATCTCACATACCAAACAATCTCTCAGTAACTCATTCAGGGATAACCCAAAATCACATGCCTCTACAGAGCCCCCAAATCAGACTACCACAAATAGGCTGCTAATTGAACCCATGCTTCCCAGGTGAAGCCTGAAATTATTTTTGGCTCCCATGTCCTCTGTGCATGCTTTTTGCTCTATTTACAGTAAAATAAACAATCCATCATAATCTGAATTGTAGTGCAAGTTAGTTAAGACTGCTAAATGCCTCACAAAGTTCAGCCAAGTTCTTATATTCAAATAAGCACTATTAAATTAAATAGTTCTAAAAGTAGATGAAAAGGTGGTGTCGGAAATCTTGATGTTTACCTACTTAAAATAATGTTATTTTTGACCATATTTCCAATGTGTCTATACCAACCAAAATAATTTAGCATTTTCTGTTCAGAGAAAGTTGTTCTTTTTTTGTTAAACTATTTTTCTACTCAAACTGTTCAGACATCCATTATACAGCTCTGGAGCAGGTGGGACTTAACTGAGATCTCTGTCAGACGTAGAGCCACCATCTCTACACCACAAAAGGAGCCCACCCAGGTGAAGTTTGACATTGGAATAGCTTATGTACTTGAGCTGCTTGATGCCTTGCAGGTAGTTTGAGTATCTCATTCTAAGGTTGGTTGACAACTGATTGTCCGGTTGATCTGCTGACTCCCAGGGCAATATGGTTGCAGTCTCTCAATACATTTTGGATCACATGACCACAGGCTTAATAATTTGAATGGTCTAAATTGAACTGGGGTAGCCATAATGATACGATAAGAAATTGACAGTGGTAGCTGACTATCAGTTTTCATTTTCACCCGATATGAAACTTGAAGATAGTGTGTCTGTAAACTTTTGGTATTTGAAGTTTTTGATTTCCACAAGTGGCTGTGAGCTTCCTCCACTGATGCTCATATTTAATTAGGTATTTGCTTGATACTGTCTATAATCCAAATGTCAAGTAAGCACTTAACTAATGCCATGTTTACACCCTGAGTTCAGTTTCTTTTTAAAAGTAATGATTGAAAGTTCATAATACAAAATGACTTGTGTGTATGATGCCACCTTCAAAGTGATGTTGGTATGAAAATGACAGGATTATGAGAACAAATTTGATGTTATCCTTAATTCAGTTATTTACACCATAATTGCATCCAACTTGCATAAAGCTATTTTCTACTCAATCTGTTCAGAAATGTTATTTCACACCTCTGGAAAAGATGGGGCTTGAACTGCGGTCTCTCAGTCAGAGGTAGGGACAAAGAAACACAGAAAATAAGAGGTAATTTTTCTGCAAGACTTGTCAAAGTGGGAGTCATTGAGAATTGTGTTCATCAGCTCTGAGTCCTGAATACCCCTTGTGAAGAATCAGCTTCAGTGATTTGCACAGCTGTGCAGTCTGAAAGGATTCTGGTAGCTGTCCTTCAAGCAGTTGCATATAGTGATTTTTTTTATTCACATCCTTTACTAAGGGAGACCTTACCATTTATTTCATTGTGGACATTTTCATACATTTTCTGTGTTACTGGGGTGGGGAGAGAGAGAGATTTTTAAAAAGCCTAGTTCAGTTTCCTTTCTGTCCATAATAAAAGTTATTTAATTATGGGGCTTTAAGCATGTTCCCAAATTGATGTCTTTGAGCAGTTTATTTATACCAATGGCAGCATTTCATGCATTTTTAAACAAGGAGCACTATTCATTCATACAATTTTCTTACGCTACAGGCATGGAGGAAAGATGCAATGAAAAAAGCATTTTCACGTTTGCAAAATATTAAGACCAATAAGAATAATTAATATTTCACGTGACTGGAAGAGCTTGGTGGGAGGGTGGAGCTTTCCATTGACATTGAATTTCAGATGAAGTCCATACAGCTGAAGACAGAAATCTGTAGGCTTTCTTTGGAAGAGGACATGTGCAGCAGGTCATGTCAGGAGCCCCATTAATTATTGTATCCAGAGAACTCATTTCCCTTTCATGATGAGTTTGGATTCTTTCAAATTAGTTTTCAAGGAGGCTTTAAAATTTCCATTCTGTGCCTGGGTGAAGACCAGACATTGTAATTTGGTTTTTGCAATGATGTTTCTCCTGTTGTTACTTCTATTGACTGCCAAAGCAAGTTGGAGTTTAAAATTTGAAAGTGGATTATTATAAATAGATGCAATTACATGATGACTGGAAATTAATACACAATGTCTGTTCGTATCAATGGAGTCACTTCCACTTCCCACGGTCAGCCCCATAGATATAGTACAAAGGCAGATGTCCGTGCTCCACATATTCTTATGTATAATCTGTTTTATTAAATCTCCTTTGTTATCTAGCATGTATGGAAGGTGGTCTGGGAGCTTGTTGCCCTTGCTGTTTCAGAGCAATTCTTGGTAGTGGCCAGTGTGACATTGCTTAAAAATTCCTTCTAGGCAAATCTGTTGTCATCACCTTTATAAACTTAGAGAAGCTTGGCCAACTTGCAGTTCCAAATGTCAATTGACCTGGCAGCTATCTTAAAGGTCGTCAGTTGCCTTTTGAAATGAGGACATGCACATTTTCTTTTAAACATTGCAATGTCTTATGTCTGCTTCATATTACTCCTTAAAAGTGGAAGAACAGGTGCAAGAGCCACATAGGATATGGTTATATCAAAGGAGAGGACATCCCAAAAAGTTTCCACGCAATGATCGCTTTCTTAATGATGTTTCACTAGAAATCTGCTTATGGAACTATGATCCTGTAATTATCCAAATTTAAGAGGGGAAGTTAATTCCTACGTTAACATGAAATAGGATCTTAGCAAATTGGTAGCATATGTTACACCACACCTGCTTTTCTTTTCCATGAGCTGATCTAAATCAATATCCCTCTTGTGCAATTCATTAAAGTTTGACCTTCAAAAATCCTCTAAAGGACAAAACCAAACTAAGAATGGACAAACCTTAGAATGCTGAATGTGATTGATGATGGAGTATTTATTGATGCCATTTATATTGATTTCCAGAAGGCAGGCAGTAGTGTTCTGCATAAGGGACTGTTAACAAAATGAAGCAAGTTATTAACATGGCCTGGGAATTGATTAGGAAACAGACAAAGTTAAAAATCACATAACAACAGGCCATAGTCCAACAGGTTTATTTGGAAGCACTAGCTTTGGGGCACTGCCTCCCCATCAACACCTTTCTAAATGATGAGGAGCTAGGCACTAGAAGAGCAGAGAGATTTAAAGGTTCAAGTGTTAAGATCACAAAAGTGGTGGGCAAAAAGAAAATGAATTAAAATTGCTAATAGAATATTAGCCATTATTTCAAAGTGGCTAAATATAAAGTGTTGAATGTAATGCTTCAATTGTGTAAAGCTCTAGGAAGGCTATCTAATGTGGAATATTGTATTCCGTTCTTCTCAAGGTCTCTCAGCAATGATATATTAGTCTTCAATGGGGTGCCCCATGGATTGACCAGGGCTGGAAAGATTGAGAATAGAGTCTGAATAGATTAAGTTTTTAATTTAGTGGATCTTAATAGACCAAGTTTTGATAGACTAGGTATTACTCCCTCGAATGTTAGAGATCAAGGTGATGGAATTGAGTATTAAGATGACTAAAGGAATGTTGTGGTTCTGCTCGCCGAGCTGGAAGTTTTTGCTGCAAACGTTTCGTTCCCTGGCTAGGGAACATCATCAGTGCGGTGGGAGCCTCGTGTGAAGCGCTGCTTTGATGTTTCTTCCGGTATTTATATTGGTTTGTTCTTGCCGCTTCCGGGTGTCAGTTTCAGCTGCAGTGATTTGTATCTGGGGTCCAGGTCGATGTGTCTGTTGATGGATGTTCTTGCCGTTTCCGGGTGTCAGTTTCAGCTGTAGTGGTTTGTATATGGTGTCCAGGTCAATGTGTCTATTGATGGAGTTTGGGGATGAATGCCATGCTTCTAGGAATTCTCTGGCTGTTCTCTGTCTGGCTTGTCCTATGATAGTGGTGTTTTCCCAGTCAAATTCATGTTGCTGGTTGTCTGAGTGTATGGCTACTAGAGATAGCTGGTCGTGTCGTTTTGTGGCTAGCTGATGTTCGTGGATGCGGATTGTTAGCTGTCTTCCTGTTTGTCCTATATAGTGTTTTGTGCAGTCCTTGCATGGTATTTTGTAAACTATGTTAGTTTGGCTCATGCTGGGTATTGGGTCCTTTGTTCTAGTGAGTTGTTGTCTGAGCGTGGATGTTGGCTTGTGTGCTGTTATGAGTCCTAAGGGTCGCAGTAGTCTGGCTGTCAGTTCTGAGACACTCCTGACGTATGGTAGAGTGGCTAGTCCTTTTGGTTGTGGCATGTCATTTTCATACCAACATCACTTTGAAGGTGGCATGTCCTCGTTCCGTGGTCTATCTCTTAGGCATCTGGTGATAAAGTTGCGTGGGTATCCGTTTTTGGCGAATACCTTGTATAGATGTTCCTCTTCCTCTTTTCGCAGTTCTGGTGTACTGCAGTGTGTTGTGGCCCTTTTGAATAGTGTCCTGATGCAGCTTCGTTTGTGTGTGTTGAATTGTCACCATCTGGCTTTTATAGGAGAATGGGAAGTTGAATGTCTATGAAATGAGAAAATATCGTAATGAGATCATAACACATGTTACAGGCCTCTTATCGCTTACCAGCAAGAATTCTATCTCACCGTTCAACACTTGGTTACAAATGGAAACTTTTGCCTCCTCACTGGCTATCTTATGATTTCCTCAACTACTTCACCATGGCCCACATTGTTAGTGAATGTAAAGATTAAATCCTGGCTGCTTCTTCAGATTAGATTAGATTACTTACAGTGTGGAAACAGGCCCTTCGGCCCAACAAGTCCACACCGACCCACCAAAGCGCAACCCACCCATACCCCTTACCTAACACTATGGGCAATTTAGCATGGCCAATTCACCTGACCCGCACATCTTTGGACTGTGGGAGGAAACCGGAGCACCCCGGAGGAAACCCACGCAGACACGGGGAGAATGTGCAAACTCCACACAGTCAGTCGCCTGAGTCGGGAATTGAACCCAGGTCCCTGGCGCTGTGAGGCAACAGTGCTAACCACTGTGCCACCGTGCCTCCCTAACCACTGTGCCACCGTGCCTCCCTAACCACTGTGCCACCGTGCCTCCCAATTAATTAATTGCATTGAAATTCCACCAGCTGCAGTCATGTGATTTGAACCTATTTTCCCAGAGCATCAGCCTAGGCTTCTGGACAACTAGTCCAGTCACATTACTGCTATGCCACTATGACTCCATAAGTGTAAATCTGCCTGCCAACATGCCAAGTTTATAATTGACACATAGGGATGCAGGTATTGATTGACTGTATTTTGGTATTGTTAGCTACTTGGAAATGGAGGTGAGTATAACCTCAGAATTGTGAAGTCTTTATTATAGGTGTCATGAATTAAATGATGCTTTTGAAGTGATTTCACCCTAAAAGGACAAAAAAATCAGCCAATGTTCTCACTCCCAAATTATGGAGTATGTGCACCTCATATGAGAACATTGATAGTATTTGTTGTGTTAAATTATACAGCAAAATGGCTATTTGCTTGACATGTTGGAAGATAATTAGTACTTATGGAATTGAATTCAAACAAGAAGTCTAAACATAGAAGCATGGATGTACAAACATTGAAATAGGAGCAGAAGTACACTATTTGTCCCTTCGTATCTGCTCCACTATTCAAATGACTATGACTGACCATCCCAACTCAGTACCTTTTTTCTTGCTTTCCCTCTGTACCCTTTAGCCCTAAAAGCTATATCTCACTCCTCCTTAAAAACATTTAATGTTTTGGCCTCAATTGTTTTCTATCACAGAAAATTCTACAGGCTTACTGTGCTCTGGATAAAGACATTTCTCATCATCTGAGTCCTAAATGGCTTTCCATATCCTCAACCTGTGACCACTGGTTCTGAACTCTCTGTTCATCAGGAACAACTATTGTTTAGATCAGAGTGGTGCTGGAAAAGCACAGCAGTCCGGCAGCATTCAGGGAGCAGGAAAATCGATGTTTTGGGCAAATGTCCTTCATCAGGAATAGAGGCAGGAAGCCTCCAGGATGGAGAGATAAATACGAGTGGGTGGGGAGAAGGTAGCAAGGAGTACAATAAGTGAATGAGAGTGGGGATGGAGATGATAGGTCAGACAGGAGGTTGGGGAAAATTAGCAAAGAGTACAATAGGTGAATGGGGGTGGGGATGGAGGTGATAGGTCAGAGGGGAGGGTGGAGCAGATAGGTGGGAAGGGAAATTGGCAGGTAGGACGGGTCATGGGGACAGCACTGAGCTGGAAGGTTGGAACTGAGGTAAGGTGAGGAGAGGGGAAATGAGGAAACTGGTGAAGTCCACATTGATGTCCTGGGGTTGAAGTATTCCGAGGCGGAAGATGAGGCGTTCTTCCTCCAGGTATTGGGTGGTGAGAGAGCGACAGTGGAGGAGGCCCAGGACCTGCATGGAGGTGTGGGCACAGGTTTTGCAACTCCTGCTGTGGCAGGGGAGGGTGCCAGGACAGGAGGGTGGGTTGTTGGGGGGCGTGGACCTGACCAGATAGTCATGGAGGGAACGGACTTTGCGGAAAGCAGAAAGGAATGGGGAGGAAAATACATCTCTGGTGGTGGGGTCCATTTGTAGGTGGCGGAAATGTCGGTGGCTAATATGGTTAATGCGAAGGTTGGTAGGGTGGAAAGTGAGGACTGGGGGGTTCTGTCCTTGTTACGGTTGGAGGGGTGGGGTTTGAGGGCAGAGGTGCGGGATGTGGATGAGATGCGTTGGAGAGCATCTTCAACCACGTGAGAAGGGAAATTGTGATCTCTAAAGGAGGAGGCCATCTGGTGTGCTCTGTGGTGGAACTGGTCGTCGTGGGAGCAGAGGCGGAAGAATTGGGAAGACGGGATGACATTTTTGCAAGAGGTAGGGTGGGAAGAGGTGTAGGGAAGAGGCAAGAGGTAGGGGGGGGTGCCGGGATGGTCCAGGTGAATTTAAGGTCAGGATGGAATGTGTTGGTGAACTTGATGAATTGTTCAACCTCCTTGCAGGAGCACGAGGTGGCGCCGATGCAGTCATCACTGTAGCGGAGGAAGAGGTGAGGAGTTGTGCTGGTGTAACTATGGAAGATGGATTGTTCTACGTAGCCGACAAAGAGTCAGGCATAGCTGGGGCCCATACACGTGGCCATGGTCTGGAGGAAGTGGGAGAATTCGAAGGAGAAATTGTTAAGGGTGAGAACCAGTTCAGCCAAACAAACGAGAGTGTCAGTGGAAGGGTACTGTTGGGGATGGATGGCTTGGTGGCCCTAGTCATAGCAGATGGAGGTGTAGAGGGATTGGATGTCCATGTTGAAGATGAGGCATTGGGAGCCAGGGAAACTGAAGTCTTGGAGGAAGTGGAGGACGTGGGTGGTGTCTCGAACATATGTGGGGAGTTCCTGGACTGGGGGGGTAGGACAGTATCGAGGTAGGTGGAGCTGAGTTGGGTGGGGCAGGAGCAGGCTGAGACAATAGGTTGTCTGGGGTGATCAGGCTTGTGGATCTTGGGAACTAGGTAGAATCAGGTGGTGCAAGGTTCCTAGACTGAGGTTGGAAGCTGTGGGTGGGAGATCTCCTGAGGTGCTGAGGTTCTGTCTGGGAGGTGATGGTTTGGTGATAAGGGGTAGAGTCATGGTTGAGCGTTCAGTAGTGATGGTTTGGTGATGGGGTTGGGTCATGGTTGAGGGGGCGGTAGTGATGGTTTGGTGATGGGGGGTGGAGTCATGGTCAAGGGGCCGGTAGAATACAGAACAACGGTCCTGTGTTTACCTTGCCTTGTCCTGTTACAGTTTTATAAGATTTTGAGATAATCTCCTCATTCTTCTAAACTCTAGTGAATATAAAGCTAATTGATTCAGTCTATATGGCAATCCTGTCAGCCCAGGAATCAGTCTGGTAAACCTTCACTGCATTCCCTCCATAGCTAGAACCATTTTTCTCAGAAAAGGAGACGAAAACTGCACAAATGATCCAGGTATGGTCTCACCAAGTCCTTGTACAACTGCAGCAAACATTTCTAATCCTGTACAGTCAGTTCTGCTACAATGAGTGTTTCTTCAACACGAATTGGCTTTAACTCGATTGAAGAATTTTAGACCATTATTTGTAGAATGTGTAGAATATCCTTCCCTGTATTGGATATCGAGCGATTCTGGCCCCATTTAGTTTAAATGGTGCGGCGATTGTGTGATTTTCTTTTAACTTGAAATTGCATGAGAACAGAACTATTGTATTCTATCGGAACTGACTGTACTTGGGTCCTCTTACAATGAAGACCAACATACCATTTGTCTTTTTCACTGTCTGTTGCACCTGCAGGCTTAGATTCAGTGACTATTGTACAAGGATACCCAGGTCTCATTGCACCTCCCCCTTTTCCAATCTATCACTATTCAGAAAATCCACATAAAGTTGTAACAAGTCTTCCTTGTTCCAATTTTCTATGTTCAGCTAATGGAGACATGTATCCCATCTGCCATCTTCACCACTCTGTCCACCTGTGCTGAAATCTTCAGGGATCTATGGACTTGTACACGAAAGCCCCTTTATTCCTCAATACTCCTGAGGGACCAACCATACATTATATTTATCTTTTTTTTAGCCCTCCCAAAATACACATAGGATTTAATCCTGGTAAGTACAATGTGTCATTGCCTTATCTTATTTACCAGCTGGTCAATATCAGACTGAAGCCAGAGACCAATCCTCCTCACTATCAACAACACCATCAATTTTCATGGCATCTGTTAACTTACTAATTAAATTACCAATTAAACAAGTAAAACTAATGTCTTTTACAAGACATTAGTTCTTTTGCAAGAACTGTAACAAACACTACATTGGACAAACAGGCAGAAAACTGGCCACCAGTATACGTGAACATCAACTAGCCACAAAACGACGTGACCCTCTCTCACTAGTATCTTTACACATAGATAAGGAAGGACACCACTTTGACTGGGACAGCACATCCATTCTAGGACAAGCCAAGCAGAGAGATGCATGAGAATTCCTAGAAGCATGGCATTCCAACCGGAACTCTATCAACAAACACATTGACTTGGCTCCCAGAGACCACACCCTGAGAAGAAGAACAGGAAATGACATCACCATGGGAAATGACATCACCAACCCACGCATAGAAGTAGAAAACAGGAAACACCAGCAGTGCTTCATCCGAAGGCTCACAGAAGATGCTACCTAGTATGGTGATGAAACATCTGAAAACGAACCTTCCAGACCAGCGAGCAAACCTATATCCGAACCTCAACCTGAGCTATAAATCTTTTCAGAACTCACTAATTATACTTTCTACATTTACACCCAAGTCATTAATTTATATAACAAGCAATAATGGTGTTACTGGTGCACCACTGGTCGTAGGCTTTCAATTACAAAAACAGCCCTCCTTCTTTTTGTAAGCTGATTTTGTATCCAATTTGCTAACTGTTCTTGGATCGGATGGGCTTTTATCTTTTGGACCAGTCTTCCATGTGGGACCTTGTCAAAGCTCTTACTGAGATTCATGAAAATCACATCAACAGCATTATCATCATCAATCACCTGGTGCTGTGTGATTTTTAACTTTGTCCACCCCAGTCTAACACCAGCACCTGAACATAATGCTCAGCAATATATTTAGTTACCTTTTCAAAAAAATGTAATTTTATTGGTCAAATAGGATCACCCTCTCACAAATCCATGCTGACTAAACCTATGTGCCTTTCCAAGTCTTGTTTAATAGTGTCCTTCAGAATTTTTCCAATAATTTCCCTACTGTTGACATCAGACTAACTGTCTGTAATTATCTGGCTTAACCTCTCCACTCTTCTTGAACAAAGAAACCACGTTAGATATCAGCCAGATATCTGGCACTTTACCTGTGGCCAGCGAAATGTTACATATTGCTGCTAGGATCCCATCAATCTTGTCCCTTGTCTATATTAGATAACTGTAATTAAGCCCTGGAGGATTTATGCACCTGTATACCTGCTGAAGCATTGAATACTTTCTCATTATTAATCTTAATGTGTTCTAGAACCTCATCATCCCAACTGAAATCCCTGGTTACAATGACTTCCTCTGTGCAATCAAATGAGTATTCATTTAAAACTGTGCCAACATAGAGTTATACAGTATTAAACCCTTTGGTCTAAATTATCCGTGCCAACCAAATATCCTAAATTAGTTTAGTCCCATTTGTTAACACTTGGCCCAAATCCCTCATATACCCGTGCAGATGCCTTTTAAATGTTGTAATTGTAATTCAAACAGCAAAGGCAGTAGCTGAACATTTTTACTGCTGCGTCAGACAGCAATGTAGATTTCTTTCTCGGTTGATTCACTGACCATGAGGTCTCTACCTTTGCCTCTCTTCCTCCTTTTTACGGTGCCATTGTTTTGATTTTTTTTGCCTCAAAAATTTGCCCCTTTGCTGTCTGATGGGTCCTATTCGTTCCCTGGTAATCTCTTATTCTCAATATATTTATAAAAAGCCTTGGGGTTTTCCTTATTCCCATCTGCCAAAGAACTTTAGTGGCCCCTCTTTGCTCTCCTAATTTCCTTTTATAGTAATTTTCTACACTCTGTATATTTTTGATGGGCTTCCTCTGTTTTTAATAATCTGTACCTAACATAAACTTGCTCGATATTTGTTTATTGATATCATCACATCCAGGGTTCCGTGGACTTGTTGCCGTTGTCCTTCATTCCTAGAGGAACACGCTGACCCTGAATTGTCATTACAGTATTTTTAACTTCCCAAATACCTGCAGTAGCTTCCCAGTCTGTGTTTACCAGGTTGTGTCTAATGATATTAAAATTAGTCTTCCCCCAGTTTAGACTCTTAATGTCTGCACTGTGTTTATCCCTTAATGACTTTTAAACTTAGAGTAATGGTCACCATGCCCAAAATGCTCACCTACTGAAACTTTAAGCATTGACCAGCTTCATTTGCTAAGTTTAAGTATAGCACAACCTCATCTACAGTAGAACCATTTATGTACTGGTACAAAATGCTCTCCGGATTGCACTTGAAAACTTCCACACTCTAATACTTTTACTCTAGGGTGATCCCAATTAGCAATGTGACCCTGTTTCCCTGACACCTTTCTGTGATTTGCCTACATATATGCTCTTCTATTTCCCTCTAACTATTGAGAGGTCTGTCGTATAATCCCAGCAAGGTAATCGTGCCTTATTTTTATTTCATAACTCTAACCCAACACTAGTCCTATTACATCTCCACATCCTCCTCACAGTTCATCCTCCCACCCAATTTTGTGTAATCTGTAAACCTGGAGATATTCAATTTAGTTCCCTCCTCTAAATCATTAATATATATTATGAATAGTTAGACTCCTTGTGGTACTCAACTGGTCACTGCCTGCCATTGGGAAAATGGTCTGTTTATTCTGATTCCTTCTACTTAAATTTTATATTAATGCTCTTATGTGGGATCTTATTGAAAGTCAAGTAAACCACATCCACAGTCTGCCTGCTTATCAACTCTATTCGTTACATCCTCAAAAAATTGCTGTGCAATTGTCAAGGATTTACCTTTCATAAATCCATGCTGGCTCTGGCCAAGCATATCCTTATTTTCCCAGTCCTCTGCTACTAAATCTTTTACAATGGACTTTTTTCTTCACTACCAAGGTCAGGTTAAATAGCCAGAAATTCCCTATTTTCCCTCTACCTTTTTTGAATTAGAAGGATTATGTTACCAACTTTCCAATGCATTGGAACTGTTCCAGAGCTTGTAGAATCTTAAAAGATATCCACTAATGCATCCACTGTTTCTCGGGGCCACTTTATTAATTACACTGGAATGTAGATAATTCAGCGCTGTTGATTTATTGGCTTTTAATCCAATCAGTTTCTCCAGCACCATTTCCCTCCTACCATTGTTTTCCTTCAGTTAATCTGTCTCACAAAATTGTGTTCTCCCCAACATTTTTGGGATGTTGTTTGTCTCCTCCCTTGTTTGGTTCTGTCTTCACTATGTTTTTAACTGGTCTACCATCTTTGTTCCCCATTATAATTTCCCCCGTTTCTGACTAAAATGGACTTACGTTTGTCTTCACTAATTTGTTTTTTCTTTCACATATTTGTAGAAGTGTTTAATTTTTTTTTGTTTCCTGAAAGCTTACTCTCGTATTCTATTTTTCTCCTCATAACCTCTTTGGAGAGGGGAGAACATTGTCAGAAATAGAAGGGAAAGCAAATCTCAACAGATTCTCTCCTCAGAGCAATGAATACACAAATCTTGACAAATGCCATCGTTATGCTAGGCTGAGCCGAAACAAATTACTCCAAGGATCACATGTTTGAATGTGAAAACACAATAGTTCTCATCACTTTCACTCAAGCACACTTCATTCAGTTTCACAATTCTAGATCCATATCTTTTGTGACTTCTCATAAGTTTTGAAATAGTTCCATATGTGTTGCCTTTGGTACTTATCCACCAAACTGTTATTTGTGTGTGAGTCTAAGTGATGAGGATTTACAGGTTTTAGAGAATGAAAGGAAAGCACAACACCAGATAGCCTGCTGCTATCCTCCTGTAATGAATTCACCACTTTCAGAGGGTTGTAAGAGTATTGTGGCTAGTGTTCTTTCCACTGAACAGTCACCTAACTTGTTTTTCTTTCTTTCATGTAAATGTGTAGAGCTTAACTGTATTGTGTGGCACTGAAAGTTTTGGAATTAAACATTTAAAAAGAACATTTTACTGCCAAAAGATCTTCTCATCTTGCCATCAGTGCATATATATATATATATATATATATATAAAAAAACACTTGCAGATCCAAATGGTGTGTATTTATAAAATTTGGAGCCCAAGTAGAATCTTCAGTCATGTTTTTTGGTAGCTGCTGTCAGCATCCTTTTGCTATCAGGACAGACAGCACGAAAAGTCCTAGACCATGAAAACAGGCCCTTCAGTCCAACTAGTCCATGCTGACCATGTTCCCAAACTAAACTAGTTCCATTTGCCTGCATTTGACCCAGATCTCTCCAAACATTTCTTATTCATGGACATGTCCAAATGTCTTTTAAGTATTGTAACTGTACCTGCGTCCAACATTTCCTCTGGCAGTTTATTTCACACACAAATCACTCTGTATATAAAAAATAGCCCCTCATGTCTTTTTAAGATCTTTCTCCTCTCAGTTTAAACATATGCCCCCGTGTTTTGAACTCTCCCACCTTGGGGACAAAGGTCTTTGCTATTCACCTTATCTGGGCCACTCATGATTTTATAAACTTCTTTAAGGTCACCCCTGAAGCTCCTTACACTCCAGTGAAAAATGTACCAGCCTATCCAGACTTTCCTTATAACTCAAACCCTCCATTCCTGGCAACATCCTGGTAAATCTTTTCTGAACCCTCTCCTATTTAATAATATCTTTCCTATAGCAGGGTGACCAGAACTGCAACCACAATGGAAGAGGTCCTGTACAACCTCAACACGATTTCCCAATTCCTATATGCAAAGGGCTGAGCAATGAAGGCAAGCATGCTAAACATCATCTTCACCACTCTGTCTACCTGTGACACAAATTTCAAAGAGTTATGTACCTGAACCCCTCGGTATATCTGTTCTACAAGACTAGTCTTGCCCAAATTTATTTTACCAAAATGCAATATCTCGCGTCCAAATTAAACTCCATCTGCCTGTTCTCAATCCATTGACCCAATTGATTGTAATTCATTCCTACACTACCTCCTATTCTGGATTCAGTGAGGAGAGAGTGCTTGTTTGTTTCTACATTATCATAGTTCAAACCTTCCACAGCTAATTCTTGCTCTGTCAAAGACAGCAGCAGCAGTCCTTCTGATAAGCTGCAATGAGTAGTGCTGACTAAATTGGAATGACTTCTAAAATTGGCTGGGCTCCAACCACATCAGAAAATTATACATAATTGATTGCTTAGTTGTTTGGAGTGATAAAACACATTTCCATACCATTTTTAAGCAATATAACAGTGCATATCTGTACCAGTATATTAGTTTTAAAACAATGTACTGAATAGACAAAATATGCTGTTAGATATCTTTGGGATCATCTTTCATGATTAAAAAAAGAGCATTTGATGTTAGAAGGTCAATAATACATGTTAAAATGTTTGTGTTGTAGTTTCAAACAATGTTTTAATAACCCAATGTTTTGCTTGGTATTTTGTAAGCACCACTATGCGGAGTTCTAAGATTGCAGGTTGTGAAAGAAGTTAATTCAGAGCTATTACATATGGGGGTTTTATTTCAATCTAAACGGATAAGTTGGAGTGAAATAATAATTTCTGTGCTGCAGAGGGGAATGCTAAAGACAATCCTGCATTTTACAGGCATAACTGTGAGTCAGTAATCAGTTAAGTACTATAATCCTCCTTAGAGGGTAAAATCTTACTTGACCTCCAGCTATATACAGCACATGATAACAGTATTAAATTGTAAAACTCACCAGTACTCTTCCCGGTAGTCTTCACTGTAGGTCGTCCCCTATCAAAGTTGGGTTGATAGGTCTTAGTTTTGAGATGGTGGTGTGGAGTCCAATTGTTTAATGTGGTTAAAATTTCAAAATATATGGGAATAATTGTGTATGCAAACCTCGGCAAAACTGCAATTGTTGCAAGCTTTTGTAATTTTGCTGAGCCTGGGAGATTAAAGAAAAGTACTTTCCAGCTTGGATTTGATGCGTTCTTCTGGACAGAATGCTCTCCAGCCCCCAGATGTGCAATGGCAAATAGAAAGGTAAAGCCAGACAGTACATTTAGCAAAAATAGATTGTAAAACATGGTCATATTCTTAAAATAGGCAGAGAAAGCAGCAGAAGGATAATCTGCTGATTTAATTACTTTGCTATTTATTGTAGTGTTTTCTAATAAGTGGTTAAATGACCTGATGTTGAAGTGATGTGTTCTGCTTCATTGTTAGTTGAATTGAAGATTAATGACAAACAAATAGCTATAATATTTTCATTTATGATGTCTATGCAGAAGTCTAACTGCCTTCATAATTTCTACACAAAATCACTGAGTCAAATGCCTTAATTTTAAAAATTGTTGGCAAAAGTAGCTCTAATTTTTTTTTGCCTTATGTCCAATCAGGAAAAGGAGCCCGTCGACATCCAGGGAACATAATCGAAAATATGACCAGAGGGAGGAGAGAGTAGATTCATCACAGTATGCACTTTTGGAAAGTGCAATGCAACGATCTCCTACAGAATATGCAGACCGTGACAAACGATCCTTGCGTGGGTCACGGATTTATGATGATTCTGAACATATTGAGCACAGAGAAAGTAGGGACGTCGGTCGTAGAAGTCGAAGAAGGTCTCAAGAGTTCAGAGATTTTGTAGATGAGGATATTGATGTACAAACTAGGGATGAATATGAAAGACAAAGGCGAGAAGAGGAGTACCAAACTCGTTATCGCAGTGATCCAAATTTGGCTCGTTACCCGGTCAAACCTCAACCATATGAGGAGCAAATGCGGATGCATGCTGAAGTATCTAGGGCACGTCACGAACGAAGACATAGTGATGTGTCGTTGGCTTATACAGAGATGGATGATGCACAAGTCTCAATGCATAGAATGGAAAGGCAGTCGAGACAACGCTCTGCGTGTGACCGCAGAGTTCCTGTGCAAAATCAACGTTCTTATTCTATGGAAAGAACTCAAGACATGCAAGGGTCAAGTTCTGGTTGGCAAAGGACCCCAAATCACAGTCCACCGACACCTCGGCGAAGTCCGATTCCATTTGATAGGAGTGACATACGTCGTTCAGATTCATTGCGAAAGCAACATCATTTGGATCCAAGTTCTGCTGTTAAGAAGACAAAACGGGAAAAGATGGAAACCATGCTACGAAATGACTCGCTCAGCTCAGACCAGTCTGAATCGGTAAGGCCACCACCACCTAAACCACACAAAACAAAGAAAGGAGGTAAAACGCGCCAAGTCTCATTGAGTAGCTCAGAGGAAGAACTTGCATCTACTCCAGAATACACCAGCTGTGATGATGTAGAGATTGAGAGCGAAAGTGTCAGTGAAAAAGGTAAGCATTAAGAGGTTGTGTTTCACATTTTCACTGAGTTAAATTACTATCTATTTTTAATTAGATTAAAATTGCAGATATGGTTTCCAAATTTTTCAGTCTAAATGAAAGTAACAAGTTGCTTAGATCAGACTGTTCACAGAATTGATCATTGTCCATTGTGTAGCTGCAGAGCAGTAAGGGGATGATAAATACCATCAACAGTGATGGGCTAAGAGGTTGAAAATGTATTCGTGATGATCGTTGTCATTTCCCATTTATGCTTGCTGGACAATGTCACATGTGAACTTCAAATGAGCACAGAACTGGGCTCAGTCATGTGTGTCTGTAAAATAAGAAAAACTGGAATTGTTCATAAAGCAGTTAAACTAAGAGGAGATTTGATAGCGATGTGTAAAATCTTGAAGAGCTGAATCCAGTAAAAAAAATTTTGCCAGAAGGTACCAGAGATGATCAGAGGGAACAGTTTAAGGTGTTTTGTCAAAACGACTAAAGATGATATGAGAAAATACTTTTCGTGCAGTAAGTGGGAAAGGATTTGGAATGAACTGCTTGGTATGAAACAGATTCAGTCATAGCTTTCAAAAAGCAATTGAATTAATACTTCTAAGAAAAGGTATAAATACTAGGGCTACAGAGAAAGAGCTGAAGAGTGGGGCCAATTATTATTTGAAGGACCCAACATTGACTTAGTCTGCTAAATGGTCGCCTTTTCTTTTGAGCTATTTCACACAGAAACTCAGATGAAGTATTATTGTGTATATGCGACCAATGGGACCAAATTCTATTCAATATTTCTATTGTCTGATGAGGAAGAAAAACATTTGAGATGGAATTCTGTGCTTCAGAAAAAAAAACTTTTTGTAAAATGAAGTTTTTAATCAATTACAAAGATATAAAATGTTCATTTCCAATTTTAGAAATAACTAAAATGTTAAAACTCATTATGAAGCCATTTCATATATTCTGCTAGATTAACTTTAATTATTTTTGTTTTGTGTTGTTAAATGAATGTGTTCTACGATTTGTGAATTGTACAAAATGTGATGTAGCTCTGTGCATTTATCATTCAACTAACTGATCCATATTGACCAGATAGAACAAGTTCCTATCATTAGTTTGCATTGAATGAGCAGGTCTTAACTCGTCTAACAGTTGTTTTCCATCTGGAAACATCAGTCGCGGGCTAGATTAGGTTTAGTTTTAATGCCTCATGGTTGAAGAGCCTGCTAACTTGCATCATCCAGACACGCAAATGAATGCTGCCTGAAGTACCATGACAAAGACTGAGTTTGTTGTGAGAAGGCAAAATAGGACATGACAGCATTTATAGATATTGGTTATCTTTGACTATGCTCTCTCTGCCACTTAATTAATTGGTTTCTGAATTAATTCAAAAGTAATTAGTATTATGAATAGAAAGCCTGTCGCTTAACTGTTTGGGTAAAAATGGTACCTTTTTAAATGTTTCTGACAATCACCATAATAATGTTCAGAAGAAATCCATTGTCTGCCATGTACACTTGACTAAGATATGGAGAACCTGTCACTCCTGTATGCCTATTTACAGTGGAAAGGGAAGGTCATATCAAGATTTAGATCACCATAAAACATGAAGTAAAATTATGCCTCAATGTTTTGTCTTAGTGTGGGATTTACAGTTTGTAAAATATCAAAATTGGATAATGTAAAACTAAACATTCCTGTATGCCTACATCTTAGCTGCCCTTGATTTGCTTGTAGATACAGACCTACCCACTTTTCACAAAAATATTTATGTAGATATTCTTCTGGTTGCAAAAAGAAGTGAAGTTCCAGTTTCTTCATGAGTACTAACACAATTTTGGGCTCCACATGTATGTTGAGAATATCAAACTTTACGTTGTCATTACTTCTATCGCTTATTAACTGTCTGTTTCTGCTTGTCGGTCATGCTACTTTGGATCAGTAGAAATTTCCTCTAATTACTTATTGAGAAGACCAAAGCTCGTCCTCAGTCCTTGCAACAAATTTTTTTCACTAGTCGCCAACTCTACTCCTTTCACTGACCACTGTCTGAAGTAGAACCAAGCTGTAAAGTTTGTGTCCTGTTTGAACCCGAGCTGGTCATCTTTTCCTGTGTTGTTTCCATCATCAAGACAGACTATTTCTACTTATCTAACTTTGTCCATCTTTGTCCCACCTAATTACATCTGTTGAAGCCTTCCGTCTAAGCTGTTGATGTTCAGAAGAATTAGCCATAAACAACAAGTTGGTTGTTCACAAGTGTTCCTCACAGATCCTATGAAATTAAGCATTGATGGACCATAAATATTTTTGTCAACATATTTTAAAAATTGAGTAGCAGCATGAGATGAAACCTCTGCTAATTAAAAAAAGTTTCATTTTTTAAAAGGATCCAATATTAAGAAGCCATTTTTATGTATGGAATGGTTGTGTAAATCTCTAAAGATGAGCACAGGTATTACCTACTATTAAATATAATGACTGATCATTTCAATTGAAGTTGTCAATGTATAAACAAAATATTTTCATCAGTTAACCAGTTACTCAGATGACACATGGAAGTTATAAAGTGAAAAAAAGATCATTCAGTCTATTTTGGTATTTACTGTCAATTCTTGTAGACAATTTAAACATTCTCTGAACTTTCACATACATTTGTTTTCTACTTCTGAATTTAAGACAAATGTGGCTATAATTCTATGGATATTGAGTTTGATACAACTGCAATTCTAATGGTTTTCCATTATTAATCAATTATTTCCTTGAGATTTAGGGTCAGTTTTGACAATTCAATGTTTGGCTAGATTTAGGACATTTCCTGATCCACTGGCCAGCATAATGGCACAGTGGTTAGCACTGCTGCCTCACAGTGGCAGATTGTAGCCTTGGATGACTGCGTGAAGTTTGCACGTTCTCCCTCTGTCTGCATAGGTTTCCTCTGGGTTCCCTTTTTCACCCCCACAGTCCAAAGATATGCAGGTAATATGGATTGGCCATGGTAAATTTCCCCATGATGTGCAAGTGAACTGGGTTAACCATGGTAAATGTAGGGTTGCAGGAATTGGGCAGAATGCTGTTTGGAGGGGAATGGCCTGTATTTGCACTTTTAGGATTCTATGATTCAGACCTGCTTCAGTTGAAAATACCCTGAATGTAAATTTTAGGATGGGATAGAAAAGGAGCAGAGAGAATGAGGAGTGGAGGGGAATGCCAAGGAAGGCAGTTGAGAAGATCTGTTTCCTTACTCTGGGCATTCATTCAGTTGCTTCAGAAATTGTTAGTTGTTCTAAGCATCATCATCTCCCCACTGTCCATGCACCCATACTATCCATGTCAATTCATGTCTCCTCACACCGCAAATAGCTCCCCATTCAATTTAGTGCTGACTCATTCTCCCCAGTGTTTTTGTCCTGACCCCTCATGCCTTCCATGCCAACTTCATAACCTTTTATTTGTGATCCATTGTTTGGGGATTAAAAAAACCTAAACTCCTAACAATCTAATAGTGTTCCTACTCTACGTATTGGATAGTGAAAAGCCACTATTTACAAAGCTCACTCAAAGCTTTTAAATATATGCAAGTGGTTGATCTCTTCAAAAACCAAAAAAATTGTATTCAAGCTCCTGATCAAAAACAGTTTATCCTTTAGTAGCATTTTAAAACGGCTAATCAAACTTGACCTCAGAAGCATCTCCTGAGATAATTTTTCCACCTCAGCCAAAATGATAGAATGATAGCGCTTGGTGAAATTTCAACAATGTGCTGTATTGGACCTTCATGACCTGTACAGTCTGTTCTGCTATAACACAGTACTTGCGTTCTCATGTGACCCCGTGAGACAATCGCACAATGGAAATAATGGGGCCTATGGGAAAAACAGGATTGGAGGTGAACCACCAAAAGATCAGTGAAAAATTGAAACAAAAATAGTGGTTAGCCAATACAAATGAAAACACAGTCTAAGTAAATGTTAAAATCATATACTTAAATAAAATAATAGAATAAATTTAACACTTTAAAGGATTTCCGAGTTTGCTGAGTCACAGTACTCTGTTAAGACGGGGGTTGAGGGTTGTCATCAGCGTCATCATGTCTTTAAGGTGCAGTTCTGGATGCAGGGTTACAATGAAAGACAATATTTAGTCCAGAAGTGGATGGCTGTGGTTCATTGTCCTCAGGCTGTTTCTTGGGGGTTGTCTTAAAAAATGCATCCAGTTTTTGCTGCTTTGCCTTCTTTCTTCTTTCATAAAGAAGCTCTTGGTAGGGTGCCAGATAAGACTTTATGTCAAAATTGCTATTCTGCTCCATTCTGCATTGTAGTCATTGTCTTTGAAGAGCTGCAACTGCTTCTCAACTTCCCTCAGGATAAAAGGCAAAAGAGAGTTCTTGTGGTGCTGCAACCTGGACTACTTCGTCTTCATCTTGAGCTTCAATTTCCCCCACAGAAACAAATTGTTGAGATCAGTCTCCACTTCTCCAAATCCAACCTGCTTTGCAAGAGCGACACAATGTTTTTTGATTGCTGGAAGCTCCTCTGATGGTTCAACACTTTTAAAATCGTGAAGAAAATCTGGGAGAAGCCTCTGCCAAACTGCATGCAAACAGTGCTGAAATGTGTTGCTGGAAAAGCGCAACAGGTCAGGCAGCATCCAAGGAACAGGAGATTCGGCGTTTCGGGCAAGCAGTCCTTACTGACGTCACCCCAGGCTTCCACAATGATGCGAAGAGCATTCTTAATGTTAAAATGCTTCACGAATTGAAGAAAACCATGCTCAATATCCCCTCAGAAGCTGCAATCAGCGTCCTGAATGTGCGCCTTAAATAATAAGTTTTAAAAACTGCTATTCCACCCTGGTCCATGGGTTGAATGAGAGATGTTGTGTTTGGAAGTAGAAATAGCACTCTGATGTTTTCAGAAAGCTTGTCAATCTGGGAGGAAGGCATGGTGCATTGTACAGAAAGAGGAGAATCTTGAAATCCAAATCTTTTCTCCTGCAATAATTTCAAAAAGCATCCACAAAAACATTAACAATAATATCAAAAAAAGTTTGCCCCATCATCTAGCCTCTTATGCTTAACCTGAAATAAACATCTGGTGTGGACTTAAGGTGACCGGGGATGGAGTGCGTGTTTAAAAAAAAACTTTCCTGAATTCATCAATCGCATTATAATCAAATCGCGTTGACAAAATGACCTGTATTCATTGATGGCAAGCCAGATAATGAATTGTGATATTCAACAAAAATCTTTTACTTCCTGATTGGTATATTTACATTTTGGACCATTATATATATCTAGCTTCCTTTTTTAAAACAATCCAAATCAAAACGTCCATCTCCCTACAAAGTGTAGATGGAAGTGTACTAATTTGAAACATTTCTCATTAAATATTTTTAACCAACCTGTTCCAATTTTAGGACATAGATGGGGATTAAGTGGGACTTGAACACAGATCGACTGCCCCAGAGGTAGACACATTATTGCTGTGCCACAAAAGGTCTCATAATTGATGCTTAATTAAACAATGCCTTTCACCTGGGTATCGTCATAACAGAGGAAAAAGTGAGGACTGCAGATGCTGGAGATCAGAGCTGAAAATGTGTTGCTGGAAAAGTGCAGCAGGTCAGGCAGCATCCTAGGAGCAAGAGAATGACCTTCACCCCCCTACGCTCTCGGATTAAAGAGTTCAACACGTGGCGAGACATCAACAATTCTTCCGCCGCCTTCGCCTCCATGCCTACATCTTCAACCAGGATTCTCATCCACCCTCTGACGACCCCTTCTCCCGCCTCCAACACACTCCATCCACCTGGACACCCCATGCTGGTCTTTTACCTGCCCTCGATCTCTTCATAGCCAACTGCTGCCGCGACATTAACAGCCTCAACTCTCCACCCGTCTCACCCACTCCAATCTCTCACCCTCAGAACGTGCAGCCCTCCACTCCCTCCGTTCCAACCCCAACCTTCCTATCAAACCTGCAGACAAGGGAGGCGCGGTAATAGTTTGGTGCACCGACCTTTACACCGCTGAGGCTAAACGCCAGCTCGTGGACACCTCCTCCTACTGCCCCCTTGACAATGATCCCAACTCCCACCACTAAACCATCATCTCCCAGAACATCCATGACCTCATCACCTCAGGGAATCTCCCATCCACCGCCTCCAACCTCATAGTCCTGCAACCCCGCACTGCCCGTTTCTACTTCCTGCCCAAAATCCACAAACCTGACTGCCCCGGCCGACCCATTGTCTCAGCCTGCTCCTGCTCCACTGAACTCATCTCTGCATACCTCGATACGGTCCTGTCCCCCTTAGTCCAAGAACACCCCACCAAGTTCGGGACACCAAGCACGCTCTCCACCTCCTCCATGATTTTCGCTTCTCCGGTCCCCAATGCCTTACCTTCACCATGGACATCCAGTCCCTGTACACCTCCAAGGACTCAAATCCCTCCGCTTCTTCCTGTCCCGCTGTACCAACCAGTACCCTTCCACTGACACCCTCCTCCGACTGACTGAACTGGTCCTCACTCTGAACAACTTCTCTTTCCAATCCTCTCACTTCCTCCAAACCAAAGGAGGAGCCATGGGCACCCGCATGGACCCCAGCTATGCCAGCCTCTTTGTAGGATATGTGGAACAGTCCATCTTCCGCAGCTACACTGGCACCACTCTCCATCTTTTCCTCCGCTACATCGATGACTGTATCGGCGCTGCCTCCTGCTCCCACGAGGAGGTTGACCAGTTCATCCACTTTACCAGCACCTTCCACCCCGACCTCAAATTTACCTGGACCATCCTAGACTCCTCCCTCCCCTTCCTAGACCCCTCCATTTCTATCTTGGGCAACCGAATCAACACGGATATTTACTATAAACTGACCGACTCCCACAGCTCCTAGACTACACCTCCTCCCACCCTGCCCCCTGTAAAAACGCCATCCCATATTCTCAATTCCTTCATCTCCACCGCATCTGCTCCCAGGAGGACCAGTTCCAATACCAAGCAACCCAGATGGCCTCCTTCTTCAAAGACCGCAATTTCCCCCCAGATGTGATCGACGATGCTCTCCACCGCATTTCCTCCACTTCCTGCTCTTCTGCCCTTGAGCCCCACCCCTCCAATTGCCACCAGGACAGAACCCCACCGGTCCTCACCTACCACCCCACCAACCTTCATATATATCACATCATCCGTCATCATTTCCGCCGCCTCCAAACAGGCCCCACCACCAGGGATATATTTCCCTCCCCTATCAGCATTCCAAAAAGACCATTCCCTCCGTAACTCCCTTGTCAGGTCCACACCCCCCACCAACCCAACCTCCACTCCCGGCACCTTGCCCTGCAACCGCAAGAAATGTAAAACCTGCGCCCACATCTCCCCCCTTACTTCCCTCCAAGGTCCAAAGGGATCCTTCCATATCCGCCACAAATTCACCTGCACCTCCACACATATTATTTACTGCATCCGCTGCACTCGGTGTGGCCTCCACTATATTGGGGAGACATGCCGCCTACTAGCGGAACGTTTCAGAGAACACCTCTGGACACCCGGACCAACCAACCCAACCACCCCGTGGCTCAACACTTCAACTCCCCCTCCCACTCCACCATGCAGGTCCTTGGACTCCTCTATCGCCAGACCGTAGCAATATGATGGCTGGAAGAAGAGCGCCTCATCTTCTGCCTAGGAACCCTCCAAGCTCAAGGGATGAACTCAGATTTCTCCAGTTTCCTCATTTCCCCTACCCCCACCTTGTCTCAGTCCCAACCCTCAAACTCAGCACCACCTTCCTAAGCTGCAATCTTCTTCCTGACCTCTCCGACCCCGCCCCCACCCCCACCCCCACTCCGGCCTATCACCCTCACCTTAACCTCCTTCCACCTATCGCATTTCCAACGCCCCTCCCCCAAGTCCTTCCTCCCTACCTTTTTTCTTAGCCTGCTTGGCACACTCTCCTCATTCCTGAAGAAGGGCTCATGCCCAAAACATCGATTCTCCAGCTCCTTGGATGCTGCCTGACCTGCTGCGCTTTTCCAGCAACACACTTTCTGCTATCTTCATAATAGAATTAATATACCGTTAGCCAGATGATACTTGTAACATTAAACGCAGCTGTGCCACACCAAGCTGCGTGGGTGAGTATGGAGCTTCTGTCCTTCAGTTGGGAGGGAGTTCCAGCCTCGAACTAATGGCTAATTTATTTGGATGGCAGCCCATCAGCAATGCCAGACCTCAGTTATGTGTACTGCTTGGACTGCAACTAGGCCCTGGAATGAAGACAGCCACACCCAGATTCAGGGAAGTCCCTAGTTTTGGATTAGGATGAAGTGGGGAGTGGAGTGAGATCTGCAATTTTTAAAGGCCTGGCAGGAAACTGCAAAAAGCAGCAGGATAACTTCTTGTATGGAAGGATTAGAGTGCCACTGATGTGCACAGGGCACCTCTAAACCACATGCACCCCCTTTCACCATTTCACTTTTGGTTAAAAATGGAAGTGCCGGCAGCGCTCTGAAAGCTCATGCTTCCGAATAAACCTGTTGGACTAGAACCTGGTGCAGTGTGATTTTTACCTTTGTAGAAACATAGAGTCCCTACAGTGTGGAAAGTGGCCATTCAACCTATCAAGTCTATACCCACCCTTCAAAGTGCATCCCACTCATACAACTCAGTCTATCCCATAACACTGCATTTATCATGGCTAACTGCACATCCTGGACACTACAAACAAGTTAGCATGGCCAATCCACCCTCCTGCACATCTTTGGACTGTGGGAGGAAACTGGAGCCCGTGGACAAAATCCAATTAGACATGGGCAAATATGCAAGCTCCACATGGACCATCGCCCAAACTAGAATCAAACGGAGTCTCTGGCACTGAGGTAATAGTGTTAACCGCTGAGTCGTCATGCTAGGGGAGGACACTGCCAGTGCAATACTTTCAATCCATTTGATACGTGACACCTCCAGTAGAAAGTGTGATTTGAACCTAGATTTTGTGACACTGAAAAAGGAGCATTGCCACTGTGTAATATTCAGATTAGTTATTAACAGGCTCAATTGTCTTTTTAAAGACCATGAGTTGGGTATTGATTTCGATGCCTGCCCTCTGACAGTGGGTTAGGGTGGGTATGAACCTGTAGGCTAGCAACTCATCATATTTTATAGCCCCCACTCACTGAAAACACACCTCACTTGTAGTTTAAAGTAAACACCAGATCATGACAGTGACACAGATCCTATTCAACCTTATGGGCATTTACAGTTATTCTATCAGTTTGTGACTCCAACGCTGTGGTTTCAAACCTTTGAACAGGCAAGAAATGGTCTATTTGAACTCAGTACTATGTTCAAATTGTCCTACTAGGTTCATGTTTCCTTTATATGCCATTCACCCCTTCCCCACCTCACCATGTACACCAATGGCAAAACTTGGATCAGTCAGAAATAAGGTTGCCGGCTTAGCATCAAGGTCCCATCTGCTGATTTTAAAAATTGTCATTGTGTTCCTGCATCCACAAAAATTCAGCTGTTTATTTCTACAGTAAATGTACCCTTGAATCATAATTCTTCTTGAAGGTATGTCTGATGACAAAATTGAATCAAATAAAAATAGCATTCTAAACATTTTTGAGAATATTTTGAAAATTCCATTACTGTTAATGATACAAACACTGAGAGAAAAATTGTTATAATTCCAGCACACTTATTATATTGTAGAACTGGTGTAGACTTAAGATCTGTCCATGTATTGCTAAAATGATCTAATTTGTTCTCAGTGCATAATGCTTTTGTTAGTTGAAAGATGAAGGTGCTGGTCGAGATCAATCTATATTGATGAATGGAATCTTCTCCACTCTAGACAGTGCAGTAGGTTTTTCACTAGAGTTTGTCACACTTTGGGATTTTGATTTAATATGGGAAGATTTTTATAATCAACTTTTAATTAAGATATCGTCATTAGGATAAGTTTAGTTTACAAGTAAGATTTAAATGCGCAGAACAGGTATAGTATGAAAATACAGATTGGACAGAATTTCGGGGTTAGTCCAAATAGTGCTTGTTGTATGCCAAACCAGTTTAAGGCAGAGAAGATGATTAACACATTCTACGCAGGAAATTGGGGCTTACGTCAACTCATTTGCTTCTGAGACCTCCAATCCCTGTGTTTGCTACTTCCAAACCTAACTATTTTAACAAAGTAATGGCTGATTTCCCATATTCTCTCCTATGCAAACTTGAGGCCATCCCAGATTGTTGCCTATGACTTAATTCACATCATTCCTGTTGATCCATCTCCTCTGTGCTTGTTGACCTATATTAGCTTCTGGGTAATTAATGCCTCAAATTAAAAGCTCTCATAATTCTCTTTATGGCCTTGCCTCTCCCTATGTCTCTGTAATATCTCCAGCTTGATAGCATACTTAAGATACCTATGCTCCCCTAATTCTAGGCACTGGAGTGCTTTGAATTTTAATCTCCCCACCACTAGTGGCCATGCCTCCAGATACATCATCTCTTGGTTCTGGAAGTCCTTCTTTAAACGCTTCAGCTCATTTAGTTCTATAAAATACTGCTTAAAACCTACCCCTTTGACTGAGCTTTTATCCATTATTATGTCACTTAATTTTGTTATATAATGCCCCTTTGAAGCACCTTGAAATATTTTATTCTTTTAAAGATACAAGATGAATGTAAAGACAGAATTTTACAGTCACCCATTATACTTTTGGGCCCAGTAAAGTGCCCAGGACATCCTTTCCATTGTTGTCCTCTGACCTGCCTACAAATTTACAAGGGACATATGAAGTTCAATGTGGCCCTCCAACCATCATCCCAATTGAGGTCCCTAAAATGACCAATTTTGAGGTTGGCAAGAGGTGTATTACTCTACTGGAGCCTTCTGCAGGAAGGAGGACAACTCAAAGGCCCCTTTTCCACATTAGATGACTTCCACACTTCCCAACGTCTGCTCCTCAGAAGATGTCCTGTCCTCTCTCCTCCCCTTTCCTCTTCATCCTTCAGGTCCTCACCTACCAACCTTGCCCTAAGAGCCTCACATTTACCTTGTCCTGGATTTTAGGAATTGGAATCTGGAGATTGCTTGTAGCCCTAACCCAGGTCCCTGTGCCACTAACTGCTGGAGCTATCTGGCTACCAGCTAATCATCTTGGCCTTCAGCTGTCTGAAGCCCCATAGATTTGGAGAAAATGACTTTAGTTTCTTGTCCTCCTGAAGGAAGCTGAAAAGAAAAGTGAAGAAATGTTTTGTGGAAATTGGCTGGCACTAATTAGTTTCAGAGAATCTCCTAGTCAGGAAGTAATGAATTAGTTGTGACATAATTGGCCTTTTCATATTCTGAGAAGTGTTTTCAAGTGACTTATGTTCACAATGTGTCATTTGTTCACACGTGAACTAATTCATTTGTTTATACTTAATTTTGTCTCACTCAAGGGTTTGAGCCTTCCTTTGGCCTTTGCAAGACTGTAATACAGTCTCACACCAGGAGGAAGTGCATTGCCAAAATCCGAAGGTTATTCTGTGATATGACTTGATATTTGATATCTACTTTATTGTAGAGAACACCAGATGTATTTATGGGAGGGACCAATGATACTGAGATTGATAAAGAAATGAGCTGTAGTTTAACCTTCAGACTCACATCAGTAACTTGCACTTAAGCAACATTGTCCACAATCTTATCAAATTTGAACAGATACTGCATATTGTCCATTATCAATTTACTGAGGGTAGGGGAGAAAGTACTGTTTTGGATACAGTTTTCTTTCCTCCAACGTCGTTAACATCACTTTTGGTGCTACTCATTTACAGTCGATTCAAATTTACTTTAAAAAAGTTAGGCCTTTAATTTGCAAAAATTCTGGAAATCCACTCAAACCATAGATTTGCAGTTTGTTGGTAGCTAATGTACAAACTTACTTGCTTCTCAAGCCAAAAGTGTTAAAAATGCCAGAGATTCTTTTCATCACAGGTGCCAATTTTCAGCCGATTCAACCTGCCCCACTTGATATGGGAAAGGCTAAACACACTGGATACTGAAAGATGATGGTTCCTGACAATGTTCCGGCAATGCTGGTTATGCTGCAGATAACCTGTTTCTGTGTAACTATAATACTTGTATCTAGCCATCAATGTGGCAAATTGTCAAGGTATGTCCTGTACACACAAGGCAGGATAAATCCAACTCAGCCACTAACTGTCCCATCTCTCTGCTGACTCATCAACAAAGTGATGGAAAGGGTTGTTGACAATGAAGTGACACTTACTTAATAATAACAGGGTCACTGATGGTCAGGGTAAGTTCAGCCAGGGCCACTCAGTTCCTGATGTCAAGATAGCCTTAATCCTAAGATGGAAAGAGCTGAATTTCATAGGGCGATGAGAATGAATGCTGTTGACATCAAGGAAGCATTTGGCTAAGAAGGACATCAAGGAACTCTATCAAAACTAGAGTCAATGTGAATCAGGATGGAAATTCTCCATTGATAGGAGTGTTAGCACAAAGGAAGACATTTGTGATTGTTGGAGGCCAGTCATCTCAGTTTCAGGGCATATTTGCGGGGGCTGTGCAGAGAATGCCCTTGGAACAATCATCTTCAGCTGGACAGCATCAGAGCTTGGGCTGAGAAATTGCATGTAACATTCATGACCACACAAGTGTCAGAAGATGATCATATCCAATAAGAAATAATCAAACCATCTCCCTTTGAATGGCATTATTGTTGGTAAATTCCCTACTATCAAAAACTTTTGAGTTACCATAAATTCGAAACTGAATTGGACCAACCATAAAAATATTGTGGCTAAAAGAGCAAGTCAGAGACTGGTACTAAATGTGGCAAGTAACTTTTATCCTGTTGAACAAAGAGAGCCCTCTGCAAGGCGCAAAATTCAAGAAGCAACACACTATCCAGGACAGCTTGATTAAAAACCCATCCACAGCATTCATCCTATCACCACTGCACATTGACTGGTGTGTACTATCTACATGATCTCTAGAAATTCACCAAGGCTCCTCTGACAGCACATTGCAAACCTCCGACCTCTGCCATCCAGGACAAGGGTGGATGATACAAAGTAGCATCAACATTTGATAGTTCCCCTCCAATTGCATTCTATCCTTACCTGGAAGTATATTGATTTTCCTTCACGGTTGCTAAAATGCCCTTCCTAAGAGCATTGAATCATCAAAAGGATTGCAGCAATTAAAGAAGGATGCTTGCCACTACCTTCTCTAGGGCAGTTAGGAATGAGAAAGAAATGCTGGCCCAGCCAGTGACACACACATTCTGAGAACTAATAATAAAAAAAATGCACTTGCAATTGAGGATCAAACTAATCGATCAGTTGGTTTAGAATTTGAAGTTGAATCTGAAGGCGCAAAATTTATTTGCAGTAGAAATTTGATGACACTTCGCAATTCATTCCAAGGCAAATCAAAAAGCCTGCACCACTTTCTTAGAATTGTCAACATAAGTGCTAGTTGGAACCACGTTAGCATTGCTCTCTTGGTTTTATATGTACATAATATAGATAATTGGCTGCGCTAAACTACCCACTGTGTTCAGGGATGTGTAGATTAGGTGCACTAGTTAGGGATAAATGTAGAGTAATGGGGAATGGGTCTGGGTGGGTTACCCTTCAGAGGGTCAGTGTGGACTTGTTGGGCCAAAGGGACTGTTTCCACACTGTAGGGATTCTAATCTATTCTAATCTATAATATACCTCACAACAAAAGAGAGTTTGATTTGACAAATCATAGATATGACACTTAGTGTTCCTTCATCATATCTAGTGAGTGAATAACAAGTTTAGTAACTTCTCAACGATAAAGGACGATGTCATAGGGTAATATGATAAAGAACTTTTGGAAAGCTGATGACAAAAGCCTAATGTATATTCTTTACAGTTTAGATTGTTGTTGCATGCTCTAACCATGCCAGATGTTGCATTTTAGAAACAGTTGCTCCATATTGTAATTTATTTTAAAGATATTTTTCTTGCAACTTAGCATAAGATGGTCTAAATTTTAATTTGACAAGATTTTGAAAAGTTGTAACTAAATTAGTATTGTGAAATAAATACTCTGACAGCTAGAACTCCTGACAGAGTCAGAAATTCAGCTTATATTGCTGTACGTAGAAGTCTGCACAGGCCTCTGAACCATTGAAAACTCCCTGGGATTCCTAACAGCAGCTGTTAGATTACTTTATCAATTGTAACTAATAACCATATTTTTACACACCAGTCCTCCCACTCCTACCTGTGAAAGTAAAATGAGCAGCAGTCCGAATTCTATGTGCTCACCCTGTTCCCATATACCTTTATCACCATTTAATTAAACTACTGATCTAACTGTAGCTATTGACAATGTTTCTCCTTTGATTGCTATTTCAGGTTGTGCGTCGTAGAACCTCCTCATCTTCTGTGTAAAATGTTTTCCCTAGTTTTGTTGTTGATCTCTTGCATTTTAACATTACTGAGGAGGAAAGCATATGTAGATGCAACAATGTCTGAGATATTTTATAGTCAGCTGACTTGATAGTTCCTTCCACATTTAGATGCATCAGAGGAAACTATCCTTGGCACATCTATCTCTGAAGGCATGCTATTATATATGTTATTTCATCTGTTGCAGCGCTACCTCACTTCAACCATCCCCATCTAAGGACCCCAAGGACAGTCTCACATTTAGCTGTCCCTTAGCATTTCCGCAAGCCTGAATAAAAATGTAGTGATCTGTCAAACGATTACTTGAGCCACCGAGGAAGCCTACAGGAAGTTTTGTTTTTGAGAAAAAAGTGGAGCCAACAGGGATTTGCTGAAATTGGTCAGGGTATGAAAATAACAAGCAATATTGCCACAATCAATGAAGCGTAATGTAGCCTGGTAATTTAACCTCTCTGTTCAGTCTATGCATTGCATGGATCACGGCAGTTTTAGGTGCTACTGAGTTCATATAGAAAACATCTGTCAAAAATAATCTGTAGACTCAATCAAAGGAAACCCTGCAGAAATAGAACAAGAGTCTGCTTAGAAAAATTTGCTCAGATTTCATCGAAACTTTTGAGGGAATCTCTGGAAAGAGATTTCTAAATTTTAATGAATCTAAGTGGATTTCAATCCTGATGTCAATTTATGCATTGTCATAAATTACAACCACATCTACTTTTGCTTTAAACAGACTTTGCTATATAATGGAGTCAGCTGAGAACAGCAATTCCTTCCCTTTTCTCCCCTTCATTAATTCGACATACTCAGGTTCTTGCAATTCATTTCATTATGTGGTATCACACCTTAACACAACTAGGACAAGTCGAAGGCAATTCAACAGAATTCTAATTATCCTTGACCATCAATGGGTAAGTTTACTTTGAAGTGGAATCCTAATAATTTACTATATTTTGAAGACATTGCTAGTTCAAATTTACAATAGAAGTTGAGGTTACTTTACATCAGAGATGTAAAGTTGAGATTAGTGAAGATGATTACATGCAAATACAATTGCTTTTCTTCCGAAGGTTCATAGATTAGAAATTACTTGAAATCTTCGGTGCTGTAAACTGTTAGACTAATAAATTAATTGTCATTTAGATTATGTGGCAACCAGAGTGTTCACATTGAAGTTTTGTGAGAGGACCATTTTTGTCTGTTTTCTTCATTCCTGCATTGAGGCTATAAACATTCCTCTGAATTTCAGAATCATAACAGAGGTGGACTTTGACTTGACCTATTTCTGTGTCCGCTCATTGTTAAAATGCGCAAAAGCATAACAGGAGCAGAAGTGAGCAATTCAGTCCTTCAAGACTGCTCTGCCATTTAACATGACCATGGCTGATCTTAAAAATCACACAGTGCCAGGTTATAGTCCAACAAGTTTAATTGGAAGCACACTTGCTTTCAGAGTGCTGCTCCTTCATCAGGTGGTTGTGGAGAACACAATTGTAAGACACAGAATTTATAGCAAAAGTTTACAGTGTGATATAACTGAAATTATACATTGACAAATACTTTGATTGTTTGTTGAATCTTTCATCTGTTCGAATACCGGGGTCTTGAGTTCATGTCACACCTACAATTGACCACCATTGCATTACACCACACCCATACAGACACTCCTACACACACACACACACACACACACACACACACACACACACACACGTATACACAGACACTCACACACACCCTTACAGATACACACACACTCCCACATTCTCACATGCATCCTCTTAGACTTAGACCACTTTACACTCATGCACACACATATACATTCTCTCTCACACTCACAATCCCCCCCACACACAGACAGACAGACACACACACACACACGCGCACATATACATTAGTGGGGTGAATTTGTACTTGCAGAGTTACATTGTACTTTGCTCAAAAACTGAATGAATTCATGTAAGACTCTGTTATCTCACTTTTTAGATTAGAATCCGTCTAAACATTATGGTACAGACAGAGAACACAGAGGGCTAACACCTTCAACATATTGTTACAGTTAACCTGAGAACGCAACTTTTGAAAAAGAGTTTTGTGATTTCACATGAAGGAAGTGAAACTATCATGATATTCAAACAGATGAAAGACTCAAACAAACAATCAAGGTATTTGTCAATGTATAATTTCAGTTACATCACACTGTAAACTTTTGCTATAAATTCTGTGTCTTAAGATTGTGCCCTCCACAACCACCTGATGAAGGAGTGGCACTCTGAAAGCTAGTGTGCTTCCAATTAGAATTGTTGGACTACAACCTGATGTTGTGTGATTTTTAACTTTGTACATCTCAGTCCAACACCGGCATCTCCAAATCATGGCTGATCTTATCCTGGTCTCAACTCCATTTTCCTGCCTGCTCCCCACAACCTTTTATCCTATTTATTTAAATCAGAAATGTAGCTATTTCTTTGTTAAATCTGTTAATTGATTCTGCCTCCACTGCACTCTGGGGCAGTGAGTGCCACACCTACTTCCTTTCATTATATGTATGATCTCTGAGTCTGTCCCAGGAGGGAAGTAGTCTGTTCATCAATCACCTTTATTATTTTATATACTTCAATCAGATTCCCCAAGCCTAAGCTTCTCATCAACTCCTCCTCCGACAACTCTTTCATCCCTGGAATCAACCTGGTGGACCTCTTTTGAACTGCCTCTTGTACCACCACCACTTTGCTTAAGTAGGGAGACCAAAACTGGACACAATATTCCTGAAGTGATTTCACCAATACTGCATATAATTATAATAACACTACTTTGATAATCCAGTCCTTTTTCAATAAATGCCAGGGTTTCATTTGCCTTTCTTATTATATGCTGTACTTGCATACTGACATTGTGTGTGCATGTAATGTAAGTCTGTTGCGCAAAACAAAAAGTTAGGGTAGCAGATGTTATTAGTTTAATTTGTTGTTGCATTTAATTATTTGAAAACAAACCATCTGGATTGTGAGGAAAACAGTTACTATTTGGGATACAATTTTTAAGAAAAACCAATGAAAACAAAATTGGAAATGAACTTTCCAACAAAGCATTGATGAGCCATATCATGATTGATTATTTCTTCCATCACTGAAAGAGGGTGGACATAATGTGCGGTATCTTACGTCCTCTCTTGTGATGGATTTGCAGATATGATGACCTCGGCATTTAATGAGGTTGTATGGTGGCACGTGGAGAACAAGTTCACCTTACGTTCTTCATCATAATTGAAGGGTATTAAGTGGTATGATATGTGTTAGGGAACAGGGCGGTGAGTGGCAGGTCGATATGGATTAATGCTGTCGATTGGAGGCACTATAAAAGACAATGGGAGCTGGTACACTTCATGTCAAACTGTGCACCTGCATCAGGTATCATGTGTTGCAGGGAGAGAAGGATAAGTTGACATGGAGGATTTGAAAGGATTGTAGGGCATGAGTTGGAATGGGTTGGCATGGAGGGTATAAAGAATCTTGAATGGGTCCATGGTTGAGTTGGCATGGAACGAACATGGTGAGTGCTTTGGAGGTGATGTGACAGTTTTACATCGGTGATGAACAAATGATTAGAGAGTATTCTGAGAGACAGGATTGATGATTATTTGCAAAAGTGTAGTTTGATTAAAGATAGTCAGAACGGTTTTGTGAGCAGCAGGTCATGTCTTATTGAATTCTTTGAGGATGTGACAAAACACATTGATGAAGGTAGAGCAATGGATGTGGTGTATCTGGATTTTAGCAAGGCATTTGGTAAGGTTCCTCTATATAGGCTCATTCAGAAAGGAGGCATGGGATAGTGGGAAATTTGGCTGCCTGGATACGGAATTGGCTGGATTACAGAAGACAGAGGGTGGTAGTAAATGGAACATGTTCAGGCTGGAGCTTGGTTATCAGTGGTGTTCCACTGGGATCTGTTCTGGGACCTCTGCTGTTTGTGATATTTATGCATGACTTGGATGTGGAAGCGGAATGGTGGCTAGTAAGTTTGCCAATGACACCAAGGTTGGTGGAGTGGTGAATAGTGTGAAGGGCTGTTGCAGGTTGCAGTGGGACATTGACAGGATGCAGAGCTGGGGTTGATAAGTGACAGATGGAGTTCAACCTGGAAATGAATGAATTGATTTATTTTGGAAGAAAATTTGAATGCACATTACAGGGTTAAAAGCAGTATGACGGTACAGAGGGTTCTTGGGGTCCACGTCGACAGATCCCTCAAAGTTGCCACCCAAGTTCATAAGGTTGTTAAGAAGGCATATGGTGTGTTGACTTTCATTAGCAGGGGGATTGAGTTTTAAGAGCCACGAGGTTATGCTGCGGCTTTATGAAGTCCTGGTTAGACCATACTTGGAATGTTATGTTTAGTTCTGGTCATCTTCACAGGGGTGCAGCGGAGATTTACCAAGATGATGTCTGGACTGGAGGGCATGTCTTATGAAGAAAGGTTGAGGGAGCTAGGGTTTTTCCCATCGGAGCACAGAAGGATGAGAGATTACTTGATAGAGGCGTACAAGATGGTGAGAGACACAGATATAGTGGATAGCCGGAGATGTTTTTTTTTCTCAGGCCGGAAATGGCTAACATGAGGGGGCATAATTTTAAGGTGATTGGAGAAAGGTTTAGGGGAGACGGCAGAGATAGGTTCTTTACGCAGAGTGGTGGTTGCAGTGAACACTCTGCCAGCAGTAGTGGTAGAGTCAAATACATTAGGGACATTTAAGCGACTCTTCGAAAGCCACATGGATGACAATAAAAGGAAAGGTATGTAGGTTAGTTTGATCTTAGATGAAGATAAAAGATCGGCACAACATTGAGAGCCAAAGGGCTTGTACTGTGATGTCCTATTCTGAGCTCTATGAGGCTAGGAGAGAGGTTTTCTCATTTTATTACTTTTTCGAAACATCACAGTGCCTGAGTAATGAGGCGAGCCTTCTGCCCATTTAGGAGCCTCCTCATTCTGGGATCACCCAACCCAACTCCTGGGAATTCCAAATTCCACCACCTTCGAATGAAAATCCAACTTGTGGATTGCTTTCTCCCAAGTGTGTTTACAAAATTGGGAAATATTCTAACAGGAGTAAAATTTCAGTCCTTATAGTTGGCTGAAAACATAATTGTACTACTGCTGGAATGCATTATAATACTTGTTTATTGGACTCACCAAAAACAAACTGCTTTCATATCAGACATCAGGACGTTCACCCTGATCAAAATTAATTTGAGTGTAATGTCGTTCCCCATCAAATGTCACAGTTAACTACCAAAATATCTTCAGAGATAATTTCATTGTTGTACTATAATAAGTATTATTTTTGAAGTATATAGCTCCTCACTTAGTGATTTTCAGAAAACTTATTAACAACAGTCAATGATTAGATTGATGTATTGAATTATTTATTTGCCTTCTAGTTGTTAAAATGTTTGGCAGACTCCCTAATGGTCAAAGGGAAATTGAGAAACAGATTTGTAAGGAGATCTCAACTGTCTGTAAGAATAATAGGGTGTTTATGGTAGGGGATTTTAATTTTCCAAAAATAGCCTGGTGTTAGATGGAGAGGAATTTGTTAAGTGTGTACAAGACAATTTTCTGATTCAGTTTGTGGATCCACCTACTGCAGAAGATGCTAAACTTGACCTACTCTTGGGAAATAGGGCAAGTGACTGAGGAGTCAGTGGGGGAGCACTTTGGGGCTAGCGACCATAATTCTACTAGATTTAAAATAGTGATGGAAAAGGATAAACCAGACCTAAAGTTGAAGTTCTAAATTGGAGAAAGGCCAATTTTGATGGTATTAGGCAAGAACTTTCAAAAGCTGATTGGGGGCAGATGTTCGCAGGTAAAGGGACGGCTGGAAAATGGGAAGCCTTCAGAAATGGGATAACGAGAATCCAGAGAATGTATATTCCTGTTAGGTATAGGGAATGCTGGATAATTAAGGAAATTGAGGGTTTGGTTAAGAAAAAGACAATATGTCATGTATAGACAAGATAGATCGAGTGAATCCTTAGAAGAGTACAAAGGCAGAAGGAGTATACTTAAGAAGGAAATCAGGAGGGCAAAAAGGGGACATGAGATAGCTTTGGCAAATAGAGTTAAGGAGAATCCAAAGGGTTTTTACAAATACATTAAGGACAAAAGGGTAACTAGGGAGAGAATAGGGCCCCTCAAAGATCAGCAAGGAGGCCTTTGTATGGAACTGCAGAAAATGGGGAAAGATACTAAACGAGTATTTTACATCAGTATTTACTGTGGAAAAGGACATGGACGATACAGAATGTAGGGTAATAGATGGTGACATCTTGAAAAATGTCCATATTACAGAGGAGGAAGTCTTGAAATGCATAAAAGTGGATAAATCACCAGGACCTGATCAGGTGTACCTGAGAACTCTGTGGGAAGCTAGGGAAGAGATTGTTGGGCCTCTTGCTGAGATATTTGTATCATTGACAGTCACAGGGGAGGTGCCGGAAGACTGGAGGTTGGCTAACATAGTGCCACTGTTCAAGAAGGGTGGTAGGGACAAGCCAGGGAACTAAGGATCAGTGAGCCTGAAATCAGTCTTGGGCAAGTTGTTGGAAGAAATCCTGAAGGACAGGATGTACATGTATTTGGAAAGGCAAGGACTGATTTGGGGTAGTCAACATGGCTTTGTGCTTGGGAAATCATGTCTCACAAACTTGATTGAGTTTTTTGAAGAAATAACAAAGAGGATTGATGAGGGCAGAACAGTAGACGTGATCTATATGGACTTCAGTAAAGCGTTCGACAAGGTTCCCCATGGGAGACTGGTTAGCAAGGTTAGATCTCACGGAGATTCATAGGGAGAACTAGCCATTTGGATACAGAACTGGCTCAAAGGTAGAAGACAGAGGGTGGTGGTGGAGGGTTGTTTTTCAGACTGGAGGGCTGTGACCAGTGGAGTGCCACGAGGATCGGTGTTGGGTCCACTACTTTTTGTCATTTATATAAATGATTTGAATGTGAGTGTAAGAGGTGTAGTTAGTGAGTTTGCAGATGACACCAAAATTGGAGGTGTCGTGGACAGTGAAGAGGGTTACCTCAGATTACAACAGGATCCCAATGGGCTGAGAAATGGCAGACGGAGTTTAATTCAGATAAACGTGAGGTGCTGCATTTTGGGAAAGCAAATCTTAGCATGACTTATGCACTTAATGGTAAGGTCCTGGAGAGTGTTGCTGAACAAAGAGACCTTGGAGTGCAGGTTCATAGCTCCTTGGAAGTGTAGTCGCTGGTAGATAGGATTGTGAAGAAGGTGTTTGGTATGCTTTTCTTTATCAGTCAAAGTATTGAGTACAGGAGTTGGGAGGTCATGTTGTGGCTGTACAGGACACTGGTTAGATCACTGTTGGAATATTGCTTGCAGTTGTGGTCTCCTTTCTATCGGAAAGATGTTGTGAAACTTGAAAGGGTTCAGAAAAAATGTACAAGGGTGTTGCCAGGTTTGGAGGATTTGAACTATACGGAGAGGCTGAACAGGCTGGGACTGTTTTCCCTGGAGTGTCAGAGGCTGAGGGGTGACGTTACAAAATTATGAGGGGCATGGATAGGATAAATAGACAAAGTCTTTCCCTGGGGTCGAGGAGTCCAGAACTAGACAGCGTAGGTTTAGGGTGAGAAGGGAAAGATATAAAAGAAACCTAAGAGGCAACTTTTCCACGCAGAAGGTGGTACATGTATGGAATAAGCTGCCAGAGGAAGTGGTGGAAGCATTGCAACATTTAAGAGGCATTTGGATGGATATATGAATAGAAAGGGTTTGGAGGGATATGGGCTGCGTGCTGGCAAGTGTGACTAGATTGGGTTGGGATATCTGGTCGGCATGGACTAGTTAAACCAAAGGGTCTGTTTCCGTGCTGTACATCTCTATTACTGTATGACATTAAGACTTCTGAATGCAGAATCGAGACACCATTTTTGATATTTCATAGTCTCGTAGCCCTGAAAATATCTGACTCAGTGATGAGGGAATGCAGTTTGTGAGGGGATTGAAGGCAATAACTTCAGTTTACTTCACAATTAATTGGGGGCAATTTCTGCTCAGTCAGTACTCAATGTGGAGCAAGCAGCCTGATAAGTTTGAGGTAGGTTGAGAGATGAGAGACTGGTGAGAGAGAGCTGAGTGTAACCAGTGAGAAAATGGAAATGAGCAATGTGTTTTCTAGTAAGTAACAATCAGTCTCTCTACAATCTTTTAACTGGCCATCCTTAACTCATTTTTCAACTCCTTTATCAAGATTGTCAAGATGGGCTTGAACATGCTTTTAATTTCAGAATCCATCAAAGTCACTTCGAAGATTCTTTATCACTGAATTTATCTGGTGAAAGTCACCTGAGCGTCATAATCAATCATGCAGACATCAGGTGCTGCACAGAGTACCCCAGCATTATCTTAACTCTGTTCTTATAAAATACTACTCATCAATTCATCCTCAATGTTTTGTAGTGAATTTATTCTTCATCTTACCAGCAAGTCTAATGCACATATAAGTGAAGTTTTGCTAAACTATTGACCAGCTGATGCTGTAAATACACTGACATTGGTGACTGGGTAGAAAATGTCTAAACTGTTTTCGCATGAAAGCTTTACATTTTGCAGATATATGTTGTCATTTCTGAAACAAAAGAGCAGATTGTTACTGTACTCCACCATTTGCTTCCCTGATAGAGCACTTCCCCAAGCCGACTGAGATGACTTGCAACATGACATCTTGTCAGACTTGATGCTTTCTGCATTTTCAGTTATCTTTTTCTTAGCAATCGATGATGGGGATGCCAAGGCTAATACTCCTCTTCGCCTGCACCTGTGTTTTGGTTTTTGCTGCTGTTTACCTATTATTTGGGTATCTATGCTATTTAACTATGTGATCTGCCTGTATTGCTCACAAGACAAAGCTTTTCACTGTGCCTTGGTACATGTGACAATAAATTCAATAAATAAATAAATACCTTAAAGCAATTCATAAATTTATTAATTTCACTACAGTCCATTTATGTTCTGCCTGACAGTCATGTTTCACATTGATAATGAAACTGGAATAATTCCCTCAGCATAATCCTGAAATTATAAAGGAACAAATGTTAGGAGCCTCTCATTGGAGAGAGGAGGAACTTTTTAAGTGTAATCATTAATATAGCTAACTTTTTTAAGATATCAAGTACATTAGGACCATGCAATTTACTGTTGTGTCATGAGAAAAGATTTCTTTAATAGTTTCTACAATATAAGCTAATACTGACTGAACAATGTACTTAGAATACATCATGACTTGTGAGAATAAGTTTAAGATGTTTGTTAATATTCTGACCTCACGATGAATGAGATCCTTGAAACATACTCCAGCTTTGGAATAAGAATTTACGTAGTGACTTCCAGCTCCTCTAGTAAAGCCAATGGGATTTCCAGAAAGTGTTAGTTTTGATTTAAAATCTGTAATAGGCAAACTTAATAGCCAATTTGCACGCAGCAAGATTCTTTGTAATTTATTCATTGAATATGGACATAACTAGTTTGGCCACCATTTATTGTGACAAATGAATGGCCTGGCCATTTTGGAAGGCAGTTAAGAGTCAACTCTGTTATTGAGAGTCTGGAAGCGGATGCATTCCAGGCCAGGTAATGATAACAAAGTACTTTCCCTGAAGGATATCAGTGTACCACATTTTTGTTTTTGACAATTGACAGTGATTATGTGGTCATCATTCTGCTAGCCCTTTATTATTCCAAATTTTTAGTGAATTCACCTGCCATAGTGTGATTTGAACCCATGTTCCATAACATTAACCTGGCTATGTGCCAGTGCCATAACCACTGGCTCAGTATACTACTCAGAAATACAGGCAATAATTTGATTTATTTTCAATTATTATTAATGTTATTCACTTTTATCATGTGTGAAAAACAGAATGTTTGTTTAAAAGTTGTGAAACTTGTATTTATTGATGTTCAGAGAGACTTGGATGTGCTTATAAAAGTACAGAAAGTTAACATGCATGTATAACAAGCAATAAGGAAGGCAAATAAGACCATATGAAATGGAATAAGTTGTTCGGCCCCTTGAGCCTGCTCTGCCACGAGTAGGATGATGGCTCATCCAACATTCTTCATATGCACTTTCCTGCCCTTTCCCTACTGATTGAAAATCTAGCTATCTCAGCCCTAAGATGTACACAAAGACACTGTCGCCAAATACTCACATTTGACACAGTGGTTATTTAAAGGCCTACTGATGAGAGTTCAGCACTGGCATACACCGTCAAGGAGGAAGGACAAAGGTGGCAAAGGTATGCGACATTTGGATGACCAGTTAGCTTGTGAATTTAGTCAAAAAGAAAAAAAAGTATATCATAGAATCCTGACAGTGTGGAAACAGGCCATTTAGCCCAACAAGTCCACAGCAAGTCCTCTGAAGAGTGACCCCCTAAAGGGTAACCCACCTAGACCCATTCCTCTGTCCAATTACGCTACATTTCCCCTGACTAATGTACTAACCTAAATATCCCCAAACACGATGGGCAATTTAACATGGCCAATTCACTTAAACTTCACATCTTTGAACTGTGGGAGGAAAGCGGAGCACCCGGAGGAAACCCACTCGGACAGAGGAAGAATGTGCAAACTCTACACAGAAAGTTGCCTAGGCTGAAATCAAACCTGGGTTCCCTGGCACTGTGAGGCAACAGTGCTCACCACTGAACCACCGTGTTGCCCTAGGCATATGTAAGGTTTAGAAAGCTAAAACCAGATATGGCCCAAGAGGAATATAAAGAAAGCAGGAAAGAACTCAAGCAAGAAATTAGGAGAGCAAGGAGGGGCCATGAAATGACCTTGGAGAAAGTAAGGACTGTAGATGCTGGAGATCAGAGTCAAAAGGTGTGGTGCTGGAAAAACACAGCCGGTCAGGCAGCATCCGAGTAGCAGGAGAATCAATGCTTCAGGCATAAGCTCTTCATCAGATGAGGAGCTTATGCTCAAAACATTGACTTTCCTCCTCAGATGCTGCCTGACTGGCTGTGCTTTTCTAGCACCCCATTTTTTGACGATGAAATGACATTGGGAAGTAAGGTTGAAGAGAAATCTAAGACATTTTATACATACATTGAAAGCAAGAGAATAAATAGGGAGAGAGTAGGACTGTTCAAGAATAAAAGAGGCAGCTTGTGCTTGGAGACAGGATATATAGGCAAGATCCTAAATGAGTACTTTGTGTCAGAATTCATCAATCAGAAGGACATGGAGAATAGTGAGATTAGTGTGGGGCATGCTAATATGCTAGGTTATTTTGAGGTAAAGAAAGACCATTAAGGTGGATAAGCGCTAACGGCCCAATGGGATCTATCCCAGATTTTGAAAGAAGCAAAAGAAGAGATTTTGGGGCCTTGACTAAGATTTTTGTATCCTCATTAGCCACTGATGAGGTCGTGGAGAACTTGTAAGTAGCTATGTTTTTCCTCTATGTTTGTCTCAAGAAGGGAAGTGGGAATAATCCAGGAAACTATAGACTGGTGGGATTCACATCAATGATTGAGAAGCTATTGGTGAGGGGTCTTGTGGATAGGACTTACAAGCATTTGGAAAAGCATGGCCTAAGTAAGGACAGTCAGCATGGCTTTGTGTGGGATAGGTCATGTCTTAGAATCATAGTCATAGAGTCATAGGGATGTACAGCATGGAAACAGTCCCTTCGGTCCAACCTGTCCACGCCGACCAGATATCCCAACCCAATCCAGTCCCACCTGCCAGCACCCAGCCCATATCGCTCTAAACCCTTCCGATTCATATACCCATCCAAATGCCTCTTAAATGTTGCAATTGTACCAGCCTCCACCACATCCTCTTGCAGCTCATTCCATACACGTACCACCCTCTGCGTGAAAAAGTTGCCCCTTAAGTCCCTTTTATATCTTTCCCCTCTCGCCCTAAACCTATGCCTCTAGTTCTGGATTCCCCGATCCCAGGGAAAAGACTTTGTCTATTTATTCTATCCATGCCCCTCTCAATTTTGTAAACCTCTATAGGCAAGATCCTAAATGAGTACTTTGTGTCAGAATTCATCAATCAGAAGGACATGGAGAATAGTGAGATTAGTGTGGGGCACGCTAATATGCTAGGTTATTTTGAGGTAAAGAAAGACCATTAAGGTGGATAAGCGCTAACGGCCCAATGGGATCTATCCCAGATTTTGAAAGAAGCAAAAGAAGAGATTTTGGGGCCTTGACTAAGATTTTTGTATCCTCATTGAACTTCCTTCAGCCTCCGGCACTCCAGGGAAAACAGCCCCAGCCTGTTCAGCCTCTCTCTATAGCTCAAATCCTCCACCCTGGCAACATCCTTGTAAATCTTTTCTGAACCCTTTCAAGTTTCACAATATCTTTCCGATAGGAAGGAGACCAGAATTGCACACAATATTCCAACAGTGGCATAAACAATGTCCTGTACAGCCGCAACATGACCTCCCGACTCCTGTACTCAATACTCTGACCAATTAAGGAAAGCATACCAAACGCCGTATTCACTATCCTATCTCCCTGCGACTCCACTTTCAAGAAGCTATGAACCTGCACTCCAAGGTCACTTTGTTCAGCAACACCCCCTTTATTTTGAGGAGGTGATAAGGGTGATCAGTGAAGGTGGAGCAATGGATGTTGTCTACATGAATTTCAGTAAGACTTTCAACATGGTAGGCTCGTTGAGAAGATTAAAATGCCTGGGATCCATGGTGATTTGGCTGCGTGGATTTAGAATTGGCTTCCCATTGGAAGGCAGAGAGTAGTTGTGGAAGGGATGATTTTTCTGGCTAGAGGTCCATGACTAATGGTGTTCCGCAAGGATCCATATTGGTGCCTCTGCTGTTTGTGATTTGCAAAAGGACTAGGATGAAAATATAGATGGGTGATTAACTAAGTTTACAGATGACTCAAAGATCAATGGAGTTGTCGACAATTGTCAAAGGATACAGCAGGATGTTGATCAGTTGCAGATTTGGGCAGAAAAATGGCAGATGAAGTTTCATATGGGTAAGTGTGAGTTGCACTTTGGAAGATTAAATATTCAGGGGAAGTATACAGTTAATGGCAGGACCCTGAACAGCATTGAGTACAGAGGGAACTTGGGGTCCTAGTCATAGCTCCCTAAAAGTGGTCACACATGTAGATAGGGTGATAAAGAAGGCAAATGGCATACTTCCCCCCTTTATTGATTTGGGCATTGAGTACAAGAGTCAGGCAGTGACGTTGCAGCTTTATAAATCTTTGATTAGGCCTCACTGACAGTATTACATTCAATTCAGGTTGCCACACTACAGGAAGGATGTGGAGGCTTTGGAGAGGTTGCAGAAGAGGTTTACCAGGAAGCTGCCTGGATTAGAGGTTGTGAACTATAAGGAGAGGCTGGAGAAAGTTGTTTTCACTGGAGTTATGGAGGTTGAGGGGAGACCTGATAGAAATTTATAAATTTATGAGATGTATAGATACGGTTGATGGTCAAAACCTTTGAATGTTTAATACATGAGAGCGTGCATTTCAGGTAAGGGGGGAAGTTCAAAGGAGATGTGAGGGCAAGTTTTTTACAAAGTGATATGTGCCAGGGAACGTGCTACCAAGGGTAATGGTTGAGGTAGATATTTCCTTGGCTGTACTGTTCGATGTTAATGATGATGATGATGATGATCCATATTCTATGAATGGGCCAATGGATGGCAGATGGAGTTTAATTTTGATAAATGTGAAGTACAGGGCGTTCTGGTATAACATGGTTGTATTCCTCTGCAATTTCACGCTTTAGAAAATTGCACTGTAGAACATCACTATAGAAAATCACTATATCCATTCACTTGAAAGTTTGCGTTATTCAAACAGCATCCACAAATTGTCAATTGCGTTGTAGCCAATTCACGTTGATGTAACATACATTATACCAGAATGACCTGTATTGCATTTTGGTAAATTGAACAAGGGCAGGATTTACACAGTTCATGGTAGGACCCTGAGGAGTGTTGTAGAATGGAGCGACCTATGAGGTTTGGATACGTTGTTCATTGAAAGTTGTGTTGCTGGCAAAAAGGCTGGTAAATACAATGTTTGGCATGCTTGCCTTTATTGCTTAGACTATTGAGTATAGGAGTTGCGACAACATATTGCAGTTGTACTGGATGTTGGTGAGTCCACTTTTAGAGTACTGTTTATAGTTCTGGTTGCCCTGTTATAGGAAGGATATTATTAAATTGGAGACGGTGCAGAAAAGATTTACAGAGATTTTACCAGGACTGGAGGATTTGAGTTATAAGGAGAAGCTGGATAGGCTGAGACTTTTTTCTATTTCTGTGTAAAAGGTTGATGGGTGATCTTTATAGAGTTTGATGAAATCATGAGCGGCATAGATAAGGAGAATAGAAAGGTCTTTTCCGTAGGGTAGGGAAGTTCAAAACTGGAGGACATAATTTTAAGGTGAGAGGAGAAAAATTTAAATGAGTCCTGAGGGGCAGTTTTTTTTTTACTGTCTGAGTCATGAACTAATTGGCACAGGGTTGACAAAATTAAAAGGGTAAACATGTGGTTCAAAGATTGATTTAGGAATAACAGGTTTAAATTCATGGGACATGGCATCAATAGTGGGGAAGGATGGAGTTCCGATGGGATGGGCTCCATCCGTATCATGCTGGAGCAGAGTCCTGACAAATCACATAGTTAGGACTGTAAACTGTGAGTCATAGTCATAGAATTATACAGTTCAGAAACAGACCCTTCGGTCCAACCAGTTCATGCTGACCATAATTCCAAATTAAACTAGTCCTAGCAGCCTACTCCTGGCACATATCCCTCCAAACCTTGCCTATTCATGTACTTATTCAAATGTCTTTTAAACATTGTAAGTGTACTCCTGTCCACAAATTTGTATGGAGGTTTTTTCCACATACAAACCACGCTGTGTAAAAAAAATTGCCCCTTTTATCTTTTTTTAAGTATCTCCTCTCACCTTAAAAATGTGTCCCTTAGATTTGAAAGTTCCCATCCTTGGGAAAAGACAATTACCATCAACCCTATCTATTTTCCTCATTATTTTATTAAACTTCCATAAAGTCACCTGTTAATCTCCTATGCTCCATTGACAAAAACGTCCCTGCGTATCCAACCTTTCTTTATAACTCAAACCTTCCATACCCAGCAACATCCTGACAAATCTCTTAACCCTCTCCAGCTTAAAAATATCCATACTATAACTGGGCAATGCAAACTGGACAAAGTACTCCAGAAGCAGCCTCATCAATGTTCTGTATAACCTCAACATGACCACCTGACCCCGATATTCAAAGGACTGAGGAGTGAAAGCAAGCATGCCAAAAGCCTTTTTAACCACCGTGACTATATACGCCACGAACTTCAAAGAATTATGTACCTGAACCCTGAGTTCCCTCTATTCTACAACACTACCCAAGGCTCTGTCATTAATTATATAAGCTTTATCCTTGTGTAGTATAAGGGTAAGTTCAGTTTCATGCAAAATTATGGAAAATGGTAAAGGGGGGGAGGGCTCAATAGAGGTTATTAAAGTTTCCAGAGCAAATAATTAGACAGTGGGTATGGAAAACATCGGCAATCTAACTTGAGGCACGACATACAGTGGACAACTATAAAAAAGGGGGCAGTCAACACAGGACTTGGTGGTGTTGTAGTTAAATGTATGCACAATATGAAATCAGGTAAATTAGCTTGTAGGGCAAATTGGAATTGAGACACAATGTGTGGGCTTCACACAGACATGGTTGCAAGGGGTTCAGAGCTGGGAATTAAGTATACAAGGAGTCAAGTTTGGTAAGGCAGATGAGCAGTGGGGCAGGGTTGCATTGCTAGTAAAGAAAACAAAATCAAATTGACAGTAAAAGTGATATAAAGTCAGAAGGTGCAGAGTCTATCTTGGAAAGTTGAAGAACTGCAAAGGTGTAAAAAAAACCTTGATGGGAGTTATGTACAGGCCTCCATCTGAAGTCAGGATGTGGGACAGAGAATATATCAGGAGATAGAAAAGCCATGTATGAAAGGCTGTATTACAATTGACATGGAGGATTTCAATATGTATGAGTCCAAGATAAGAAAATTGTGGAATGTCTGCAGGATGATGTTTTTGAGTAGCTAGTGGTAAAGCACACAAGGGAACAGACAATTGTGGTCTGGGCGATGTGTCATGAGGATTTGATTAGGTAGAACGTAGGAAATTACAGCACAGTACAGGCCCTTCGGCCCTCGATTAAGGGCCGACCTGTGAAATCAGTGTGAAGTCCATCTAACCTATACTATTCCATTCTCATCCATATGCCTATCCAATGATCATTCAAGTGCCCGTAAAGTTGGCGACTCTACTAATGTTACAGGCAGTGCGTTCTACCCCCCTACTACTCTCTGAGTAAAGACACTACCTCTGACATCTGTCTTATGTCTATCAACCCTCAATTTAAAGCTATGTCCCCTCATGCCAACCATCGCCATCTGAGGAAAAAGGGTCTCCGTGTTCAACCTATCTAACACTGATTATCTTATATATCTCAATTACGTCACCTCTCAACTTTCTTCTCTCCAATGAAAACAGCCTTAATCCCTCAGCCTTTCCTTGTAAGACCTTCCCTCCATACTAGAAAAATTCCTAGTAAATCTCCTCTGAACCATTTCCAAAGCTCCTACATCCTTCCTATAATGTCGTGACATGAACTGTATGCAATACTCAAAGTGTGGCCGCACCAGAGTTATGTCCAGCTGCAGCATGATCTAGTGGTTCTGAAACTCAATCCCTCTACCAACAAAAGCTAACACACCATATGCCTTCTTACCAACCCTGTCAACCTGGGGGGCAAATTTCAAGGATCCATATATATGGACACCAGGATCTCTCTGCTCATCTACACTACCAAGAACCTTACCATTAGCGTAGTACTCTACATTTCTGTTACTCCTTCCAAAATGAATCACCTCACTCTTTTTCACATTAAACTCCATTAGCCATCTCTCAGCCCAGCTCTGCAGCTTATCTATGTCCCACTGTAACCTACAGCATTCTTCATCACTATCCACAATTCTACCTATCTTAGTGTCATTTGCAAATTTACTAACCCATACTGCTACACCCTCATCCAAGTCATTTATATAAATGACAAACAACAGTGGACCCAAAACAGGTCCTTGTGGTACACCACTAGTAACTGAACTTCAGGATGACATTTCCCATCACCCAGCACCCAGCACCCTCTGTCGTCTTTCAGCTAGCGAATTTCTGATCCAACCACTAAATCACCCTTAATCTCATGCCTTTGTATTTTGTACAATAGCCTAGTGTGGGGAATGTTATTCAACGCCTTACTGAAATCCACATACACTACATCATCCACCTGTTTGGTCACCATCTCAAAGAACTCAATAAGGTTTGTGAGGCACGACCTACCCTTCACAAAACCGTGTTGACTACTCTTAATCAAATTATCCCTTTCGAGATGATAATAAATCCGATCTCTTTTAACACTTTCCAACACTTTTCCCACAACCGAAGAAAGGCTCACAGGTCTATAATTTTCAGGGTTGTTTCTACTCCCCTTCTTGAACAAGGGGACCACTATCCTCCAGTCTTCTGGCACTATTCCTGTAGACAGTGACAACGTAAAGATCAAAGCCCAAGGCTCAGCAATCTCCTCCCTGGCTTCCCAGAGAATCCTAGGATAAATCTCTTCTGGCACAGGGGACTTATCTATTTTTACACTTTCCAGAAATACTAACTCCTCCTCCTTGTGAACCTCAATCCTGTCTAGTCTAATAGCCTACATCTCCGTATTCTGCTCAGCAACATTGCCTTTTTCTAGTGTGAATAGTGATGAAAAGTATTCATTTTGCGCTTCCCCTATCTCCTCTGACTCCATGCACAACTTTCTACTACTATCATTGATTGGCCCTAATCTTACTCTTATAATTCTTTTATTCTTGATATATGTGGAGAAAATCTTAGGATTTTCCTTGATCCTATTAGCCAATAACTTCTCATGTTCCCTCCTAGCTCTTCTTCGTGCTCTTTTTAGGTCTTTCCTTGCTAACTTGTGTCTTTCAAGTGACCTAACTGAGCCATCGCATCTCATCCTAACATAAGCCTTCTTCCTCTTGACAAGAGATTCAACTTCCTTAGTAAACCATGGCTCCCGTGTTCGACAATTTCCTGTCTGCCTGACAGGTACTTTCAAATGGAGGAACCACAGTACTTGGTCCTTGAATAAGCTCCACATTTTCAATTGTGCCCATCCCCTACAGTTATCTTCCCCATCCTATGCATCCTAATTGCATTATTATTGCAATTCCCCCAGCTATAACTTTTGCCTAGTGGTATGTACCTATCCCTTTCCATCGCTAAAGTAAACATAACCGAATTATGGTCACAATCACCAAAGTGCTCACCTACCTCCAAATCTAACATCTGGCCGTGTTTATTACTCAGTACCAAATCTAATGTGGTCACATTTTTATTGGCCTGTTTACATACTGTGTCAGGAAACCCACTTGCATTCATTGGACAAAAACTGATCCATCTAAAGTACTTGAACTATAGTATTCCCAGTCTATATTTGGGAAGTTGAAATCCCCCGTAACATTTACCCTGTCACTCTCACTCCTATCGAGGATTATCTTTGCTATCCTATCCTCTACATCTCTGGAAGTATTTGGATGCCTATAAAAAACTCCCAACAGGATAACCTCTCCTTTGTGTTTCTAATCTCAGCCCATACTCAGTCGACAAGTCCTCAAATGTCTTTTCTGCAACCATAATACTGTCCTTGACTAACAATGTCACACCACCCTCTCTTTTACCATTTTCTCTGTACTTACTGAAACATCTCAATCCCAAAACTTGCAATAACCATTCCTGTCCCTGCTCCGCCCATGTCTCTGAAATGGCCACAACACTGAAGTCTCAGGTACCAACCATGCTGCAAGTTCACCCGCCTATTCTGGATGCTGCTAGTGTTGCCAGTGTCTTATTGCAATCTTAAAACCTTAGTTTTGACCTCACGACTCTCAACCTCGTGTTGACTTGAACTACAATTTTGGTTCCTATTCTGAAGGTAGCTTAAAGTGAAGGAACCACTAGGGGGCAGTGACCTTAAAATAATAAAATTCACCCTGCAGTTTGAGAGGGAGAAGCTGGAATGAGATGTAAAGGTGATTACAAAGACGTGAGGGTGGAGCTGGCCAGAGTTGTTTGGAAGGGGACCCAAGCAGGGAAGACAATAGCGCAGCAAAATCAGGAGTTTCTGGGGGTATTCAGGAGACACAGCAGATGTTCATCCCAGGGAATAAGAAACAGGCAACCATAGCTAAAAAGGGAAGGCAGAGACAGTATAAAGGCATTGGAAACTGCATACAATGTAGTGAAGGTTAATGGGAAGCTAGAGGATTCAAAGGCCTTTAAAAATCAGCAGATAACTGACAAAATAATAGTGGGAGAGGGGGAAAGATGATGAAATATGAGAGCATGCTAGTTAATAATATGAAAAGGTTTTCTTGATAACTAAAAAGTAAAAAAAAAGGTAAGAGTGGTTATTGGAAAATGAAGCTGCAGATGTAATTATGGAGAATAAACAAATGGCAGAGGACCCGAATAGGTACTCTGTATCAGTCTTCATCATGGAAGACAGCAGCAGCGTACCAGAACTTCAAGAAAGTCAGAGGGCAGAGGTGAGTGAAGTGGCCATCAGTCAGGAGAGGAAACCAAATGGTCTGAAGGTTGATAAATCACTCGGACCAGATGGACTATACCCCAGAGTTCTGAAGGAGTAGCTGATGAGATTGTGGAGACATTGCTGGTGATCTTTCAGGAATCACTGGAGGATGCCAAAGGACTGGAGAATGGTAATATCCAACTTCTGTTTAAGAAGGTAGGGAGGCAGAAGACTGGAAACTATACATCATTCACCTGACCTCTGTCATTGCTAAGATATCAGAGTCCGTTATTAAGGATGTACTTGGAAGTGCATGGTTTTTTAAAAAAAAAAGGGCTGAATCAGCATTACTTTGTCAAGGGGAGGTCATGCGTGAGAAATCTGTTAGAATTCTTTGAGGACATAACGAATAAGCTGGACAAGGAAGAGTCAATGGACATGATTTAGATTTCCAGAAGGCCTTTGACAGCACAGGAAATCAGGAAAGAGCCTGTGCTGTTAAGTGAAGATACTGGCATGGATTGAAGATTGGCTGACTGGCAGAAGGCAAAAACTGGGGTCTTTTCCAGGATGGTATCCAGTGACTAGTGGAGTGCTGCAGGGGTCCAGTATAGGGACCACAACTATTCATATTATACATTAATGATCTGGAAAGGAACTGATGGCATTGTTGCTGGGTTTACAGATGTTATCCAGATGGTTAGCATTTACAGGTAGTCTTGAAGCGGAGAGGCTGCAGAGAACTTGGAAGAGTAGGAGGGTGAACAAATAAGTAGAAGGTGGAATATAATTTCTCAAAGAGTGAATTTATGCACTTTGGTAAGAAGAATAGAGACATAAACTGTTTTCTAAATTGGGAAAAAGGCTTTGGAAATGTGAAGTGTAAAGTCCTATTTCAGGATTCTCTTAACTTTATTAAGTTAACTTAACCCACAATTCTCTTGTGGGCGGCACGGTGGCACAGTGGTTAGCACTGCTGCCTCACAGCTCCTGTAGACCCGGGTTCAATTCCCGACTCAGGCGACTGACTGTGTGGAGTTTGCACGTTCTCCCCGTGTCTGCGTGGGTTTCCTCCGGGTGCTCCGGTTTCCTCCCACTGTCACAAAGATGTGCGGGTCAGGTGAATTGGCCATGCTAAATTGCCCGTAGTGTTAGGTAAGGGATAAATGTAGGGGTATGGGTGGGTTGCGCTTCGGCGGGTCGGTGTGGACTTTTAGATTAGATTACTTACAGTATGGAAACAGGCCCTTCGGCCCAACAAGTCCACAGGATTTAACAAGACTTGTTGGACCGAAGGGCCTGTTTCCACACTGTAAGTCTAATCTAATCTTTAACATGCAGGTTTACTTAGCAGTTAGGAAGGCAAATGCCTTCATTTCATTAACACGCATTTCAAGAGTGCTGGAGTACAATCACAGAGATGTACTGCTGACACTTTATAAGGTTCTGGTGAGATTGCATTTGGAATATTATGAGCGGTTTTGGGCCTCAAATCTCAGGAAGAATGTGCTGGTCATATATTATTGGTGTCCAAATGATACCAATGAGATTATACTTTCTGCATTGAAATGTTTGCACTGAGGCTGAGAGGTGGTAGAACTATTGCTGAGTCACACTGCCAATTTCTCATGCTATGAACATGTGAAGCTTGTGGCACTGGTCTGTTTTCAGTGAATGACTCCAATGTGATTAGCTAAGATTATATCACATGTGACATTTAAAGCTAGTAAAGAGAAAGGACAATTAATCTCATCAACCTGGGCTGCAATTCAACCTTGTTGGGCAAAAGCGAAAGGATCAGGGTTAGAAATGTGTTAAAAATAACAAGAAAACATTAATAGGTATAACCCGTCTGTCTGAAGTATATACCATGGTGCCACAAAAATCCTCAAAGAATAGTGTCCCTACCTCTTAGCCAGGGCATCCAGGTTCAAGTTCCTCCTGCCCCAGATATTTGCCATAATATGCCCAAACAGGTTGATTAATCTAACTATGCTTGTACTCTGTGTGCAATGAAGACCCATGACCCAGACATGGAACAGTTCATCTTCGTAGTTACATGGGCACCATTCCTCTCCTTTTCCTGAGCTGCATTATTGGCAATACCTCATGCTCCCACAAGGCTGAACAGTTTGTTAACTTCGTGAACACCTTCCACCTCAAGTTCACCTGGACCATCTTGGACACCTCCCTCCCTTTCCTGGATCTCTCTGTCAACATTTCCAGTGACCGACTCAACAAGGACATCAACTTTCAAACCCACCGACTCCCACAGGTATCTTGATTACACCTCCTCCCACTCTTCCTGTAAAAACGCTTTCTCTTACTCCCAATTCCTTCATCTCCACTGTATCAGCTCCAAGGAGGACCAGTTCCACTCCAGAACATCCCAGATGGCCTCCTATTTCAAGGTCCACAATTTTCCTTCCCGCATGGTCAATACTGCCCTCCAGCTCATCACCTCCACTTCCTGCACCTCTGGCTTTGACCCTCACCCCTCCAACTGCAACAAGGATAGAGCCTTGCATCCCTGTCCCACCTGTCCTCATCTTTCACCCCACCATTCTCCAGATACCACGCATCATCGTTTGCCATTTCCGCCACCTATGGTCAGACCCCACCACCAGAGATATGTTTTCCTCCTCACCCCTATCAGCATTCCGCAGGGATAATTCCCTCCATGCCTCCATCATTAGGTCCATGAACCAACCAACCCGCTCCTCACTCCGTGGACCTTCCATTGCCAACACAAGAGGCACTGTGCCCACACCTCCCTCCTCACCTCCATTCAAGGTCCCCAAGGATCCTTCCACATCTGGTAGAGATTTTACAGATTCAAACACCTCATCTACTGTATCTCTTGCTTTAGATGTGATCTTCTCTACATTGGGGAGACATGATCCCAACTTGTGGAGTGTTTCAGAGAGCATCTCTGGGATGCACGCACCAAACAACCCAGCTCTCTGTGGCCGACCACTTCAACTCCTCCTTTCACTCCACCAAGGACATGAACTCCTCCACTGCTAAATCTTAGCCACCTGATGCCTGGAGGAAGAACACATTATCTTCAGCCTTGGGACCCTCCAACCGCATGACATCAATGTTGATTTCACTGGTTTCCTCATCTCCCCTCCCCCCACCTTATCCCAGATCCAACCCTCCAACCTGGCACTGTCCTACCTGTCCATCTTTCTTACAAACTATCCACTCTGCTCTACGCTCTGAGCTATCATCATGAACTCCCACCTGCATCCACCGCCTTCACTGCTACCTTCCCCCCTCCTAGTTATCTCTCAACCCCCTTCATTCCACCCCCCCCCCCCCCCCCCCCCCCCCCCCCTCGCCCCCATCACATTCCTGATGAAGGGCTTATGCCAGAAACAACGATTCTCCTGCTCCTCAGATGCTGCCTGACATGTTGTGCTTTTTCAGTGCCATACGTTTCGACTCTGATCTCTAGCATCTACAGGCCTCACTTTCTCCTCCATCACGCAGTCATGCAATCTCCTGGCAGGTGAATCAAATAAAGAAAGAAATACAAAAAGCCAATTGGTAAATAGCGAGGAGGAAAGGCTTAGATTACAGAATGATTTGAGGGTCTTGGCAGATGGGCGAAACAAATGGATTTTAATTCTGAAAAGTGGAGGTGATGCGTTTTGGGATGACTAACAAGATAAGGGAGTACATAATGAATGGTAGGACCCTAAGAAGCACAAAGATCAGAGACACCTTTCATGTGCATGTTCATAGATCCTTGCTGGCAGCAGGTCAGACAGAAAAGGATGGTAAAGAAGGCTTTTAGAATAATTACCTTTATTAGTTAAGGTATTGCCTATTACAGCAAAGAGATCATGATGCAGCTATATATATTTTTTTCACGCAGAGCTAGAGTGCTGTGTGCAGTTCTGGTTGCTGCACTCGAAGGATACGATTCTAATTAAGAGGGTATAGAAGAAGTTCCACAGGGTGATGTCTGGCTGGGAAAATTCAGCTCCGATGAGAGTCTAGATAGGGTGAGGGTGTTTTCCTTTAAAAAGGGGAAGGCTGAGGGATGGTGAGTAGAAAACTTGATCAAGGTGTACAAGCTTATATGGGATTTTGATAGGGAGAAAAGAGGGGTAAATAACTAAGGATGCAGATTCAAAACAAAGATCAAGAGGCTTAAAGGGAATTTGAGGATTTTGTTCATCCAGAAACTGTGAAGGTATTTTGGAAATATTCAGGTGAGTACTTGAAATGCCAAAGCAAGTAAGTCTACTGACTAAGAGCTGGAAAATGGAATTAGGATACAGATGCTTGATGACCTTTGCGGACATAATGGGCTGAAAGACTTCTTTCTGTGTTGGTAAAACCTCTATGTTCTATGATTCCAATTGAAGAAAAGTCTGACAAATTACCACCATGAATATTTAAGAACACAGAACAGTACAGGCTCTTTGGCCTTCGATATTGTGCCAAAACTTTTATCCTACACTATGATCAAACTAACCAATATACCCTCTATTTTAATATCATCCATGTGCTTACCCACAAGTTGCTTAAATGTCACAAATGTATCTGTCTCTAATACCACTGCTGGCAGTGCATTGCACTCACCCACCACTCTGTGTAAAGAACCAATCTCGACATCTCCCCTAAACTTTCCTCCAATTGTCTTAAAACGATGCCTCCTTGTGATTGCCATGCTAAATTGTCCAAAGTGTTCGGTGCATTAGTTAGAGGGAAATGGATCTGGATGAGTTACTCTTTGGAGGGTTGGTGTGGACTTGTTGGGCTGAAGAGCCTGTTTCCACACTGTGGGGAATCTAATTTAATTTGTACGAAATCTAATCTAATCTAATATCCAATCTGCCCCGGGACTTATCTATCCTCATGTTTTTCCAAATTTCCAGCATGTCCTCCTTCTTAACATAAACCTGATCGAGCATATCAGCTTGTTTCACGTTGTCCTTACAAACAACAAGATCCCTCTCCCTAGTGAATACTGAAGCAAAGTATCCATTGAGGATCTTCTCCTACCTCCTCTGACTCCCAGCACAAGTTCTCTCCACTATGCCTGATTAGCTGTACCCTCACTTTGGCCATTCTCTTGTTCCTCACATAACTGTTGAACGCCTTGGGGTTCTCCTAGATCCAACAATCAGGGCTTTTTCATGTCCCCTTCTCACTCTCCTAAGTCCATTCTCAGTCCCTTCCTGGCTACCTTGTAACTCTCTAGAGCCCTGTCTGATCCTTGCTTCCTCAACCTTAAGTGAGCTTCCTTCTTCCCTTCTACTAAATGTTCCATAGGTCTTGTCATCCAGGATTCTTTCACCCTGCCATTCCTTCCTTGCCTCAGAGGGACAAATCTATCCAGTATTCGCAGTAAGTGCTCCCTAAGCAACCTCCACATTTCTAAGACGATCAAATAAACTCCAGAAGACTATTGTCACTGGTCACAGGTCCTTCTGTATTTTAAAAATGATTTTGTGTTTCATAATAGCAACTCCAAACTGAGTAAGTGTTCTGATAATCTATTGTAGAGTTTAACCATACCTCTATGGATAGAGGTAACTTCTGACACTGAGCCCAATTTAGTTTTTTTTCTCTCATTTTCCATCAAAATACTCTTATTGTCTGCTTAGTTCAAGTAATTTTACCACCTGCACAAAATTTATCATCTTTGTTATTTAAAAACATGAATTTGAAGTTAATGGTGGTGAAATTGACTTGCAGTGCTCATGTAAAGTGTGCAGTACTAATTCAAAGTCAGTGGAAAAAGAGAGTGGATCATGAGATGAAATGGGCTATTTGCCATCATCTCCTGGCACCATCGCTGAAGGCAAACTTCACCCTGTGTTTTTGCAATGAACATTGGTTAAGCTTCTGGAGCAATGCTTAACTAAAGAGCTTAGACTGAAGTTCTAAAGAAGATCCCATCTGTGGACCTTGTTCATATTTCTATTAACACCAAATATTCTAAATATGGGCCTATCAAAATAATATGTGGAACGTTGTATTCCTCATGCTATATTTAACTGCCCTGCTGCATGATACATTACTCATCATAAACCTTATTATTAATTGAGATAAGACTGCCTTGGTAATTAACCTAATTTTACAGCTACTTTTCTGTGGGTCTGGACACAGGTAAGAATGGGTAGGTTTTCCTTCTCGAAAGGATATTAGTGAAGCAGGTGAGTTTTTCCAACAATTGACAGTGGTCCATGATTATCACTGGACTTCTTAGTTCCAACGTTTTGTTCATCCAATTCATCTGACTTGGCAGGACTCAAACCCAGGTCCGCAAAACATTGCCTGGATCCCTGGAATACTAGTCAGTAACAAAACAACTGTGCCAGTGCACACTCAAAATGTAAAAACTTTCACCTGTGTCATTATTTTTTTTCATTCAGCATGGGCATGGAGAGAAAACTAATGCAAATCCAAATGAATTTGCTATTATTAAAAATAAAGTGTAGAACTTTGATCAATTTTACATTATTTTGGTGACAATGTTGTTATAGCTAGGGAAAAGTTCAAGAGCTTACAGGATAAGTGAGACCTATCATTTTTTGTCACACTTCACATACATAAACTCAGTGCTTCAGTAGCTTTCTATAAAATTCTGAGCTTATTTTTACAGTCTTAATATCTTCAATTTGCTATCTAATTCTCCCAGCTGAAAGACAGTGATGGTAACCACTGTAACCTCAGTCAGGATAAAGACATGTGGCCATGCTTCAACCCCTACGCCCTTCACGAGATGCTACTGCCATGTGCCAGATCTGTTCCCTGACTAAGAGGAAGCTACGTCAGTGAGTCAAATGTATCTGTTTGGGTGATGTGGCAGCCATGGTTGAATAACCAGCAATCTGTGTAAGCTGTTGATTTGAGGTTTGCAACTGTGATACATGTGTGAGGTGAAATGGAGCATATGATTAACAGTAATTGTTAGTGGTTGGTGAGGGGGTTGTGGTGCATTGGGCAGTGTGCAAAGCTAATAGTGCACTACATGTGATACAGTGCTTGAACTTACGTTTATGGATCCTGATCACTTATGAGGTTATTGATTTTTTTGCGACCAATTTCTTGTCTCTCGCCTTCCAGCATTGACCAGCAGCAGTTTGATGTTGATACACTGTGAGTTTGTCTGGAGGGCTCCTGGCCTCCTGTTGATCTCTACCCTGCTGCATCTCATTGGTCATGTTTTCTTGTACAGTTTCAGAATCTCAGAGCCTGTTCTGTGCCATATTATGCCATCTTTTGTGTCCTTTCCAGATCAAACACATGTTTTAGATGAGTCCTAAGACCTGAAGCAACCAAAATGCATGTCCCTTTCAGAGGTGCAGATCAGCTAGAACTCATGCAGTCTCTCAATTTTGCATCCAAATGTGCAGCTGCTCAGCATGGTGCATTGTGCTGACTGTATGCACTCTGATAATTTAAATGAGCAGGTGACAAGCAATCTTTATGCTACCTACAACTGTACAACTAATTGCACAGTCTGATTCTTGTGCTTGTTTTAAGGGTTGTCTAGAATTTCAACAGATTTAACCCAATAGTAATAAATTGATTGAAACACTGGAGTTTTGCCAAATGTTCATGAGCAGTTAAAATTTCCAGTATTAAGTAGACTCTAATTCTTTTGTTTAAATCTAATTGTTTCAAAAACTGTTATTTCATTTTAAATTTCTGTGAACTACTATCTACTACAATATCTGTCATTTGGCTGCTGGATAGATAAATGCTCCAGGATTATAAATTATAGCTCTCAGAATAAATTAGCGCATGTTCAGCTTTGAGAGTGCACAGCAGTATTTTTTGTTGAACACTACTACACTTTCATCTTTAATGTTTATTTGAATATATGTGTTAATAGTAAATTCAGATCTGTGAAATGCCTGTTTCTTGCTTAAAAGTATGCATCTGTCATTCAGAAGCCTGGCCATAATTCAAGAATAAAAGATAATTGCTCATGCTTTACGATCTCCTAATTGAATGTTTGAATCATAGAATCCCTACAGTGTGGAAACAGGCCTTTAGGCCCAACAAGTCCACACTGACCCTCTGACCCATTCCCCTAACCTTTTATTTACATTTCCTGACTAATGCACCTCACATAAACATCCCTAAACACTATGGCAATTTAATGAGGCCAATTCACCTAACTTGCACATCTTTGGTCTCTTGGAGGAAACCAGAACACCAGGAGGAAACCCATGCAGACACTGGGAGAATGTGCAAACTCCACACAGACAGTCACCTGAGGCTGGAATCGAACCTGGGTCCCTGGTGCTATGAAACCCTTTGAGCTGAATCTTAAACTTTTGGTTAAATTTGAGGTGTGTCATGTTGTTTGGAGAATTTGGCATCTTGAATTTTAGTTGCTTCCTACCAAATGCGCCACATCAACTATCTACTCTGTTCCATAGGGTCTTTCATATTCAATTGTGGCCCCACCCTACCACAGGCTGTTCCCAAAGCAATTCGCCACTCAGTGAATATCACTGACACCCATTGGCTTTTAAAGATGATGTGGATGCAATGTTGCACCATGACAAACACTATCAGTCTGGAGCTGCATTGCACAATTCCTGACATTTGCCTGGGACATGGAAACCAAGTGAAAATCAGTGTCCTGTGTTGTCAGTAGGGACCTTTACCACTCTGGAGTGCAAGTGTCACCATCTTCACTCTGATATATCATACTCTCTCTGTCTCAACAACTTTACCCACTTCCCACCAAGACTAATGCCCTACTACACTTGCTATTGGCTGCAACATTTTCCTTCATTCGCTTTCACCCATACCAACCCCTGCGTGGCCTCTTCACTGTCAACTCGCTCACTTGGGCCATCTGCTCTTCCCATCTGCACCAAAAGTAACGGCTGTGCCACTGATTTTTATCACTTATATCCACCTCTATCTCATTCCAGGAGGAAATCAGCCCACAATAGAGTAGAAAGTGTTAAGACAGTGATAGACTACCCAACACATAACTGTTCACCCCTTAAGTGGAGAGCATCCTGACTCTGACCAACTCAAGTGGCTGATTGACCACGTCCAAGCCCTTTAGACTGTTATCAAAGGCTGTTTTTGTCTTAGTGTGCTGGCGTGTTGCTAACTGAAGTCTATTCCCCTTGACTTGACTAAGGCTGCAGGCAACCATGGCAAGCTAACTTGTGTTTTATTGACACTAAACAGCAAGGCAAAACAGAAGTACTTTTGATATCTCGGGTTGAGGGGGTAAAGTTCAAAAAGGCAAGGCAGGGATGTTGTGACCATCCAGGTAGGTTCAAAGTGAGTGAGTTTTGTGAAAGCGAGTGAAGAGCTCAGAGATGCAGAGTCAAGTCCTTGAGCTGGATACAATGATAGTTGCTGGTGCAGCATTGAAGTGCAGAAATGTAATGTAAATTTATCAGAAATGTTGATGCACGGTTCCAACACAGATTCTTCAGACTAAACGGTGAGCTGAAGTCCCCAGATCTGACTTCCATGTTGATTTTCTCAATATCTAGTTTGTTTGGCATAGTTAAGTTAGATTTCTGAAGGTTAATGATGTGGATTGAACCATCAATAAGGTTTTTAACAAACAATCATCCCCTATGATTGACAACCTACTGCTGGCACTTTTCACGGCATGGGTCCCAAAACATTGGTTGTGCTTTTTCTCCACAAACGCTGCTGGACTGGCCAGGTTTCTCCAGCAATTTCTTCTTTTGTTTCATCGTCTGATTCAACCGGAGCACCTGGAGGAAACCCATGCAGATACTGGGAGAATGTGCAAAATCCACACAGACAGTCACCTGAGGCTGGAATCGAATCTGGGTCCCTGGTGCTATGAAACCCTTTGAGCCATGTCTTTTAGACCATGTAAAATTTTGCCTGTTTTGTTTGATACAATTAGTTTGACATACAGGAGGTACTGTTTCCGCTAGTAATAACATTCTAAAAATTATTCAGAAACCATTTTAATCATTCAAGTACCGTTTTCAATTGTTTTAAAAAGTATACGACGTATGGAGAATGCTAAAATTAACTGTAGAACTTTGCTTTCTGCTGATACTGTTGTATTGATTTTACTGAAGCTGCTAATATTGATTGTGTCTGCATTTTCAACCTGTGTAGTAGCTCCTGTACTGTAAATGCACTTTGTTGGTACTTATAGCTTAAATCACCACAACCAAAGTTTTGAAGATTGATATGTTACTGGATTTCATGAAAGTAATCTAAGGATCTGACATTCTGTGAAATCGAGACACAGAGTACAAAAAAATTCCAAGTTTGGTATTCATGGTAAACCATGCAATTTTATTCTATTCTAGAATCAAACTTTGATTAAAGCAGTGATCCCAGCTGATCCTCAGGAAACATCTGCTGTAAGGATATCTAGGTACCACATCTTAGAAAGACACATTGGCCTTGAAGGTTGTAAACATAAGCTTACAAGAATAATACCTGGACTTGAGGGTTAAGTTATGAGGAGTAATTATACAAACTAGGCCTGTTTTCCCTAGGGTTTAGAAGGTTAAGGGATGATCTGATTGAAGTCTTTAAGATAATAGCTGTAAAAGACAGGGTAGTTAAAGATACACTTTTTCTACTAGTTGAAGATTCTAACCATAGTCTGAAATTAAAGCTGGACATTTCAGGAGAGATGTTATGAAGGACCTCTTTCTACAAAGAGTGGGAGAGATTTGCAGTGCTCTTCCGCAAATGACAGTGGATGCTCATCAGTTGTTAATTTTAAATCTGAGATAGATAAATATTTTGTTAAACAAAAGTATGAAGGGAAATGTATAGAGTTGGGCCCCAGTTTAACTATCATCTTACTGAATGGCAGAACAGGCTCAACAAGCTGAATGGGCTATTCCTGTGCTATGTAATATTATCTCATCTGAGAAATAATCATTTATTTTGACTTTTCATTTTCTGCACTTCAGTCAAGATAGCCAAAGGTGCTGGTGCTCCTTTATTAACTGAATCCTTTTTTATGAGCTTTTTCCCATAATTATTGTTTCTAAACCTTGTTCACAACTGACTGTTAAACTAAATTAAAATACTGTAGATGCTAGAAATCTAAAATAAAAACAAAATGCTGAGGGAACTCAACAGATCTGGCAAAATCTGTAGAGAAAGAATTAGAATTCGCTTTATTATCGGGTATACTCTAGTACAGGACTACAGTGAAAAATGTGCAAAGTTCCCATTCCTGGTGCCATTTTTGGTTCAAAGGTACCTAGGTACGAAATTTTAGGTATAAAATAGAAAAATAAAGAAATAAGTTAAAAAGTCAATTTTACTGTTCTTCTTAATATAAAGTAGGAAAATAAAGAAATACATTTATAAGTTCAACATTATTGTCCTTCTGTGACCATGGGCCTGTAGTCTCTCCGCACTGGGCTTTGCCCATGAGAGTTCCCTTTCCCTTGTACTGGACCCACGCTCTCCTTGAGGGTATGCTCTTTCCTGTGCTGTGCTGAGTCCCTCACCACGAACTGTCATCTGGGTTTGCCAATAGCGTTACCACTGACTGCCATCTGGGCTAAAAAAGAAAGTTCATGTTTTAAGTCCAAACACTTCAAAAGAAAGTTTTACTCGTGCAGTTATTTGGAATGCTCTTAAGCAAGGATGGCACATTTGCCACTTCACAATCCTTTGATGACTCTTCTCATATCAAATGAAAGATTCCACCAACCCAATGCTATTACACTTAACTTTATTTGCAAATCCTTGTATTCCTTTCTCTCTGATGCACCTCTCTGGTTTTCTGTGTTAATCACTTCAGCTATTTGAAGTGGTCCCTGTTTTGGTCTCCTCATAATTGGAAACATGTTTTAAACCTCTCTATACTAACAGGCCTTTACATAATTTTGGAATTCTCTAGAAGGGCGCCACTTAACCTACCATTTGGTGGAGAAAAATATCCCCAACCTCTACATTGTTACTCGATACTTAAAATCTCTGTTCTCTTTGATAATCCCTCCCCACATCTCCCTGCAACTCTTCTTTCCACCTTTTTGCAATATGAAGATCATGACTGTAAAGAATACTCCAAATCTGATCTAACCAACATTTGATTCTTCTAGCAATGGGCACCAGTGCTCACATTGCTTTTTCAAATTTTCTGTTCTGAACCTGTCCAGGGTTCCAAACGGTTTTTTTAACAACTCCTTCCATAATTGCACTGACGGTACAGTTGTACCCCAAGGACTGTAGCAGTTCAGAAAGGCAGGCTCACTGCCACAGTCTCAAGGGCAATTAGGGATAGAAAGTAAAATGCTTGCCCAGCCAGTTATGCTGACGTGCCATAACAAATACAGAAAAAAAGAACAAGGAAATATTCTGTACTTGATTTGTTTCCAGAACCGTTTGCTCTTCTGTGTACCTGTTTCAGCTAAGTTGTTGCATGATTGTTTATCAATGAGTTGCTGGTCAGCTTTACAGAGGACTGAGTTTATATTCTTTGACACCAAATTCTCCATATTAATAATGGTGCATGCCAGAGCTTAATTTGTATTCACCTCCTACAATTCAGAGGGTCCCAAAGTACATGGGTAAATATAATACAGGCATATAATTCCTGGGACTGGCAAAGATGACTTTTTTTTTGGTGGGCAAATAAATGAAAGGAGGGCAACATTTTGGGTGCCCTTGGTTATTCAAAGGGTGAAATTAAATAAAATTTTGCTCATTAGTGATTACAATCAAATAATAACTTGAAGATGTTGAGGACTTGAGATGAATCCATTTCAAAATATTTTTCTGAATAAAATGAACATTTGGAAATGTGCTGTAGTAGATAGAATAACGTGCTGTGCCTGTGAAGTTAGATAACTCTGCTATCTTATTGCAAATCACTGCCATCCAGGTAAATAAAAGTTCATTCATACATTAAAGTCAACCACCTGGGATGGTATTTGTTCAAGCTGTTTGTGTTATGCCATTGCCTGGGGTAGGATTTGAAACACAATCTTCTCAAAACACAATCTTCTCAAAACACACCCTTCTTCATCCAGAGCTAATCACAGAGATCAGCCTTTTACCCTCAGGGAATTGAACCTTGGTCTTTTTTATGGTAGGTGGGGATACTAATCTTTCTGCTAACAAGAAGCTTTCTATGGTATTTGTACAACAGATTGAAACAATGAATTTTATTAATTCACCCAAGGCAGGCAATTGGTTATGCTGGTACAACCTATTACCTGAGTTTAGCAGAAAAACTGCCTACCTGTGTATGAAGTAACCAGTTTGCCTGGTAATCATTTAAATCTTTGTTTCTCCCTTTTTCTGTAAACTTCAAGGCAATTTATAATCCAACGTCAACCATTTCAGCCTCAGAATTCCTGTTTACATTATAAAGGCGATGTGTGCAGCGACTCGGACACAGTCTTTAGAATTCTTTTCCATAATTTGTCTTCTGTCTTAAGATACTGCTTAAGAGCTAACCCTTTAACAAAGCTTTTGTTCACTTTATAGTGATACCTATTCCGCTGCATGTAAAATTTTTAATTTTTGTGTTCTGGTATGTTTTTCTGCAACACCATATTCCATAAAACAAAATAGTGTCACTCTTATGACCAATAATTAGCTTAAAGAAAGTTAATGGTATACTGTTGGGTTCTTGTCCAACTGGCAAACTAGCACTTCTATTTCCAAAGAATGAATAAAATAAAAATTACAAGAGAATTCTTTCTTCAGGACAGTCATTGAAGAGGGTGGCACACAGTGAATGAACATGATTACTTGCAATAGAGCCAATCAGAAATAGCAAAATTACTGATCAGAATGAGAGCCAAACCATCTGACATGATAACAAGAAAACTGTTATCATCAAGTACTCAACCCTCACTGGGGAGGTTAAGCGGATCATCAATTTGATCAGGAACTCAATTGGATCAGGACATAATTGCAGTGATTACCAGAATAGGCTAGCTTTATGTCGTTTTACTTTACTTTATTTCACCCTATCATTATCTTTCTATTTCTATTGTGTTTAATTGCATCCAAACAACTCACCTCACCTCACTCACTTTATGTGGTAGAGTATTCTACATTCCCTGAGTAAAGAAATTTCTCTTAATTCTTAAGTTGGATTTATGCATGACACTCTCATATTTCTGGCTTCTGGTTTGAGAAATCCACAAGTGGAAGCATCTTGAATGTGTACTTTCTGTGTCGGGGCTTCAGTATTCTAGAGAAGCCTTATAGTGGTGTTACAGCTGCACATCACTGAGCCTAAATAGCACCATCTGAGTAGAGTTTAAACGGTGAATTGACCATACTAAATTGCCTGTAGTGTTAGGTGCATTAGTCAGAAAAAAAAGGGTCTGTGTAGGTTCCTCTTTGGAGGGTCAGTGTGGACTGGTTGGGCCGAAGGGTCTGTTTCCACACTGTAGGGAATCTAATCTAATCTAAACTGCACTACATGAGGCTCCACTGCTGTCGCCCATGAGTCAGTCTGTGAGCATGTGGACAAGAATGTGAACATGCAAAGAAAATAGTTTACTCCTTTCCTAATAGCTGGTATAATTGTGATTATCGTGTATAACATTATTGTACAATAAATATTATTACTTTGAAATCTAAGCCTGAAAACTGTACTTCCCCTGACCAATCTGACTTCAACTTCACAGTGCCAGACTTTTAAACCTTAAAAATCTTTAATAAATATCTCTAACTTTAAAAATCTCTATTAGATAATCTCTCAGACTATATCGAAAAGAGCTACAGCCTGTTTAATATTTCCAGATAACTGTGCCCTCTCAATTTACCACTCTCTTTCACCTTTGTTAGGACTTTTATTATCCTTTGTGGGGGTCTGACTCCAAGTGTGGCTTGATCAAAGTTGTAACTAAGTGTCATAACTGCACAATGTGTGCTCCAAGAACTGTAAATTTATAAAACTTATTGAGTTTCCTTTTAGTTTTCAATTATTCCAGTTTAAATATAACTAGCAGAAAAAAATTAGTCTTCAGCTTATAGGGTAGTTCATAGCAAACTCATAACTTTATCATTTTTACTTGAATAACATAAAGCAATGTGATGAAGACACATGTCCAAATTTTAAAAGTAAGCATGGATAAAAGATACTTACATGAAAGTAAGATTAGTTTGATTATTGCAGGCCTGGCTTGCTTGAAAATTTCTCTGTTTGAGGTGAAAGGGTTAAACTTTGTTTTTAGCATTCAGCAGATATCATATATACTGCAGCAGAATCAGTGAAGCTTACTTGTACAGATGAACTCAGTAGGTGAAGCACATTTAGGGAGAGGAGAGAAGGTTTCTTGTTCCTTGCTAGTTCTGGTGTTACAGCACTTGCACATTACCTGCCACACTCCTAGCAGAGCAGCAGTTGATTTCTGAAATTATTTCTCCCTGGGCTTCCTATGACTGATAACTCTACCTTTCTGAGAGTACCTCTCAGAATCCTTCTTGGGAAGTTCTGTAAATAAAAGTATCTTATAAGATAAGTTATCTTTGAATCATTGTTTCTCAAAGCAACATTGGTTATGATGGAATTTCTTGTAGCATCCATCCAGTCTTGTGTTCTTACAGAAACTTGTAACTCTGACACCATGAGAAGAATTCATTGTATTGTCCAATTGAGTAATCAAATTCTCAATGTCCCCTATCGTGATCAATGCTTAAATGAGTCTATCTGCTTTTCTAGCAGCAGTGAATCAACATAATGTATCTTCTTGAAACCACCTTGTAAGTTTCTGTGCCATTTTAAAAAGACAGATTAGATTCCTGTAAAAAAAAATAATACTATAAATAAATCAGTGTGACAAAAGTTTAACTTAACTTCTTGGCTTTTCAATATCATTCCTCTGAAAATGAATACCAGTACAACGTTTTCTCATGATTTGTTTGGTGTTATAGGTGCCTTTTATGATTGGGAAACATATGTAAAAAATGAGGTCTGCAGATGCTGGAGATCACAGCTGCAAATGTGTTGCTGGTCAAAGCACAGCAGGCCAGGCAGCATCTCAGGAATAGAGAATTCGACGTTTCGAGCATAAGCCCTTCATCAGGAATTCTGTTGAAGGGCTTATGCTCGAAACGTCGAATTCTCTATTCCTGAGATGCTGCCTGGCCTGCTGTGCTTTGACCAGCAACACATTTGCAGCTGGGAAACATATGTCCCTAGTTTCTTTTATGTCAATATCCTATTATTTTCTGAGGAGTAGGAAGCCCATTTTTTGCTTCACCAGACTAGCTCACCACCTGACCCAAAATCTCCTGATCAACAGTAAAGCAGTAACTGCTACTTGATGGATTGCTCTTCATAGCCAGATTGGTGAAGCTGCAGCAACACCTTAAATAACAAGAACGTGGATATCAGAACAAGTTTTCAGTGCATCACCTGTGATCATCTATCCTTTTAACTCTATCTGCATACTGGATCCCAGTCTCATTAGCAACCAGTGAAGGGTTTGACAGATGACAGTAGAATTCACATTTGGCTTGCTCAATTTGAAACAGTGTTGAATTTTGTTTACTTTATTAGGATTGATTCTGAATGAAGTCATATCTATAGATAACATTCTATTCATTTACTTCCCAAGTGCAAGATACATTTGTCGAAAACAGTTCAATTTTTATTTGAAGTGATGACCCTTCTCTCTTTTCTTAGAACCATAGGATTTTTACAGTGCAGAAAGAAGCCATTTGACCCCTTGACTCTGCACTGTCCCTCCAAAGAGCATCCCACCCCTACCCAATCCATGTAATTCAGTGTGGAACTTTGTCAAAGCGTTTTGAAAGTCCAGATACACAAGATCTACTGGTTCACCCTTGTCCGCTCTACTGGTCACATCCTCAAAGAATTCCAGATGATTTGCAAAGCATGATTTCCCTCTAGAGAATCCATACCAACAAGGACTGATTCTATCACCACTTTCCAGATGCTCAGCATTTTCCCCACTATTGATGTCAGGCTAACCAGTCTATAATTTCCCACCTTCTCGCTCCCTCTTTTTTTAATGAGTGGGGTTACATTAGCCACCCTCCAGTCCATTAGAACTTTTCCCAAGTCTACAGAACACGGGAAAATGATCACCAATCCATCCACTATTTTTTAGGGCCACTTCCTTAAGGACTCTGGAATGCTGAACATCAGGTCCTGGAGATATATCTGATTAATTTCAACAATTTTCCCAATACCATTTCCTGACTAATAAAACTTTCCTTCAGTTCCTCCTTCGTGCTTGACCCTCTGTCCCCTAGCATTTCCTGAAGATTATTTGTGTCATTCTCAGTGAAGGCAGACCCAAAGTTTTGTTCAATTGGTCTACCATCTCTTTGTTATCCATTATAAATTCACTTGATTCTAATTGCAAGAGACCTACATTTGTCTTCACCAGTCTTTTACTCGTAGATTATCTGTAGAAGCTTCTGCTGTCAGTTTTTATTACAACAATGTGATTAAATGGCCCATCAAGCCATTCAATTATTTTAATGGCTTAAAAAGCCTCAAAGGAAAGGTATGAAACCTGACGGATTACATGGCATCAGCTAATAACTAGCAATAACAATGGTAAAACATAGCCCTATTTACCCTGCAAAGTCATTCATTTCAATATTTGGGGGCAAGTGCCAAAATTGGAAGTGCTATCTTACAGACCAGTCAAGCAAAAGTAGATGAGGGTAATGCAGTTAATCTAGTCAATGTAGACTTCAGAAAAGAATTTGACAAGGTCTCACAGACAGGTTAAGAAGTTAAAGGACCCATGGGATCAAGGACAATTTGAGAAATTGGATCAAAACTGGCTAATGGCAGGCAGAAGAGAGAGAAGGTTTATTTTTGTGAATGGAAGCCTGTGTCCAGTGCCATATCACAGGTTCAGTGTTGGATCCCTTACTGTTTGTTATGTACTTTCATGATCTCGACATGAATGTAGGAGCTTTGATCAATATGTTAGCAGGTGACAAAAAAATAGTGTGGTAAATAACAAGAAGGAAAACCTTAGACTACAACATATATTAACAAGTGATCAGATGGGCTAAACAATGGTGAATAGAATTCAGTCTTGAAAAGTGTGAGGTGATACATTTTGGGCACAGTAACAAGGCCAAGGTGTACACATTAAATGATAGGACACTAGGAAGTCCAACAGGTTTTGGTGTGCATGTCCATAGATCATTGGAAGCAGCAGGACAGGTAGATAAGGCAGCATTTGGAATACCTGTCTGTCTTAGTCACAGTTAAAAATCTCACAGTACCAGGTTTGAGTCCAGCAAGTTTATTTGGAAGTACTAGCTTTTGGAACTATAACCTGGAGTTGTGTAATTTTTAATTTTGTCCACCCCAGTCCAAAACTGGCTCCTCCACATCGTGTCTCAGTCACAGCATTGAATTCAAAAGCAAGGAGGTTATGATGGAGTGTATATAACCTTAAATAGGCCATGGCTGGATAACTGTATGCAATTCTGGTCTCCACACTGTAGGAAGGATGTTTCAACAGAATGCCACCTGATCTAGAGCAATCCTACTCTAGAGACTAGATAGTCTTAGAGCAGATAAGGCAGAAGGGAGAGATCTGATTGAGGTATCTGAAGTTACAAGGGGTAAGCAGGTTGAAACCTTTTTCTACATAGAGGGTTCAATAATTGGGAGACAGTTTTAAGGAATAGAGGTTGGAAATTTAAAGTGGATTTTAGGAAAGTAAAAGGTTATGAGTATTTTGAACTCATTGCCTAAACAAAGTAACAGAGATGGGAAACCTCAAGAAATTTCATTGATATTTAAATGAAAATTTAAATACCATAGGATACAATGCTTGGGACAATTGCTGTAAAATGGGATTAGATTAGATGGACGTTTGACCGGTACAGACATAATGGGCCAAAGGGCTTCTTTCCGTGCTCTTAAAAACTCCATGACTCTAATGCTGTAACACCAGCATCAGAAGATGAGTCATACTGGACTTGAAATGTTAACTCTGTTTTTCTATCTACAGATCTGGCCAAAGCTGCTGAATTTCTCCAGCACTTTTTGTTTTTATTTCAGATTTGCAGTATCTGTACTATTTTGCTTTTATTATGGCTGTCTTCCTGTGCGTAAAAAGCAGGACAGATCCAACTCTAATGGTTACTATCCCATCAGTCTACTTTCAATCATCAGTAAACTGATGGAAGTGTCATCAACAATGCTATCAAGCAGCACTTGTTTAGCAATAACTTGTTGACTGCTCAATTTGGGTCCCACCAGGGCCACTCAGCTCCTGACTACATTATAGCCTTGGTTCAAATGTGGACAAATGAGCTAAACTCCAGAAGTAATGTGAGTGTAACCATCCTTGACATCAAGGCTGCATTTAACAAAGTGTAACATCAAACAGCTCCCACAAAACCAGAATCATTGGGAATCTGGGGGAAAAATCACGACGGGCACAAACACAATGGTTTTTAGACATCAATTACCTCACCTCTAGGACACCCCTGTGACAGCTTCAGCTGCTTTGTCAATGATCCTCTGTCCATCATAAAGTCAAAGTAGGGATGTTTACTAATGTCTGCACAATGTTCAGCATCATGTGATAGAGAAATGATGCTGAACGGCCTCTGGGCGGCACGGTGGCACAGTGGTTAGCACTGCTGCCTCACAGCGCCAGAGACCTGGGTTCAATTCCCGCTTCAGGTGACTGACTGACTGTGTGGAGTTTGCACATTCTCCCCGTGTCTGCGTGGGTTTCCTCCGGGTGCTCCGGTTTCCTCCCACAAGTCACAAAGATGTGCGGGTTAGGTGAATTGGCCGTGCTAAATTGCCTGTAGTGTTAGGTAATGGGTAAATGTAGGGGTATGGGTGGGTTGCACTTCGGCGGGTCGGTGTGGACTTTTTGGGCCGAAGGGCCTGTTTCCACACTGTAAGTAATCTAATCTAAATGATTCGTTTGCAAATTACACAACACTTGGGCAGCATCCAGATTTGGGATAATAAGTGACAATGGATAATGCGCATTATAAAAGTGCCAAACGATGGTCATTTCCAACAAGATCAAATCTGACTACTGGCCCTTGACATTCAATGGCATTGCCATCATTGAATGTTCCACTGTCAACATCCTGTGGATGACTATTGACCAGAAATTGAGCTGGCTAGTCATATAAACACTGTGACTGCAAAATCAGGTCAAAGAGTAGAAATCTTCCCACAATATCTCACCTAACATCTTGTACCTAACTCACATCCTGACTCCCTTGATAACCATCAAAAGGCACAAGTCAGGAGTGTAATGGAATACTCCCCGTTTACTTAGATGAGTGCAGCACCAGCAACACTCAAAGCTTGATACCATGCAAGACAAAGCAGCCTTTGTTTGGCACAATATCAACAAACATTCATTCTGTTCCCCAGTAATAGATGCACTACAATAATTCACTAAGGCTAATTAGACAGCATTTTCCAAACACACAAGCATTATCATCTAGAAAGACACATGGGAACATCACTACTTACAAACTCTACTCCAAGCCACTTGCTATTCTAAGTCAGAAATATCTTGGTGTTCTTTCTGTTGCTAGGTCGAAATCTGGTAACTCCCTCCCCAGTGACATTCTAAGAATACCTGTACTGAAATGGACAGAGGTTTAAAGATGGCAGCTTCTCGAGGCTTATAGGGATGGACAATAAATGCTGACTCAGTCAGTGACAGCAAACCCCTTGAATCATAGAATCTCTCCACTGTGGAAGCGGGCCATTCGGTTCATCAAGTCTACACTCTTCCTCCAAAGAGCATCCCATCTAGACCAACCCCACTATCTATCCCTGTAATCCTAAATTTCCACTGGCTAATCCACCTAACCTGCACATCCCTGGACACTATGGTGGTGCAAATTAGCATGGCCAATCCACATAATCTGCACACATTTGGACTGTGGGAGGAAACTGGATCACCCAGAGGAAATGCATGCAGATAAGGAGAGAATGTGCAAAGTCCACGTACGCACTCACCCAAGCTGGTAACAAACCCAGGTCCCTGGCAATGTGAGACTGCAGTGTAGGTGTTGTCCTACCTTGAAAGAATAAAGACAAAAGAAAGTCTGACAGCTTTGACCATACAGGTTTAAAAAAAAGAGTAAGGCACGTCATAATGAAAATTTCTGACTTTTCAAAGGTAGTACCCCATATAGTAAGATTTTAATTTTGGGATGTGGGTGCTTTATGTGTTAATGAGACTTAGTTCCCCCAAACATTGTGGAGGCTTTTTGCCTGAAAAGCTGATTTATTGCTCTGGCAATTTGTTTTATTGACTTTAAAGTACAAGAAAGAACAAAAAATAGCCCTTTGTACCGAGATTCATTTGGCCACATCCATTGCTACCTCAAGCACCACCCTTGCCCCACAACAACATAAGCCCCTCTCCTACACCCACCCCAGGGGGTTGAGTAGCTTAGTTAGCTGGATTTCTGATTAGCATTTGACTGATGTGATGCCACGAGATGTCAATTACTGCACCGGCAGAGGTTATCATGAACGACTTGCGTTTTCAATTTCTCCCTCACCTGAGGCATGGAGACCCTCAGGTTAAGCCACCTCTAGTCAACTCTGGCTAATGAGTGAGCAACCATATGATGACTTAACTTACCAACTCTATGCCCAATGCCAACTTAGTATTAGCTCATGCTTATCAATCCCACATCTCACACAACCATTTGGCCTTGCACTCTCCATGCCAATTCTCTGTGTCCATCAGGGGATGACTTCAGGACCCATGCTGATATGAAACAAAATAATATTTTCAGCATTTACGAAGAAAACCATTTGGCATGCTTGACTTCATTGGTCAAAGCATTGAGTACAAATCATTCTCTTATGATGTGCATTTTGTCAACGCGATTTGGCTGTAAAATGATCGGTCAGTTGGGAAATGATTTTGTAAAACATGAACTCCAATTGACTATTGAAACTCAATCCCTCTACCAATAAAAGCTCACACACCATATGCCTTCTTAACAACCCTGTCAACCTGGGGGGCAACTTCCAAGGATCGATGTATATGGACACCAAGATCTCTCTGCTCATCCATACTATCAAGAACCTTAGATTAGATTATTATTTACAGTGTGGAAACAGGCCCTTAGGCCCAACAAGTCCACACCGACCCGCCGAAGCGCAACCCACCCATACCCCTACATATACCCCTTACCTAACACTACGGGCAATTTAGCCTCGCCAATTCACCTAACCTGCACATTTTTGGATTGTGGGAGGAAACCGGAGCACCCGGAGGAAACCCACGCAGACACGGGGAGAACGTGCAAACTCCACACAGTCAGTCGCCGTTAGCCTAGTACTCTGCATTTCTGTTGCTCCTTCCAAAGTGAATCACCTCACACTTTTCTGCATTAAACTCTATTAGCCACATCTCAGCCTAGTTCTGCAGCTTACCTATGTCTCTCTGTAACCTACAGCATTCTTCGTCAATATCCACAACTCTACCGACCTTAGTGTTATCCGCAAGTTTATTAATCCATCCTTCTATGCCCTCATCCAGGTAATTTATATAAATGATAAACAACAGTGGACCCAAAACAGATCCTTGTGGTACCTCACTAGTAACTGAACTCCAGGATAAATATTTCTCATCAACCATCTCTTTCAGTTTGTCAATTTCTGATCCAAACTGCTAAATCACCCTCAATCTCATGCCTCTGTATTTTGTGCAATAGCCTACCATGGGGAACCTTATCAAACACCTTACTGAAATCCATATACACTACGGTAAACACAATGACTGCAGATGCTGGAAACGAGATTCTGGATCAGTGGTGCTGGAAGAGCAGAGCAGTTCAGGCAGCATCCAACGAGCAGCGAAATTGACGTTTCGGGCAAAAGCCCTTCATCAGGAATAAAGGCAGAGAGACTGAAGCATGGAGAGATAAGCTTGGGGAGGGTGGGGGTGAGGAGAGAGTAGCATAGAGTACAATGGGTGAGTGGGGGAGGAGATGAAGGTGATAGGTCAGGGAGGAGAGGGTGGAGTGGATAGGTGGAAAAGGAGCTAGGCAGGTCAGACAAGTCAGGGGACAGTGCTGAACTGGAAGTTTGAAACTAGGATGAGGTGGGGGAAGGGGAAATGAGGAAGCTGTTGAAGTCCACATTGATGCCCTGGGGTTGAAGTGTTCCGAGGCGGAAGATGAGGCATTCTTCCTCCAGGCGTCTGGTGGTGAGGGAGTGGCGGTGAAGGAGACCCAGGACCTCCATGTCCTCGGCAGAGTGGGCGGGGGAGTTGAAATGTTGGGCCACGGGGCGATGTGGTTGATTGGTGCAGGTGTCTCGGAGATGTTCCCTAAAGTGCTCTGCTAGGAGGCGTCCAGTCTCCCCAATGTAGAGGAGACCGTATCGGGAGCAACGGATACAATAAATGATATTAGTGGATGTGCAGGTAAAACTTTGATGGATGTGGAAGGCTCCTTTAGGGTCTTGGATAGAGGTGAGGGAGGAGGTGTGGGCACAGGTTTTACAGTTCCTGCGGTGGCAGGGGCAAGTGCTAGGACGGGAGGGTGGGTTGTAGGGGGGCATGGACCTGACCAGGTAGTCACGGAGGGAACGATCTTTGCGGAAGGCGGAAAAAGGTGGGAAGGGAAATATATCCCTGATGGTGGGGTCTTTTTGGAGGTAGCGGAAATGTCAGTGGATGATTTGGTTTATGCGAAGGTTTGTAGGGTGGAAGATGAGCACCAGGGGCATTCTGTCCTTGTTACGGTTGGAGGGATGGGGTCTGAGGGCGAAGGTGCAGGATGTGGATGAGATGCATTGGAGGGCATCTTTAACCACGTGGGAAGGGAAATTGAAGTCTCTAAAGAAGGAGGCCATCTGGTGCTCTTCCAGCACCACTGATCCATATACACTACATCAACTGCTTTACCCTCATCCACCTGTTTGGTCACCTTCTGAAAGAACTTAATAAGGCTGGGGCTCTCTCCCCTGTAGGGTCAGAGACTGAGAGAAAACCTTATAGAGGTTTATAGACTCATGAGGGGTATGGATAAGATAATGGATAAGGGCTTTTTACCTATGGTAAAGGAGTCCAAAGCTAGAAGGCAAAGATTTAAGTTAAGATGGGAAAGATTTATAAAGAACCCAAGCAGTAACCTTTTCATGCATGTCTAGCTGCCAGAGGAAGTGTTGGAGGTGGATACAATTACCAAAATTAAAAACCATCTGAATGGCTATGCTAAGAAGAAGGGTTTAGAGAACTATGGTCCAAATGCTGGCAAATGGGACTAGGACAGATTGAGATATCTGCTCAGTGCAAATGAGTCGAACTGAAGGGTCAGTTTCCATACTATATGACTGTATGTCTTTACTATTTTAAATACATAGGAGGAGAAAGTGAGGAGTTCATTTACTGGAGAGTCAGAGTTGAAATGCGTAGCACAGGAATTTTTGATGAAGGGCTTATGCCCAAAATATTGAATATCCTGATCCTCGGATGCTGCTGACTTTGCTTCTTCCAGTGCCACACTTTGACTCTATTTTAATTTTGCAGATTCGTTGATAAAATCCTTTCACTGTATTTACATTTCTTTAACAACATTTGCATTCATGGCCCCATATGAAAATGCTGGTATTGTGAATGAAACTGAGAGATGACAGGCTCCCACTGTGATGATAATAGGTTGTGAATTCAGTCATACAGGACAAATCCTATAATTATAGCCATTGAGTATTTGTCAGCTGATAGAGTAAAAGAATAAGAACTTTTCTTTAAAATACTAAACTTTTAAATCTGCTAGATTCCAATTTTCTTGAGAGTATCTTAATATCTTTACAACTCCAATGAGCATCTCCGCTGTTTTGCACAAACAAATTTCTTTTAACACACAAAAAACACTTGCTCATCCCCAAAGTTATTCTTAGCACTATCCAAAAGGGTTCATAGCCTGTCCAAAATGGTATCGTACCTTTTCAAAAAATTATGATAAGTTTTGACCTTCTCTGAGTCAAGTTTTGTGTGTCCCGCTAACCCAATCGAACATATTTGAAGATAGCTTCACTTTTACATGTGTAGATATGTACAGTCTACAATGTACAAGGTCTGCAATATTTACACTCACCTCTGATTAGAATGAGTTATATAAATAACTGTTATGATTGGAGAAATGAACCGTGAAATCTCTGTAAACAGCAGAAACTTGCAATATGATGATTGTTATAATACAAATACAGGTTTGAGTGTGTGACAGTGATTCTCAGTTTATTACTTCCATTCCTCAGAACAAAAGATACTGAGCTCTGAGAACTATTATTGAGCTGTATCTGTAGTATAGTGGAATTAAATCCTAATGTTTAAACATGTGATCTAATTATTAATCAATATTTAAACAACATTCTTCTGCCATCCTCCGCTTTTATTCATGTGTTTTTAAAAAATTAAAACCACAGGCTTGATACAACCAAGCAGTTTATATTTTTCCATGTTCTACAATGAATTTCTTAATCCAGTTAGTGGAATCAAACAAATCAGAAAAGAAAGATAATCCCTCCCCATTTAACATGAAAAAAAACTGGTGAACTCCATTTACCAAAATTGTAGTGAAAACAACATCAATAATTAATGATCCAATTAATAGTTTACACAGTTTTGTATTGAATTGTCAAAGTGATTGAATGCTTACTGCTGTTAAGTTCATTTGCTGCCAAGATAGTGCACTGAATCAGCAATTCAATGGTGTGTACCTCGGCAGCATTGCTTCTGTTTTCTACCAAGGCTTGCTGATTCTTTGAATTTAATGCTATCATCTGACTCCTGTTTTTCGGGTGTGGGGGTGGAGTCATGGGGATGGAGAGACAAGGGGGGGTGGATCGGGGTCGGGTCGGGGAGAATGTGAATAGGGCTAATGTACTAAAAACCAACAACCGTTGTTAAATGCAATCTGAATATAATATTAAAATACAGTATTTAGTGGAGAATTTTTTTTTAAATTTCATTTTGCATTCAGTGAAATGTAGGACTTTAATTGGTGACAGTGACTCATGACATACAACCAAACCCAAATGTTGGGGTGGCTAGGGATGACCAGGGCCCATATCCTGTCACTAATGTACTTAACTGACTATTACACCAGAGTACTGGTCACTGTTAAGAATGCAGTGATAGTGTCTCTACATCTGGTTCAGAAGTTCCAGGTTCACGTTCCACCTGTCATGGAGATGTGTCATTAACATGTCAGAACAGGTTGATTAATTCTATGAAAAATATTAATAATAGCAGACCAGCTCCAAGAGCCTCTAGCCAATCACAGCATTGACAGGTTAACAGCCTCAGCATTAGTATCATTGCTGTAACTGGAGGAGGATGGTGCAGTGATGGAGTTTCAACTCACAACTCTGGAAGCTTTTTTCTGGCCAGCTTGTTTGCAACCATTTTAGTCAGTCATGATATTGCTTTTACCTGGCTTGGCCCCTTCCCTTGAGTGGCCCCTAGCCTGCTAGAACATTCTGTAACAACCACATAACTCCTGAATTGTTTATCTACAGACACCTGTTAAGCAAAACCGCAAACCAGCCAGATGTTATCAATGAGTGAATGTAGTATCTGGAGTACACATTGACTTAAGGTCTGAAAACAATAGCTTGTTGTTTACAGTCCTGAGAAACTGTCAGTTTGACATCTATTGTAATATATAAGTCTACGGCAAACTGGAGTGCTTCGGAGTATCACCGGACTGTACTAAGGAAAGGTGTGCTCCCCATGATATTATGCACTAAAGTTTGTCAATGCTCAAGGTCTGAGCCTGGAAAATTTCTTCAACAACCATATCAGTGTGGTCTAAGGGCACAGAGACTGGTTAGTCACTCCTCGATAAAATGACTTGTTGAGGATAGAGGTGACCTACTGAAGTGATGTCATGCTGGAGTTCTCCTCCATGAGCTGAAGAATTCCCAAAATAGGGTGCTTTTCACATCTCCTGCTCTCTGACTTATTTTCCAAGTCAGAGCCTGTTGAGAAACTAACAGGATTTGCCTGATGGTTCCCCTAGGTGGCAGGTGACCGACTTGCCCATAATATGTTTTAGCAAAGATGGGGAAAGGCCCTTACTTGAACAGTTAAGGGTTTCAATGGAGCTCCTCCTGGGGGCTAAGGGGAGGAGAGTATCATCTGCACCTTCTCCACAGTTGACAAGATGATTTGCTTGGAGGAAAATGACCGTGCCTCTCATGCAGCCACCTCATCAATTCAATGACTTTACAAAGCCCAGCTTGATCCCAGAAGGTTGAAAATAACAACAATTACTATAGGTTGGATATGTACAAAGTAGGACAGCTAATGTGTCCACAGTAAACCCTCACAAATCCAACTCTGCTAATGACTGCCCCATCGATTTACTTTATCAAAAGCGATGGAGGAAATCATCAACAGTTCTTCTAATCAGCAGATGCTTCACATTAATCTGCTTACTGGTGCTCAGTTTGGTTTCTATCAGGGCCACTCAGTTTCTGACCTCAATATAACCCTAGTTCAAACATGAAAAAAAAGAATGAGTTGCAGGGGTGAGGTGAGAGTGACTGGCTCTCGACATCAAGGTTGCATTTACCAACTGTGGTATCCAGAAGCTCTAGCAAAACTTTGAGTCATTGGGAATCAGGAGAAAAACTCTCTGCAGGTTGGCAGCCATACCTGGCACAAAGAGAAGTTTTTTGAGGTTCATTGGAGGTCAGTTATTTCAACTCCAGGGTATCTCAGCAGGAATTATTCAGAGTAATGCCCTTGGTTCAGTCTTCAGCATCATCATCATCATGACCTCTCCATCACACAATTAGAAGTGGGGATGTTTACCGTTGGCTTCACAATGTTCACCATTTATGATTCTTCATATACTAAAGCAGTCCATGAGCAAATACAACTCGACCTGGAAAGTTCCAGGCTTGGGTCAACAAGTGGCAAGTAACATTCACACCATTTAATGCCAGGCCATGAAACATCGATTCTCCTGCTCCTCGGATGCTGCTTGGCCTGCTGTGCTTTTCCAGCACTACACTCTCGACTCTGATCTTCAGTATCTACACTCCTCACTTCCTCCTAAAAATTACACAACACCAGGTTAGGTCGAACAGGTTTATTTCGAAGTACAAGCATTTGGAGTGCTACTCCTTCGTCAGGTAGCTGGTAGCACCAGCTACCTGACAAAGGATCAGCACTCCAAAAGCTTGCACTTCCAAATAAAACTGCTGGTCTATAACCTGGTGATGTGTGATTTTTAACTTTGTCCATTCCAGTCCAATACCAGCACCTCCACATCATAACATAACCAAAACGAGAGAGAATCTAACTGGCGTCCCTTAACATTCATTGGCATCGCCTTCACTGAATTTCCCATTGTTCACATTGTGGAGTTTACTATTAACCAGAAACTGAATTGGACTAGTCACCTCAATACAGTTCCAACAAGCAGGTCAGAAGCTAGGAATTCTGCAGTGAGTAACCCACCTTGTGACTCCCAAAGCTTGTTCACCATCTACAAAGCACAAATCAAGAGTGTGATGAAAAACTCGTGTGTTTTCTGGATGAGTGCAGCTCTGATAACACTCTAAGGTTGACACTATTCAAAGTAAGGTAACCCACATTTTTGGCATGTCATCCACAAACATTTAATTTCACCACCATTGAAGCTCAGTCTCTCAAGTTTAACACTTGTTTCCTAATATTCAGAAGTAAAACCAATGATAGGAATCTTATGTGGTAGTTTACCGATGGGGCTTTGACTAATGTTTATGAAGCCATGGGCGGCAAGGTGGCTCAGTTGTTAGCACTGCTGCCTCAAAGCACCAGAGACCCAGGTTCAATTCCAGCCTCGTGCAACTGTCTGTGTGGAGTTTGCACATCCTCCCCCTGTCTGCGTGGGTTTCCTCTGGGTGCTCCCACAGTCCAAAGATGTGCAGGTCAGGTGAATTGACCATGCTAAATTGCCCATTGTGTTAGGTGCATTAGTCAGAGGGAAATGAGTCTGGGTGGGTTACTCTTCAAAAGGTCGATGTGGACTTGTTGGGCTGAAGGGCCTGTTTCCACACTGTAGGAATGTAATCTGAAGTCACTGTGTGGCAAGTGTAGGGTATTGACATGTGCAGAGCAATACAGACTGTATTGGATCTACAGTACAGAAACAGGCCATTCAGTCCACTTGGGCCATGCAAGTTTATATGCTGCACTTGAACACCCATTCATCCCTCATATCTAAATCATTGTAAACATTCATTTCTTTCTCCCTTGTGTGTCTAGCTTTGCTTCAATGTACTGACATGATTATTTCCCTGTGATAGTGCATTCCACATTCTTGTCACTCATGCATAATAAATTGTTGGAACTGAGAGTTGGCAAGTCCCCAGGTTCTGATGGATTTCAACCTAGGTTCTTAAAAGAAGTAGCCAGTAAAATAGTTGATGCATGGTTTTAATTTTCCAAAACTCATGAGAATCTGGGAAGTTCCATTTGTTTGGAAAATGGCTCATGTTTCTCGTTTATTAAAAAATAAAAGAAGATAGAAAGCAGGAAACTGCAAACCAGTTAGCTTAAGGAAAACATTAGAAGCTATGATTAAAGATGTTTTTCAAGGGTACTTGGATATGGTCAAGGTAATCAAGCAGAGCCAACATGCTTTTGACAAGGGAAATCATGCTTTTTAAATATATTTGAAAAAAAACCTTCTGTTGTAGATAAAGAGAAACTATTGGATATGTTGCATTTAGATTTCCAGGAGCCATTAGATGAGGTGCAATATCAAAGGATGTTGTAGAACTAAAAATTCATGGTGTAAGGGTAACATAGTGACATGGGTCGTAGATTTTCTGGCTAACAGGAAGCAGAAAGTAAGAATAACTGGGTCTTTTTCAGCTGGCTTTTGTCATGAATGCTCCAAGGATCAGTTCTTGGGCCTCAACTCTTTAAAATTTATATAAAAATTTTGTGTGAAGCGATTGAAGATATGATGGTAAAATTTGCTGATGACACCAAAGACATGTTGGGTAAGTGAGTTTTGAGGAGGACTTAAAGAGCCTACCAACAAATGTAGGTTAGTTAATTGAGAGGACAAAGTTCTGGCAATTGGGAAACTGAAAGATTGTTCATTTTTGGAGAAAGAATTTTAAAAAGCACATGTTATCTAAATGGTGAAAGGATGCAGAGAGATCTGGGTGTTCCAGTGCATGAATCACAGAAGGGTAATATGCAGATAAAATATGGCATTAGGAAATCCAATAGAATGCTATGTTTCATTGTGAATGAATTGAATGCAAGTGCAGAAATTGAGTTATACAGGGCATTGGTGAGCTCACATCTGGAGTATGTGTACTGTACTGTTCATTGTACTTCGGGAAGGTTGTTAATACATTGGTAGCAGTTCAGAAAAAGTTTACTGTCAACTGGATTTGGGAGACCTGAATTTCAATCCTTCCTTGGCAGTTGGTGGAATTTGAATTCAATTAAAATTTGGAATTAACAGTCAATTGATGATGATGAAAACATTATTGGAAAACCACCTGGTTCACTAGTACCCTTTAGGGCAGAAAATCTGCTGTTCTTGTCTGGTCCTGACCAACAGCAATGTGGTTGATTCATAACTGCCCTCTGAGCAATAAATTCTGGCCTAGGCAGCACTGTGCACAGTCCATGAATAAAAGAATACCTGGAAAGAACAGAATGCCTGATGAAGAAAGGCTAGACAGGCTAGGCTTGTATGCTGTTGAGTTTAGAAGAGTCAAAAGGTGACTTAATTAAAATATTTGGAGAAGCTCATCAATGTGGGTGTTGAAAAGATGTTTCCTGTTGTGGAGAATGTTGAATGAGGGGCATTTGTTTAAAAATCAGGGTTGTCCATTTTCAACAGATGAGGTCATATTGTTTTCTCTGAAGATTGAGTGTGTTTGGAATTCCATTTCTCATTAATTAGTGGATGTAGAATCTTTAAATATTTTTAAGGCAAAGTAGTTACAACCTTGATTACCAAGAGGATGAAGATTGTCGGGAAAATGCAGAACTAAAGACATGTGGTTAACATCGGATCAGTCATGATCTAACTGAATAGTCGAGCAGAATCAAAGGGCTAACTGGCTTACTCTTGTTCCTTCCTCATATACTCATATGATCTTTGAATAAAGAAGTTTACTTTTAATTCACTATTGGATTTCTTGGTTATTGTTGTTTAATTATGGCATCTGGATGTGCCTCTCCTGCCCCTCCTTGCTCCTACTCACATGTAGAAATATGAAGGGGTATTTCCTGAAGCACATTATGTGCAGGAAATGGAACATAATGCACAGATTCTCCAACTGATGTTCCATTCTCAGACCTTCCAAGTGGAAACATGGTTTGTGCAGATGTCGGCCCCATGAGTATAAAAAGCCAGAGATCTAATAGAACAGCTAAGAATTCACATGCCTGAATTTCCATTTTTGAATTAGGCAACAGTCTGTGCTCCATGAGCTGGATTTTGTAAAACGTGACCAGAGGTTTGGTCCAGGATAATGGGTGATGCTGGAATGATTGACCATTGCCCTTCCAGAGGATTCTGGGTAATAGGGCTGCCTTATTGTCCCAGTACCTTAAAGTCGTTTTTAAAGAAAGAATAAAACAAAAAACAAGGCTTGCCCTTTTATACCCCACAATAATCCCATATGCATTACCCATGCTAACCTATGCCACCTCATTCCCTCACAACTTACATGCAGATCAAAAACATCTAACTGGCACCAAATGCTCCTCACATCCCCAAGACAATTCATGACCCCCACTCAATCTCACATTGAACACTGACCTCTGACCCTCCTTCCCGAGTCTCCCACTGGCTCTGACCCTACTCTCAAGTCACTCAGTTCGGATTTCAGATACCTACTTCACCAAAATAGACAAGTTGAACAGTTGTAAAAATAGAAGTGGCTGGGTCTAGGGGATGTCCAAACTTAAGCCTTTGTCAATTTTTATGCATGAGAGAGAATTCAGGATGAAGCCTTGGTGTATCTCCTGGGAATTTTGGGGCCTGATAATTTCAGATTCCATCATTGCGTACTTCTGTGAACATCTTTGAACAAGCAGTTGTTTCTGCAGTTTCCATACTTGAAGACAGCTCTTACCTGGAAAACTCATCCAAAGCTTTTCTCATATTATGACTGATAAATTGGCCTTAATATTTTGTCTCTGTTGTTAAAATTGAAGATTATCTAACTTTTCTGTTTTGTCAATCTTAATATAATTTCTCCTTGTACTTAAAATATTAGAAGTGAAATTATATGACTTTATTTAAAGTGTTTCACAAAAGACCTGAAAAATCATGCGTTATTGTACTTTAGATTATGTATCAGATTATTAAGTACCTGTTATTATTTAGAGTCCTGAGTTTGTTTCAAGCTATTATATTCACATAAACTAGTGTGCATTACTATTTAGCTTATCATATGTAAGAAATATTTATCTCCATCTCCTTTCACAAAATGTTACCAGCAATATCTTTCTAGTTAGCTACCTACGTGAATAAGCAGGCCACTGAGACTGGTGTTTGGTAACAATTGATGTGACAGAATTCCAGGAGAATGCCTTAAAACTAACCATTTGTTCCTACTGACTATATAGTGGAATAAACTATTTCTTATGCATTGTAAATAAATATAGTCAGTATCCTAAAATTTTGTGTTTTTGTGCTTGAGAATGTGTTTCCCTTTGCCCACCTGTTTCAACGGAAATAAAAAGTTTTAAGTAATCTAAGTACAGTCCTCAATGTTGAAGTGTCTTGTGCTTGTAATGGACATTTTGGGTTATGAACAGAAATGAAATCTATTTTATCACCTTGTCACACCAGGTGTCCTTTCCCTCAACCAGTTGCTGTAGGCAGCATATGGTTGACATGTGGGTAAAGTAAGGTTAAATCTCTGTAGCCTTATGAGACCATAGGACTTCTCTCTCATTAGAGAGAGAGGGGGAGACCGATGATTGCTGTGACTTAATCTGAGGGTCACTGTGCATCAGGTGAGGGGAGATGTTGAGAAGGAGAGTCCTACATAGTGACCTTTGCTAGTGTGGGAATTGAACTCATGCTGTTGGAGTCACCCCGCATTACAAGCCAGCCATACAACCAACTAAATAATTAGCCAGAAACAAAAAAAAACGATGTTGCTGGAAAAGCTCAGCAGGTCTGGCAACATTTGTGAAGAGAAATCCAAGTTAACGTTTCAGGTCCAGTAATCCTTCCTCAGAATCTCCTTTCTGAGGAAAGGTCACTGGACTGAAACGTTAACTTTGATTTCCCTTCATAGATGTTGCCAGACCTGCTGAATGTTGTTTGGCAACTTCGGGTTTTGTTTCTGATTTACAGCATTCATGGTTCTTTCTGTTTTTATTTTGATCTAACTAACCCCCAGTTGACATGCATTACATACCTGACTGACAGTTTCAAGGATTGGGCAGGCAGAATCGAGACCCCTTAATCTCATCTGCCTACCCATAGAACTGTACTCTGCCTACATTATAATAACCAAAGCTTTCAGTTTTACAATTTAAAAGCAAAAATTCATACTTGTGTAGTTCTTATCATACCCTCAGGACGAGAAAGGTGTAGAAGATGTGATATTAAGTATTTTTTCAATATTATTCCCAGCTATAATTCTGTAATATCTAGCCTAGCTTTCTTTTAAATCTGTTAAACTTTATTTTTCACTTACATTAAATGCATGAAAATGTGATCTTCTGGGAGCTGAATTCGGTGCTCCCAGCTGGACATTCTTGACAGCCAACAGTATGGGCTTTGCAGTCTATGATTGTACTAATGGCTACAAGTGGGTTTCTCATGGTGCATTGGAGGATAGAAATTGTTTCTTAGATGTTGTTTATGTCCTTTTTGAGCTGTCAGCAGTTCCTGTCTTGGATTCTGTATCATAATATTCAATTACTCACATGATCCCTTCTGACCTCATGATCTCCAAATTCCTAACTGACCAACAATGAGAATTTGTGTTGCAGACATTTCGTCCCCTGTCTAGGTGACATCCTCAGTGCTTGGGAGCCTCCTGTGAAGCGCTTCTGTGACCTTTCACGGAGGCTCCCAAGCACTTAGGATGTCACCCAGACAGGGGATGAAACATCTGCAACACAAATTCCCAGCTCAGCGAACAGAACCACAGCAACGAGCACCCGAGCTACAAATCATCTCACAAACTTTGATGACCAACAATGACGAACAGTATAAAAGAGGGACAGATGTTATGTAAGTAGTGTCCCTACACCTAGGCCAGGAGGCCTGCCCGATCTGAAATAATGACAGAAAGTGAATTCTATTACAGGGCTATCAAAAAAACAAAAATAGAAATTGCTGGAAAGTTTCAGCAGATCTGGCAGCATCTGTGGAAAGAAATCCAAGTTAAAATTTCTGGTTGAGTGACTCTACTTCAGGCTTTGAGTAGTAGGAGGATAAATTAAGAGAAGGGCTGCAAGCATTTAAGACATGTTTTAACTGTGAGTCAGTTCTGAATGTGTTGCTTAGGTTAAGATCAAGAGCTTTTAATTTTTAAAGGCTAATTTTTGTTTTTAAAGTGTGTCCTTAAAAAACTGTAAATAGAGTTTTGACTTAAACTCGCTTGAATGGGCTCTAAAGCTGTTAATGCCTCTGGTTTTAGAATCTCTGAATGTCGTTGAAGAATGTACTCCCCCAGAGAAAACAGAAGTTTTTGAACCATTGCTAATGGAGGAAGTTAAGTTGCAAGCATGGAATATAACATAAGAACTAGGAGCAAGAGTAGGCTGTCCAGCCCTTTGCTCTGTCATTCAATAAAATCATGGCTAATCTTTTTGTGGACTCAGCTCCACTTACCCCCATTTTCACCATATCCCTTAATTCCTTTATTTTTCAAAAAAGTATCTACCTTAGCTTTAAAAACGATTACTTAACTACTTCCCTGAGCAAGGCATTCCATAGATTAACAACCCTCTGGATGAAGAAGTTCCTTCTCGGTTCAGTTCTAAACTTGTTTCCTCTAATCTCAAGGCCCTTCATAATTTTATATGTTTCTATAGGATTCCTATCACTCTCTTGAATTACAATGAATATAGTCCCAATTTACTCAGCCTCCCATCAAAAGCCAACTCCCTCAACTCCGGAATCAACCTAGTGAACCTCCTCTGCACCTCTTCCAGTACCAATACATCCTTTTTTAAGAGAGGAGACCAAATCTGCGTACACAACTCCAGGTGTGGCCTCACTAACACCTTGTACAGCTGTAACATTACCTCTGTTTTTAAACTCAACCCCTTTAGCAATGAAGGACAAAATTCCATTTGCCTTCTTAATTACTTGTATCTGCAGACCAACCTTCTGCGATTCATGCACAAGGACACCCAGGTGCCTCTGCATAGCAGCATGCTGCAACTTTTTACTCTCCAAGTAATAATTTATTTTGCTGTAACTCCTACCAAAATGTATGACTTCACATTTACTAACATTGTATTCTATCTGCCAGATCATTGCCCACTCACTTAATGTATCTATGTTCCTCTGCAAAGTTTCACAGTCCTCTGCACACTTTGCTCTGCTACTCATTTTAGTGTCATCGGCAAGTTTTGACACCATACACAAGGTCCCCAACTCCAAATCATCTATCTAAATTGTAAATAATTGCTGTCCCAATACCGATCGCTGAGGGACACCTTTAGTCACTGATTGCCAGCCAGAATAGCACTCATTTATCCCCGCATTTTGCTTTGTGTTAGTCAACCAATCCGCTATCCACACTAATACTCTACCCCTAATACTATGCACCCTTATCTTATGCAGCTGTCTCATGTATGGCACCTTATCAAAGACCCTTTGGAAATCTAGGTAAACCACATTAACTGGGTCCTCGTTGTCCACCTTGCTTGAAATGTCCTCATAGAATTCCAAAGATTTGTGAAGCATGACCTGCCCTTCATGAACCCCTGCAGTGTCTGTATAGGATAATTTATTTCGAGATGCCCCGCTAGTTCTTCCTTGATAATAGACTCAAGTATCTTTGCCATTACAGAGGTTAACCCTCACTGAAAAGAGGGTTTAGTCTAACTTATAGTTGCTAACCTAGTATTGGAAAATTCTAATGAGGCTTGAACATAATGATAACTTCTAAGTAAGGCATTTGTAATGCTGGCACTGAATTTAATAGGTCATTAGTTGATCAATTGTGACATTGCAGCATTTTGACCATCAATTTTAGCTTATGCAGGAGTTGCAGGTTATTGAGAGTGATTTGCTCCAACTGTAGGTCAGTGAGTTCTGAGACGGCTGATATATATAATACTTGATGTTCAAGTGGTGGTACTTAAGAGGTGAGGTTAGCCTAATGCTTTGGAGGTCTGTTTGCTGTCTCCAGGAGGCGAAAGTGAGGACTGCAGATGCTGGAAACCGGAGTTTAGATCAGAGTAGTACTGGAAAAGTACAGCAGGTCAAGCAGCATCCAAGGAGCAGGAAAATCGACGTTTCGTGAAAAGCCGTTCATCAGGAATGGAGGCAAGGTGCAGAGATAAGTGCAGGGGTGGGGGGCGGGGTTCGGGAACTGGGGAGAAGGTAGCAAAGAGTACAATAGGTGAATGGGGATGGAGGTGATAGGTCAGAGGGGAGGGTGGAGTAGATAGGTGGGAAGGGAGATTGGATGTAGGATAGGTCATGAGGACAGTGCTGAGCTGGAAGGTTGGAACTGGCGTAAGTTGGGGGGAGGGAAATAAGGAAACTGGTGAAGTCAACATTGGTGATGCCCTGGGGTTGAAGTGTTCCGAGGCAGAAGATGAGACGTTCTTCCTCCAGGTGTCGGGTGGTGAGGGAGGGCAATGGAGGAGGCCCAGGACCTGCATGTCCTTGGCAGAGTGGGAGGAGGAGTTGAAATGTTGGGCCACAGGACGGTGGGGTTGATTGGTGCAGGTGTCCTGGAGATATTCCCTGAAGCGCTGTGCGAGGAGGTGTCCAGTCTCCTCAATGTAGAGGAGACTGCATCAGGAGCAATGGATACATAAATGATATTGGTGGACGTGCAGGTGAAACTTTGATGGATGTGGAAGGCTTCTTTGGGGCCTTGGATAGTGGTGAGGGAGGAGATGTGGGTGCAGGTTTTGCAATTCCTGCAGTGGCAGGGGAGGATGCTATTTCGGGAGGGTGGATTGTTGGGGGTTGTGGACCTGACCAGATAGTCACAGAGGGAACAGTCTTTGCAGAAAGCGGAAAAGGGTGGGGAGGGAAATATATCCCTGATGGTGGGGTCCTTTTGAAGGTGGCGGAAAAGTCGTCAGATGATGTGGTTAATGCGAAGGTTGGTAGGCTGGATAGTGACGACCAGGGAGTTCTGTCCTTGTTACGGTTGGAGGGGTGGGGTTTGAGGGCGGAGGTGCAGGATGTGGATGAGATGCGTTGTATGGCATCTTCAACCATGTGGGAAGGGAAATTGCAATCTCTAAAGAAGGAGGCCATCCGGTGTGTTCTGTGGTGGAACTGGTCCTTCCAGGAGCAGATACGGTGGAGGCGGAGGAATTTGGAATACAGGATGGCATTTTTGCAGGAGGTAGGGTGGGAAGAGGTGTAATCCATGTAACTGTAGGAGTCGGTGCGTTTATTAAAAAAATGTCAGTGTCAAGTCGGTCACCATTAATGGAGATGGAGAGGTCCAGGAGGGGGAGGGAGGTGTCAGAGATGGTCCAGGTGAATTTAAGGTCGGGATGGAATGTTTGGTGAAGTTGATGAACTGCTCAACCTCCTCGCGGAAGCACGAGTTGGTGCTGATGCAATCATCAATGTAGCAGAGGAAGAGGTGGGGAGTGGTGCCGGAGTAACTACGGAAGATGGACTGTTCTACATTGCTGAAAAAGAGTCAGGCATAGCTGGGGCCCATATGGGTGCCCATGGCTACCCCTTTGGTCTGGAGGAAGTGGGAGGATTCGGAGGAGAAATTGTTAAGGGTGAGGACCAGTTCAGCCAAATAAATGAGAGTGTCGGTGGAAAGATATTGTTTGGGACATCAGGAGAGGAATAAATGGAGGGCTTGGAGGCCCTGCTCATGGCGGATGGAGGTGTAGAGGGATTGGATCTCCGTGTTGAAGATGAGGCGTTGGGGGCCGGGGAAACGGAAGTCTTGGAGGAGGTGGACGACGTGGGTGGTGTCTCGAACGTATGTGGGGAGTTCCTTGACTAGGGGGGATAGGACAGTATTGAGGTAAGTGGAAATGAGTTCGGTGGGGCAGGAACAGGCTGAGACAATAGGTCAGCTGGGGTGGTCAGGCTTGTGGATCTTGGGAATGAGGTAGAATCGGGCGGTGCGGGGTTCCCGGACTACGAGGTTGGATGCTATAGGTAGGAGATCTCCTGAGGTGATGAGGTTTTGTGATGTGGTCTGGGAGATGATGGTTGGGTGATGGGGGGGGGGGGGGGGGGGGGGTCATGGTCGAAGACGTGTCTTCAAGTTGCATCTAGCTTCAGCGGTGTAGAGGTCAGTGCTCCAAACTACCACTGCATTCCCTTTATCTGCTGTGACTTCACCCTGGAGGCTTCCTGCCTCCATTCCTGGTGAAGAGCTTTTGCCCAAAACGTCGATTTTCCTGCTCCTCGGATGCTGCCTGACTTGCTGTGCTTTTCCAGCACCATTCTGATCTAAACTGCTGTCTCCAGTGTCTTGCATTAGCCTCTCAGTGTTTGTGACGAAGTCTGTCAAGGTGTCCAGCGCTGCCTCAAACTGAATGTTCTCCATTTTGGTCAGTCACAAACCAGGGGATCCCATGAATCATCACTGATATTTTACTGAAGAAGGATCACTAGACTCAACCTTAACACTGTTTTCTCTCCACAGATGTTATCAGACCTGCTGAGTCTTTCCATCAATTTCTGGATTTTTTTCAGACTTCCAGCATCCACATTCTTTATTTCATTTTGATGTTTTACTTCTTTGGCAAGGCTTTGGAGATATCACTAGCATGTTTCCGTGGTAGAGGAAACATGACACACTTGGTTGTGAGGAAAGAGAATGAGGTAGATGGAAAAAATAAGAAGGGAGATGACTAGATAGGAAAGAAAGTGAGAGGCAAGAGAAGATGGTCAGGGGCAAAGCCTTGCTTTGAGAGTAGAATGAATGGCTAAGAAAAATAGGGAGATTGAACAGAAATTTAGAAATTATTGCAATGGATGGAATTATCGCTCTCTTGATTCGCCAAGGTAAAGTCTCCCAGAGCAAATGGCAGGCGAACGTAATGGATACTTTCTAATCAGCCTGTTCACATCTGTGATGCAGATGGGACTCGTACCCAGACCTCTTAGCATCATAGCTATGGGCAGGGTCATACTTGATTCGATCCCAACAATTAAGACGTTGAGAACTATATTGATGAGGATCTTATTAGTAAGTATACCAGACATCTCTGAAAGGGTATTTTGACCTCTCCAAAGGGTACCTAACGTCTCCAGATAGCTCTGATAGCATTGGCTCTTTTGTTCAAATGTCTGAAGCTGACACAGTGTGTTTTAGATATCCCACAAATGAAAATTTGATGTCTCTGAAGCTGTCTCTGTAAACTACAGATGTGCAAATGTGCAAAACCATTCTTGCTTTTTCTCTGTGAAAATGGTGGGTCCCAGTTTAGGCACGGTATTGCCAGAATTGGAGTTTGACACAATTGTTGCTCAGACACACAGCCCATTTGTTTAGCTAATGATCAGGCTTTGGTATCAGTAATTGTTCCTTTAATATATTTGTTGAACTGTTCTGATGGGAAAACCTTAATTATATTCAGGTTGTAGAGGACACTTGGTAGTCTTCACAAATCTTACTCTACATCTTAGATTATTTATGAGCAACATCATAGAAAATCTAAGCTTAATCTCCGCTGTATTTTGCCAAATAGAGGGACTCATCTGAATAAAATTCTCAAACCAGGTAATGCACATTTATCACATGCCAAGCATGGCAATGAAGATGAGTTCAATATTAATAGATTATGAAATAGCCCGAAATTTATGAAAAAGGAGATTTAAAAACAAGCAACTTGAGAATAATTATTGACATCTCAATCAAATTATCCCCTGCGAAGGTTCTGTTCGACAGATGTGAAGCTGAATTGAACATTTCTCCATATCTTCATTACTCTTGATGGTGCTGGTTTAGAAACCTCTACATCCTGGGCAAATCAATTCCCCTAATTCAATTCTTTTCACTATGCAGTTGGGTGAATTGGCATAACACACATTAGCTATGATTTTTCATTGTGCCACTTTCCCTGAAAGTCAATGAGAGAGGAAATGAGCAAATGAATAGGTGCCATGGTTGACCATCAGGCTCTCAAGCCTGCTCCACCATTAAATGACATGATGGTAGTTCTGTTTGTGCTTTGAATTCCATATTCCCATCTTTTCTAAACATCCCTATCTCTGACTTAAAATTATTTAATAATCCAGCCTTCTGAGGCAAAGAGTTCCATCCTCACACAATCCTCAGAGGAAAATTTCCCCTCACCGCATTTCAAAAAGAACAGCCTGTAACTTTTGAACAGTGCACCCAAGTCGGCCACAAGAGGAAACAACGTTTCCATAAGAATCTTGTCAAGACAACTCAGGATCTTACATAGTTCATTAAGAACATGACCTCACTCTTTAAAAAAAAATACCTTCAATGATAAAAGAAGATACACAAAGTAAACATAAGCATTCTGTTATAATCAAATCTTTCTAAGAGCAGATTGTTGTCAATATATTTATAACGCAAGCAAATTTTCCCTTTGAATAACAGTGAAAATATTGGAGTCAGTTACTTGAAAAAAAATGTCTTCCATGCTGCTGGAACATGTGGGACTTGAACCTGGGCCTCCTAGCCCAGAGGTAGGGACACAACCACTGAATCATAAGAGCCTTTATCAGAATGGCACTTAAAATTATTATTTTACTTTGTTTGAAGAGTGTAGTTGTTTCCTTCCTTCCTTTCATGATATTCCATAAAGTGATGGCAATTAACTTTTAAGATTGTTGCAATTGATTGATATCTTCCATCCATCACCAATGCTGACAACAGTCAGAACGGATTGAAGCTTTGATAGGCTTTGAACGGATTGATAGGGTTGTACAATACAATTTCATCAACGAAAGAATAACTGTCACCCCTGTTCCAAATGAGTGAATTCAGATTCTCTCATTCTTGTCACTAGCCACAGCTCAACTTTGTTCTTATTTAAATATTATTTAGCACTTGATTTAAAACTGCACTCAAAACTTGCAATGATGGCTAGGAAAGGTGGAAAGTAAAATGCTGCATGTTCTGCTATGGTACGGTCTTCTGAAGTTGGAGCTGCAGATGGTGGTTGGGGAGATTAGCAAAACTTCTACTTTTGAACTTGGTTTCATTAATTCCTGACCCATTTGTTGACAGTGAACACCATTACCTGGATTATGGTCAGTCTTAAGATGTATTGACTTGCAGTTCACCCCTTTTTGGTCATATACTGTTTTGTTTCATTTTGTTCCAAAGAGGTTTTTATTCATTTATGTCTCAGTCAATGATTTTCTCTTTGCTTGAGTTTTCATTTTGCATATCCTGCTTTCATATTGGCTTCTGGCAAGACAGTAGTGGAGTAGGATGCTCCAATTGGCAGTCGTCCACCCTGCCCGTTTCACCTCCTCCTTTTTCTTCACTTTTTATTCATTTCAGTACTTTTTCTTCGACTGCCAGCCTCTGGTGACAATTTCCAGTCTCCGGCAACAAATCCCAGCCTCAATGAGTGATGACACTTGGCCTTTGGCAACGATTCCCAGCCTCCTCTAGCTCAGTGGTCTCCTGTGGTCACCTTCCAGCATGGTGCCACCTGGCCTGGCGCAGTAGCATCCGTGTGGTTTGGTAACCTGGCCTCCTATGGTAGCCTCCCAGCATGGTGTGGCGGCCTCCCAGTATGGTGTGGTGATCTTCAGGCCTCCTGCAGTAGCCTCCTGAAGTTGAGTGTCAATGGCAAGTTGTGGAGCTAGGGCCTGGTGCAGACTTGAAGCTAGGTGCCAGCATGGTCTGCTGTACTGAACTTTTATTTCTATGATACTGGACGTTTTGTTTTGGTATTGTCTAAATCTTAAAATTAAAGAAGCTGTACTTTTGTATCTCAGTACTATAATTGGTGAAATAGAAATGTTTAACTATACTCATTGAGTACATGTGACAATAAAGGCTATTCTATTCTATTCAATGGTCCTTACAGTTAGAGACCATGTGAGTACATCAGAGACTAATTCTGGTTTTATCTAACTATGTCTCATGCAGATCTTTAGATTTTGGATATCACTGACTAAGCCAACATATACTGCCTTTCTTAATTTCCTTGAAGAAGATTTGTTCTTGTCATCAATTGACATTTTCCTCACCAATATATTATTTTAATTGAGCTTTGTCTTCTGTTTCTATAAAATTGTGGGTAACATTGATTTTTATCTGTTTAATTTTGCGAAGAGACCATTTGACTTTGACTTACTAATCTTAAGGGATGTTGAGATCCAAAATCTATATGAGGTCACTCTGTGCATGTTGAGTGTCCCTGTGAATTGTGATAACCCTGTGGAATGACATGTAATAATCTTCTAAAAGGCTATTTGATAACCATCTGCAGTGCTCACTCTGTGGTTTCAACAAGCACATGGTTAATGCACCTTCAGATTATTGCTCTTGCTGCATCTTCGCATCCCTACTGCCTCTCTTGTATAAATCTTTAATTCTGTCTTCCCAAGTTATTGTACCATCAGCGAATGAAAATTGTTTTTTTTTGTCTGCCTTAGTTAAATGTGGTGGAATCTTGTTTATCTGAATTAGATCTTCCCTTGAACTCCTTTTGCACCCATGATAAAATCCCAGTTCCTACAACCCAATCTTGTTAAATTTCCTCAACCTTGGAGCAATTTTGGTAAATCTCGTCAGCCCGCTCTCAAGAAATCCCATATTAAAATTTGCTGATCAGCACTACAATATTCTAATTATGACTACCAATGATGTTAAATTGACCTACCTGTTATTGCTAGGACTGGCTTTGTATTTTTTTCTTCAACCAAAACTTTACATTTGCCATTTTCCAATCCTCTGGCAATGTCTCCACATCTAAGGAAAATTAGGAGAACTTAGTAAGTCCTTCTGCTATTTCTACCCAATCTCCTCTAACAAACCGGGAAGCCAGAATCCCAACTAGTTAACTTATCTACTGTCAGCATAGCCAAGCTTTCCAGTATGCCTTGTCTATCAATCTTCACCCCGTCTATGACTTCTACCATCTCTACCTCTAAATTTTGTGAGTATGCTCTTTCTTAATAAATACCAAAATAAAGAACTCATTAAGTATTCTATCCTGCCCTGCTCCTGTAGCCTACAGCACCAAGTTTGACAGTTCTTGGAAGCTCACATGTCATTTGCTTCTCAACTCTAAAACAATTGGATTTTCTTTTTGCCATCTCAAAGACATTATTGTATCTGTGCACAGCCCTCACCATTTTAAGCAATCTTTTAGTTATTGCTGCTGGATCATATTTCCACATGGCTGTTTGCATTTATAACTCTGCAACACTGTGAGTTAACATGCATGCAGTCTAAACTTATCTTTGTATTAATTTGTATTCTGTTCCTATTTGATAAGATGCTATTTTATCCTTCACTAATTATCAACACATTCATTTATACTCTGACTTTCTCTTTTCTATTTGTATATATTGGTACTCATTCTGCCAACCACAGTGGTAAACCTGCCTGTGAGGACATTGGTTCCAGTCCAGTTTGCATACAAGTCCAACTTCTGCAGCAGAACATATCTAAGTACCTCAAGAAAACTCAAACTTTCCCTCTATGCAGGCCTGAAGCCTTGCATTTTTCTTTCTTTAGTATTTCTACTATTATTGACATGTGACACTGAGAGTAATCAACAGTTTATCACTTTCAGTGTGTTACTTTTTAACTTCCTCCCAAACTCCTGAATGTCTGATTGTAGAATCTCAGTGTCTGTCCTCTCTGTTAGCATTATTAGAAGCATTAAACATACCTTCAAAATGAGTTTTTCAACTCACTGATTATGATTACCCTTTATTTGTCTGAAAGTTCACAGGTGAGGGCAACCCAATTGGTGGCTGAGCTGCTCATTAATCCAACATTGTTCTGATTGGCCAGTTGTTGATTAATTTGAATTCATATATTATACAACATTTCTAACAATAAGTAAGGATGTGAACTGGTCATGCTAAATGTTAAAGGGCAATAGTCAATTTAAATAAAATCCTGAGCTTTGTCCATAGGACCACTGTACTAAACAAGGAGGCTGTATTATACCTGTATATAGTTTGGCCTTAACTGGAGTAATGTATTCACTTCCAAGCATCACTCTGTAGAAAAGAAGTGATGATGATGATGATGATGATTGATTGATTGAATGAATGAATGCAGAAAAGGCTCATGAGGTGGTTATAGGGATGAGGAGCTTCACTTTGTGACAACAAGTTGAGGGATAGAAAGTAGAATTGGCTCCCTTCTTTATCACCCTCTTTTGGCTGGTCAAAACAATCCAGTCTTCTTTAGCCAGAAGCTATCTCAGTTCATTTAAAATACAGATCACCAGAAACTAAAGGAACCAATTTGTAAATGTTTTCTAGAGCGAGAAAAGAGGGATCTTACTATCAAATAACTTGATATGTCAATTCACACGATTATCTCCATAGTCCTGCCATCTGATCTGAAGCTTCCAAAGGTAGTTAAAGTTAAAATGGACCATGTTTATAGCATGTGTGTCAACCTGGCCCAGGTCTATAGACACAGTTGTGAGGGGTCTTTGGAAGGTCATGGAAATATTTGGCTGTCCTAAGATATTCATCGGAGATTCGGCATGAATCCTAGATGATAGTCAGTCTTCTGATCCGTTCTCAATTGCCAATAGAGTGAAACTAGCAATGTGCCAGTGTCCAGCCCTCTTTGAGACATTTCTTTTATACATGTTCTGTAATACTTTCCATAATGGAGATCCTTGGAATCAGAATCATATCTGGCATGGAGGGGAAACTGCTCAATCCGAATGACTGCAGGAAAAAGACTGAAATCTCCAAACACATGATCGGTGATTTCCTGTTTCTCGATGCCTGTGCACCAACTGCTGCTTCAGAGCTGGTCAGGCAGTACACTGTGGGCATGTCATCCAGTGCATGTGATAATCTCCAGTTTCCAACCAGCATAAAGACAACTAAAATAACGTATCAGCCTGCTCCAGGGAAGTGCAGTCTCAAGCCTATTATTTCAGTCCATGAAATATTTCAATAGTGGATACATTAACTTATTTCAATGGCACTCTCATTTCTCCTGAGCTGCCTATTTGGTGACATGCAAAAATTGTCAAAGCAAATATAACCTTTGGCAAGCTTTGAACATCAGTCTGGGACTAAAGTGGAATATGTGCGCCAATACAAATTGTGTAAAAGATAACTAAAAATGGCTGCTATAATCATGTGACTGGATTTTGAGATGATTTTGTACCAGCTCCTCAAACGTTAATATGAGCCAGACAATTCGTGCCTTGTGTATCTCCAGATGAGCCTGAAATACCAAATAATTGTGTAATAAGTTGCTAGAGTCTGTTGTTTCTAAGGAAAATCCCAACACATCTGAATTGCACAATGCATCTATCTTATAAGATGATGTGTTGATAATGTTCCACTTAACCATAAGTGGTTTCGATCTGCAGTGCAAGCTTCTGCGTTGATGGTAATTGTGTCTGCCTCCCTCTCCCCCCCAATAGCAGAGACATTTGGTCACATGACTCCCATGGTATTAAACCCAATTGCTTTTTTCGTTGTACAATTTTGAAACAGCAGACAATTAAGGAGATCATTGTTGATGCATAATGCTTCAACTGTCCAAATTAACACCCACAGTCTGGGCTACAGAGGAAAAAACTTCTGGCCTGTAAAAAAAAAAGCCACCACCAACCTGCATTTGTGCACTCTGACAACAGAAGAAAAACTTATTTTTCATGAAAGCAATATAGCAGAGAACACATTTCAGCAGAATTCACATTTCAGAAAAAACCTTCAAAGGGATTTTTGAAGAGAAGAATTTTCATGTAATATCTCAGCTGCTGGCTGTGTACTCCAGCTTTGGACTTTTGCTCCATTAAAAGCAAGGACACTCAAACTGGTTGTTTTATGTCAAAGTCACTGCTAGTTTATGTAAACATGTGTGTCAGATGAATACTATCCCCAAATCCCAAGTGTTTATGAACAAAAATTACGACCATAGAGTTGTGGATCTTGCAAAGTCAGAGCCTGTAGACAGACGGAGTGGGGAAATGTACTGAAAGTATACTGATATATATTGAAATATATTGAAAAAGAGTGAAGGTGTTAAATCACTGCCTATGAATGGATTGGTGGTGAGATAAGGATGAGAGATTTGTTATAAAACTCATGTCCTGCCATTAACACTGCCTACTGAACTGAAAGTCTGTATCATAATAGACTCACCCTTGCTGTGCAATTACAGGTTTCATTGGTATACCAGCATCATGCCAAATGCCAAACTGAAACTGTAACTGTACTTCAATCATTTAAGGCATTTGCTCGATGAATACAACTCCAATTTCAACAATATTCTGGGCAAAGTATATTGCCGTTCATCTGCAACAATCACCACCAATGTCCAGTAACAAGATCTGGAAGATCTACAGTAGCTCAGGAAGGTTCCTTCGACAATATCGACCAAACTATGGATATCAGACCATGGGAACACAACCACTATACACACAAGCTATACCCGATCCTGACTTAGAAGTGTTTCCTCATTGCTTCACTGTCAGTGGGCCAAAATCCTGGAATTCAGAATGTCATAGATGTCCCTATGTTCCAAGGCTGCAAAGGTTTAGTAAGGCAACTAATCATCCACTTCTCCAGGTCAGTTAAAGATGGACAGTAATTGCTGGCCCAGCCAGTGATGCATGTATCCCATTAATAGATTTAAGAAATTGAATGGCTAAATTATTTTCAAAATAATTCAAAGATTAAAAATAAATCGCTTATATAAAATTGAACTTAAAAATCCCCAAGACAACGCAGGGTAGAATGATGACACACTGGTTAACACTGCTGTCTCATCAAGGCAGGGATTCAGGTTTGAATCCAGTCTTGGGTGACTGTGTAGAGTTTGCACATTGCACCATGATGAAGTGGGATTTCTCTGGGTGCTTCGGTTTCCTCCCACAATCCAATGATCTCCAAGTTTGGTGGATTGGCCATGCTAACTTGCCCTGTAGTGTCCATGGATGTGCAAGCTAGGCAGATTAGCCATGGTAAAAATGCATGGGGTTACAGGAATAGAGAGGAGTGATGCTCGTCAGAGAGTAGGTGCAGACTCAATGGGCTGAGTGGTCCCTATCTGCACTGTAGAGTTTCTATGATCGTACGATGACAAACCTTATAATTGCGTAGGATAAAAAGCAATTATGCTGGAAAATCTCAGCAGTTCTGGCTAGAAGTGTTGAGAGCGGTACGATTTCTTTGGAACTGATCTAATAATTGCCCAAATTGTTCAACATAATTGGCAATTAGATGGGAGCCTATTCTCCAACTCCAAAGTATTGCTTTCAAATATATATTCACATTTACAAATATATCCATTGCCTTGCATTGGTCTATTTTGGAACCTTTTCCAGTCCTGCATTGTTTTCCTACTTCATCTCTTGTGAGTTTGGGTCTTCCTGTATTCGTGTTAATCCATCATCAGAACTTTAAGCATTAATAGCCTTACACTCTGGAATTCTGACTTAATTTCCTTTCCTCTGGCTTTATGTACTGTTGTAAAATATTCTGAGAAGCTCTGTTCAGTTTTCTCCAACTAACTATCCACTATCAAAATACACACTGTCCCTTTTGTAAAATAACATTGTGCAAATTGATTTGATTGCAACAGAAATCTGAGAAACTTTGATAAACTGACTGTTCAGGAGGGAATAGTGAAATACTAATTCGTTCTATTTAGGTATAAATATTTAAGACTTACACAATTTCTTGTTTCATGACTTATTGTCTTCACCCTGAAAATTATACCTTGAATATGCCTCTCAACGATCATATATCTGGTACATCAGTGGAAATGTTTTAAGTGTTAAGCAATTGCTCCTTTTTCTAAAGTATGATATGGTTTTAAACTGGCTGACAGTTTTCAAATCTCTAGGAAAAGAATGAAATTAAGTTTGGCACCAAATATAACTCCCCCTAAAAATTGAAAAATCAGGTTTGCCATTAAAATCGAATATACTCACTTAACCTATATGAAATTTCCAAAGAAATTTGAGAGTTCTATTTGATGTGAACCGTTCTGCAGTTTCAGCTACATCTAGTTTTTTCTACAGCAGTATGACTTACTGGTATATCTTAAACTGAGATATATGGTTGGAATCTATCCTTTTACATGTACTATCTGAGGCTTTAACATGAAGGATAAAAATGGATTAGCATATTTGAGGTTATTCAGCAGAGCCATGCACCATGCTGCAAAGGAGAGCAAGAAAGACTTTTCTAACCATTTCTTAAGCATGAAGGTTACTGGCAAAGCCAATATTTATTGCCCATTCCTAATTACCCTTCAACTGATGACACCTCAATGTAATCAAAATTCTGTTACTTGTTTTTCATTTCTATAAATTAAGCTGGCAGCTTGTGAAAGGCAGCATGTTAGGATGAGCATAGCAATGAATTTCTGAGCAGACTATTCCAAGCTTTAAAGGTGCACCAGCTTTCTGAATGTCCATCCTTTGCATGTTTTCAACAATGCAACATGGTGTCATTAAGCAAGGTGAAACGCATCACCTTCTCATGAAAATTGGAGGGAATATAATATACTTTAGTTTTCTTGCCACCATCAAACAAAATCCCATTATGTCAAATATTTCCACAGCAATATGAAGCCATTCAGTGTCAAGCACACGGTGAATGAGATTGATGTCAATCCTTATCTTGGCTAGAAAATGCAAATACCAAAAATTTTGGTACTTCTGCTTTCTTATGATTGTCACGGTTTGGAGATGCCGGTGTTGAACTGGGGTGTATAAGGTTAAAAATCACAGCACCACGTTATAGTCCAGTAGGTTTAATTGGAAGCACTAGCTTTTGGAGCGCTGCTCCTTCATCAGGTGGTTGTGGAATACATGATTTTAAGAAACAGAATTTGTTGCAAATGTTTACAGTGTGATGTAACTGAAATTATACATTGAAAAATACCTTGATTGTTTGTTAAGTCTCTCAACTTCACTTCTTTCACATGTAAATTGCAAAAACATTTTTTAAAAAGATAGATTCCCATGTGAATTTCAGCATTTGGAGTCAGCCCAGATAATGTCTTGGGCATTAACACCTCTGTGTGCTGCTCTCTGCCATTATGTTTCGATTGATTCTAATCTAAAAAAATGAAATAACAGAATCTTACATGGATTCATGCAGTTTTTGAGCAAAGTACATTGGAACTCTGCAAGTACAAATTCACCCCACAAATATATATGTGCATGTGGGTGTGTTTGGGGGTGAGGGGTGCGGTGGTGGGGTTACATGTGTGTACGTGCATGTAAAGGGGTCTGAGTCTGTGAGAGAGGGAGAGAGAGAGAGAGTGTGTGTGTGGTCATCTGTAGTATGACATGAACCCAAAGCCCTGGTTGAGGCCCTCCCTATCCGCTTCTGCTCGGCCACTTTTCGCTGCTGCCTGTCCCAAAGTCCGCTTTGGAGGATGGTCACCCCGAGGGTCCGAGGTCGATTGTCCTTGACCACTGAAGTGTTCTCCAACTGGGAGGGAGCACTTCTGTTTGTTGATTGTTGTGCAGTGCATCCATCGTTGTTGCCTCTGCTCGGTTTCTGCAATGTACCATGCCTCAGGGCATCCTTGTTTGCAGCGTTTGAGATAGACAACGTTGGCTGAGTTGCATGAGTACCTGCCATGTACATAGTGGGAGGTGTCCACACACGTAATGGTGGTATCCATGTCCACACTCTGACACATCTTGCCGTGTCTACCGTGACAGGGTTGTATGGAGTTGTCCTGAAAGCCAGGCAACTTGCTACGAACGATGATCTGTTTGAGGTTTGGTGGTTGTTTAAAGGCAAGAATTGGAGGTGTGGAGAAGGTTTTGGCAAGATGCTCATCCTCTTTGATAATGTGTTGCAGCAGCGAAGAACATGGCATAGTTTTTCGGCTCCTGGGACATAGTGGACAACAAAGGGTATCCTGTTGATTGCAGCTTGTGTCTGTCTCCTGAGGGGGTCATTATGGTTCCTCGCTGTGGCACATCGGAACTGGCGGTCGATGAGTTGAGCATCGTACCCCGTTCATATAAGGGCGTCCCTGAATACTTCCAGGTGCTCGTCACATTCCTTCTCATCTGAACAGATCCTGTGTATGCGTAGGGCTTATCCATAGGGGATGGCTGTTTTAATATGTTTTGGGCGGAAGCTGGAGAAGCGTAACATTGTGAGGTTATCCGTGGGTTTGTGGCAGAGTGAGGTGCTGAGGTACTCATCTTTGATGGAGATGCATGTATCCAGGAATGAGACAGATGGTAGAGAGTAGTCCATGGTGAGTTTGATGGTGGGATGAACTTGTTGATATAACTGTGTAGTTTTATCAGTGATTCCTTGCTATGGGTCCAGAGGAGGAAAACATCGTCAATGTATGTGGTATATAGTGTTGGTTGGAGGTCCAGTGTAGAGAAAACGTCTTGTTCAAACTTGTGCATATAAGTGTTGGCATATTGGGGTGCAAATTTGGTGCTCATGGCTGTTCTATGTGTCTGGATGAAAAACTGTTGTTAAAGAGAAGACTTTGTGATTGAGAATTTAGCAGATGAGTTGTAGGATGGCGCTCGGAGAGTGGCAATTGTTGGTGTTGAGTACTGAGGCTGTTGTTGCAATGCTGTCATTGTGGGGGATGCTGGTGTAGAGTGCTGAAACGTCCATTGTGATGAGGAATGTTCCTGGTTTGACTGGTTCATGGATGTCCTACACACTCACACATGCACCCTCTCTCAGACTTAGACCCCTTTACACTTACACACACACACATACACTTTCTCTCACAGGCACTCACCGCCAACCCCCCCCCCCCCCCCCCCCCCCCCCCCCCCCCCCCACACACACACACACACACACATACACAAGTTTGTGAGTTGAATTTGTACTTGCAGAGTTCCATTCTACTTTGCTCAAAAACAACAGATTAGAATCAGTCTAAATGTTATGGCACAGACAACAACACACAGAGGTGCTAATACCCAATGCATTATCTGGATTGACACCAATTGTTAAAGTTCACTTGAGAATGTAACAAAAAAGGTTTTGCGATTTACACAAGAATGAAATGAAACTGACGTGGTCATTCTAACAGATGAGAGACTTAACAAACAATCAAGGTATTTGTCAACGTATAATTTCAGTTATATCACACTGTAAACTTTTGTTGTAAATTCTGTGTCTTACAATCATACTCCACAACCACCTGATGAAGAGCAGTGCTCCGAGAGCCAGAGCTTCCAATTAAACCTTTTGGATTATAATCTGGTGTTGTGCGATTTTTAACTTTCCTATGGTTGATTTGGCTATTGTCATCTCTTCTTGTTAACTCATTATTATAACCATTCAAATAGTTAAACCAAATAAAATAATTTTACAGCAGCAGAAACCTGTATTGCTCTGAACGCTGTGCCATATTTCTGAATTGGGCACTGATACGTTTTATACTCCATGGTCTATTCTGGATGATACAAGCATTAAGGAAAGTATCTAATAAGCCTGTTCAGATGCGTTACAGCACACCTCTGGAACAGGTGGGGCTTGAACCCATGCCTTCTGGCTCAGAGGTAGGGACATGACCATTGGAACCCTGAAGTCTTAAATATTCCATTTGTGCAAGTTATCTGCACCTGTACTGATTCTGGATTAGTGGTGCTGGAAGAGCACAGCAGTTCAGGCAGCATCCACGGCGGTGTAGTTGATTGGTGCAGGTGTCCTGGAGATGTTCCCTAAAGCGCTCTGCTAGGAGGCGCCCAGTCTCTTCAATGTGGAGGAGACCGCATCGGGAGCAACGGATACAATAAATGATATTAGTGGATGTGCGGGTAAAACTTTGATGGATATGGAAGGATCCTTTAGGGCCTTGGATAGAGGTGAGGGAGGAGGTGTGAGCACAGGTTTTACAGTTCCTGTGGTGGCAGAGGCAAGTGCCAGGATGGGAGGGTGAGTTGTAGGGGAGGGTATGGACCTGACCAGGCCATCACGAGGGGAACGGTCTTTGCGGAAGGCAGAAAGGGGTGGGGAGGGAAATATATCCTTGGTGGTGGGGTCTTTTTGGAGGTGGCGGAAATGTCGGCGGATGATTTGGTTTATGCGAAGGTTTGTAGGGTGGAAGGTGAGCACCAGGTGCATTCTGTCCTTGTTACGGTTGGAGGGTGGGGTCTGAGGGCAGAGGTGCGGGATGTGGACGAGATGCATTGGAGGGCATCTTTAACCACGTGGGAAGGGAAATTGTGGTCTCTTAAGAAGGAGGCCATCTGGTGTGTTCTATGGTGGAACTGGTCCTCCTGGGAGCAGATACGGTGGAGGCGGAAGAATTGGGAATACGGGATGGCATTTTTGCAAGAGGTAAGGTGGGAAGAGGTGTAATCCAGGTAGCTGTGGGAGTCGGTGGGTTTGTAGAAAATGTCAGTGTCAAGGCGGTCTTCATTAATGGAGATGGAGAGGTCCAGGAAGGGGAGGGAGGTGTCAGAGATGGTCCAGGTAAATTTAAGGTCAGGGTAGAATGTGTTGGTGAAGTTGATGAATTGCTCAACCTCCTCGCGGGAGCACAAGGTGGCGCCAATGCGGTCATCAATGTAGCGGAGGAAGAAGTGGGGAGTGGTGCTGGTGTGATTACGGAAGATCAACTGTTCTACGTAGCCAACAAGGAGACAGGCATAGCTGGGGCCCTTACGTGTGCCCATGGCTACCCCTTTGGTTGGGAGAAAGTGGGAGGATTCAAAGGAGAAATTGTTAAGGGTGAGGACCAGTTCAGCCAAACGAATGAGAGTGTCGGTGGAAGGGTACTGTTGGGGACATCTGGAGAGGAAAAGACGGAGGGGTTGGAGGCCCTGGTCATGGTGGATGGAGATGTAGAGGAATTGGATATCCATAGTGAAGATGAGGCGTTGGGGGCCGGGGAAACGGAAGTCTTGGAGGAGGTGGAGGGCGTGGGTGGTGTCTCGAACGCATGTGGGGTGTTCCTGGACTAGGGGGGAATAGGACAGTGTCGAGGTAGGTAGAGCTGAGTTCAGTGGGGCAGAAGTATGCTGAGACAATGGGTTGGCCAGGATGGTCAGGCTTGTGGATCTTGGGAAGGACGTAGAACTGGGCCGTGCGGGGTTCCCGGACTATGAGGTTGGAAGCTGTGGGTGGGAGATCTCATGAGGTGATGAGGTTCTGTGTGGTCTGGGAGATGATGGTTTGGTGATGGGGGGGTGGGGTCATGGTCAGGGGGAACATTTCCGCCACCTCCAAAAAGACCCCACTACCAGGGATATATTTCCCTCCCCAACCCTTTCTGCCTTCCGCAAAGACCGTTTCCTCCGTAACTACCTGGTCAGGTCCATGCCCCCCTACAACCACCCTCCCATCCTGGCACTTTCCCCTGCCACCACAGGGGCACCTGTGCCCACACCTCCTCCCTCACCTGTATCCAAGACCCTAAAGGAGCCTTCCACATCCATCAAAGTTTTACCCGCACATCCGCTAATATCATTTATTGTATCCGTTGCTCCCGATGCGGTCTCCTCTACATTGAAGAGACTGGGCGCCTCCTAGCAGAGCGCTTTAGGGAACATCTCCAGGACAACTGCACCAATCAACTACACCGCTGTGTTGCCCAACATTTCAACTCCCCTTCCCACTCTGCCGAGGACATGGAGGTCCTGGGCCTCCTTCACTGCCGCTCCCTCACCACCAGACGCCTGGAGGAAGAATGCTTCATCTTCCGCCTCCGAACACTTCAACCTCAGCGCATCAATATGGACTTTAACAGTTTTCTCATTTCCCCTTCCCCACCTCACCCTAGTTCCAAGCTTCCAGCTCAGCACTGTCCCCATGACTTATCTTCTTTTCCACCTATCCACTCCACCCTCTCCTCCCTGACCTATCACCTTCATCTGCTCCCCCACTCATCCATTGTACTCCATGCTACTTTCTCCCCACCCCCACCCTCCTCTAGCTTATCTCTCCACGCTTCAGGCTCACTGCCTTTATTCATGATGAAGGGCTTTTGCCCGAAACGTCGATTTCGCTGCACTTTGGATGCTGCCTGAACTGCTGTGCTCTTCCAGCACCACTAATCCAGAATCTATTTCCAGCATCTGCAGTCATTGTTTTTACCTGCACCTGTACTGATGTGAGCAGATACTACTCAGGGTTGCTGATGACCTTTGCCAAAACTATATTGCGTCTTCCTTAAGTATTTTTGACTTCTTGTTTTCCAAGCTAAATGTGGGTTAAAGTTGCATTGTAGAAGGGCATATCTTTTAAAATACCTGCAGACTTTCAAGCAACCTTGAACGACATTGTTAAGAATGTATTGGCAATGAAATGAGAACAGGAGTAGGCCATTCACCCCTTCAGTCGACCATTCAATTAAATCGTGGCCAATAACTCTATCTCCCTGTCTTTACTTCAGATTCCTTAATATTTATGCTAACAAAAAATTATCAATCTCAACTTTGAATTTTCCTTGGCAAAGAAAACTCCAGATTTCCAGTCCTATTTGTGTGCAGAAGAACATCTCAACATCAATACAGGATTCCTTTCTTCTAGATTGGAAAACTATTCCATTGGTACCTTGTCAAAATGGATGATATAGTTGAGCAGCTTAAGAACTTTGCAAATATGAGGTGGTATATTGCTGTATAATCTTAAAGTTGGAGCTAAGCTGCTCAGGACAAGGCCAGGAAACATCTTCACTCAAAGGGTTGTGGACATCTGGAAGTTTATACTCTGAAAAATTGTTGAGGTCAGGTCAGTTTATAAGAAAGATCAACTGAATCTCATTGTGAATGGTAGGGCCTTAAGGAATGTAGTGGAACAGAGGGACTTTGGAGTTCAGCTGCATGGTTCTCTGAAGGTGGAGTCACTGGTAGACAGGGCTTTTGGTACACTGGCCTTCATTAGTCAGAGCATTGAGGACAGAATTTAGGAAGTTATGTTGCAGTTGTACAGGATGTTGATGAGGCTGCACTCGGAGTATTGTGTTCAGTTTTGGTCGCCTTGTTATAGGAAGGATGTTATTAAACTGGAAAGAGTGCAGAAGAAATGTAAAAGGATGTTGCTAGGACTCAATGGTCTGAGTTGTAGGTTAAGGTTGTACAAGCTGGGACTTTTTTCTTTTCGCTGAGCTGGAAAGTTCATTCCAGACATTTCGTCACCCTACTAGGTAACAACTTCAGTGGGCCTCCGGGCAAAGCACTGTTGATAATTCCTGCTTTCTATTTATATGTTTGGGTTTCTTTGGGTTGGTGATGTCATTTCCTGTTCTTTTTCTCAGGGGGTAGTAGATGCGGTCTAACTTGATGTGTTTGTTGATAGAGTTCCGGTTGGAATGCCATGCTTCTAGGAATTCTTGTACGTGTCTCTATGTGGCTTGTCCTAGAATGGATGTGTTGTCCCAGTCGAAGTGGTGTCCTTCCTCATCTGTTTGTAAAGATACTAATGAGAGAGGGTCATGTCGCTTTGTGGCTAGTAGATGTTCATGTATCCTGGTGGCTAGTTTTCTAACTGTTTGTCCAATGTAGTGTTTGTTGCAGTCCTTGTATGGTATTTTGTAAATAACATTAGTTTTGCTGATTGTCTGTATGGGGTTTTCAAGTTCATTAGCTGCTGTTTTAGTGTGTTGGTGGGTTTGTGGGCTACCATGATGCCAAGAGGTCTGAGTAGTCTGGCACTCATTTACGAGATGTCTTTGATGTAGGGGAGAGTGGCTAAGGTTTCTGGACATGTTTTGTCTACTTGTATGAGTTTGTTGCTGAGAAGTCTGCAGATTGTGTACATTGGGTATCCATTCTTTTTGAATACAATGTATAGGTGATTTTTCTCAACTCTGAGTAGTTCCTCTGTGCTGTGGTGGCTCGTTGGAATAATGTTATGAAGGCACTACGTTTGTGGCTGTGGGGGTAATTGCTTCTTTAGTTCAATATTTGGTCCATATGTATTGTTTTCCTGTAGACGCTGGTTTGAAGTTCCCCATTGGCTGTTCGCTCTACTGTGACATCTAGGAATGGCAGTTTGTTGTTGTTTTTCTCCTCTTTCGTGAATTTTATACCAGTAAGGGTATTATTGATGGTCTTGAAAGTTTCCCTGAATTTGTTTCATTTAGTGATGACAAAGGTGTCATCCAAGTAGCGAACCCAAAGTTTGGGTTGGATGGTTGGCAGAGCTGTTTGTTTGAGTCTCTCCATTACTGCCTCAGCTAAGAACCCTGATATCAGTGATCCCATGGGTGTTTCATTGGTTTGTCTGTAGGTTTTGTTGTTGAAGGTGAAGTGTGTGGTTAGGCATAGGCCCAGCAGCTTGATGATACTGTCCTTGCTCATGAAGTTAGTAGTTTTTGGTGTATGTATCTTTGGGTCTTCTGATAGTGTAGTCAGTGTTTCCTTGGCCAGGTTAATGTTGATTGATGTAAACAGGGCTGTTACATCAAAGGAGATCATTATTTCACCCTCTTCTATCTTAGTGTCTTTGATGGTCTTCAGGAATGCTTTGGGTGGAATGGATGAAGTGGTGTGAGTCTCCTACTAAGTGTTTTAGTACTTGCTGTAGCTCCTTGGCCAATCGGTAAGTTGGTGTTCCAGGTTGCGAGACTATGGGTCTGAGGGGGGCTGCTGGTTTGTGAATTTTGGGTAATCTGTAGAAGCGTGGTGTGCTGGATCCGTCTGGTTTCATTTTTTGGGAGTCAGTCTTATTTATTTCTCTGAAGTTTTTTTGAGTAGGACTATGATTTGGTTCTCTAGTTGTGGGGTCAGGTCTATCATCATTTGTTGATAAGTGTTGGTATCTGTAAGTAATGCATTCGCATTTTAGTGTAGTCTTTCTTTAGAACGTAGGAGACTGAGGGGGGACCTTTATAAGATCATGAGAAGCATAGATAGAGTGAATGTACTCAGTCTTTTACCCAAGGTTGGCGAATTGAGGACGAGAGGGCACCAGTTTAAAGCTAGAAGGGAAGGAATAAAAGAGAACCTGAGGGGCAACTTTTTTGCACTGAGGGTGATACACGTATGGAATGAGCTGCCAGTGGAAGTGGTTGAAGTGGGTACATCAACATTTTAAAAGGCATTTGGACAAATACATGATTAGGAAAGGATTAGAATGGGGGTTAGCGTGGATGGACATTTTATTTGGCATGGACCAGTTTGGGCCAAAGGGCCTGTCTTCATGCTCTAGGGCTCTATGACTCTAACTGAGTTTGGCAGGTTTTTCTTAGGCATAGGTATGAAACAATGTGATACCTTGTTGGGTAGATGCAATTAAGAGACAAATCAATCATCTTCTAATTGAACATTCAACTGATGAGGCTGAATGGCCTTCTCTAGTCATGGTGTTACAATATTGTAACAGAAATGATCTGTTTTTGAGTCATTGGTGTTACCTGAAATGTTTTATTTTGCTGAGCATCCATAAAATAAAATTAGAGGAAATAAAAGTATATGAATATATGCAGGCCAATAATTGATATGATTTGAAGATGCCAGTGTTGGATTGGGGTGTACAAAGTTAAAAATCACACTACACCAGGTTATAGTCCAACAGGTTTAATTGGAAGCACTAGCTTTCGGAGTGCTACTTCATCAGGTGGTTGTGGAGTATCAGATTGTAAGGCACAGAATTTATAGCAACAGTTTCCAGTGTGATGTAACTGAATAAAAGCAAATTTCTGCAGATGCTGGAATCTGAAACCAAAAGAGAAAATGCTGGAAAATCTCAGCAGGTCTGGCAGCATCTGTAAGGAGAGAAAAGAGCTGACGTTTCGAGTCTAACTAAATGTCAGCTCTTTTCTCTCCTTACAAATGCTGCCAGACCTGCTGAGATTTTCCAGCATTTTCTCTTTTGGTGATGTAACTGAAATTGGATATTGAAAAAGACCTAGATTGTTTGTTAACTCTCTCATCTATTAGTCTCTCATCTAAAAGACCTGGATTATTTGTTAAGCCTTGCTTTGGTCAAAAATTGCATGATCCATGTAAGATTTGTAAATCCATTTTTTTAAGATTAGAATCAGTCTGACCACTGTGGCCAATAGGACACCAATTGTTAAAGTTCACTTGAAAATATAACTTTTAAAAAAGTTTTGCAATTTACATATGAAAGAACTAAAACCAACATGGTCATTCAAAAAGATGAGAGATTTAACAAACAATCCAAGTCTTTTTCAATATCTAATTCCAGTTACATCACAATGTAAGCTTTTGCTATAAATTCTGTGTCTTACAATCTTATACTCCATAACCACCTGATTAAGGAGCAATTCTCTGAAAGCTAGTGCTTCCAGTTAAAACTGTTGGACTATAACCTGGTGTTGTGTGATTTTTAATTTAATAATTTATATAGTTTTCACAGAATACTATGCAGCTGCAAAATTTATTCCAAAGGAAACTAAACCTTCTCCATCACAGACAAAAAGCTGCTGCATAGCAACGGGCGCATCCTTGGGCTGACAGGCATGATGGGCAGATTTTAAGCATGGAGGGACTGCAGCTGCAGGAGAGAACACCATTGGTAATAGGATCTAATGTGGAGTCAGGAGGGGAAATTGGGTAGTCAGTAGTTCAGGGAAAATAGGCTAATGCAAGTGGCGCGTGAGTCTCATGGATGAGATATGCTTTAAGAGGACTTTAGGTTCGGAAGGAGAGAAGCAATAGAATGATGCTATTTCAGGGCCAGAGTAAAGGAAACAGTAGAAGACATTTCTCCTGGTAAGCTATGTTCTTTGAGAGCAAGTACCAAGGCAACAAATCATGCGCCTTCGATCTAATGTCTATGACCTCAATGCAATTAGTGCTGGAGGTGAAGGATGCTGAGATGAGGAATGGGTTTAAGATTAGAGTTTACAGTTGAGAAAAAAAGAAAGTGCAGTGAGCAAATTTCTTTGCCTTTCTATTCCAACTCTCCACTCTTAAAGGCTAACATTCTATTAGCCATTTGATGTATCTCATTTTAATGCAGCTAGCTCAAAACTCATTTTACTTCTGACTTGGGCAATGATAGCACATGGTGGGTTTAATGAGAATCTGAACAGCATTACCTCAACTCTGAGATTTATAGCTCCTATACAAAATAGAATTTGGACAAGTTTGGAGTTGGGAGCAGGAGAGGAGTAAGTGTGATAATAGATTAAGGACACCCGATGGATGTATACCAATTTAATGAGAGAGTCAGAGAGAGAGAATTCTATCCCTAGCAGTGCAAGAAGAAACCTGCTGCTGCCACCATGAAGCCATAGACAAACAAGACTCAGGAAGTTTGTAGTCAGAGTATTCTACCTGGATCCAGTTACATATAAGTAGAAAGCAGGCTACACCACCAGTGCTTCATCCAGCAGTTCACTGAAGATGTTACCTAGTATGGTGATGAAACATCTGAAAATGAACCTTCCAGCTCAGCCAGCAAACCTACATCCAGTGCTTTAATATAAGGAAAAAGGAGTATCCTCCCAGCTCTCTCATTCTACCTCATAAAGCCTATTGTATCACAGTACTGCTCATAGCTATTTATCTCATGAACACACCCATCCTTTCTCACTACTTATTCAAATTCCCATGTGTCCATTGATCATTGCCACTTGCCCTCATCATTGTGCATTTTCATGCCTCTCCTGGATATCACCTTCAAAAAGTGCAAAAGATCAATTGGATGAACAAATGTGAATGAAGAAGCACTAGCGTATCGTGGCTCAGTAACGGAGACCTCTCAATTGGTCATGCAATTGTATTTCATTGACCCACGTTTCATGCAGTTAACCAAAAGCATTAATGGATATGGGGCAAATGTATGATGTGCAATTAGAATAAGCCAAAGGTCAGCTATAATCTCACAAAGTGGCAGAACAGGTTTGAGGAGCTTAATGACATACATCTGATCCTGTGCAGCACTGTATTATGTTAGTTTTCAAGGATGCAGTGTTTATTCATGAAGTTCTACCCCTTCAATATAGCACAGAAAGTGCAGCTTCAACTATAATTACAAATTCACATGTTTTATGATATTTAAAATGGAGTTGTTTTTGTTGAACCTATCAAATATATAAATTACTTGAAGAGGGGTTTCAATCGAACTGATATTTTGGGTTTGGTTAAACTTTGCCTTTTGTACTATGTGAGCAGCATTTGCAAACAATGTGAAACATTGGAATTTTAAATTAGTTCATGTATACAAAGATAATTGAATATTCTTGGAAATGCATCTAATTTCAAGTGAGAGAGAAATACATGATTGGACATGTTGGATATGAAGGTAAGATCTATTTACCCATATGGTCTATATTGTTTGTCTGACATGTGAGAGGAATAGGTACAAGTTAATCTCCATTACCACTGTTGGTTGTATTATTATTGTGATATCAAGATGTGATGGAAACAATCTGAAGAAAATTAACAATTTCAAGACAATTGGAAGAAAAGCCTTATGAGTGTGTTTATGGAGGCTATTGTATCACATTAAATATTGGATACAGGTTGTAGTAAAGATGTTATTTTGTTTTTGGCCTCCGTTATTACCCAGAAAAGAAGTGTTTAATCTATTTGTATTTTCTTTACAACAAGTTGGCCATGTTAAATTGCCTGTAGTGTTAGGTGAAGGGGTAAATGTAAGGGAATGGGTCTGGGTGGGTTGTGCTTTGGCGGGTCGATATGGACTTGTTGAGCTGAAAGGGCCTGTTTCCACACTGTAAGTATTTTAAACTAGATCTAATCTAAAGTCTGTTTTTAATTTCTAGTTAAGGTTGCTTGCAGAAAACCTATTTTCAGGAATGTTTAACTTATATTTTTCAGGGATAATATACTTCTTATTGAATTACATCGACTTTTTAATAAATTAATTTGGATCTATTTGATATTTTCCAATGTAGTTCAATTTGCTTAATTATTTCCAGCTTGGACCTGAAATGTTGGGCAGTTTTTAAATGATAGCTCACAAATTAGAAATATCAGACTTTTAGTTTCTGACAGTCAAGCTTGGGCTTGAATTGTGCTTAATGCGCAAGTAGGACCAATGAGAAGGATTGCCCAAACATGAGTACAAAAGCTGGGAATTTGATTTTCACAAGAAAAAAATTCTTCTCCACACAGTACTGAATTGATCTACGGTCCCAGAAATTACAAGACGCAGTGCAAGTGAAATAAGAGAATGTTTCTTTGCAAACTGAAATTGAGATATCAATCTAATAGGTTTGAACTCTAAACCTTGAAAAACATACATTTAATACTAACTAGTCACCTAGATTGGAAGAATGGGGAATTACTTTTAATTAAAGTCATTTCTAATGCAGGTTCCTTCCACATATTACCTTGCGAGCCTTAATCTGCTGTTTCCTTCGTTACACCCTCTTGTTCTTTATACATCTTGAGACAGTCTCAAATCTTATTTGTCTGTATATTTCATGCTTTCATAATTTCCCTCTTAATGCCATCTCTGTGCTGTGTGTTTTTTTGCACATTTCCAGGTTTTCCATTGTACTAATGTTTCATGTAAGTTTCTCTTTTACGCCTATCTTACCCATCATGCATCTGTTCATTAATGAGCTACAGATTGGCTGTAGCATTCTTTCTCATTATAATAACTTGTGTACCATGAACCACTTGAATGCCTTTCAGTGCTCTGAGATTAGTTTATGTTGAAGTGTTCACAGTTGGTACTGTTTTTCAGGTTGGCAAAATTTGCCTTACCCAAATTCACAACATATATTTCTGATTTACCTTTTTCACAACAATATCAAATGTACTTTACTTATTAGACTGGTAGTTAACTATCAGTCATCATTAATTGATACAATGTCCACGAAAATCTCTCTACTAATCAGAATCCATTGTCAATCAATCAGCAAGTTCCTCTCATGCAGTATAAATGTTGGTTTTCCTCTTTGAATTAGTATTCCTGAAATTTGTCCTGATGAGTACACTAAAATTTCTTACTGTAATAATTGAATTATGGTCACTTCATTAAAGTACTCTCCTATTGAAACTTTTTCCATTGTTGTTTTATTTAATATTAAGGTAATTGAAATCCCCCATTATTATTTCCTTACTGCTTTTGCATTTTTCAGAAATTTATATACAAATGTGCCCTTCAATCTCCCCTTTGATAACTTGGAATGCAATATGCTTCAGCAGTGTGATTGCCTTTGCTTTGCACTTTAGTTCAAACCAAATAGCTGCATTTCATGACCTTCTATCATAACACCTTTATGCAAGTCTGTCATTGTTTCTTTAATCAATGTTGTAACTGTACTTTTTTTGTCCCCTTGCTATCTTGTCTGAATACCTTGTAACCCAGAATGTCAGGCTGGCATTCATGCCCTTCTCGTACCTATATTACAGAGAGAGTTAAAATATTAGTTTTCACCATACTCCTTGCATTTAGATATATATTGTTAAGCTTAAACTGACTCTTTTTGATTATTTTTAACTTTGTTTTTGCTGCCTTTCATACTCTCTTACTGTTTTTTTTGGCCACCTTTTCCTGCTCTGCTTTTCTTCCTTCTAATGTGTACTCATCTTACTATCCTCATGCCTAGCTAATGTTAATTCTGCCCAATTGCCACAAACAAATAAATTGCTTTCATCCCCTCGCACACCTGCCCTCCCCTTCTCCCTGGAAAATACTTGGCGATGAATTTACTAATCATCTGTTTTGAAGTATATAAAATTAATCAGCCAATTTTACCATTTGAAAGTTTTTCTGCTTTGACGTTTTTATTGAGGTGCAACTTGTCAGACCAGAACCCCACCTCTTTCCCAGTGTGATCCCAATGTTCCAAGTATCTAAAGATCTCCCTCCTGTACACACTCTCTACCTGTGTTATTGATACTCTTATGGGCCATTTCACCTGCCTCCTCCAGAATGTTTCGAAGTTATCCAGCAATAACCTTGACTCTGATACCATAGGGGGAAGATGATATCCTGCAATCATGTTTGCTATCATCGAAATACCTGTCTACTCCTCGATCTCCTGTAACAGATATTCTCTTGAACTTTGTTCACCCTGCCTTTAAAGCTGAGCCATCCATGATGATGTGTTCTTGGATCTGATGCACTCCCCAGAGGAACACTCCCATGTCAATATTCAGAATCGAATATCAGATAGAGAGCAACATGCTGTCAGGTATCTGCTGAAGTACAAGCCTTGCCGCTTTTTTGTCTGACCATGAGGTCATAACATAGAACAGTATAGCACATTACAGGCCCTCGATGTTGTGCCAACCTTTTGTCCTACTCTAAGATCAAACTAATCTACATATCCTTCATTTTACTATCATCCATGTGCCTATTCAAGAGTCGCTTAAATGTCCCGAATGTATCTGATTATACTATCACCGCTGGCAGTGTATTCTATGCACATATCACTCTGTGTGTGAAAAATGGGCCTCTGACATCGCCCCTAAACATTCCTCCAGTCACTTTAAAATTAAGCCTCCTCATGATAGCCATTTCCGCCCTGGGAAAAAGTCTCTGGCTATCCACTCTATCTATGCCTTTCATCATCTTGTACACCTCTATCAAGCCATCTCTCAACCTTCTTCGCTCTAGTGAGAAAAGCCCTAGCTCCTTCAACCTTGCAGGCAGCGTCCTGATAAAACTCCTCTGCACCCTTTCTGAAGATTCCACACCCTTTTGACAATGAGGTGACCAGAACTGACCACGGTATTCCAAGTATGGTCTAACCAGGATTTTATGGAAATGCAGCATAACCTCGCGGCTCTCAGACCCAATCCCCTGCTAATGAAAGACAACACACCATATGCCTTCTTAAAAACCCTGTCAGCTTGGGTGGCAACTTTGAGCGATCTATGGACCTCGATCCCAAGATCCCTCTGTTTCTCCAGACTGCCAAGAATCCTGCCTTTAATCCTTTATTCTGTATTCAAATTCAACCTTCCCAAATGAATGACTTCACACCTTTGTCCAGGTTGAACTCCATCTGACACTTCTCAGCCCAGTTCTGCATCCTGTCAATGTCCTGTTGCAACCTACAACAGCCCTCCACATCATCCACCACTCCACCAACCTTCAGGTCATCAGCAACTTACGAACACACCCTTCCACTTCCTCATCCAAGTCATTCATAAAAATCACAAAGAGCAGCAGTCCTAGAACAGATCCCTGCAGAACACCACTGGTCACCGAGCTCCAGGTTGAATACTGTCCACCTACTACCACCGTCTGTCTTCGATGGACCAGCCAATTCTGTATCCAGACAGCCAAATTTCCTATATTCCATGCCTCCTTACTTTCTGAATGAGCTTACCATGGGGAACCTTATCAAATGCCTTTCTAAAATCCATATACACCACATCCACTGTTCTACATTCATCAATGTGTTTTATCAAATCCTCAAAGAATTCAGTAAAGCTTGTGACGCATGATCTACCCTCACAAAGCTATGCTGACTACCTCTAATTAAACTATGGTTTTCCAAGTACAGGTGCACAATCCTTTATCCGAAATGCTTGGGACCAGCTGGATTTCGGAATTCAGAATTTTCTGAATTTCAGAATAAGTGACAGTTTGATGGTGAAATTTAAAAAATCTTACCTAACAGCAGTCTCACTGTGAGTAAAACGGGCCCTGAAACAGAATTGAGGCCTCCCAGTGCTGGGGCACGCACCCTTCATGTCGCATCTGAGTGACATGCATTGAGTGGGTGTGGAGCTATTTGCATGCCAAATAACCTTGTTAATGAGAAAAAAACTTCACGAAAAACCTTCGGAATTCAGGGCTTTTGGATAAAGGGTTGTCTACCTGTATTCGTAAATCCTGTCTCTTCCAATCCTCTCCGATATTCTGCCTACCACCAACTTAAAACTGACTCGTCCATAATTCCCAGGATCATTGCTATTCCCTATTCCTTTCCTTGAACAAAGGAATGACATTTGCCACCCTCCAATCATCGGGCACTCCTCAAATGGACAGTGACGGTGCAAAGATTATCGCCAAAGGCACAGCAATCTCCTATCTTCCTACCTGTAGTAACCTTAGGATATCCCTAAGGCTCAGGGGACTTAACTATCCTTATGTTTTTCAAAATTTTCAGCATATCCTCTTCCTGAACATCAACATGTTTGAGCATATCAGCCAGTTTCACACTGTGTTCACAAACGTCAACATCCCTCTCAGTAGTGAATACTGCAGCAAAATATTTATTAAGGACCTCTCCTACCTCCTCTGACTCCAGACACAAGTTCTCTTCATTGTCCCTGATCGGCCCTACCCTCTCTCTCTGGATAATCACTTGTTCCTCACATAAGTATAGAATGCTTTCCTTAATCCTACCCACTAAAGCTTTTTCATGTCCCCTTCTAGCTATCATAAGTCTATTCTTCAGTTCCTTCCTGGCTACTTTGTAACCCTCTAGAATCCTGTATGATCCTTACCTCCTCAACATTAAGTAGGCTTAATTTTTCATCTTGAATAGGTGTTCCATATCCCTTGTCACCCAACGTTCCTTCATCCTACCATCCCTTCTTTGCCTTAGTGGGACAAACCTATCTAGCCCTATCTGCAACAGCTCCCTGAACAAGCTCTACATTTCTGTTGTGCATTTCGCGGAGAACACCTGTTCCCAATTTAGGTGCCCCAGTTCCTGCCTAATAGCATTGTAATTCCCCCTCTCCCGATTAAATACTTTCCTATACTGTCTGCTCCTTTTCCTCTTCATGACTATAGTAAAGGTCAGGGAGTTGTGATCACTCTCACTGAAATGCTGTACCACAGAGAGATCTGACGCCTGGCCTGGTTCATTGTCAAGCATCAAATCCAATATGACTGCCCCTCTAGTCAGCCCATCTACATATTGATTCAGGAATCCTTCTGGGACACAAATGACAAAAACTGCTCCATTCAAGCTATTTTAACTAATATTAGGAAAGTTAAAACTGCTCCATTCAAGCTACTTGAACCAGTATTAGGAAACCCATGACAACAACCCTTACTTCTGCACCTTTCCAAAATCTGCCTCCCAACCTGCTCTGCATCTGTGTTGCTATTGGGGTGTCTGTAGAAAACTCCCACTAAAGTGACTGCTCTTTTCCTGTTTCTGACTTCCACTCATACTGACTCTGAAGACAAACCCTCCTCAACCACGTCCCTTTCTGCAGCTGTGATAATATCCAAGATTAGTAATGCCACTCCCCAACCTTTTACTTCCCTCCTTATTCCTACTGAAACAACTAAACCCTGGAGCATTCAAAATCCATTCCTGCCCTTGTGATATCCAAGTCCCCATAGTTCCAAGTACTGATCAATGCTCTACGGTTATCACCCTTTTTCCTGATACATTTGCGTTAAAATAGACATAATTCAACCCATCACACTGACTGCAGCTTTGCCCTATCAACTCTCTATCCCTCCTCTCAGACTCTCTGCACATTGTATCGGCTGTTCACTGCCTACTTCATCCTCTGATCTGTAGCTCTGGTTCCCACCCCCTTGTCAAACTCATTAAACCCTCCTGAAGAGCTATAGCAAACATCCTGTTCATGATATTGGTGCCGCTCCATTTCAGATGCAACCCGTCCTTCTTGTACAGGTTCCACCTTCCCCAGAATATATCTCAATGATCCACATATCTGAAGCCCTCTCTCCTAAGGTACCCCTGCAGTCATGTGTTCATCTGCACTTGTTCTCTGTTCCTACCTTCACTAGTCCATGGTGCTGATACTACTACACTGCCTGTCGGTCTTTTAGCTTCCAACCTAGCTCCCACTATTCTCATTTCAGATCCTCATCCCTTTTCCCAGCTGTGTCATTAGTACTAATGTGTATTACAACTTCAGGCTGCTCCCCCCCTTTAAGAATCCTGTAGATGTGATCCGAGATATCCCTGACCCTGGCACCCGTGAGGCAACATACCGATGCGAGTCTCAATCGTGACCACTGAATCAGCTGTCTGTTCCTCTCATCAGTGAAGCTCCTATTCTCCCCCCTTCTCTTCTGATCCACAGAGCCAGATACTGGCCACTGAGGCTTTGCTCTGGTTGGTCACACTCCCCAACAGTATATATAGTGGTATATTTACTATTGTTGAGGGGGATCTGTACTGTCTGCCTATTCCCATTCGCTCTCCTGACGGTCAACTAGGTACCTTTATCTTGTAATTTAGGTGTAATGGCCTCCATATAACTCCCTGTATCAGCTTCTAAGCCTAATGAAGATCGCAGTTCATCCAGTTCCAACTCCAGTTCCCTAGTGCAGTATGTGAGGAGCTGGAGTTGGGTGCACTTCTTGCAGGCAACATGAGCAGGGACAATTTCTTTTTGAAGGGAAACTGAGCTGAAACTGCAAATTATCTAATTTTACAACTTTTCCATTACTTTGAACTTATTTGAATTGGAAATTTAACTTTCAAGTTATTTTTGTATTTTGGCTACCTATAACAATATTTAAAGTCTAGGACCCAATTTCATGTTTTCAAGTGAATCCAATGATATTTGTAGGACAGATGGAAGAACAACTGGGTACTTCTGAATATGTATATGTTTTATACATTCTACACACCTGTCGGAGGAGATTCTGAAGCAAACTGAATATTAGTGGGCTATATTCCAGAAGAATTGATCATAGTTAAATTTTGGCTTCTTTTGGCAAACAAGTCTTTGTTAATGTGTAAGGAGAATACAGTCTTTTCAGCTAGTTTGTTTCTATAAATGCCCAAATTGATCTTTTGTTCATTGACCTTTTTCTTTCTTGCTCGCTGTCCTTTTTTCATGAATTTTGTGAAAATGTCTATTAACTTGTTTTTTTTCTAACATGTTTCTTAACTTTAATAGGGTAATTTTACATAAAGCGGTTTTGCAATTATGCCTCTATTCAGCGTTTCCATCTGTGAATTGCATTATCTTATGATTACTATTGGTGCCCTTTTCCGAAACTGTTAATTCTCAAACTTGGGAAAAGCTTTTTTCGCCACTGTTAACATTAGATACCACAAAAGTCAGAAGTATATAATGTTTGTAGCCAAGGATACTATTTTATGACCTAATTATAAACATTGGGGAAAGTAAAATTTGAAAACTCAATGAAATGTAAAAATTTAAAATGTGAAATTCATTGACTCTGGCTGGAATGATGCAAACTTTGGAAGCAAGTTGCTATCTTGCCAACTTGACTGCTGTTATTTGATGTCCCTTGTAATGAAAACAGTCAAGAAAGTTTAACCTAAATTCAATTAAAAGATTAGAATGCGGTACTATGAGATTTGATAACTGAACCTGTTTTCTGAAGTTAAATTCTGACAAGCAACAATATTTTTTGATGTATACAAATTTCTACCTCCATGCTATTGAATACAGTTATCTGTAATTTCCACTTCTGTCCTCCGTGTACCTTCTTCCTTTGCACTTCCTTATGTGTTTGATTCTCACAGGGGACGTGGATTACTACTGGCTGGACCATGCGTCTTGGCATAGCAGTGAGGCATCCCCAATGTCTTTGGTGAGACATGTGGAGCCTTAACTTTCAGTTTTCTTTTCATTTCACTTTCCTTTGTTTTATTTATGCCTTTGCATGTTTCTTTTCTTTTTTTTTATCCCACGCCTGTAGGGAACAGTCAAAGGGGAAAAAGAAAAACTAGTGAGCAGGCAGTATTGTCGGACTCTAACACCTTGTCTGAGAGGCAAAAGAAAATGGTGCGATTTGGCGGCCACTCATTGGAAGAGGACTTGGAATGGTCTGAGCCTCAGATTAAAGACTCTGGGGTAGATACGTGCAGTAGCACAACACTAAACGAGGAACATAGCCATAGCGAGAAGGTACTGAGTCTGTATGGCCTGCATTCTACCTGCTCATTTGGTCTTCGTTTGCTCTCTGTCACTCAATGTAAAAGGGCAGGGTCTTTCTTAAGATAATTGCACTTTTATAAAGGTGCTGATAAAAGAATGAAATCCAAAGTTGCTTGCTTTAATGTTTGCTGTCCAGCAGCAAAACAAATATGTATTCTTTTTCATAGGAATGTTCAGTTGTACAGTTGCATGGTAGATTTTTAGAAAACAAATTTGTGTTGATGTTCTTCAGTGATACCTATGTTGTTGGAAGTTCCCAAAGCAATTTTGCTGATTACCTATTCACATAAAGTGTCCACCTTAAGATAACAATATTTTTAAATCAGGCTAAGAAGAAAAGTTGGATCTGTTTTGCCGCAGAACTGTGTTTTTCTTTTTTCCCTTCCACTGTCATGTATGTGAACTTATTTTGGTGCGGTGACATTTTGGTAGGTGTTGTAATAGAACTGTATTCACTGTCTGCTTTGGTACTTGCTTTTGCTTAAACTTGGTGGTCGTGATAGCTGGTGTTGGTCATGATCTCTGAAGTGGGATTTGGGGGTGGTATTACTGAGTAGTCTTGCTTTTGTTTGCTTATTTCTTTGCATGGAGCATGAATTGAAGCAATGACCTCCTGTAGTTACACAAATGTTTAGAATGACAAAAAAGTGCCATGTTGAAAATATCCTATTCCGGGTTATTAAAGTGAACCTAAAATTAGAAATGATCCCATTGAGCTGTATAATTGGAAGTCAAAGCATAAATATTTGTGTAATTACAGTGCTTTCTTTCTCATGGGGAAAATGAACCTTAGTTAAAAAAATATTGTGGCACACATAGACATTTGCATATTAAAGACCTATCTGTTATTGCTTTGATCTCATAGCATCCAGTGACCTGGCAACCATCCAAAGATGGAGAGCGACTAATTGGTCGAATATTGTTAAATAAACGACTAAAAGATGGCACTGTGCCTAGAGATTCTGGAGCACTGTTGGGTCTGAAGGTAATAATTTATTAATGTGATTACCTATAACTCTTGATATAGTTTTTGTTGTGACTATCAAATGATATATTTTTTCAAATGTGTTATGCAAAGCCTGGAAGCTAACACGTAATTAAGGAATATGTGAGTGATGTGCGTAAAAATGTATGTTTCTTGCTGTTCAGTGTACTCAAGAATACATTGTGTTGTATTTAACTGATGAATCACATTTGAAATACACAGTTGTCATTTGACTGATGAATAGTTCAGGTCTACTTTCATTTCACCCTTCCATAACATATAGTTGTCCAACTGAAAATGCAGTGACATGTTTCTGCCTTTTTGAAGGGCTCGTCTAATATCTCCTAATTGAGCAAACAAATGGTTTTAAACATTTTGTAATTACTCTATCATGAACTGTCAGTAGAAAGCTTAATTTTCATACATTCTGTGGACATAAAATGGACTCTTCTCTTACTTTAAAATGTCCTTAATTATTTAGACTTGCTTCCTTCAATCCCATGTGGTTCAGCATGATCCTACCAATGATTCTGGTTTATTGTAATCTCTTTGGCTGGTGTCCAGATGGTGTCCTGTCCTTGAGGACTTAATTAATGTACTTCATCAGGTCTTCCTTGGCCAGTCCTGTCATTGTCTTCAGCCTGGCAGCATCCATTCTGCTGACATACTAGCAGTACATTCAAGAGGCAAAGAACCAGTGTCATTCCTGTCTTTACCAAATGGGCAGCATGTTGGCTCAGTGGTTAGCACTGCTGCCTCTTCAGCACCAGGGACCCAGGTTTGATTCCACCCTCAGGCGACTGTGTAGAGTTGGAATGTTCTCCCTGGGTCTGTATGGGTTTTCTCCCACCTTCCAAAGATGTGCAGGTTAGGTTGGTTGTATCCAGGGATGTGTAGGCCAGGTGGATTAGCCATGGGAAATGCAGGATGACAAGAATAGGTTTGGGGAAGGGTCAGTTTGTATACTCTTCAGAAAGTCGGTGTGGACTCCATGGGCTCAATGGCCTGCTTCCACACTGTAAGGATTCTATGATGCTGTCACTTCAAGGGGTGACACGGTGGTTTAATGGTTAGCACTGCTGCCTCACAGCACCAGGGACCTAGGTTCAATTCCAGCCTAGGGCGACTGTCTGTGTGGGTTTCCTCCGGGTGCTCTGTTTCCGTCCCACAGTCCAAAGATGTGCAAGTTTGGTAAATTGGCCATGCTAAATTACTCATAGTGTCCAGGCCATGGGTACGGGGTTACGGGGATAGGGTAGTGAGGTGAGCAGGATGCTCTTCGGAGAGTTGGTGTGGACTTGTTGGGTCGAATGTCCTGTTTCCACACATAGGGATTCTATATCCTGCAGCTATCTGTGAGCAGTTTGCTGCAGTACTTCCTGGTTAGTCATGTGGTCTCTCCATGTGATTCCAGCTTATTAGGTTGACACTTATTAGGCAAGACATCAAACTTTTACTGTCACGTTAAATGGCCAATGTAAAGTAGTATTACCACACCAACTACATCAGGAAAAAAAACTTAAAAATTGAAAGGTATATACTAAGGATGAAATAGACAGATTTCCAAGTGTGATAGGGAAAAGCAGGAAAGTGAAATTGAAGACTATCAGATTAGCCATAATCTCATGGGTAAATGGCCTCTTTCTGTTCATATGTCTTATTGACTAGCAAGCAAAATACAATGCATCCTTTCTAGAAATAGCATTACATTATCTGGTTGGTCAGATTTCTAATGGAGGCATTTAATATGTAATTTAGGTGTGAGCTGTCTTTGGCACTTTCATCAGGAAGTATGACTTGATGTATCACCACTGATGTATGTGCCATTGTATAGTTGTACACTGAAATGCGAGGGAATATGATAATTGCCAATTACTTTTGTTCCTAATTAAAAATATATTTTTAAAAATGCTTCATCAAATCGTGCATCGTGTTTCATATCGATACTGGATGCAAAAAAAATCACAAGTTAATGATATTGTTCTTGTAACAGATGAGATTCAATTAAAATGTCAGTGTTAGGGAAATTATAGGAGAAGATTTTTAGGATAGGATTTACTCATATTTAGGAAGATATGGACCTGTTAGTAATAGGCAGCATGGATTTGTATGGGGATGGTTGTGTTGCACAAATATGGTTGATTTTTTTTGTAGAAAGTGACAAAGATGATAGATGAGGGAGCAGTGGTAGATGTTGTCTCTGTGGACTTTAGCAAGGCCTTTGACAAGGAATCTCATGGCATACTGATACAAAAGCTGAAATCACATGGGATCTGTATAAGCTGGTACGATGGATACAAAACTAGCTTAGACATAGAAGACAGAGTAGCATTGGAAGGGTGTTTTCCTGACTGGAGATCTGTGACCAGTGGTGTTCTGCAGGGATCAATGCATGTAAGGTTTGAAGGAGAACATTGATGGTCTGATTAGTAAGAGTATAGGCGACACAGCAGTTGCGGGCAGACAGTGAAAAAGTTTGGCAGAGACATCAGGATATGGATAGGCTGGAGAAATGGCAGATAGAGTTTAATCTGGACAAAAGCAAGGTGATACAGTTTGGAAAATTTATTGCAGGTCGGAAGTATACAGTAAATGGCAAAATCTTTAGTAGCACACAGAGGGATCTAGGCATGCAGGCCCATACTTCCCTGAAAGTGGCAATACAAGTGGATGAGGTGGTTAAGAAGGTACATGGCGTGCTTGTTTTCATAAGTCAGGCACAGAGTATAAAAATTGGCAAGTCATGCTGTATAGCATTTTAGTTAGGCCACATTTGGAATATTGCATACAGTTCTGGTCAGCACATTATCAAAATGATTTGGAGAGGGTACAGAAGTGGTTTACTAGGACATTCCTCATAGTTAATACCGTCCAAACCAGGCAGAGATTGGACAAAGTTGGTTTGTTTTCACTTGCATGTTGAAGGTTGAGGGGCAACCTGATAGAAATTTGCAAAATTATGAAAAGCATGGATAGAATGGCTAGCCAGAGTCTTTCCCTGGTTAGAAATGTTAATTAGTCAAATTTTTAAGATAAATGCAGAAAATTTGAAGAAGATGTGAGAGGCATGGGTTTTACACAGAGGATGATAAATGCATGGAATGCATTAACAGTGGAGGTAGTAGAGGCAGATAAAAGCAGCATTTAAGAGGCATCTTCACAGATATATGAATAGGCAGAGAGAAAAAGGATATGGACCACATAGTGGTAAAGCCTTGGAGACCTTGGTATTCAGGTCCATTATATCCTGACGGTGGCAATGCAGGTCAGTGGAGTGGTCAAGAAGGCTTACGGCATGTTTTCCTTCATTGGATAGGGTATTGAATACAAGAGTTGTATAGGACTCTGGTTGAGGCTCATTTGGAATACTGCATACAGTTCTGGTTGCCACATTATCAAGGGCATTAGCTGAGAAGAGAGGTTAAGTAGATTAGGATTATTTTCATGAGAAAGACGGAGGTTGAGGGGGTCCTGATTGACCTATAAAATCATGAGAGGTATTGACCGGGTGGATAGCAAGAAACTTTTTCCCCAGAGTGGGGGAACTCTGTTACTAGGTCATGAGTTCAAGTTAAGAGGAGAAAAGGGAGATATGCATGGAAAGTCCTTTACACAGAATATGGTGGGTGCCTGGAACACATTGGCAACAGACGTGGTAGAGGCAGGTACGATAGCGTCATTTAAGATGTATCTAGATAGATACATGAACGGGCAGGGAGCAGAGGGATATAGATCCTTATCAAATACGTGACAGGTTTAGATAGAAAATCTGGATTGGAGGGCCAAAGGGCCTGTTCCTGTGCTATAATTTTCTTTGTTCTTTAAAAAGGCATCATGTGTCAGCGCAGTCTGTTCCTGTGCTGTACTGTTATTTGTTCTTTACTCTTTGTAAAATAATGCAGTGTAACCAAAAGTGCAATGATTAGCTAACAAAACTATATCCTTTGCATTAATCTGACTCTGATGTGTCTCTTCATAGACTGTGCTCTATTGAAGCAGTTAATTAATCATCTCCATTTAATGAAATTCAATTTAGGATCATACAATAGGACAAGACAGGCAAGATTATGCTAGTGAAATGTTTCTCTATAAATGTCCCTCTTCTGAATAGTGCTGAATTTACCTTAAACCTCACTACCCATTATTAGCATGTTGTATATATAAGCAGTTTTCTTGCCTTTGCTTGTATTCTTAGTTCAAGAATGTTTATATTCATTATTCATTTACAGTAAATAGAAAATCTTGAATGAAGCAAAGTGTCATGTCCTATTTCTAAGTATTGGTTACATCCAATAAACCTAATGTGAGATCCTACAGTTTAATTTTGATTTGAGTATCTAATCATAAAATTATAGTCATACAATATAGAAGAGGTGTTTGAGCCCTTCACAAAAAAAGACTCAATCTACACTCATTCCACTTTGCAGCACTAAGCCCATAGCCTTGAATGTAATAATATTTCACATATGCTCATCCAAGTGATTTTCGAAAGTTTCAAAGTTTCCTGGCTCAACTGCCCTCCAAGGCAGTGTATTCTCGGTTCACACCACACTCTGGGTGAAAAGATATTTCCTCATATCCCTTCTAAAACTTCTGCCTTTCACCTTAAAATTATGCCCCCTTATTGTTCAGCCTTCAATTAAGAGGCACAGCTACTTTTTATTCTCCTAAACATGCAGTTTATAATCTTTCAGACCTCAATCAGGTCGCCCCCTCAATCTTCTCTACTCGAAAGAAAATATTTCAAACTTATCCAGCCTCTCTTCATGGATAAACTATTCCATCCCAGGCACCATCCTGGTGAATTTCCAATGTCTTGGACAACATCAACATGACTCCCCAGCTCCCATACTCAAAGGACTGAGCAATGAAGGCAAACGTGCCAAAAGCCTTTTAACCACCGTGTCCATATGTGACACAAACCTCAAAGAATGATATACCTGAACCCCCACGTCCCTCAGTTCTGCCTACCATTAATTGTATAAGCCCTACCTTTGTTATACCAAAATACCTTGCATTCATTGAGATTGAACTCCATCTACCATTTCTCAGCCCATTGACCCATTTGATCAACATCTGTTTGTAATTATAGAAAGCCTTCTTCACTGTTTATTCGAGCACCAACTTTGAGGTCAACAGCAAACTTACTAACCTTGCCTTCTATATTTCTCATCGAAATCATTTATATAAATTACAAACAAAAGAGGACACAGAACTGATCTCTTTGGAACACAGCTGGTGACAGGCCTCCAGTCCGAAAAGCAACACTCCACCACCACTGTCTGTCTCCTGTCATTAAGTAGGTTATATTGGCAAGCTCACTCTAAATCCCATGTGACCTAACTTTACTAATTAGTCTACCATGCTAAACCTTACTGAAAGCTTTCATTAAGTCCAAGTAAACAATGTCTACTGCTCTGCACTCATCAATCCTTTTGGTACCTTCCTCAGAAAACTCAAATTTGTGAGACATGATTTTCCTCACTCAAAACCGTGCAGATTATTCCTAATCAATTTTTTTCCTCTCTAAATGTCCATAAATCCTATCTTTAATAATCACCACCTACAATTTATCCACAGCTGAAGTCAGACTCACAAGTTTATACTTCCCTGGTTTCTCCTTACAATATTCCTTGAAAAAAAGACACAACATTAGCCACCTTCCAATCATCAGGCACTTCGCTCTTAGTTATGGATGCAAATATTTTTTGCAAGGGGTCTCACAATTTCCTCTCTTGTTTCCCACAATGTTGTGGGATACGTTAGATCAGGTCTGGGAAATTTATTTGCCTTTATATTCCCTAAGAGCTCCCCAACTTTCTCTCCTGTCATTTTAACTGTTTCTGAAACATCAAAATTTATTTCTCTGCATTCTCTGGACTCCATTTCTTTCTCCACGGTATGCAAAAATATGCATTCAATATATCTCCCATCTCCTGGGGTTCAACAAACACATAGCCGCCTTGATCTTTACGTGGCCCTACCATCCCTCTCGTTACCATCTTAGAACTGATCAGGTATCCTAAATTAATCTAGTCCCATTTGCCATGATTTGGCCCATATCCTATAAACTCTCCCGATTCATACAGCCACCTAGATATTTTTTCTTGCTGTTCATGTATTTGTAGAATTTGTATGGATAATCCTTAATCTTATCGTCCAATGCAATCTCGTAGCCACTCTTTGCCTTCCTGATATCTTTATTAAAGTATGAAACAAAAGCAGATTTCAATTATAGAAATCCATAGTGACAAAAACCATGCAGCAGATCTGCTTCTGCTTCCTCCTCCATTAGATGAATTTTATCACATTAACACTGAGTAGTAATTAGAAAGGGGAATCTGCCTGTTACTTTTGACTTTTGACTTTAGCTTTCTGCAGAAAATATGCAGTAAGACCAATCTAGCAATTCTTCCACTGATGGAGATAAGTGAAGTCAGCACAGATATGGGAATCAAACCTCACATTTCCTGTTTAGTATGGCTGTGCACTATAAGCCATGAGGCAGCTATTTGACCATGATTTCATGTGTTCATCCTATGCTGTTTATCACATAAAACATGGAGTTTATTGTTATGAATTGGTAAAAACACCAGAAAATCAATGTTATTGCAATAAGTTGTAACATTAAGACAGTGTCAGTGATTTATACTTGAAGAGGCTGGCTCTACGACAGCAAAATGCAGTGGATGCTAAAAAAAAACTGAAAACAGAAAAAGTGGAAAATACTCGGCAGGCCAGTCAGCAGAGAGGCAGATTCAACGTTATAGATCAGTGGCCATTCATCTAAACTTACAACCTTGTCAGGAGAAACACAAAATTCAGAGACCAGACCATGATAAAACTTTAGGGTCTGTTTCCATGCAGTACAGCTCTATGACACTATGACTGTAAGAGCCATGCTGCATGGTAGATGGTGCATTATTTTTAATTTGTTTTTGGGATTTATGTATTGCTGGCTAAGCAGGCATTTATTGCCAATGCTTTGTTGCCCTTGAGTCAATGGTGGTGAATTTACCTTGTTGAACTGCTGTTGTCCTGGTATTTGGGAACTCTCATGATGCTGCTACAGTGAAGGATTAGTGATGTTGCCAGAATGGTGTATGTCTTCGATTGGAATTTGCAGATAGGGGAAAAAGATGGTATAGTCACAATGTTGCTGGATCAGTAATTCAAAACCCAGACTAATGTTCTGACAGATGGTGAAATTTAGATTAAAATTCTCATCTAATGGCAACCAAGTAAGCACTGATAATTATCATAAAAATGATTGTGTTTACTAAGTTAAAACATCAGTTTTGGAAGCTGATGCTGAAATAAACAGCAGACATCATTCTTCTTAGAGCAAAGAAGGTTAAAACTTGATAGAGGTGTTCAAAACATACACAATTTTGATAGACCGTAAGGTATGAGAGCAAAATAAGGCCGTTCAGCTCATTGAATGTGCAGTGTCATACGATCGTCGCTGATATGTTTGTCCATTATCTTACCTTCTTACCCTAACTTTTACTAATCAAGAATCTATTTATCTCTGCCTTAAAGACACTCAATAACTTGGCCTCCACAGTTTCTGCGGCAACAATTCCACAGATTCACTATCCAGTGGCTGAAGAAATTCCTCCTCATCTTAGTTGAAAAGGATCATCCCTTAACTGTGAGGCTGTATCCAGCCCCTGGTCTTTCTACTAGTGGAAGCAAATTCTCCATGCCCACCCTATTCGAGCCTCTCAGTATTTGTAAGTTTTAATGAGGACCTCCCTCATCCTTCTCACCTGCGTAGAATACAGAATCTGAAGTCCTCAATGGCTCCTCAAATGAAAATGGGATGACTCTTGTAAATCTTCTCTGGACCTCCTTTAAGGTCAGCACATCTTTCCTTAGATACGGGTTCAAACATTCTCTCCATACTGCATACACAGTCTGATTAGAGCCTTATACACCCTCAGCAGTATATCCCTGCTCTTGTATCATAGCCCTCATAAAATGAATGCAAACGTTACATTTGTCTTCCTAACAGCCAAATGAACTTACATGTTAACCTTGAGAGAATCCTGAACTAGGACTCCCATGCCCCTTTGGGCTTCATATTTCTGAGGCATTTCCCCATTTAGAAAATAATTTACAGCTCTGTTCTTTTTATCAAGTGCATAATCTCATGTGTTCCCACACTGTATTTCATCTCCCACTTCTTTGCCCTCTCTGCTATCCTGTTCAAGTTATTCTACAGCCTTCCTGCCTCCTCACCACTACCATCAATCCACTTATCTTTGTGTCATCTGCAAACTGAGCAATGATGCTCTCCGTTGCATTGTCCGGATTATATATATGTTTACATAATATTTATGCTTCCAATACTGACGCCTTATGAAGTCCACTTGTCACTGGCTACCATCCTGAAAAAAACCCTTTATGCCCATTCTCTGCCTTCTGCCAATCAGCCAATCCTCCATCCATGCCAGTATCTTGCCCTTAACAATATAGGCTGTTACACTATTTAGCAGCCTCCCGTACGGCACTTGTCAAAGGCCTTCTGAAATCCACGTAGGAGAGTTAGTAGACGTGACCTTTGACCAACTTGCTGATTACTTCCTCAAAGAATTTGAACAGATTGATCAGTGGTGATGTCCTTTTTGAGTAAATACTGAGAAACTTTTTTTTGGTGGCAGTAAAGTCAATATCAGAGGATACATATTTAAGGGAGTGGCAAAAGAACTGGGGGGTCTTCCGGAAGTTTTTTAATGCATGCATTGTGATCTGAAATTCTGGAATTTGCATCATCTCAACTAATGAGTAATTCAGACTCAATGATAAAATGAGAAGGGAAGTGGAAAAGACTTGAATGTTAAGTATGCACAGAACTGTGGGGCAAGGGGAGGATGGGGGACTCTTTAGCTAGCTCTACCAAACCTCTTGCATTATGGGCCAAATGGCTCCTTTTTGTGCTTTTCTTATTCTCTATTCATTTATGACATTTGGGCATCACTGGCTGGACCACCTGTTCAGGCCCTTATTCTGGAATTCTGTCTTTAAATCTCTGCCTTATTATTTTTGTCTCTTCCTTTCAGATGCTCCTTAAAATCTTACCTCTTTTGTTAAGTTTTTGTTCACTGAACCATTATCTCTTTTCATGGCTTAGTGTCAAATATTGTGAGGGTATACTTTTGTGAAGCAACAATTGGTCAGCTTCAGCATGTTAAAGGTGCTGTATGTTTGTAATTTGTTGTTGATGCTATTAGGAAGTCAGAGACTATTTTAGGAGCTACTTTGAGCCTTTTTTATATAATTAGATCATCATATGTCTTTTTTGAGTTGGAGATCTTGAATGACTACCTGCATAAGGCACAATTAACACAGTGACTAAATGATCGAAAAGACTGAGGGGAGATCTCATAGTAACCTATAAATTCTAACAAAGCTGGACAGAATGATGCAGGAGGATGTTCCCAAAAACACAAACAAAAACAAACAAATCAAGCCCTTCAAGCCTGAGCCGATCCAAATGTACTTTCTAAACCTGTTAGTCAATTCCTAAGCATTTGTATCCCTTTGCTCCCCACCTACTCATGCATCTGTCCAGACACATCTTAAATGAATCTACCGTGCCTGCCTCTACCACCTCTGCTGGCAATGCGTTCCAAACGCCACGTGTATCCCCTTAAAGTTTCCACCACTCACCTTGAAAGCATGACCTCTTGTTATTGAATCTATCCACCCTGTTTATACTCTTCATGATTTTGTAACCTCAATCAGGTCCCCCCTCAATCTCATTTTTTCTAGTGAAAATAAACCTAACCTACTCAACCTCTCATCGCGATAACCAAAGAGTCCAGAATCGGAGTCACAGTCTAAGGATACAGGGTAGGTCATTTAGAATTGAGATGAGAAGACATTTCTTCAAGAGAGCATCAAGTCTTTGAAATTCTTTGCCACAGCAAGTAATTGCGGCCAAAACATTGAAAACAGTTCTCGAAGCTAAAGGGATCAAGGGGTATTGGGAAAAAGCAGAAACAGGTAATTGTGTTGGATGATCAGCCATGATCATATTGAACGGCAGAGCAGGCTCAAGTGTCCGAGTAACCTGCTTCTCCTATTATCCACTTTCCTGTGTAAAGCCCATAAGATTGGCTTATAGGATCGTATAAGATCTACACGTGGCCACTTGGAGCTGCCTCAGTAGTTGTTTTAAATGCCATTGCAGAGTTAACTAAGAAAGAATGGATGGTTGGCTGGCAAGCGATGAATGAAAGGTCACCCCTTCAATTTATGTTAATAACAACAATAATGTTCCAAGTATGCATGCTGCAATGTGAGTTAAAAAGGTCTGTGGACAATAAGTTGAAAATAATGGATGACCACTTTTGTAATCTTCTGCTTTATTGCCTTTTCAGAACCACTTATTAGTGATTAGGTCAGAAATCACCAGGTTATAATCCAACAGGTTTATTTTAAATCTCAAGCTTTTGAAGCACTGCCCCTTCATCAGGTGAAGTGAAATAAAGCACACAGGCAAAAATTTATAGACAGAGAGATCAAGGGGCAGAGAGATCAAAAGATCATACAAATGGTGTGCATGGAGTATTGAATAATAAGTCTCTGAAAGTAATCAAAAATATCAGTTGGTGTGGATAATGTGTCAACGGCTGAATAGTAAGTGAAGGGGATGAACTACAATCCAATTAATTGAGGCAGAGATAATTACAGAAACTTAAAATAAGGTGGTACTGCAGACAAACCAAACAGCTGGGCTAACATGATAGGTATATGCTGAGGGTCCAACCAAAGTAACAAGAAATCCAAAAATGTACCAATTAAGGTAAAGAGTTATCAAGTTATCAAGGTGATGGCGTTGAAACAAGACAGTAAGGAAGATTTTACAAATACAGAGCAATATGGTGGGGTTACATGTAGTGTGACATGAACCTAAGATCGCACTTGAAACTGTCTTCATGGGTACAGAACTTGGCTATATGTTTCGGCTCGGCAATTCTGTATTGTTGTGTATCTCGGAAAGCCACTTTGGAGGATGCTTACGTGAAGATTGGAGGCTGAATGTCTCTGACCGCTGAAGTGTTCCCTTACTGGGAGGGAACATTTCTGCTGGCAATTGTTGCATGGTATCCATTCATCCGTCGCCATAGCATCTGCATAGTCTCGCCAATCTATCATATCTCAGGACATGCTTGCCTGTAGCATATGAGGTAGACAACATTGGCCAAGTCACATGAGTATCTGCCATGTATGTGATGGGTGATGTTCCCACATGTGATGATAGTATCCATGTTGATGATCTGACATTTCTTGCAGAGATTGCCATGGCAGGGTTGTGTGATGTTGTGATTGATGTTGTCTTGAAGGCAGAGTAGTTTGCTGCGACTGATAGTCTGTTTGATGTTTGGAAGTTGTTTGAAGGCGGGATGATCTTGGTGAGATATTCATCTTCATTGATGACATATTGAAGCCTGTAAAGAATGTGGTACAGTTACTCTAGTCCAGAGAAGTCCTGGACGATGAAGGGTACGCTATTGGTTGTTTTCTGTGTCTGTCTACTAAGGAGGACGTTACAGTTTTTCTCTGTGGCACATCAGAACTGACTATTAATGAGCTGAGCATTGTATCTCATTCTTATGAGAGCGTCTTTCATCATTTTTAGGTTGCCATCACATTCCTCCTTATCTGAACAGATCCTATGTATACGCAGGGCTTGTCTGTAGGGGATGGCTTCGTTAAAATGTTTAGGCTGGAAGTGCAGCATTGTGAGGCTATCCGCGGGATTGTGGTATAGTGAGGTACTGAGGTGTCCGTCCTTGATGGAGATGAGTGTGTCCAAGGATGAGACTGATTCTGAAGATTAGTCCATGGTAAGTCTGATGGTGGGGTGACACTTGTTGATGTTGTTATGTAGTTGTTTCAGTGATTCCTCACCATGAATTCAAAGGAAAAAAATGTTGCTGATGTATCTGGTGTATACCATTGGTTCAAGGTCCTGTGCAGCAAAGAATTCTTTCTCGAGCTTGTACATGAAAATGTTCGCATATTGGGGTGCAAATTTGGTCCTGATATCTGGACTATGTGTCTAGATGAAGAACTGGTTGTTGAAGGTGAAGAATTTGCAGTCAAGGATGAAGCGGATGAGTTACAGGGAGGCGTCTAGAAATGGCAGTTGCTGGTGTTGATCCTAAGGCAGTTGCAGCCATGCTGTTGTTGTGAAGGATGCTGGTGTAGAGTGCCGAAATGTCCATTGTGGCGAAGAATGTTCCTGGTTTCACTGGTCCGTGGGTGCTGACATTTTTAAGAAATCCATAGTGATGAGATGGAAGCTGGGTGTTCCTTGTACAATGGGTTTCAAGATACCCTCGACATGGCCAGAGAGGTTCTCACATGCCTCATATGATGGGGCATCCAGGTGTGTTGGCTTTGTGTAGTACGGTGTATGACTTCTGACCTTGTCCACTTCAGTTAAAACTGGCATCTCCGCATCACTTGCTGGTGATGACATTTAAAGGGGATTAAATGTTTTACATTGCTGTTTAGTTGCTTTCTTTCCAATAGTTTTAATGAACTCCCTAAGCTTTTTGGGAAAATACAAGATTGACAATAGGGAATACCCATTGTGAAAAGATGAGCATTCACTTTCTTTTATTTCTGTCTTCACAGATGCTGTCTGACCTGCTTGGTGTTTGCAGTATTTTCTCTTTTTTTCTCTCTCAAATTTCTCAAAAACCCCTCTTAACTGGGTCATTTAATTTTTTTTTGCAATAAGGCTATGCTTAAACACTGTGCAATACAATATAAAGGCAAAAACAAATCATTTGTACTGAAACTAATTATTGCGCACTTTTAAAAATGTGTTCATTAAAATGAGCAAAAAGGGTAACACTTATTGCTTACTAGTCTTCTATGGAAATCCAGTGAAAAGTAAATAAAAATGATTTGGATGGAGCTGTAAGTAGCTAGGACTTTAAGGTTTTTACCGTTTTAGTGACACGTTAGGGCAGACAAAACATGGGTTTACGTCTGTTAATCTGACTACATTTTTCTGGTAACAGATTGCTTATTAGCAGCGATAATTTGATGGGCACCACTCCACATTAAACATAGCTGATCAGGAGGTCCTTCTACTCTTAACCAATATGCACTCTCAGCTGCATACTGCTGCTTCAGTGTTCTGCATGTAGTGATTTGCTTGCTGATGCAGATTGCACTATTGACTTGCATTTCTGAAAGTTACTGCCACACACACACCTAGGAGGTCTGCACAGAATAAAAAAAATAGAGGGAACCTGTTGTCAAAACCTGCTATTGTCAATTTAGAAGGATTTACATATTAACAATCAACTTGTTTGGCCATATTATGAATGCAAATTTCACACTTACCAAGTTATAAATTGGAACTCAAACCTAAAGCTTCTGGCTTAGAGCTGGGGTGCTACCTGCTGCACCGTACGACCTGAAATTAGCTTGATGATGGTTAAAATTTTAATGTGCCTTCACAGCACAGAGACTAAAAGGAGTAGATAGACTTTCTGCTCCACTGGGCACAGCAACTGTTTACAGGTATCTCGAATTAAAGTAAGGGGTCTAATGTTGAAGCTGGCTAAGCTCTCTTATTGCTTTTGCAATCTAATATGTCATTGCATTTGATAATGTAGTAAAATGAACTTAGTTTGCAAGCCAAAATCTGCTCCCACAAAGGGGAACTATCAGTAATAGCAGTCACCAACTGGAAAGAACTTTCTGTGGAACACATGCAATACCTGTTGTGTTTCACAAATCACTGAAACAATGCCATAAATTATAACCAAACTTTGTACCTAAAGGAACAGTGACATGTTCACTGACCACAAAACTAACGGCAAAGCTTGAAATTTCTCTCTGGGACTAATTCCTCCATACTCCATGCACAATAAACACTTGCTGCCTGGAAATTCTGCAAACTGGTCTGATTTTGTAATCCCTGTAGCTTAAAATATTGTTTAACATACGACTGAATATAATCATAATCTGGAATTGATGCAACTTTATACTTGATATGATAGTTAAAACCTTATTGATCTGCAGGTATCATATATGAAGATTTATCCCAGAACAATATCATTCTTCAATAAAGAATGCTTTGTGTATATTACCAATCTTTGTCTTAGTGTTTGGTCTGTTTGTGTTCAGAGCCAATAATGCAGCAGGACCGTCTTCCGATATCCTCTTATAATTTGGTCCAGTAATTGGAACTTAGAGAAAAATAACCATTTAAAATGTTTTGTGCTGAAAATGTGTTGCTGGAAAAGCGCAGCAGGTCAGGCAGCATCCAAGGAGCAGGAGAATCGACGTTTCGGGCATGAGCCCTTCTTCAGGAATGAGGAAAGTGTGTCCAGCAGGCTAAGATAAAAGGTAGGGAGGAGGGACTTGGGGGAGGAGCGTTGGAAATGTGATAGGTGGAAGGAGGTCAGGGTGAGGGTGATCGGCCGGAATCGGGGTGGGGCCGGAGAGGTCAGGAAGAAGATTGCAGGTTAGGAAGGCAGTGCTGAGTTTGAGGGATTTGACTGAGACAATGTGGGGGGGGGGGGAATGAGAAAGCTAGAGAAATCTGAGTTCATCCCTTGTGGTTGAAGGGTTCCTGGGCGGAAGATGAGGCCCTCTTCCTCCAGTCGTCGTGTTGCTATGGTCAATGTTTTGTGACCAGGTGAGGTGGAGTAAATTGGCTCCCTTTCTTCAACTGCTTTCCTTTGACAACTACAAAGATTTTTAGTCATTTTAGCACAGAACTATCTCAAACTTTAATTAAAATGTAGTCCATTAGTTCAAAATTACAGCATCAGTTGTAAAGTTTCCTTGAAGGAAAGAGAAAAAAGTCTTAACTCAAATTCAAGAAAAATAATCAACGTACACACAAACACGCATAAAAAGTTTACAAAGGGTAGAATGTTTAGTTTGAAAAGAAAAAATCAAGTATGTGCAGTTTAAGAAGTTCTTTGAGTCCACGAGGAATTATATTTCCATCTAAGACTGGGGTTATTTAATTGGTGTCTTGCATCTCAGCAGTAAGAGCATCATGGTATCGCTAGACTGTTATTCCAGAGACCCAGCTTATGTTCAGGGGAACTTGGTTTGAATTCCTTCATGGCAGATGGTAGAATTTGAATTCAATAAAAATCTGGAATAAAGAGTTTAATGTTAACTGTAATCCATTGTTGATTGTTGAGAAAAACCCATCTGGCTCACCAATGTCCATTATGGAGGGAAGCTGCCATCCTTACTTGTCTGGCCTACTAGTGACTCCAGACCCACAGCAATGTGGTTTATCCTTAATTGCCCTCTAGGCAATTAGGGATGGACAATAAATTTTGGTCTAGCCAGTGACACCGTCATCCCTTGAATTAATTAAAAAAAAACAGTGAAATCAATTAGCTTAGTGTGGTCAGGAAGGAGTATCTCATCCAGAGTGTGACACAGCCCAAGTGAATATAGTTTGAAGAATTTGGAGGCATCATAGGAATTCAGTACAGAAGGGAAGAGGTGCTTTTTGCTTACTTTTTTGGCTCATATTTTCTAAAAACCTTTTTATAGGATACATTGAAGCTCAGGATCAGGATCTCAGCACAAAGGAGAGACATCATAGGTAAAGCGTAAATTCATTGGTTAGTGACAGCTACTAATTTGACTTTCAGATTGAAGGTAGACTATTGAGAATATTATCTCAGAGTACAACAAGACCTTGATCAGATGGGCCAATGAGCTGAGGATTGTCAATTGGAGTTTAATTGAGATAAATTTGAAGCATTACATTTTGATAAAGTAAACTAGGGCAGGGATTATAAATTAATGGTAGGGCCCTGCGGTGCAGATGCATAATTCTTTGAAAGTGGAGTAGCAGGTATACAGGGTGGTGAAGAAGGCATTTAGCATGCTTGGCTTGATTGATCAGAGCATTGAGTGCAGGAGTTGGGATGTCATGTTGTGGCTATATAGAACATTGGTGGGGCCGCTTTTAGAATATGGTGTTCACTTTCAGGCCACTCTTTTAGGAAGGGTGATGTTAGATTTGAGAGGGTGCAGAAAAGATTTACAAGGATGTTGCTGGGACTGGAGGGCCTGAGTTGTAGGGAGAGTCCAAAAGGCTGTTTTTTTTTCCCTGGAGCATCGGCGGCTGAGGGTTTATTGACGTTTATAAAATCATGATTGGCAGAATAGAGTGAATAATCAACATCTTTTTCATAAGCTTGGGGAGTTCAAAACTAGAGGGCATAGTTTTAAGGTGAGAGGGGCAAGATTTAAAAATAACCTGAGGGATAATATTTTACATGCAGAGAGTGGTGCATGTATGGAACAAGCTACCAGAGGATTGATGGAGGAGGATACAATTATGACAATTAAAAGGCATCTGGATGGGGATACGAATAGGAAGGGTTTAGAGGGATATGCGCCAAAAACTGGCAAATGGGACTAGGTCAGATTGGCACATCTGGTTTGCGCAGCCAAGTTTGACAGAAGTATCTGTTTCCGTACTATATGACTACATATTTACAGGCAGAGGGAACAGGGTTGACTTGTTAGTAAGAAGTGAAATTGTGTCGATAATTAGCAGCGATATGGAGTCAGAAGGCATAGAATTTGTGAATAGAGTTAGAATTAGAATTCCTTCAAAGTGGAAACAGGCCCTTCAGCCCAGCAAGTCCATACTGACCTTTGAAGAGTAACCCACCCAGACTCGTTCCCCTATTATTCTACATTTCCCCCTGACTGATGCACCTAACCTACACATCCCTGAACACTATGGGCAATTTAGCATGACAATTCACCTAACCAGCATGTCTTTGGACTATGGGAGAAAACTGGAGCACCTGAATGATACCCACGAACCACTGGCAGAATGTGCAAACTCCGCACAGTCACCCGAAGCTGGAATCGAACCTGCGTCCCTGGCACCGTAAGACAGCAGTGCTAATCACTGAGCCACTGTGCTGCCCTTTGGTGGTTGAGAAACTGCCAAAGTAAAAAGACTTTGATGGGAGATATGCAGATAGAATAGTCAGCATTTGGGGAGGGAAATAAATCAGGAGATAGAAAAGGCATGTAAGAAAAGCACTATTACAATAATCATAGGTGACTTCAATATGCAGGTGGAGTGGGAAAATCAGGTTGGTAACGGATTTCAGGGAAAGGAAGTTGTGGAATGTCTACTGTTTCATTTTGAGCAGCTAATGGTAGGCCCCACTTGGGAGCAAGCGTTTTTGGATTTGATGATGTACTAAGGCAGACTTGATTAGGGAGTTAAAGGTGAAGGAATCCCTCACGGACAATGACCATAATAAGATAGAATTTACACTGCAGTTTGCGAGGTAGAAGCTGGAATCAGCTGTTACAGTATTACAATTGAGTGACGATAACTGCAAAGACATGAGGAAGGAGCTAACCAGAGTTGAATGAAGGGAAGATGGTGAACAGCAATGACAGGAGCTTCTGGGGGGAGAAGTTGAAATATGAGAGTAAACCATCGAGTCATAGGCATATACAGCACAGAACAAACCCTTCGGTCCAACTCTTCCTTACCGACCAGATGTCCTAAATTAATCTTGTCCTATTTACCAGCACTTGGCCAATATCCCTTCAAATCTTTCCAATTCATGTATCCATCCAGATGCCTTTTAAATGTTGCAATTGTACCAGCTTCCACCACTTCGTCTGGCAGCTCATTCCATACATGCACCACTGTCTGGGTGAAAAGGTTGTCTCTTATGTCCCTTTTAAATCTTTCCCCTCTCATCTTAAACCTATGCTCTCCAGTTTTTGATTCACAAACCCTGGGGAAAAGACCTTGACTATCCATGTTCGTCATGATTTTATAAACTTCTATACTGTCATCCCCATAGCTGTTGATGCTCCGGGGAAAATAGCCCCACCCTATTCAGCCTCTCTCCACAGCTCAAACCCTCCAACCCTGGCAACATTCCTGAAAGTTTTTTCTGAATCCTTTCAAGCTTAACACCAACCTGATAGGAAGGAGATCAGAATTGAACGCAATATTCCAAAAGTGGCCTAACCAATGTCCTGGACAGCCATGACATGATATCCAAACTCCTATACTCAATGCACTGACCAATAAAGGCAAACATACCAAGTGCTGCCTCCACTATCCTGTCTACCTGCAACTCCATTTTCAAGAAATTGTGAACATGCACTCCAAGGTCTCTTTGTTCAGCAACACACCCCAAGACCTCACCATTATGTGTATGAGTCCTGCCCTGCAAAATGTAGCACCTCACATTTATCTAGATTAATCTCCATCTGCCACTCTTTGACCCATCCATCCATTTTATAACTATAGTTATAGAGATGTACAGCTTAGAAACAGACCCTTTGGTCCAAGATGTCCATGCCGACCAGATCTAGTCCCACCTGCCATCACCTGGCCCATATCCCTCTAAACCCTTCCCACTCATATACCCATCCTCTCGTCATACTCTGAGGTAACCTTCTTGGCTGTTCACCACATCACCAATTTTGGTGTGATCTGCAAACTTACTAGCCATACCTCCTATATTCGCATTCAAATCATTTATATAAATGAAAAAAAGCAGTTGGCCCAGCACCGATCCTTGTGGCACTACACTAGTCACAGACCAGCATCTGAAACACAACCCTCCACTCTGTCCTCCACTCTACCTTTGAGCCAGTTCTGTATCCAAATCGCCAGTTGACTGTGTATTCCAAGTGGTCTAACCTTGTTAACCAGTCTACCGTGTTGGAACCTTGTTGAACGCATTACTGAAGTCCATATAGATCAAGCCTACCGCTCTGCCTTCATCAATCCTCTTTGTCACTTATTCAAAAAACTCAATCATGTTAATGAGACACGATTTTCTAAACACAAAGCCCTGTTGACTATCCCTAATCAGTCCTTGCCTATGCAAATATACATAAATTCTGTCCAGCAACTTGCCCACACTCTTGTCAGGTTCTCCAGTCTATTGTTCCCTGGCTTTTCCTTACCACCTTTCTTAAATAATGGCACCAAATTAGCCAACCTCCAGTCTTCCAGCATATCACTTGTTGTTATTGATGATGCAAATATCTCAGCAAGGCGTTCAACAATCACTTTCCTAGCTTCCCATAAAGTTCTAAGAGCACATCTGATTAGTTTCCAGGGATTTTTCCACCTTTATGCATTTTAAGATGCTCAGCATCACCACCTCTGTATTATGGACACTTGTCAAGATATTGTTACTTATTCCTCCAGGTTTTCTAGCTTCCATGTCCTTTTCTATAGTAAACACCAATGCAAAATACTCACTTAGTATCTCCCCCATCTCCTGCAGTTGCACATATAGGCAGCTTTGCTGATCTTTAATGGACTATCCCAAACCAATCTGTTTAGATTGCAAGCTAGTAATATAAAAGAAGATTAAGTGAAAGAGAGACAGGAATGAAAGTTGGACCACTGGAAAATGAGGCTGGAAAAGTAGTAATGGGGAATAAAGAAATGGAGGAATTGAAGAGGTACTTTGCATCAGTTTTCACAGTTGAAATCAGCAACAGCATATTAGAACTTCAGCAGAGTCAGGGGACAGAGGTGAGTGTAGTAGCCGTCACTAACCAGAGGATGTTTGAAAGTTTTAAAGATTGATAGATCACTGAGCCCAAATGGATTGCACCCCAGAGTTCTGAAGGAGATAACTGAGAAGATTGGTGGTGTTATTTCAGGAATCACAGGAGTCAGGGAAGGTGCTAGAGGACAGGAAGATGGCTAATGTAACGTCCCCATTTAAGAAGGGAGGGAGGAAGAAGAGAGGTTCTAAGACTGGTTAACCTGACCTCAGTCATTGGTAGATTTTCATGGATGCAATTGCAGAGTACTTGGAAGTGCATGGTAAAATAGGGCTGAGTGACAATGGGTTCATCAAGGGAGGTCATGCCTGACCAATCTGTTAGAAATCTTTGAGGATGTAATGAATAAGTTTGACAAAGGAGAGCTGGTGGACATATCTGTATAGCTTGCCAGTGGGCCTTTGACAGGCCATCATGTAGGAGGCTGTGAAATAAGATAAGAGCCCATGGTGTTAGGTGCAAAGCACTGGCATGGATAGAGGATTGATTGACTGGCAGAAGGCAGAGAGTGGGGATAAAGTGATCTTTTATAGAAGAGCAGCCAGTGACTTGTAGAATTCTGTAGGGGTCTGTGTGGCATCACAACAATTCACATTATACGTTAGTGATCTCGGTGAAGAAACTAAGGGCATTGTGGCTATATTTGCAGATGACACAAATGTGGGTGGAGGGACAGGTTGTGTTGAAGAAGCAAGGAGTTTGCAAAAGGATTCTGACAGGCAAAGTGGAAGATGGAATATAATATGGGGAAGTTTGAGGTTATGCACTTTGGTAGAAAGACTAGAACCCTAGACTATTTTCTAAGTGAGGAAAGGCTTCAGCAATCTGATGCACAAATGCATTTGTGAGTCTTAGTTCAGGATTTTCTTAAGATTAACATGCAGATTGATTTGGCAGTCTGGAAGGCAGTGTTAGCATTCAAGAAGATTAGAATACAAGACCAGAGATGTATAGCTGAGGCTGTAGAAGGATCTGGTCAGACTGCATTTGGAATATTGTGAGCAGTTTTAGACCCAGTATCTAAGGAAGAATGTGCTGGTCTTAGCAAGGGAGATTTACAAGAATGGTCCTGGGGATGAAGGGCTTATCAAATGAGGAGCAGTTGAGTACTGTGCGTCTGTACTCAATGAAGTTTAGAAGGATGAAGGGAGATCTAATTGAAACTTAAGGAATTCTAATGGGCCTGGATAGATGGATTTGGAGAAGATGTTTCCATTAGTAGGAGAGATTAGGACCTGAGGACCCAGCTTCAGAGTGACGGGACAACCCTTTAGAACTGAGTTGAGGAGGAATTATTTTCAGCCTGAGGATGGTGAATCTATGGAACTTTGCCACAGAGGGCTGTGGAGGCCATGTAGTTGAGTGTATTAAAGAGGAAGATAGATAAGTGTTTGATTAGTAATGAGATCTAAGATTATGGGAAAATGCAGGAGAATAGAGTTCAGAAACATATCAGCCATAATGGAAGGGCAGAGCAGACCCGGTGTACCAAATGGCATAATTCTGCTCTCATGTCTTCTCTGCAATGATCTATTGTTGTGGTTCTGTTTGCCGAGCTGGGAATTTGTGTTGCAGACATTTCGTCCCCTGTCTAGGTAACATCCTCAGTGCTTGGGAGCCTCCTGTGAAGCGCTTCTGTGATGTTTCCTCCGACATTTATAGTGGTTTGTCTCTGCCACTTCCGGTTGTCAGTTCCAGCTGTCCGCTGCAGTGGCCGGTATATTGGGTCCAGGTCGATGTGGTTGTTGATAGAATCTGTGGATGAGTGCCATGCCTCTCGGAATTCCCTGGCTGTTCTCTGTTTGGCTTGTCCTATAATAGTAGTGTTGTCTCAGTTGAACCCCTGTTGCTTGTCATCCGCGTGTGTGGCTACTAAGGATAGCTGGTCATGTCGTTTTGTGACTAGTTGGTGTTCATGGATACGGAGCTGTCTTCCTGTTTGTCCTGTGTATTGTTTTGTGCAGTCCTTACCAATGTAGTATACAAAATCCCATGCAAGGATAGAGCTGTCCTTATATGTCAATCTCACTTGACTTTTAAGAAATCACCAAATTCCTTACTGATAAACGATGGTCCATTGTCGGTGACCAACATTTCTGGGACTCAGTATCTTGCAAAAGATGCATGCAGTTTTTCTATCATTGTTCTAATGTTTGATGAATGGACAATATGCACATCCAACCATTCTGAGTGGGCATCTACAATGACTAAGAATATTGAACCTATGAAACTCAGTACAAAGTTTACCCAGACATTCCAATGGGTGTGGGGGAGCTGTTAGCACTAAGATTTGTCCTTGATGACACTATGGGCAATGCAGCCAAGTCTGCCCTCAAGGTGGGCCATCAGATAAAATTTGTTGCCGATATGTTCATGTTGCCTTACAACCTGAACATTTCTTAATCGACTGATAGCGTCTTCTGGCAAGGCAAGGGGCTTCCTGATCAACACCACCTGGTGCTTAGACATGGACACCCTGGAGAGTTACTGCTCTGGATGTAGAATATCTTACTGTGAAGTACTGTCCTTACTATCTGCCACGTGAGTTCACCTCCGCTATCCTGACAGCGATCTGTACAGAAGTGAAGAGTGCACTTGATGTAGTATGCAATACTGCAAACAGTTTTGAGACAAAATACAGAAGGGCTTGTTCATAGTCAGTGACTTCAACCAGGCCAACCTCAAGAATGTGCTTCCAGCATACCATCAACATGTTTCCTATCCCATGGGGTCATCCAAACATTCTTGAGCATTCCTATACAACCATGAAAGCAGCTACTGCAGCATCTCTGTCTGCATTTTGGAAAATCTGATCATAATGTCCTGCTCCACTTCCTGGCTTACAAGCTGAAATTAAAGCATGAGAACATAGTACAACAAGTAGTGCAGTATTGGTTTGATGCAGCAGAAGGGGCTCCGTAGAACTGTTTAAAGTTAGTGGATGAGTCTGTATTCAAGAACACAGTGACCAACCTAAACGAGTATGCCACTACCATTACAGACTTTATTAGTAAGTGTGCGATGATTGCTTGTCGAAGAAGTTAATCTGTATGTTCCTCAAATATAAACTATGAATGAACTGGGAGATTCACTTTTTATTTAAGTGAATATAAGGCATTCAAACATGGCAACCCTGACCTATACAGGAAATCTAAGTACAATCTTCAGGAGGCCATCAGAGATGCCAAGAGGCAGTACCAAATTAAGCTTGAGACTTACCCAGACTAACCACATAGACTGGCAAGTTTTATACAACATAATGGGCTACTATGAGAATATTCCTCATTCGTGAAGAAGGGCTCATGCCCGAAACGTCGATTCTCCTGCTTCTTGGGTGCTGCCTCACCTGCGCTTTTCCAGCAACACATTTTCAGCTCTGATCTCCAGCATCTGCAGTCTTCACTTTCTCCTCCAACAATACATCCTTACCCAGTGAGCTCAATGCATACTATGCTGGCTTTTAATAGAAGGTCAGTGAAACAATGTAATCTATCCCAACAGCCTCAGATGCATCAATACTCACTGTTATGGCTGCGGATGTTAGATTGGCCTGCTTGAGCGTAAACCCATGGAAAGCGATTGGCCCAGATGGACTCCCTGGCTATCCACTCCGATCCTGTGGCAGAAGTATTCACAGACATCATTTACCTATCTTTACTATGATCTGAAAACTCCACTTGCTTCAAGGAGATCACCGTCAGCCCGGTACCGAAAGAAAATCAGGCTGTGTACCTGAATGACTATTGCCAAGTGGCTCTGACCTCGATAATTAAGAAGAGCTTTGAGAGGTTATTTTCACATCAACTCCAGCCTATTGTCCTTGCAATTTGCCTATCAGCATAACAGGTCCATGTTAGATGTCATCTTTCTGGCCCTACATTCATCCCTGGACCATCTGGATACAAGGATACCTACATCAAGTCGCTACTTCTTGACTATAGCTCTGTTTTCAACGCAATAATTCCAAACAAACTCATCTCTAATCTCAAGACCTAAGTCTCAGCTCAACACCACCTCCCCCCACCCCTCCTCTGTAACTGGATCCTTGACTTCCTGACCCTGAGATCGCAATCAGTAAGAATAGGCGACAACATAGTCTCCATCACTATCCTCAACACTGGTGCCCTGCAGGGATGGGCACTCAGCACCCCCCAGCTATACTCCTTATACACTCACGATGCTATGTCCAAATTCTGACCCAATTCTATTTACTAGTTTGCTGATGACACAACCGTTGGATCTCAAACAGCTACCAGACAGAATACAGGAAAAAAATTGAGTGGTTAGTGCATGGTGTAAAATCAATAATCTCTCCATCAATGTCAGCAAAACAAAGGACTGGTCATTGATTTCAGGAAGTGGAGTGGAGGCCATGTATCACTGGTGCTGAAGTGGAGATAGTCAAGAGTGTCACATTCCTGGGAGTGATGATGATCGACAATGTGTCTTGCTCCAACCACATCGACACAGCAGTCAAGAAAGCACAATAACACCTCTCCTTTCTCAGGAGGCTAAAGAAATTTGGAATATCGTCATAGAATCCCTGCAAGGTGGAAACAGGCCATTTAGGCCCAAAACGTCCACACCGACCCTCCGAAGAGTAACCCACCTATTGCCCTACCCTATTACCTGACATTTCCCCTGACTAATGCACCTAGCCTATACATCCCTGAACACTATGGGCAATTTAGCATGGCCAATTCACCTAACCTGCACATCTTTGGACTGTGGGAGGAAACCAGAGCACTCGGAGCAAACCCACACAGACACTGGGAGAATGTACTATCTACAATGACTCTTAACCATTTTTATAAATGATTCTTTGAAATCTTGCTATCTGGATGCATCACAGCATGGAATGGCAACTGCTTTTCCCAGACTACAAGAAGCTACTGAGAGTCATGAGCAGAGTCCAATCCATCATGAAAACCAGCCTCCCATCTATTAACTTCATCTATACTTCCTGCTATCTCAGGAAATCAACCAACATAGTCAAAGAAGAAGTGTGTTACAGCATAACAGGGAAGAGATTGTGCTTATTACGTCTCTGATGCTGCACTGCATTTATTTATAGAAGTGATGGAGGGGAGAGATGTGTCGACCCACAGGATGGATAGCGTTTAAAAGGAAATCACAGCATACATAACCAGGACAGTGGTGTTAGACAGTTCTCTGGTTTTTGCAGGAGTTGAGCCCATAGGCCTAGAAGCTCAGCAGCCAAAAGTTCAATGATATTGCAAGAGTGGCAAATGCCAGAGAATGTAGCATCAAATGCCAAATCCCAATAACTGCACCACTAGCCCCACACAATACTCATTGCATCCTCCTCCCATGTTTATCAATTAACATTCATAGCTTTATCACACCCTCAATCACAGAGCACTGCTGCAAACCTTACACTTTTGACGCAGTTTGCAGGCACACTGCCAGGTATTAAACTCTGGCAACTATATTGCCAAGCATAATACATCGCATTCACCTTCACACTTTCCTCTATTTTGAAGGATAATTTAGGACATGACTGGAGATATTAGGAGCTAACCATCTGGATAGATATGATTGCTTGGCCTTACACAAAAGCAGCTGGTGTACTTACCAATATTGGGGCAGTCATCACTGAGACCCGTGAAATCATTGTAGCTGACAGTATCCTCCTACCTAATTCTTCTTCTGATACCTTACTTCTTTTTCATCTCTCAATCTCTTCTGATTTAGAAGGCACACATAGCCTAAGCTTTTTTTGTTCATACGTCATAGGACATGGATGTCGCTGGCTGGCCAGCATTTATTCCCCATCCTCAGTTGCCCTGGAGGAAATGTTGCATCTATTCTGTCTCCCCTTGCCCAATCCCCAACCTCACCCTTGTGCCTTTCATTTTTCAGATAGCATAGAACTGCAATCTGATTTGTGGTGAATGAACAAAAGGGGAATAGCATAAAATTATTGAGAACAATACACTGCTTTTGCTCAGACATTGATACAGTGCGTGGTGTACAGTAGAAAAAGCAAGAATGAATTGCTGTCAAGATGGATGGCAAGATTAGCATAGATGGTGACTCACGGGAGTATGAAATTGCATACATTCTGCTGCAGAAGCCTCAGATGAGTGCTTTGATGGGGGTATTATGCCAAAGTAAGCTGGCTGGTATGCACAATGAAAATTCTGGTAGTCTGCTAGATTGCAGTGTTTAGATCAGAGTGGTGCTGGAATAGCTCAGCAGGTCAGGCAGCATCCGAAGAGCAGAAAAATCTTTTAACGTTTCAGGCAAAAGCCTTTCATCAGGAATAGAGGCAGGAAGCCTCCAGGGTGGAGAGATAAATGGCGGTGGGAGGCTGCTGGGGAGAAGATAGCAAGGAGTACAATGGGTGAATGGGGGTGGGGATGGAGGTGATAGGTCAGAGGGGAAGGTGGAGCGGATAGGCGGGAAGGGAGATTGGCAGGTAGGACAGGTCATGAGGACAGTGCTGAGCTGGAAGGTTGGAACTGAGGTAAGGTGGGGAGAGGGGAAATGAGGAAACTGGTGAAGTCCACATTGATGCCCTGGGGTTGAAGTGTTCTGAGGCAGAAGATGAGGCGTTCACTCTGATCTAAACTCTGGTTTCCAGCATCTGCAGTCCTCACTCTAGCCCTGCTAGATTGCAGTGTTAAGGTTTATGTAGCGATCTTGTCACTGGATTATGCCTATAGCTTACAACTCCCTTCCACCACTGCTATTTTGGCACAAATCTCATTGTTCCTAATTAAACAGGCCAGAGTCCTGTCCACACAGGATGGTGCTGTCTGAATTTGGTATTCTAGGGCCAGAACTGCTAAGGGTTATTCATCTGCCATGTCCCCAGTGAAAATCAGCTGTCAAAATGTGTGATGCTGGAAAAACATAGCCAGTCATGCAGCATCTGAAGAGCAAGAGAGTGGACACTTTGAGCATTAGCTCTTCATCAGGAATTGATACTGGGGGAGGAGATTTGGCTGGAGATATGGAATGATGAAGAGCTTATGCTCGATTCATTGACTTTCCTGCTCCTCGGATGCTGCCTGACCGGCTGTGCTGTTCCAGCACCACACCTTTTGACTCTGATCTCCAGGATCTGCAATCCTCACTATCTCCTAAAGAAAATTAGCAGGCTTCCACCAGTCAGATAGTAACACTGGTGGGAGCTAGGCCAGACAAAGGTGCGTAAAAGGTACAGAGGACACTTAGTTGAATTTTATATGCAATATGTGTGAAATTGATTAGGGATATTTATTCAATGTTGGCATTTATCTTTGCCTTGTGCTCAATCAGATACTCTGATGGTCAGTAACAAAGGAAAGGGAAGGTATGGAACTGTTGATAAATGGGGAATTGGAATTGTAACAGTTTTTCGTGAAATTTATATTCTGAGATGAATGTGTTTAATGGAGTGAATGACAGCAGTTGACCGTTCAGTAATGTGGTTGTTATTTCTGACAACTGGCAAGCTGTCTTGCGAAAGAACAACATTATAAAAGTTGGAAAATCTTCAGATACTTTGGAATACATTATCCACTAGATAAAGTACAACCATACACTATAAGGTCTCAAGCTAATTTTTTAAACACTACCCTGATCAGATCGGTTATCTGCTTTTCAGAGCACTAATGAATTGCACCGTATGGAATTTGCTTGTTCAGCTGCCTTTGCAAGTGTGTGTTTAATGACTTTGATAGATTTACAAACTTCTGAAGAGGCTAATAGACTTTCCAAGTACTTATCAAAACATGGTTGTATATTTGACAAATTTATGAGCTATTCGATAATGTTTTATTTTAGAAGTTTTGTTTCTTTCTGATGAAGGGCTAATGCCCAAAACATCGACTCTCCTGCTCTTCGGAAGTTGCCTGACCTGCTGTGTTTTTCCAGTGTCACTCTTGTTGACTCTTTCTTTCTGGCATGTATTCCAAGACAGCAAAGTTAATCAGCAATTTTCTTTTTCACTCACCATTTCCCTAGAGTGTGCTGTCCTCCAATGAATATCTACAAATCTTGAATGAGTATTATATCTTCCATCCATCCATTGTATTGAATGTAACTTAACTGTCAAGATCTATAGTAACGTTTATGTTTCTGAATTGATACTGGGGGAGGAGGTTTGGCTGGAGATATGGAAGTTAAGCAGGCATTGGGGACTTTATGCTGATCTGCAAGTTTAGTTTAATTGGAAAGGCTTCTGATGGCAATAGGGACAGGGCTGATGTTTCAAGGAATAGTGGTGAGCTTTTTGACATTGTTACTTTGGCATTTTAGGTGGTAGGCCAGTCAAAACCTGAACTAGTAGATCCTGCCTGCACACAATGCTGGGGCAATTAATCATGACTCATTTAATCGTGCCACTACAGCGAAAATTCGAGCTCTTCTTTTTTAAGTAAAAATCAATGTTTAAATATAAAACAAGATTTCTAAACAAAGTTAATCAAAAATATTGTCATTCTGTGCAAAGCATTCCAAGATTATGCTCCTCCCGACCTGCGACCATTTCCTTACATATGCAGTTCTTGTTGTAAAACTGATAGTTAATCACATGCACTAAGATAGAGCATCTAAATGTTGGACTTTTCAGAAAACTGGAGGAAATATCTGAAATGACAGAACCTAAACAACCTTTGCAGCAAATTTCCAATAAGTGCACTTGATGTGTAAAGTTGCAGTTTGCAATCTGATCAGTAACAACTATTAATTCACTCTGAAATTAGCTAATTTATCTTATTGCAGGCTAGACAGGAAAGAATGGGGAAGGCAGGAATTAATGAACACATGACACTGACTGATCTATTTGCATCCTATTATTTTAGTAATTGAAATTTTCAAATCTTTTGAGGCCATTGGAAATAGCTGCATAAGAACATTTGTATTGTTTATGCATCTAAGTATGTGCAGCTTGTCGCATCAGCTATTTTTAACATTGATGCCCTGTTGCTTGCATTGTAAACATACTTTATTTTATTTTAGAGGTTTTCTTTCTCTCTTGAATTTGTTCCAAGTAAGCAAAGTTAATCAGTAACTTTAATCACATACATTTCCATAGAGTGTCTGCGAATAATATCTACATAACATTTAATGATTATAGGATCTTCCATCCGCCCATTATACCAACTCTTACTTAAAATATTTGATCAGTAACATTACGTTGCTCATGGCCTCCACAAGATCCAGAGTACTTGTAAAAACTGTTATTAAAGAAGCAACTCCCAAAGTTAAAAATACTATTGAACCAGTTGCATTAGAATATCCATTACAAATGATACAAAGCACCACTGAAAATGACCAACGTCGTGTTTCTTGAGCTGGTTAAGGATAGGAACTGCATTTCAACAGATTTAATTTTCTTCATGCTTTGCATTTAAAACATTTTCTACTTTCTTTTGGGTGTTTTGTGTTACAACCGAACTCCAACACATCAAGAATCCCATCTGATTTAGCCTGAATTCATAATCCGTTCAGTTGACCTATAAAATTTTGTAATTATTCCATCTTTTGTTTAGATATAACATAGTTTTTCAGTGAGGCCACAGTACAATGAACTTGGATGGACTAACGCTGTGAAATGATTCATTTTGCAAGGAGTATTGGACAAGGCTATAAAAATAAGTGTTACAATAAAGGAAATAGTGGGACCAAGAAATCATCAAACATGGCAGGTGTTCGGATGGAGGCTGGAGGAAGACACTCTACTGATTACAACATAATTTAAAAAAATATTTTCTGCAGTTACAACGATAACTAATTAAATATTTTACAGATATCAGGTTTTAAACAACAAATTTCTTAACAAACCAATAAATGTTTATCCTCCTGCATATCCTCAAAATACACAGACAAACAAGCTTACACAAACTCACTTTTCAGAAGAGAAAGACACAGTAAATTTCCCTGGAGAGATTAAATTTTGAAAAAAGGTTCTTTGGTCAATGGGTCAACATTGAAGACAAAAGGATAAAGGACAACCGAGCTCCAAGGTCTGTTGCTCTAAACCTTTGGTATGTGTGGTCAAGCCACTAATCATGCACTATTGTCTCTGAACTCTTACAGGCAGGGAACTCACTCAGCTAATATAATTTTCAGATGTCCTTTTCATCACCCTTTCAAAAGAATAAGCAGGGCTTTTTTGAAATGGCCTGGAAGCTTGTTCATAACAAGGTTTCCTCTAACTTGTCTTGTTCTTAGGAAGCTTCCCTCCAACTGAACTATATAAAAGATGCATCTTTCCAAACAGGCCCATCAGGATCTACAGAAAACCAAGGTGGATTACCAGATGTGATTTGTATGAAACCTTGTTTGAAAATACAAATCTCTAGCGTCCAGAGTGAATTTTCGGTGACTTATTTAAGAAATCCCTTGAGGTATTTTCACAAAATTTTAAATAAATTAATTTTCAACAATCCTTCACAGCTCAAATCCTCCAAATATAAACTAAATTGTAATGCAGGCAGAGTGAAACATGAGATCGAAAAGCAGCAGACAGCATCTTGCATTTTATGAATAGGTGCATAGAGCATGAAGACAATGAAGTTTTGATAAAACTTCATTTGAGTTTTTGCATCCTTTTCTGGAAATCACCCTTTAGGAACAATATGACAGCAATTACTATGCGATTAGGCAAGATTTAGGAAGCACAGGATGGGGAAGAAAACTGCAGGGGATGGGCAGATTAGAAATGTGGAGCTTATTCAAGGAAAAGCTCCTGTGTGAGCTAGATAATTATGTACCTGTCAGGTAGAGAGGAAGCTGTAGAGCATGGGAGCCTTGGTTTACGAAGGAAGTGGAATCTCTGGTTAAGAGGAAGAAGAAGGATGAGTTGTGAAGGCTCAGTTAGGGCGCTTGAGGGTTACAAGGTAGCCAGGAAAGGCCTAAAGAGAGAGCTCAGAAGAGCCAGGAGGATACATGAAAAGTTATTGGCGGATAGGATCAGGGTAAATCTTAAGGCTTTCTGTAGGTATTTTATGAATAAAAGAATGATGAGAGTAAGATTAGGGCCAATCAAGGACAGTATTTGGAAGTTGTGTGTGGAGTCAGACGAGATAGGGAAAGCACTAAATGAATGTTTCAACAGTATTCACTCTAGAAAACGACAATGTTGTTGAGGAGAATGCTAAGATACAGTCTACTAGACTAGGTGGGATTGAGGTTCACAAGGAAGAGGTATTAGAAATCCTGCAGAGTGTGAAAATAAATAAGTCCCCTGGGCCAGATGGGATTTATCCTAGGATCCTTTGGGAAGTCAGGGAGGAGATTGCCGAACCTTTGGCATTGATCTTTTAATTGTCATTGTCTACGGGAATAGTGCCAGAAGACTGGAGAATAGCAAATGTGGTTCCCCTGTTCTAGAAGGGGAGTAGAGACAATTCTGGGAATTATAGACCAGTGAGCCTTACTTCAGTTGTTGGTAAAGTGTTGAAAAAAGTTATAAGAGATAGGATTGAAAATCATCAAGAAAAGAATAATTTGATTAGGGATAGTCAGCATGGTTTTGTGAAGGGTAGTTCGTGCCTCCCCACAGTAGGCTATTGCACAAAATGTGGAGGAATGGGATTGTGGAGGAGATAGCAGTTTGGATCAGTAATTGGCTTGCTGAAAGAAGACAGAGGGTGGTGGTTGATGGGAAATGTTCATCCTGGAGTCCAGTTACTAATGGGTCAGCGTTGGGTCCACTGCTGTTCGTCATTTTTATTAACGACCTGGATAAGGGCGTAGAAGGGTGGGTTAGTAAGTTTGCAGACACTAAGGTTGGTGGAGTTGTGGATAGTGACGAAAGATGTAGTAAGTTACAGAGAGACATAGATAAGCTGCAGAGCTGGGCTGAGAGGTGCCAAATGGAGTTTAATACGGACAAGTATGAGGTGATTCACTTTGGTCGGAGAACTGGAAAGCAAAGTACTGGGCTAATGGTAAGATTCTTGGTAGTGTAGATGAGCAGAAAGATCTCGGTGTCCTTGTGCACAGATCCTTGAAAGTTGCCACCCAGGGTGACAGGGTTGTTAAGAAGGCATACAGTGTTTTAGCTTTTATTAATAGAGGGATTGAGTTCTGGAACCATGAGGTTATGCTGCAGCTGTACAAAACTCTGGTGCAGCTGCACTTGGAGTATTGTATAACAGTTCTGGTCACCACATTATAAAAGGATTTGGAAGCTGTGGAAAGGGTGCAGAGGATGTTGCCTGGTATGGAGGGAAGGCCTTACAAGAAAAGGCTGAGGGACTTGAGGCTGTTTTCGTTGTAGAGAAGAAGGTTGAGAGGTGACTTAATAGAGACATATAAGATAATCAGAGGGTTAGATCGGGTGGACAGGGAGAGCCTTTTTCCAAGTATGGTGACGGCGAGCACAAGGGGGCATAGCTTTAAATTGAGGGGTGATGTTAGAGGTAGTTTCTTTACTCGGAGAGTAGTAAGGGTATGGAATGCCTGCAACAGTAGGAGATTTGCCAACTTTAAGTACATTTAATTCATCATTGGGCAAGCATATGGATGTACATGAATAGTGTAGGTTAGATGGGCTTCAGGTTGGTATGACAGGTCGGCACAACTTCGAGGGCCAAAGGGCCTGTACAGCGCTGTAACGTTCTATCTTCTATGTTTTATGTCTTAGAGAGGGTGCAGAAAGGACTCAGGAATGTTGGACTGTTCTTGTTGTAGAATACAAAGTTATGGTGGTTTGTTAGAGGTATTCAAAATCATAGCTGGGGAGAAAGTGTGGCCGTTAGTGGAAGGACCAAGAAGCAGAGAAAAGAAGTGTAAAGCGGAAAATCTTTCTCATGCAGTGAATAGCAGCAGTTGGGAATTCTCTGTATGAAAGTTGGGTTCATATTTAACCAAGGATTTCAAAACAAATTTGGATCAATATCTCAAAATGAAACATTTGTTACTGGAAAAAGATGATGGAGTGTTATTAGGTTAATTATAGCCAAATGAACTAAAATGATTTTCAAGATTACTTTCCCAAACATGTACGAGTCCAGTCTAACATCTGTACCTTCAAAGCCCTTAGCAATTAGACTCACTTTAACCTGTGACAATCTTAAAAGTAATTGGCCTGTGGTCTTGATGTTATTTTAAAAAAGAAAACAGTATCAATAATGATGCCAGAAAGTTAGGTAATTTCTGTTTGTGGTTTCTGGACAGGCAGACAAAATATCTGAAAAGTTAATTCAAATGAATTTTCCAAGCGCAAGAGATTTAAAAGATGGTAGCTACAGACCTGTCAGTCCCATGAAGATGGAAAGAGGAATTAAGTGTGTTGGTCAGCTAATTATAACTGGTCATAGAGTCATGTAGCATGAACAGACCCTTTGGTCCAACTTGTCGTGCAGACCACATTTCTCTCAAACTAAACTTGTCCCTCTTGCATGAGTTTGGCCCACATCCCTCTAAATCTTTCTGATTCACATAGGAGAAGTCTTTTAACTATATGTGCATCTACCACTTTGTCTGGCAGTTTATTCCACATATGAGCCACTCTGTGTGAAAAGGTTGTTCCTCAGGTCCCTTTTAAATTTTTCTCCTCTCACTTTAAAATTACCTACCTAGTTTTGAACTCCCCACCATAGGGGAGGGAATCTTTGCTAATCAACTTACCTATGCATGTCATGATTTTTGAAATCTCTATTAGGTCACCTTTCAATCTCCTATGGTCCAGGGAAAAAACTCCCAGCCTGTCCAGCCTCTCCTTTTAAGTCAAACACTTAGTTCTCACAACATTCTGATGAGTCTTTTCTGCATCTTCTCCAATTTAATAACATCCTTCCTATAGCAGAGTGAAAACTGTACATAGTATTCCAAATATGGCCTCCCCAACATCCTGTAGTACCTGAATATGATGTCCAATTCCTATACTCACTGGCCTGAGCAATGAAGGCAAACATGCTAAATGCATTATTAAGAACTCTATGTACCTATGACACAACTTTGAAAGAACTATGTACCTGAACCTCTAGGCTTCTCTGGTCGACAACATTACCCAGGGCCTTACCATTAACTGGATAAGTCTTGCTCCTTGCATTACCAAAATGCAATATCTTGTGTTTGAGAAAGTGGCTGTTTCATTGTGTTTACTTTTTCTGTGTTGTGCCAATAAACATAATCATGTCCTTAGGTTTAAACTTACCAGGAAGCCAGTTTATATCTATTCTTTACAGCATCAAGAACAACACCTATACAATGTATTCAAGAACAATGGGTACCCAATAAGCACAGTTTGTTGATTCTTACACAACAAATTTAAACAAGAAAACACATCATGCCCATGGACTCTAGCCACACTAATATACATGAAAGACATATCTGTGATGATGACCAGACTACTCAAGCCCCTTGGCATCATGGTAGCCCACAAACCTATCAATATAATGAAACTGCTCTTGATGACTCTAAAGGACCCTGTACCAACAATCAGCAGAACAAATGTCATATACAAAATACCCTGCAAGGACTGCAATAAGCATTACATCAGGCAGACTGGCAGGAAATTAGCCACTAGGATACATGAGCACTAACTAGCCGCCAAAAGACATGACCAACTGTCACTGCTATCCTTATACACCGACAAAGAGGGACACCAGTCAGGCTAAATAAAGACACACATGGGAATTCTTTGAGGCCTGGCATTCAAACCAGAATTCTATTAACAAACGTATCGATTTGGACCTCATTTACGAGCCTCGTAGAAAACGAACCGGAAGTGTTATCACCCACTTCAACAGAACAAGGTACATAAATAGAAAGCAGGACAGTACACCAATGCTTCAATGGAGGCATACTGATGATGACACCTAGCATTGTGATGAAACGTCTGAGAACAAATCTCCCAGCTCAGCGAGCAAACTTGCAACCTGAACAAGTATTTAATTTTCTAATGCATTCAAATGATTTCCTTTTATGTCTCCTGGACCTAGTGCTACCATATCTCCCTGTTGCATTGTCAAGAGCTCTTTCTTCTACACTATGTAACTATTTTCTGATCTATGAGTTCCTTCCAGACTCTCCCTTAGTAATGTGGTTTGAAGAGTTTCCTCAATTGGTTTTATTCTCAGTTCAACTGAAGCATTGCTATATCTACTGATGGGAAATCAGCGGACCAGGAAAATCAGGTGTCTGGTGCATTTAGTAAGAGTGAGCATAAGTCTTAAATTAATAATAAAGAAGAGCAAAGAAACATCTAGTGTAGACTTTGTAAATTGGAAGATAAGTAATTTAAATATGATGAGAAGGGATGTGGCTCTGACAAAGAAACAAACATTGATGGAGTAATGGGTGCTCTTTAAGGAAGTAATGACTCATTTACTGATTACAATGCAGATGGAAGGGAAGGGAAACCAAAACAGGGTCTATTTGATCAATTGATTGGGATTGTAGGACTTATATTTCTCAAGGCTAAATGGTTCATGAAGAAAGTGGAATAGTTAGATGATCAGCTAAAATTAGATTAAATGGTGGAGCAGGATCAAGGGACCAATTAGTTTTTTCCTGCTTATATTTTCTCTGTTTGTAAAATGAAAATAACGTATGGTATATGTCAGATGATTTCTTCAAGGGAGAATCTGGTCAAATACATAATTTGATTGGGGAGATGAGGAAAGATTGGAAGATGGAGAGCATGAGAATAGAATGCAGTCAATCTGAAACTCTCTTGCAATTGTAGCAATAATAATGAGGTGGTAAGAGGTGAAGTAGATCCTATTAGAGACAAAAAGAGGATAATTGGTTAAAGGCACAGGGAATGGCTGGAATACCTAATGAGTAACTTTTATCAGCATTTACAATTGAATAAGGCTGTGACAACATATTGCTAGAAGCAGCGATAATGGAGGTAATAGATAGTGTGAAAAAAATGGAGATATTGGAAAGGAGGGTTTCCTCATGATAAACTAGTTAGCAAGGCTAGATCTCATGGGATACAGGGAGAACTCGAGATTTAGATACAGAACTGGCCAGAAGCTAGAAGACAGAGGGTGGTGGTGCAAGGTTGCCTTTCAGATTGAAGGCCTGTAACCAGTGGTGTGCAACAAGGATCAATGCTGGTTCCACTATATTTCATCATTTATATAAATGATTTAGGTGTGAACATAGGAGGTACAGTTGGTATTTTTGCATATGACACCAGAATTGGAGGTATAGTGGACAGTGGAGAAGGTTACCTCAGAATACAACGGGATCTTGATCAGATGGGCCAATGGGCTGAGGAGGGGCAGATGAAGTTTAATTTAGATGAATGCGAGGTGCTGGAGTTTGGAATGGCAAATCAGAGTGGTACTTATGTGCATAATGATAAGGTCCTGGGGAGTGTTGCTAAACAAAGAGACCTTGGAGTACAGGTTTATAGTTCCTTGAAAGTGGAGTTGCAGGTAGATACGATAGTGAAGAATGTATTTGGTATGCTTTCCTTTATTGAGTACCGGAGTTGGGAGGTCATGTTGCAGCTGTACGTTGCAGGACATTGGTTAGGCCACCTTTGGAATATTGTGTTCAATTCTGGTCTCCCTCCTATCAGAAGGATGTTGTGAAACTTGAAAGGGTTCAGAAACAAATTGAATCCCAACAGTGTGGAAGTATGCCATTTGGCCTAACGAGTCACACTGACCCTTCAATGAGTATTCCACCCACACCCATTCCCCTACCCTATTATTCTACATTTCCCCTGACTAATGCACCTAATCCACACATTCCTGAACACAATGGGTAATTTAGCATGGCCAGTTCACCTAATATGCACATATTTGGACTGTGGGAGGAAATCAGAGTACCCGGAGGAAATCCATGCAGACAAGGGGAGAATGTGCAAACTCCACACAGACAGTTGCCTGAGCTGGAATCAAAGCTGAGTCACTGGCACTGTGAGGCAGCAGTGCTAACCACTGAGCCACCGTATCACTGTTATAGAGGTTTATAAATTCATGTGGGGCATGGATAGAGTAAGTGGACAAGTCTTTTCTCTGGGATGAGGGAGTCCAAGGCTAGAGGGCATAGGTTTAGGGTGAGAGGGGAAAAATTTAAAAGGGACCTCAGAGGCAGCTTTTTCATGCACAGGCTGGTGTGTGTGTGGAATGAACTGTCAGAGGAAGTGGTGGAGGCTGGTGCAATTACAACATTTAAAAGACATCTGGATAGGTATATGAATAGGAAAGGTTTAGAGGGATATCGGCCAAGTGCTGGCAAATGGGACTAGATTAAATTCGGATGTCTGGTTGGCATGGATGGGTTGGACTGAAGGGTATGCTCCTGTACTATACATCTCTAGAACTCTATGATTCTGTTTAGAGTAGAAATGTACCTGGTCAAGAAGGTTGGCTTTAACGTTTCAGAACAAAGGGGGGATGATGATAGCAGAAGGGCTTATCCTTAATCTTTCTGAGGATTGGAGAGTGGGCGATGTCACCTTTATTCAAGAAAGAGTGTCAGGATAATCCTAGCAACTACAGGTTTGTTCACATCAGTCAGTAAGTTTTGGGAATTTATATCATGTAAAAAGTTTCAATTAATTAAGGAGGGCAAGCATATATATCTAAAAATTAGATTGTGCTTAACAAATTGAATTTTATTTTTGGATCTAGTAAATGACAGCGTTAATGTTAATGAAAGGAATTCAGTGGAGGTTGGCTATATGGAGTTTAAGGAGATGTTTGACAAGATAGGACATAAAAGGTTGGTAAACAAAATTGACACTGATGGAATAGGAGGGCCAATGCCCACCTTGATAAAAAGAAATTGGTTATCAAGGGAAAAAAAAGTGAGTTATGAGCCCAAAGAGTGACAGTCACACCAGGATTGTCACTCCACTCCTGCTGATTTGCATTAGGATTGTGCACACTTTTCTTGCTGGCATTTCAAATCATTAAAAGTGGGAAGAGAACTTAAAATCTGGCAGAGCCCTCACAATGCAGGTGAATTTGGTGAAGTCAGATCTTTCCCCCTTTTTCATGCCAGTTGATGCCATATATTTTGATTTAAATGTCCAGCAGCTTTGAGAGTGTGGGAATGCACGTGATGGAGGTGGAGGTAGTATTTGGATCTGGGGGAGAGACGGGAGTGTGTTTGACGGGGAGAGTGTTGGGTCTGGGGATTCAGACTGGCAGTGGAGTGGGGGTGTTGTCCCCTGGTGAGGGAGGTTGAAATCATCTCTCCAAAGATGCTGCTATTACTGCTGAACGTCTCTAGTAATTTCTGTTTTTGTTTCAGGTTTCCAGCATCTGCTGTTCTATATTTTATTTTAGATTGGAATCAGTTTGGTGATAATTGTGGGTGTAATTGATAGGTGGCTGCCTGGCATTTGGCAGGATGTATTAGATCTGGGAGTGTATTTGGATGAGTGAGTGGTTCGCTTCGATGGTCAGTTTTATCGTTACACAAGAGTTAGATTGGGTTTTAATCCTCAAACGTTTCCTGGCTCACTATTAGTTTCACTGAAGCAGCACCTTACAAATTCTGTGACTGTAATAGATTCTTACAGAATGTTCTCAAAATAGATTCTTACAGAATGTTCTAGATGCAGTGGAATTGTACTCTCTCATTTCCTAGGCAAAATCCACAGTGTATGCAAGGTCTGGGATCTTACATGATCCTGACATGTTACTCCAGGCTTCACTTATCCAGCGATTACTTGACCATGGTTGAAGATTGCTTTTCAGACTGGAGGATGAAAGGCAATAGTGTTCCCCCAAGCGTCACTCCTTTTCCTACTGTTGAGGGGAAAATCACCAGCTTGGAGTCAGATTCGAGGTTCAACGACAGAGTTTATTGTGCAAGGAAATATTGGAGCTTCAGGGAGAGAAAGACATCAACAACACAGTGGTCAGCTGTGAGTTTTCTTTCAACCCAGAGCACATATCAAGATACTTTTATATATTTTATACAGTGATGAATTGTCTCTGTAACATGGTTTGTTTATTGTCAACAGTGCAGAATAGTTGATAGTTTCGATGGTGTCATTGTCAGTTCCAGCGCAGCCTTTGTCGATTTCATCGCGATCGTTGTCAGTTCCAATATCTGTGGAAGTCCATTGCTGTAGTAATGGGTGCTAATTGCGCTTCCTGAAAAGGAGGATTACTGCAGCCCAGGCTATTTTCACTTTGTATTGAGTCCATATCAAACTGTTAGCATTTCTATCAATGATGATATCACTTTGGTGGGCAGTATACACTACTCATGTGTATTCTGTCCCCTACCCACCTTAAACTAATCAGCTAGGTTGTGAGTGCATTGTGCTGGCATTCTCGTGGCCTACAGCTGTGTCTGTGTTTTCTGTCTCTCTCTATATTGTGGTCTGGTAGCTGTCTTGTCAAGTGGCCAACTTATGACTCAGCAGCCATCTTGTGTGACAATGTGCCAAGTGTCATCCTGCCCCGTACCATCTCCTACATCACTACTGTGTATATAAATGGCTTGGATTTTGAAATGTGAGTAACATATGAAAGTTTTCCAATGGGTTCAAAGCTAGAAGGCATAGATTTAAGATGAGAGGGGAAAGATTTAAAAAGTAACTAAGGGTCAACTTCTTCACACAGATGGAGAAGCGTGTGTGGATTGAGCTGCCAGAGGAAGTGGTGGAGGCTGGTCCATTTACAACATTTAAAAGGGATCTGGAAGGGTGTATGAATGGGAATGGTTTAGAGGGATATGAACCAAATACTGGCAAATAGGACTAGATTTATTTAGGGTATCTAGTTGGCATTAATGAGTTGGAATGAAGGATCTGTTTTCATGCTGCACATCTCTATGACTGTGTACCAAATACAATGGAGTGACAAGCTGTGAGGATGCTACAACTTGCCTGCAACAGCACAAAGGCTAGCAGAATGGACACAGGAGTGACAGATGGAGTTTAACAGACAGAAGTGGAATGTGATGAGGCATTTTAGCAAAAGGATAAAAATAGGCATTATAGACTTAATAGTACTTAATTCTAAAAACTGTGCAAAAACAGGGATACTGGGGCTACTTATACATAATTTGGAGATGCTGGTGTTGGACTGGGTGTACAAAATTAAAAGTCACACAACACCAGGTTATAGTCCAACAGGTATAATTGGAAGCACACTAGCTTTTAGGAGCGTCGCTCCTTCATCAGGTGATAGTGACACTATCACCTGATGAAGGAGCGACGCTCCGAAACCTAGTGTGCTTCCAGTTAAACCTGTTGGACTATAACCTGGTGTTGTGTGATTTATACTTATACATAGATCTTCAAAGGTGGAAGGAAATTTTGAGAATGTGGTTACAAAGATTTTGAGATCTTGGGCTTCATAAATAGGCACATTGAGCATAAAACAGGAACATTTTGTGTTGAACGCTCACCAAGCTTAGGTAAAAACTAAAGTATTGCACCAATTTTTGTTTACTCGTTTGGTGTGAGGATTCTTAAAATGGTATTTAACAAGAGAAAGGAAATTTACCAGAAAGGTTACAAGGTTGGTTTTCCTCTTGTTTCAAGTTTAGATCAGAAAAGCTGTGTTTGTGTTAACTGGAACAAGGAACATTGTAAGGAAATTTGGTAGAGTTGTGCAATATTTTACTTGAATTAGGTAAGGTAGACAAGGTTCCTATTGTACACAGGAAGTGGTTATGGCCTGGAACATGTAGACCTTGAAGGTGATGAAAATGGAAATAATCCTAGAAGAGGCGACAGCTTAGTGGTATTATTGCTGACTGTTAATCCAGAAACCCATGAATGTTCTGGGGACTGTGGTTTGAATCCCACCACGGCAGAATTTGAGTTCAATAAAAAAGGAGCAGGAATTAAGTGTCTAATGATGACCATTGTCAATTATCAGGAAAAACCATCTGGTTCACCAATATCCTGTAGGGAAGGAAGCTGCCATTTTTATCTGCTCCGGCCTATATGTAACTCTAGACCCACAGCAATGTGGTTAAAGAAATACAGGTCTAGCCAGTAACATCCTTATTCCATAAATGAATAATTTAAAAAAAGATTTCGGAAGGAAATGACCATGGGTGGTACAGAAGTAGTGTCCCTACCCTGAACTAGGATGCCTGGGTTCAAGTCCCTCCTCCTCCAGCAATGTGTGATGATATATCTGAGTAGGTTGATTAGAAAATATCACAAGGAGAGTTATACTAAACAGACTGCTCTCTTGTGGTAAGTGCTAAACGGTCTTAATCTGTGTGATAAATGATTCTAACCTTGAAGACCTTTCATATGAGCATTCATTTACCCACTGTTGTTCTAATTTCATCATCTGCTATCATAACCAGATCTGTAATGTCACTCTTATTCTTAATTTTCCTGAGTTTGTTCTTCCTGTGATATTGACACTTGTATCCAATACTTGGACTATTTCAGAATCTGGCATTCTGTGAATCCTCTGTTCTTCTGTGTGACTGTGGTATGCCTCATTATTTTTCTTGGATACTGGACAAAATGATTGTTTCCTCAATATTTACTTTGAGTCATCTGATAGAATAGCACTATCTCAGTTTGTCAATCCAAGGTCGGTAAATTGAATTTCATCAGTTTTTTGTTTTCTTTGCAATCTGAAAATCTAATGAAGTCCATGATATATTTTTGCACAGAATAATTTTGTTTTGCAAAATCTGCCAAGACATGCTACTTAACCATTGACTAGGTCATCCCTCTTGTAGATTTCAATCAAGAAGTCCAATGGAAGATCTTCGTTTTCATGACCCTCTAACTGACAGGCTTCCAATTGATGGGTATCCAACTCATAAGATCTTGCACTTCTAATTTTACTTCCTGCACGAAGTTATAATACCAAGGCCCTTGTTGTTTCTTTGGTTTGGGGATTCTTCCACTGATCATAAGCTTCAAAGTTTGAAACCTCCAATTATCAGAGAATGTTCAAACAGGGTTTGTTATCTGCACTTTACCTCAATGGCACTGGCATTTTAGTTAGGCTTAGGGTTGTTGGTGGATGGGTGAAGGGGGAACAGTGCATTGTGTCTCATTTGAAGATAGCTAGTCATGAGAGGGAATTAAACATCTTCCAGTGCTGCATATGGTTCCTCATTGCTTTACTGCCTGCATTGTCATTAACAGTTGGTTCCCTTATGTGTTGGAGAGCCTCCTGCAGCACTTGAACCTACTGCTGAGGCATGCAACCACTCAATAGCAATTTCATCACTGGTCTGCATAGAGTCATAGATATGTACTGCATGGAAACAGACCCTTTGATCCAATACATCTATGCTGACCAGATATCCTAACCTAATCTAGTCCCATTTGCCAGCACTTGGCCCACATCCCTCTAAACCCTTCCTATTCATATACCCATCCAGATGCCTTTTAAACGTTGTAATTGCACGAGCCTCCACCCACTTCCCCTGACAGTTCATCTCTCTCTCTCTCTCTCTCTCACACACACACACACACACACACACACACCCCTCTACGTGAAAAAGTTACCCCTTAGATCCCTTTTATATCATACCCTCTTGCCCTAAATCTGTGCCCTCTAGTTCTGGACTCCTCCACCCCAGGGAAAAGACTTTGTCTATTTATCTTAACTGTGCCCCTCATGAATTTATAAACCTCTAAGGTCACCTGTCAGCTTCTGACGCTCCAGGGAAAACAGCCCCAGCCTATTCAGCCTCTCCTTATGGCTCAAATCCTCCAACCCTGGCAGCATTGTAGATCTTTTCTGAACCCTATCAAGTTTCCCAACATCATTCTGATAGGAAGGTGACTGGAATTGCATGCAATATTCCCAAAGTGGCCTCACCAATGTTCTGTACAGCTGCAACATGGCCTCGTAACTCCTATATTCAATACTCTGACCAATAATGGAAAGCGTACCAAATGCCTTCTTCACTATTCTATCTGCCTGTGACTCTACTTTCAAGGAACAATGAAACTGCACTCCAAAGTCTCTTCGTTCAGCAACACTTCCTAGGACCTTACCATTCAGTGCATAAGTGCTGGTAAGATTTGTTTTTCCAAAATGCAGCACCTCACATTTGTCTGAATTACACTCCATCTGCCACTCCTCAAGATCCCATTGTACTCTGAGGTAACCTTCTTCATTATCCATTACACCTCCAAAGTTGGTGTCATCTGCAAACTTACTAACTATGCCTCCTATGTTCACTTCCAAATCATTTATATAAATGATGAAAAGTAGTGAACCCAGCACCGATCTTGTGGCACTCTACTGGTCACAGGCCTCCAGTCTGAAAAGCAACCCTTCACCACTACCCTCTTTCTTCCACTTTTGAACCAGTTCTGTATCCAAATAGCTGGTTCTCCCTGTACTCCAGAATGCTCCCAGAATAGCGACAATCAAGCACAGGTTTTTCAGATCCCGGTCACTTTGTCAATTTTTTGGGCTTATCCAATTTTTCCTCCACTCTCAGTTCACTTGGCGGTGATGCTTCTGTAATAAGTTATCGTATGTATAGCAGAGACAAAGGTCAGCTGTTTTCATATTTGAGATGCGAGAAGCAGGACATGGAAAAAAAAACAGAATATTATAGAACTTTAAGAAGTGCAGAATGTGAAGCAACTTTCAGAACGCTCTACAGGTGAAGTTCTTCTCATCAAGATCCTTGTTATCCACAAAGACAAAGTTTAACTTTGGATAAAAATATTTTTAAGTAAATTTATTGTAAAGTAGGCCAAATGATAATATTACTTTATCTTTACCTTTTATTATGGAACAGGTTGTAGGTGGAAAGATGACTGAATTTGGCAGACTATGTGCATTCATTACCAAGGTGAAGAAGGGCAGTTTAGCAGACATTGTGGGGCATCTTAGACCAGGTACCATTTATAACTTCTTTTATGAGTTTACCTCTGCTGTTAACATGCATGTTATTCTGGATCTGATATTACTGTTATCAGAATCAATGTGTCCAATGTGAATTATGCAGTGCTTGCCTACACGTATGACATTAACAGTAGTGAGTAGCTCCAGAATTACATCTGATCACAATCAAACAAAGACATAGATATTACAATTGGTAATCAAAACACTGGAGGTGCTGGAAATGTAAAATAATTGCAGAAAATGCTGAAAATGTTCAGGTTTGTCAGTTTTGGTCCAAGAGAAACAGTTAACATATCAGATTGTTGATCCCTTTGCCTCTATTGTCCCGTTTCTTTCTTTAATCTTTCACTTTTTTCACTCATGCAGCTACTAGCCAGCCATTCATAATGGTGCAGAACACATTTTTTGTTTCTTTATGTAATACCACGGGACATAATTTCACTTAATTTCTCCTGCTTTTCATTGTATCTCAGAACTACCCTGCCCAATTCTTCCCTCCTCTACCTAACTCTGATGCCAAAACAATAACATTCCCATCTTTGTTCAGTTCTGATGAAGAGCCATCATTGACCCAATGTGTTAACTCTATTTCTCTCCACAGATGCTGCCCAACCTTTTATATTTTTGCAGTATTTCCTGTTTTACTTTTATTATTTGTATTGTTTGAATATTTGCATTTTACAAAAATGATTGGAAAGAAATTAGTTAAATTTACCAAACGAAAAAGAATAGTCAAAAATTAGAAAAGTGCTATGTTAACACCTATCGGTGCGCTATTCTGAATACAACATGGTGCCCAAGGAGAAACCGTGCAACAACAGAACTAATTTTGGATCATAGAATCATACAGCATGAAAACAGACTCTTCTGTCTAACCTGTCCACGCTGACCAGACATCCCAATCTGACCTAGTGCCATGTCTTTTAAATATTGTAATTGTATCCACCTCTAGGACCTCCTTGGGTATTCACGCACTACCTTCTGCGTGAAGAAGTTACCCCTAACGTCCTTTTTAAATCTTTCCCATCCCATCTTAAACCTATGCCCTCTAGTTTTGCGTTCCCCCATGCGAGGAAAAAGACCATGGTATTCATCCTATCGGTGACCCTCATAATTTTATAAATCTCAATAATTGAAAAGATGATTTGTACTATTTATCCCATTTCTTCCCTCTATGGATTATATGTAAAGATAAAGTTGCTATAGTCCTACTGCACCATCGAGCTGTGCTCGCATTAGAGAGTCACCATGCCTGAGATGATGGCAGAGGTTAAGAAGGAGAATCCTTCATGATAACCTCAACCGGTGGAGGAATTGAATCCATTTTGGAGTCATGTTGACGCTGCATCACAAACCAGTCAACTGAGCTAACTGACCTCTTACATGTTAGAGATGGTAACAAAAGTTTTCATTTTGCCACCTTGCTAGCTAACCCGCTGTAGGATTAAGCCTGATGGCTGACAAGCACTTCAAAACAGACAGTGAAGTTTATTTTAAAATCATTAAAGACAGCCAACAGAGTCTGTAAATTACAATTATTGAAAGAATGGTTATAATGTATCAAAGTTGTTTTCTTTATAATGATCCATTAATCTTTTTACTTGTATTATTTTAATGATCTAGGTGATGAAGTACTTGAATGGAATGGTCGGTCATTACAAGGAGCCACATTTGAGGAGGTGTATAACATCATCTTTGAATCTAAACCTGAGCCACAAGTTGAACTTCTAGTTTCCAGGCCTATTGGGTTAGTTGTCTTGGTTTAATATGAATCTGTCTTAACCTATATTAACATTTGTTTTAAGATTACCCAAATACTTTTAAGGAGTAATTTTATGAATGTGCACACATCAAATATTTGGGTGCATGCTCCTTGATCTTTCACCATTTAATCTACAAATAATTAAAGCAATCAAAGGAGCCGAAATATCTGGAAACTTTGATCTTAACAATCAAAATTCAGGAAGACAAACAATGATTCTGATATACAAAATACAAAGCAATTGAACTTTGACCTCACCTATGTTCATTTAATGACAGTGAAACTGTGCCGTTCTAATGGTTTGAATGTACCTGAACAGAAGAGCAAAACATGCTTTATGTCAACATATTGTCTGCCATTTGTTGTTTCTTACAAAACAACTTCTTTTCCTTTCGGTCTTGTGTGGAATTTGGAAATAGTTGGCAAAGGAGCATCTGTTTGAATCGAAAAGTGTAGTGCTGGAAAAGCACTGCAGGAGAGGCAGCGTGTGAGGAGCAGGAGCGTCGATGTTTTGGGTATAAGCCTTTCAACAGGAAAGTGGGAGGGAAAGGGTGCTGAAAGATAAATAGTAGGGTAGGGTTGGAGGTGGTGCAGAGAGGAAGATAGGTGGGAAGGCTATAGGTGGATGTGATAAGTCGGTGGGGAGGATAGAGCGGATAGGTGGGAAGGAAGATGGACAGGTGAAGAGGACCTGTTAAAGGGTTGGATCTGGGATGAGGTGGGGGAGAGGAGATTTCAAAACTGGTGAAGTCAGTGTTCTGGGCCTCTTCCAGTCCCAAACCGAAACCCACCCATCAGCTGGAGGCAGATGCGTCATTCTTCTGATTGTTATGGTGCTGTGTGCCAACTCACAGGCCATGATGCTGTCTTCCATTGTCCTCGGCTAGATTCTGCCAGGTGCTTGAAGAGATGTTTAGGGTCTTCATGTCATATTTGCAAGCATCTTTGAAGCAGTGTCTTGGGCATGTTACCAGTCATCTCACTCCTTCGATATGTGACTATCTTCAACCCTGTGGAGGTGTTCAAGCCAGCAAACTCAACCCTGCTTAACTTTGCAATGTTGCAACCAGTAAGGATGAAAATTGTTGAATTGCCTTTCCTGGCAGTCCAGCAGTGCCTTTACAGTGGAGGACAATTAGGGGAATCCAAATCCTCCTCCTCTTTTCATGGCAGCAGATGCTGTATGTACGCAGCCAGCCACTTTCACAACTCCTCTGAAAGGATAAATATGTAGCTAGGTATGAGGTTAGGCTGCCAGTTGGGTAGATATGACCCCAGTTAGGATCAGTTCCAGGTAGTAAGGAGCTCCTAGGGTAGTTTGGCCTTTTGTGGGGTGGGTAGATGATGTGTTTTCAGTGGAGAGAGGGAAGGTGGGTTTGCCGGGAGTGACTGGGTCTGAGAATTCAGATCAGTGGTAGAAGGGGTGTTGAACCTTGCGGTGGGAGGTTGGACCCATGTTCCTTGCTCGATTTTATTCAAAGCATATTTTGTGAATTGTCCAACGATGGGTAGATGCTTTTGCTCTGCGTGACGGTGTCTTCAGTTATGCACCAATTGACTGATTGGGTCAATAGTGACAGACAATGTAGAGGACTTTGTAACACTTTCCAGTAGTTTGTTGTCTAATGTATGAGAGAAAACATGACATTGTGTCCCATGGCCATTTTGAAAGTATATATCATCAGAGAGAATAAATACAAGCATGGGACAGATAGCCTCATGGACTATGTGGCTGAGTTTTTATTTGAGTAACTAACACAGTGTCAGTAGTGTAATAGAGCTGTAATTTTGTCTTTGCTTTCAATCGAGATAAATTGGAGCGCTTGCTTTCTGACCAAGTGTATAAATAACCTTCTGGCATAGTGGTAGTGTCCCTACCTTTGAGCCAGGAGTCCTGAGTTCAAATGCCATCTGCCCCATCGAACCATGTTGCGTAGAAAATATCTACAAGTAAAACCCTTTCCATATCTGCAGGAAATGCAAACGTGAGGAGCACTGAGAAGACTATGAAAAACAAAATAGGAGCTAGGACACCGCCCTGTTCACTCCATTCTTCACTCTGATGCTGCTGTCAGAAGTGGAGCCATTAAGATGGTGTGATGCAGCGCATGTCATCATAGAACAAACAGATGAGACTGAAGAGTTTTGGTGGATAGCTAATTTTCCCCCAAATGTTTTAGAGTCTGCTCCTAAGTGTATTCAATGTTTTAAGTGAGCTCTATGAAATTATAATGAAGAGGTACATTCTGGTCCCTGTATCCTGTTGAAGTCAGTGTTTGGAGAAAAGCGTGTGTGCTGTAGATCTACCAAACAGAAACCAAACTGTGCTCCTGGATATTCTTGGTCTTCAAGTTGATAGACCTTTCAGAGTGATGTGAGTTCAGACTTTTCCTTAAGAATAAGGAATGAGATGACCTTATGGTTATTGCAATCTCCTGTCTTTGTTTTAATATAAAGTGATGTTTTTTTTTATCATGCATGTCCAGTGGAATGGATACTACCGTCCAAAAGCAAAAGAAAGGAACACAAAACGGTATGACCATGGATGGGACCTTCTGTGCTCGAGTTGTTTGCCTTGGCCTTTCTAGCCAATTCATGGCCTCATGAGCACTCGTGGTGAGGGTTGTCTGTTGAAATTACAAAACAGGATGTTGGGGGGAGTGTTCAAATGCAGTATAGAAGATGCCCATCTCATGGGAGTATATCTTACAGTAGTATTCAACCACACCGGACACTTGTTTACTTGTGTTAGTGTGGATTTTAGGTGGGGAAGTTTTGGTGACTATAGGACCAAAGTTGCTCTCAACCAACATAGCATTTGCATTTCTGTTGCTGCAGGCAGTTTGGATCTATCATAGGTTGATCCAATGTTAAATTGTGATACACATCCCTGTCATTTTTCACAACTACCTTAGCTATTTTCAAGTGATACGGTGTTCTAATTGTTGGTTTTATGTTTTCCATCAGGTAGGATTATTTTTGCTTCAATGACAAATGACATACTCAGAGGAATAGGTTGCAAACCTGTCGTTGTTTCCTTTTTCAAAAGGTTGCTGCTACTGTTTGGTAAATGGTTAAACTTAGGTGACTTCCAAGCTTCATTGTTATCAACATCAGTACTTCCTGGTTAGCCTTTGGTTGATAGCTTTTACTAAGGTGCAGATTGGTGTCATTTCCTATATGAGAGATATTGATGCATTGTGACTTGTTATGTTCATGGTTGTTAAACCTTTAGAGTTGGACTTCCATTCTCATGTTGACAAAAGACTGCTGTATTCAATGTGGGCTGCACATCATAGGTGTAGTTATGGCGAAAGCCAGGTAGATTGCACCTCTTTGTGATAATAGGTCAAGTTAGTACCACTGGTCATATGTTCGCCCTCAAACAACATGTTGATGTGGAGTTGACTCTGAAAATAGCTAATTGCTGGTGTAAATAAAAAAAGTCTTGAATTTCACATACATACATCCCATCCCACTTCAGACATGAAAGTTGAAAGAGCTGCTCTTGGTTACAGAAGCACAGCAATAATTTTAAAACAAGAGGAAGCAAATTGTTTATTTGAATAACAGCATTAACATCCTTCACCACGTATTTACAAGACCCTTTACTAAGTTTCCACAACCTAATCCTAATTATCAACTTAGAGTCAGGGGTAGGGAGGGAGAGAGGTATGGGTATCTGGGAGCTTGGGCTTTGGATGTAAAAAAAGGGATGACTCTCAGCATTGAACCCTCCAGTGTCCAGATTGTTCACAATGCATGATTCAGCACAAATCTTGGACCTTTCGTCCCCAGCTAAACTCCTAACAAACAGACTTGCTGTGTTGGTTTAACAGTTGAGTGGGCCAACTTAGGTGGGAATAGCTTCTTACCAATTGGATGGTTAAGTCAAGCTCAGGTCTTCCTTTCCAGAACTTAATTCTACTGGAGCTGGGAGAGAGGGCAGCATGCTTGTACACCACCATCCTGCCTTCTTATGTTTTCTTCCTGCTTCCGCGACTGGAAGATTCTATTCTAAAGGCTTCTCACCATTCTTGTTAGTTTTAATTACTTCTGGAAAAATGTTTAAAATTCCCTTTCCTAAGTAAATGTTCCAAATCAATAAAACATAAGTCGAGCAAAGTGGAATTTGATTAACACAGGTTATTTTAGCAAGAGAAAATATTAATTAATGCTCCATGCAATAATAAGTTGAATTAAAGAAGAATTTAAGACTCAAAATGGTCAAAGGAATCTTTAAAAAAAATGACATTAATATTTAATGCTGTGGCCATTTTCCAAGTAACTCTCCTAACCTCATTAAAATAAATCAAAACTTGAATTGTGGGTGAATAAATGTATGTCAGGGTAAAGAATTGGAGCACAATAAAAGCCCCCAAACCATATTTGCATTTGTTCTTTAAGCTAGAACCTGTAAATTTTGCCTCATTTTAACAATCATTTTCTGAATTTTTGAAGAACTTATATTTAGGGGAGCTTTTCCATTTTAATGGCTTTTACTTCAGTTGTTAAAATTCATTTAATCAGAATGATTTCAATGAAAACATACTGACAGATTATTACTTTCCTTTCGGTTAGCCTAAAAAATCTGATTATAGTGCTAAGAGACCCCTGAACAAGGGCAACTTAAGAAATAATAGGCTGTGGCCAGGTTTGTGAATGGTGATTTATTTGGATGAAGGGACTTTTCTCATAGATAGAATTACACTTGTACCTCACTCATACCCAAACTAATGCAATGTTTTAAAGTCATTGTCACAACTCACTGGGATAAAGTGTTTCCAATCAAGCTCCACTATTCCCAGAGTCATCACAAATGTGAAAAGATTTAATCAAAACACCCAGTTTACCTGATGAATGAACCAGTTAAAACACTCACCAGGTTTCTGTGAAAACAGCTATTTATTGCAAACAGAATGCTTATGATCAGTGGCATCAGTGAAACATGCATTGCTACCTTATAGTACTTTATAAAACTTCACCTGCACCTATTTGAAATAATTCAATAGACATAGAACCAGTCACACAAAGACAAGTCACAAATATTTTTGGTGGAGAAGAAACAAAGTAAAATATTCATTGAAGCACAGCTCTGGCACTGAGTTAGTTTTCTTCAGTACCCTTCCGGTTCCTTTTGAATATTTGAGGATGACACAACATTATAGATGCACCATTTCTCAATCCTTCTTTCACCAGTTGACAATTTGCCCTCTAATTGTTCCTGGACATGTTTTTCCTTTTGAGAAAGGACTTTAGAGAGAGAGAGAGAGAGAGAGAGAGAGAGAGATTAGCAGCTTGGGATTTCCTTTTACTCCTCCCACTCACAGACAGGAAGAAAGAAGAGTTTTCTCATTTATTGGCAAGATATTTCTGTGGGATTGTTCACCTAAGAGCCAGTCAAGAAATGATCATACTGAGTACACCTGAATGCATGCGTGCATGAGTGCATGTACACACACACAAATATATCCTGTTTGAAAAACCAAGCAGAAGCCTGTCGCTGGGTAAAACCTTCTTTCGAGGTCACCAGTTTTAAGGCAGTATTAACAAATAACAAAGCACAAGAACATGCCCATTGGCCCCTCAAGCCTGCACTGACACATTTTGCCCCTCTGTACTAAAACTATCTTCACTTACAGAATCTGTTTACCTCTCTTCCCGTCCCATTCATGTATTCATCTAGATGCTTCTTGAATGCTGCTACTATGTCTGCTTCCACCACTTCCTCTGGCAACGTATTCCAGGCACTCGCCTCTCTTTGTGTGGAAAACTTAGCTATCACTTTAAAACTCTAAAACTTTGCACCTTGAACCTGTTTCCCCTAGTAATTGGCCCCTCCACCATGGAAAAAGCCTCATACCTTCTACTCTATCCACGTCATTCACAATCTCAAACTTCTATCAGATCACCCCTCAACTTCCTGCTTTCCAATGAAAAACAAACCCAGTCTATCCAAGCTCTTTATATTGCTAAAATCCCCTGTAGCAGGCAACATCCTGGTAAGCCTTTTCTGTACCATCTTCAAAGAATCCCCATCCTTCCCGTAGTGCGGTGACCAGAACTTTATGCAATTTTCCAAATGTGGCCTAACGAAACTACAAAGCTGCAGAATAACTTGCCTATCCTAATACTCAGTGCCTCTTCCAATGAAGGCAAGTGTTTCATAGGTCTTTTTTACTACCTGCTCTACCACCTTCAGTGATCTTTGGACTTGTACATCCAGATCCTTCTACATATCAATTTGTTTCCCATGTTTAAGTTCAATGACCAAAAGTAACAGTGGTCTTTACATCATATAATCTAGACACAAGTAAATGTCTCTCTACATGCAAATGCAGAAGAAGCTCAAGTTATCTGAATTCATTTTTATTTAAGCATTTCTTGCATGACATTGGTTTCTGCTGTATGCCTGTTTGAAATTGATTGCTTTGGATAAAAACAATTAATCTTGTTTTAAGTTTGCAAAATGTGGATTGCTGTCAAATGTACTTGACTTAGTTACTCAGTTTTCTGCTATGCACTCCTTCCTCACTGGTGCAATTGAATCATTTGTTTTTGGTGAATTAATAACAGTTAAGTCTCATTTTAGCCAATGATAGCATTTTGCTCCAAGTGTAGTTAACATTTCAGATTTTATGCGCTTAAAAACAAAACATTATGGAAACTTTTAATTATAAATACTTTGTTGATTTTTTTTGAAAAACTTACTTTGCTGCATTTGTCAAGACTGATATAATCCTCCGGCCAAGAGAGCATTTTATAATGCTTTTGGCAATATTAACAAAGATGTGCATGACATACTTAAGAACATTAGTGGGAGTCGATGTCTTACCATTGTATATGTTTTCAATCAAATATATTCAGAATTAATGAAATACTTCAAAAAATTTTAAATTCAAAGTTTGATGTAATGGACCAGCCATCAAGCTCCAGGTTCAGTCACTGTAAAAATGGTTATGCTTTTTGCTCAGAAAACTGATATTTTTCACTGCTTTTTTAGACATAGCATTGCACAGCTTGTACTTCCCTTACAAAGTCAAATGAAGATTCTTGAACTTGGCTTATTGACCACAATTTTAAGTCGATTGAATAGATAGGTCACTATATGAATTGAATAACCAGGGTTCTGTGGGATAATTTCAGCTAAATCGGATGAGGGATTAATCGTCTTGTAAAATAAAACAAAAAAATCTGGTGGCATTGCAGGACAACTAATTAGGTGATGATATCCAGAATGGAATAGGAATAGAGAGGTTACGCAAATATTTTGTTAAAAAAAGCAAATACTATCAAAGAGATAGTTTTCCTAGAAGGCAAAATTCAAATCTTGTTACTTAAATGTAATGTTTGTAACAAAATAAATGAATTGTTGAGATAATGAGTGTGATTTTATTGCCATTATGAAGACATGCTTGCAAGGAGATCAAAGTTGGGAGCTCAGTATTAATGACTCTATCATTTTTTGAAAGGCAGGAAGGAAGGCAATGTTAGGTTAATTAAATATTTGGTAGAATAAATACTGTAGTAAGCAAGGATACTAAAATTGAAGATGTAGATACCATATTGGTAGAGATAAGAAATAATGGAAGAAGACACTAGTAGGAGAAATGTACAGGTTCCCCAACAATGGCTATTCTGCAGGATGGAGAATAACTCAGGTGGAGAGGAGGACATATAAAAAAGGTAGTAGCTAATCATGGAGGACATTAATCTTCAAGTAGATTGGGAAAATCAAGTTGTCGTGAGGTAAAGAATTACAGAATGAATTTTGGAAAGTTCCGTGGAGTATTTATGTTGTGGCCCCAACAAATAATCTGACTATTTTGGGTCTTCTAATCTGACATTGGGCAGGTTTAATAAATGATCACAGAGTAAGAGACCCACCAGAGTTTAGCATTCAGGTTGTGATTAGGAAACTTGGCTTGAAATCAATTGTACTAAATTTAAAAACAGTAATTACAAAGGAATGAGGGCAGAGATGACTGGGGTGGACTGGGAAATAACTTTAACAGAAAATATGTTTGAAGAACAAAGGCAGGTATTTCAAGGAAATTGTTGTTGACTCGCAACAAAAATGTGTCCAAGTGAGAGAGAAAGATTCAAGGAAGTATTTGAACCAAGTGTGGTTAACTAGGGAACTTGAGGAGAATATCAAATTGGGAAAAAAACATACCCATAGTATGACAAAAATTAGTGGTAAGAGAGAAGATTAGGAACATTTTGAAAGTGACTAAAGATTACAAAAAAAACTTAGAGTTTAAACTAACGAGTAATATAAAAAAATTATCAAGAACTTATTTAAGTATATAAAGAGAAAGAGGGAAGCCAAGCTTCATTCTCTAAAGGGTCTAACAATGGGGAACATTGAAATGGTTAAAAATCACACCAGATTATAGTCCAACAGCTTTATTTGAAAGTACTAGCTTTTGGAGCGCTGCTACTTTGTCTAGTGGGGTAGAATCATAACAAACAGAATTTATAGCATAAGATCCTAGTGTCACACAACTGATATGATAAAATGAATAAAGCTGCATTGCTGTTAAGTCTTTCATCTTTTAGAATGTTAAAAATCACACAATACTTATAGTCCAAAGGTTTAATTGGAAGCACACTAGCTTTCGGAAGTGCAAAGGACCAGCGACAGGTGACCCCACTACACTATACACTCTCACTCACACACTTACACATAAGCACACAAACACTCACACCCTTACATACACTCACACTCACGCTGTCTCTCAGACACACACACACACACATATACCGCCCACACTCTCACCCTCTCACAGACTTGATTTTGTATTTGGAGAATTGTATTCGCAAATATATTCTATTTTGCTCAAAAAGTGCACAATCTGATAGCAGTCAATTCATGTGACACTTCATAAATTCCTAGCTTGGAAACAGAACCAATCTAACTCAAGGTTGGAATATACATAGACTCTGACCTCACACCTTTAATACATTGTCTGAGTGGAGACATCACTTTTTTAAAAAAAAAACCTTAAGTTATCTCGGGAGCGTGACTTGAAAGAAGTTCTCCAATTTTCACACTAATGAATTGAAGCCTATAACCCATTCTAAAATATTTGGAGATGACGGTGTTGGACTGGGGTGTACAAAGTTAAAAATCACACAACACCAGGTTATGGTCCAACAGGTTTAATTGGAAGCACACTAGCTTTCAGAGCGCTGGTCCTTCATCGTCAATGCAGGCACTCAATCCATGTGATATTTTATAAGTTGCTACTCTGGAAATAGAATCAGTCTGACTCAGGGTTGGAATAAATGCAGACTCTAACTTCACACCTTTAATGCATTGTCTGAGCTGAGATTTTATTTTATAAAACCTTAAGTTATCTCGGGGGGGGAATGTGACTTGAAAGAAGTTCTGCGATTTACATATTAATGAATCGAAACCTGCAATCCATTATACAAGATGAAAGACTTAACAACAATCTAGGTTTGTTAAATATATCTTATCAGTTGCATGACACTATGATCTTGTTCTGTAAATTTTGTGTTTTCTGATCCTGCCCCACAGGCTACCAGATGAAGGAGCAACACTGCGAAACCTAGTACCTCCAAATAAAACTGATGGACATAACCTGGTGTTGTGTAATTTTTATCTGTCCATCCCAGTCCAACACCAGCACGTGCTCATCATGAACAAGGAAATGGCAGAGAAGTTAAATAAGTACTTTGCATCAGTCTTCACAGTAGAATACACTAAGACAAGATCCGTTACATTGTTGACTCCTTTGTCATCACTAAATGAAACAAATTAGAGGAAACCTTCAAGACCATCAAAAATACCCTTACTGGCATAAAATTCACTAAAGAGGAGGGAAAAAAACAATAAACTGCCATTCCTAGATGTCAAGGTAGAGCGAACAGCCATTGAGGAACTTCAAACCAGTGTCTTCAGGAAAACAACACACACTGACCAAATATTGAACTATAGAAACAATCATCCCAACACCCACAAACTGAGTTGCATTTGAACATTATTTCCATGCGTCACCACACATTACAGCACAGAGGAACTACAAAGAAAAGAGGAAAATCACCTATAAGTGTATTCAAAAGGAACGGGTACCCAATGAACACAGTCCGCCGATTTCTCAGCAATAAACTCAAACAAGCAGACAAAACACATCCAGAAACACTAGCCACTGTCCCCTACATCAGATACATCATGGAAATGACTGCCAGACTACTCAGACCTCTAGGCATCAAGGTAGCCCACAAACCCACCAACACACTAAAACAGCAGCTAATGAACTTGAAAGACCCTATACAGACAACAAGCAAAACTAATGTCATTTACAAAATACTTTGCAAGAACTGTAACAAATACTACATTGGACAAACAGGCAGAAAACTAGCTACCAGGATACATGAACATCAGTTAGCCAAAAAAAACATGACCCACTCTCACTAGTATCTTTACATACAGATGAGGAAGGACACCACTTCGACTGTGACAACACATCCATCCTAGGACAAGCCAAACAGAGACACACATGAGAATTCCTAGAAGGATAGCACTCCAACCGGAACTTTATCAACAAACGCATTGACTTGGACCCCTTTTATCACCCACTAAGAAAAAGAACAGGAAATGACATCACAGGAACTGACATCACCAACCCAAGGAAACCTAAACACATAAACAAAAAGCAGGCCACACCAGTGTTTTACAGGAGGCTCACTGATGACATTACCTAGTATGGTGACGAAATGTCTGAAAATGAACTTCCAGCTCAGCAAGCAAACTTGCATCCACGAATAGCACTCTAGAAATACACGGGGCAAAAGAAAAGGAGGAAATAAATGCCATAACTATCAGTAGAGAAAAATTACTAGTGAACTAATGAGGCTAAAAGCTGATAAGTCCTTTGGACTGGATGGGTTGCATTCCAGGATTTTAAAGGAAATAAAGACAAAGATAGTGAATTTGTTTGAAGCACTCTTCCAAGAATCCTTGGATTCTGGCAAAAATCGCAGAGGATTGGAAAACAGCCAGTATAACACGGTTATTCAACAAGTGAAGGGGGCAAAAGAAGTAGACATAGACCGGTTAGCTTATAAAGGATATAACATCACAGTATTTAGAAATGCATAATATAATCAAGCGGAGTCACCATGTCTTCATGCAGGAATAATGATGCTCAACAAATGAATTGAGGAGGTAACAAGTATAACAGACACAGGGAAACCAGTAGATGTAAAAGGGTTTGATAAGTTGCTAGAAATTGATTAGATTCTCTACAGTGTGGAAACAGGCCCTTCAGCCCAACCAGTTCACACCGACCCTCCGAAGAGTAACCCACCCAGACCCATTTCCCTCTGACTAATGCACCTAACACTATGGGCAATTTAGCATGGTAGTTCACCTGACCTGCACGTCTTTGGACTCTTCAGTTTTCTGAATCTCATGAGGTGGATTTAGGAATAAGTACTTTGGCAAGTTGTTGAAGGATGTGTCTGAGACTTTTAGGGAGATTTGACATTGAGGAGTTTGGAAATGCAATATCACAAAGCTTAACTTCTTACCTGCTGACAATTGTTAATTATGAACATGTTTCTTTGTGTGATGAAACTTTGTGATTAGACCCCTCTGGTTGTCAATTATTTGTCACTGCTTCTTTGTAACTATCATAAGGAAAGCAAAGAAGAGGAAACTAGGGATCCCTTCAACTTGGAATTTCTTTCTCAGTTAATTAAACTTCCCTGTGTCTGTCTTATTGCTTTATGGGAATGAAGTTCTGTGCCTATGGCAGACAATTGCTTAATTAGATATTGTAACATTTAGTTACGATATTATGGTACAAAGTGTAATTTTTAAAAATCTATTTGGTTCAAGTATATGGAAAATGGGTAATTCCTTTGTCTCCTCGAATCTGTACTAACACCTGAGGAAAGAAACTTCCTTTGTCTATTTGAATGTGTCTTTTGGGTGGTCGCTTGGATCTGAACATATTCTTTCAATCTAATTTTTTAATTTTCTGTGGACTCTACTGCGACATTCAGTACTAGATAAGCAGAAATTTCCTGCCACTCAATATTGGAAAGAACATGACCTTTTGTCTTTGATCTTCATGACAAGCTCAATCCCTTGATACCAAATCTTCTACTTTGTCCAGTATCTTCAATTACACCAAATCAAACCTTTTGAATTTTTTGTTCCTAGCCTCAATAGGACCATTTACGTCTATATTTTCATCATTGCCTGACTGAGGACCTTCGTCAGGTCACTTGCTGAAACTTTTATCCATGAAATCATAGCCTCTAAATCTGGCTAACATTGTGCCCTTCTCCCTAAGCTCCCATTTCAATGTCATAAGTCTATTGTCCTGATCTGACTTTGCACCAATCACCCATCACCTCTGAGAGAGTGCAGTAAACAATCATAAATGTGATTCCACTGATCACCCAATGGCAAGTAATGCAGGTAGTGGTTGACATGTGCTTTTCAGCCAGAAGACTGGATTCAGTGGGGTTCCACAAGCCTCAATGCCAATTTCCCTTGCCTTTGTGACACCTATTAACAACTTGCACTTAAATGTGGAAGCATGATCAAGCTGTTTGAAGATGTTTGGACTTTGATCCCAGAAGGGTGGTGGGACAAGTCAGTAGGGTGGTTAAATAGGCGTATAAAATTCTTACCTTTTATTAAACAAGGCACAATATTACAAGGATAGGGAGATTGTGCTGGAGCTTTTATGTCAAATTCGCCTACAACCTGAGTAGTTACAGGGGAGCTTGTGTGGTGCACAGAGTGATGAGTGCATAAATTTGCAGTCGTGGATTCAAGTTGCCTTGCCCTGAGCCAGGACAGTGTTGGAGCCTGTGGGAAGGTGCATGGAGGAGTGAGTATATCAACTTTACAAATGAGGATAAATTCACTCCATCTTAATGACAGAAAAAAAATCTAGTGACATCCTGGGAAAATATAGAGTTGATTCACTGGTAAGGGAACTAACTTGAAGAGCTCTCCCTAAATTGAAGATTTATTTTTAAATGTAAAATTATTTATGGATAAAGATAGCTAGTAAGACTAAGGACTTTTAATGCATGGAGGTAAAGCCAACCAAGTGGAATGTGAGTCCTGTCACTTGGGGAGCCACAGACCCTATCAGTGTTCAAGATGACTGTGTGTACAGGAAGTGATCACAACTGCACAAACTTGAGCTCTGGGTTTTAGATTTGGGGTTTTGGATCTGGAGTGATGGCTGGCCACATTGTGTCACGTCTGCATGGCTGAGAGTTAGACAGGTGGTTACACTACAGCTGAAGGGACTTGAGGAAAGAAAGCAGCCAAAGTGAAACAGGTAGATAGTGCAAGTATCACTGTGGTCCTGATCATAAATCAGTTTTCAGTCCTGGAAGTTGAGGAGGGCTCTCAAGGGAGGGCGGTCAAAGCCCGGTTTTCTGGCACCACAAGCAGTTTGTCTACAGGTGGAGAGGAAGAAGAAAGTAGGAGTGATAGGAGATGTATTAGATTAGATTCCCTACAGTATGGAAACAGGCCCTTTGGCCCAACAAGTCCAACCCTCCGAAGAGCAACCCACCCAGACCCATTCCCCTACATTTACCCCTGACTAATCCCCCTAACACTACAGGCAATTTAGCATGGCCAACTCACCTAATCTGCACATCTTTGTGACTGTGGGAGGAAACCGGAGCACCCAGTGGAAACCCAAGCAGACGCGGGGAGAATGTGCAAACTCCATGCAGCCCAAGGCGGGAATTGAACCTGGGTCCCTGGTGCTGTGAGGTAGCAGTGCTAACCACTGAGCCACTGTGCCGCCCCAAAGTTGAGGGGGAAAGACAGGCATCTCTGCAGCTGCAGATGGTGTGTTGCCTCTCTGATACCTAGATCAAGCATGCTGCTGAGCAACTGCAGGCCATATTTAAGGAGCAAGGAGATATCACAAAAGTTGTGGTGTACATTAGTGCCAACTTGGAGGACCAAGGGATGAGATATTATTCAAGAGTTCAGAGAGCTAGACAGTAGATGAAGAAGCAGAGTCTCAAAGGTTGTAATCTCAGGATTAAACCCAATGCCATGTGCCAGTGAGCGCAGAAACAGGAGAAAGGAGAAAATCTGGGGAAGGTGGGGCCTCTACAAATGGGAAGGTCTGCACCTGAACCAAAATGGGACTAGCATCCTTTTTGGGTGAGTTTGCTAGTGTTTTTGAGAGGTGTTAAAACTATTTCAGGAGGGATAGGGATACTATGTTAATTCAGTAACAACACAGCATAACTTAGAAAAGGAACCAAGGCAGAGCGAATTCAGCCATGTGGTGATGCAAGATAGTAAGGCTGGGCTGGTTGGTCTCTATTGTAACAGATGAGTTAAGGGCATGGATTGACACGAACTGTGGTGTTGTTGTCATCATAGAGACATGGTTGAGGGAGGGAAGAGACTGGCAACTTAACATTCTGGGGTTTAGGGTCTTCAGATACTCAGGGGATGGTGCATAAGTAGAAAAGGTGTTGCATTATTCCTTCAGTAGGGAGTCAATTCCTTCAGTAAGGAGGGATGAAATCTTGGAAGGGTCATCAAAGGGCTTTGTGGCTGGAACCTAGGAATAAAAAGGGGTAGTAACATTTTAGGAGTCTGTTATAAGCCTCCAAATAGTCAGGCTGTTGAGAAGGAGTTACTAGTCATAGAGTCATAGAGATGTGCAGCACAGAAACAGACCCTTTGATCCTAACTAAGGCATGTAATGATAAGGGAACTTTAGTTACCCCAATATTAGTTGATATAAAATGTTCAGAGGGGGTAGATTTCTTGAAATGTATGCAGGATAACTTTTTATGGCAACATGTAAGTGGTCCTACATGGAGGTGCAGTGCTGGATCTAATTCCGAAGAAAGACGCTACAGGTGTATGAGGTGACAGTGAGGAAACGTTTTAGAGAAAGCACCCATAACACCATATGTTTTAACTTTATTGTGAGAAAGGAAAAGTTCTGGATTGGGGGAAAGCAGATTTCATTAAAAATAAGGCAGGACCTGACTAAGATAGACTAGAAATAGCAATTGTAGCTACTATATACGGATGAACAATGTGAGAAGTGCTTAAAAAGATGGTAGGGTGAGTACAGACTCAACCTTTAGGGTAAAATGTATGAGTGACAAACCTAGAGAGCCCTCGATATCTAAGAACATTCAGGAGTGGATAACAGGAATAGAGACACTTTTAATTGATACAAATGGAACAAAATAATGGATGCTGGAGAGGAGTGTTGGGGGATCTCAAGAGAGCAAGCAAGGAGCATCAAAAAATGTTGATGGGCAAGATTATCCCAATGGAGTGTCCTAAAATATTCTACAAGTATATCAAGGGAATAACCAGGGGAAGAGTAAGGTATGTTAGGGACCATGAGAGTAATCTGTGCATGAAGTTAGAGGACATTGGTGGAGTGTTATATGAGTACATCACAACTTTCTTCACACAGGAGAAGGAGGATGCAAGTGCAAAATTTGAGATGTTCTTGAGCAGATTGATATAAGAAGTGAGGAGATACTAGAGTTTTTGACAAATTTACAAGTGGCCAAATCCCCAAATCTGTATCCAAGGCCACAGTGGGAGATGAGGCACAAAATTACAGGGATCCTGACCCAAACCACCTCTGGCCACAAGAGGTGCCAGATGACTGGGGAGATATTAACCTGGATTCACTTCACAACAAGGGTGTTGGAGATAGACTTACTGCTGTATTGTTCCTGGTCTCACATTAGTAGTCAGGAAACAATTAGAGATAATAGTGAAGGAGAAAATTAATCTCCATTTAGAGAGGCAAGGTTTGATCAGGAATGAACAGCATGGCTTTGCCTGAAGGAAGTTGTGCTTAACAAATCTGATGGAATGGTCCAAAGTAATCACCAACTATTGGATGAAGGTAGGCATTGATGTGGTATTTATGGATTTCAGCAAGACCTTTGACAAGGCCCCACATGGGAAAATGATAACGAAGATAAACGCTCACGGGACCAAGGTGATTGCTCAGTTGAATCCAAAGTTGTTTCAGTGACAGGAGATAGAAGGTGGTGGTAGAAGGCTGTTCGTGTGAATGGAGCTTGGTGTGCAGTGATGTACCACCAGATTCAGCACTGGTTCCCTTATTCGTTGAAAACTTCAAAAATGATGTCTATTAGATGACTACATCAAAATGATGTAGTGGTGATGAATAAATTGAGGATGATATAAAGATTGGCCGGTTGGAAGAAGGTCTGGGGTTAAAGGAGTATAGAAATAGTTTGGTCAGATGGGCAAATCAGTGGCAGATGAAATTTAACCCTGATCATTGTGAAGTGACGCACTTTGGAAGAAGTAACAAGACAAGGGAGTACATGGTGAGTGACAGAATACTAGGAAGCTCAGAGGAACATAGAGCAAAATAAACTAGCCACCCCTTGTAATCTCACTTCCCAGCATCTGGTCTCTAGCCTTTCAGGTGCAGATAAGTTCCTTTTAAATTAATTGAGGGGTTTCTGCCTCAACCACAAAACTGGACAATAAATTCCAGACACTCATTACCAAACATTTTTCTTTATGTATTTCTATATCTGTGCTCACTGGTAATTAACCTCTTTGCCAGAAGAAATAGGTCTTTCCTATCGACTCTATTCAAGCAGCTCATTATTTGTTTATCATGCAGTCAATAGCTATGGGAGGCACTGCCTGACTGTGTGATGGATGCATCACACCGATGGATCGAATGGCTGCCAGTGTTTTAACAGTCTGTGATTCTATGTTCAGTGATGACAGTCACTCCAGTTGAGTGATTTGGAGATGCCGGTGTTAGACTGGGGTGTACAAAGTAAAAAATCACACAACACCAGGTTATAGTTCAACAGGTTTAATTGGAAGCACATTATCTTTCAGAGCGTCACTCCTTCATCAGGCAGTGTTGGCGGGCTCAATTCTAACACAGAATTTATAGCAAAAATGTACAGTGTGATGTAACTGAAATTATACGTTGAAAAATTGATTGTCTGTTAAGCCTTTCATCTGTTAGAATGCCATGATAGTTTCACTTCTTTCATGTTTAAATATTGTCTAGCAATCACCATTGTTAACAGTTAACCTGAGAGTGCAACTTTTGAAAAAAAGGTTTATGAGTTTGGAAATGTATCAATAGAGGATATTCAATGAGTTGGCATGGAGAATGCAAAATCGTAGTGCAGTGGGAGGAGGCTATGTATTTGCATGAGATGGCATGTGGGCTGCACAGTCTTGGGATGGGTTGCAATCATAGGTTGCCATTGGGAACTTGAACCATGAGCACACTAAATGGCGAAAATAGATAATATGTTGGAGGTTGAGGGGATCTGAGGGATGAAGACTTGATTTTATATTTTTAATTTTTTTTCCACGAAGTGCTGGAGTATAGAGTGCAGCCCTTTGGCCTTGGTCACTTCATACCTAGCAGCCCCTGTGCATGCCTCCTTGCTCTTTCCAAGGGAGGCTGTCATAACTCTCATTTTCACCCTTCTTCACCATCTCCCTCTCTAAACTGAAAATCTGAACTTGGAAAATCTTTTTCTGGGTCAGATTTACACATGAAGAAATGCAGAGAGGCAAAGTTCATGGTGTCGCAATGCATGTGTGTTCAAGTGTGTTCAAGATTATTGCAAATAATGTTGACATGTTAAGACGCACGTTGCCACATAGAGTCATGAGGTGGGACCTGATTCTGGTATTTGTGACCCCTCTAATTTTACCTGACGTAGGAGAAGAATACAAGTGCCGGCCAGAAATACCTAAGACAAAGGAGTTTGGTAGTGTGGAGAGCCTAGAAAGGCTAGGGATATTCTTGATTAGGTGATGCCACTAGGGTGTACAAAGTTAAAAATCACACAACACCAGGTTATAGTCCAGCAGGTTTATTTGGAAGCACTAGCTTTTGGAGCACTGCTCCTTCATCAGTTAGTTGTGAGTACAAGATTGTAAAACACAGAATTTATAGCAAAAGTTTACACTGTGATGTATCTGAAAGTAGACCTGGGTTGTTTGTTAAGTCTCTCATCTTTTAGAATGACCATGTTGGTTTCAGTTCTTTCATATGTAAATCACAGAAGTTTTTTTAAAAGTTACAACTCAAGTGAACTTTAACAATTGGTGACATGTCGGCCCAGATAATGCCTTGAAGGTGTGCGGTCCCCTGTGTGAGACTGTCTGTGCTACAATGTTCAGACTGATTCTAATCTAAAAAACAGATTTACAGAATCTTGAATGGATTCATGCAGTTTTTGAGCAAAATAAAATGTAATCTTGCAAGTACAAATTCACCCCACAAATTTATATATATGTGTGAGTTGGAGGGGTGTTTGAGTGTCTGTGAGAGTGTGTGTGTGTGTGTGTGTGTGTGTGTGTGTGTGTGTGAGTGTGTGAGAGAGAGAGAGAGTGTGTGGGAATGTATGTGTAAGCATATGAGAAAGTGCTTGTGTATGAGAGAGAGGGTCTGTAGGAGTGTGTGTGTGTCAATAGGAATGTCTGTCTGTGAGTGTGTGTAGTACAGTGGGGTCACCTGTAGTGTGACATGAACCAAATTGCTCACCTACCTCCAAATCTAAAACCTGGCTGGGTTCATTCCCCAGTACCAAATCAATGTGGCCTACTGCTTGTTGGCCTGTCTGCAAATTGTGTCAGGAAAGCATCCTGCACATATTGGACAAACACTGACCCATCTAAAGTACTGGAACTGTAGTATTTCTAGTCAAAATTTGGAAAGTTAAAGTCTCCCATAACAACTAGCCTGTTACTCTCGCTCCTATCCAGAATTATCTTTGGTATCCTTTCCTCGACTCTCTGGAACTATTCAGACGCCTGTAGAAAACACCCAAAAGGGTGACCTCTCCTTTCCTGTTTCTAACCTGAGCCCATACTACCTCAATAGGTGAATCCTAAAAGATCCTTTCTGCCGCTGTAATACTGTTTTTGACTAAAACTTCTACACACCCCCTTATTTTACCATCTTCTCTGTTCTTACTGAAACATCTAAATCCCAGAACCTACAACAACCATTCCTGTCCCTGCTCTACCCATGTCTCTGAAATGTCCACAAGATCGGAATCCCAGATACCAATCCACACTGCAAGTTCACCCACCTTATTCCGGATGCTCCTGGTGTTGAAGTAGACACACTTCAAACCACCTTCCTGCTTGCCCGTGAATTCTTGCGACCTTGAAGACGTATTTCTGATTTCACTGCTCTCAACATCCTCTACACTTGAACTACAATTTAGGTTCCCATCCCCGCTGAAATAGTTTAAACCCTCCCGAAGAGCATTAGTAAATTCCAACCCCAGGATATTGGTACCCTCTGATTCAGGTGTGGATCATCCTGTTTGCAGAGGTCCCGCCTACTCCACAACAAGCCTCAATTATCCAGGTATCCAAAACCCTCCGTCTTGCCCCATCCCTGTAGCCATGTGTCCAACTCCTCTCTCTTCCTAATCCTCACCTCGTTAGCATGTGGCATAGGCAACAAACCAGAGATAACAACTATGGTGGCAGCTTAGTGCCAGAAAAAAACGTAGTTCCCTGAATTTCCTCCTTAAATCCCATCTCTTTTCCTACCTATGTCATTGGTGCCTATGTGGACCATGACTTGGAGCTACTCCCCCTCCCCCTCAAGGATCCTGAAGATACAACCAGAGGCATCATGGACCCTGGCACCTGGGACACAACATGCCAACCATGAGCCTCTGCCGTTTCCACAGAAACTCCTATCTGTCCCTTGAACTATGGATTCCCCAATGACTAATGCTCTGCTCTTTGCCCCACTTCCCTTCTGAGCAACAGGGACAGAATCCAGGCCACAAACCTGTGTCCCATTGCTTACCTCGGTAAGTTCTCCATCCCACCCCTTCCCCCCCCACCCCGACCACCACCACCACCACCAGTATCCAAAATAGTATACTTGGTGTTGAGGAGAATGGCCACAGGGAATCTCTGCACTGCCTGCCGGTTCCCTTTCTGTCTCCTGACTGTAACTCATCTGTCTTTTTCATGTACCTGAGGTGTGACTTCATCCCTGTAACCCCTCTCAATAACACCCTTCGCCTCCCAAATGATCCAAAGTTCATTCAGTTCCAGTTCCAGTTCTAGTTTTCAAGTAGCTGGAGTTGGGTGCACTTCCTGCAGAGGAACTCAGCAGGGACACTAGTGGTGACCCTTACTTCCCACATTCTGCAGGAGGAACATTCAGCTGTCCTAAATGCCATTCTAAGTTTCCAAAGATACCGTTGAAAGATCAAGAATTGAAAACATGAGTTATCTTACCAATCCAGTGCCCAATTTTGTTTTGGTTAGAGGAAGAGGATGGATGGGAGACATTACATTTGGCTTTGAGACGCTTCATAGAAACATTATAAAACAACATGTGATACTGAACCACATGAGGAGATACTGGGAAAGATCCTACAGTCCCAGTAACATTGAATGCGGAGACCTTTATAACATTGAAAAACTGCAAGTGCAGCATAACTTTCAGAAAGCTCACTTACATTTGAATTTAGAAGTTGCCTTGGACTAACATGTGTTTAAACAGGTTTACACGGCTTTTTGGAGATGCTGCTCAGAAATGCACTATTTGAATTCACTCGGAGCAAAAGATCAGGCTGAAGTATTTGCAATAAGCTTCAGCCAGAGGTGCCAAGTGGATGATTTATCTCAGCCTTCTCCAAAGGACCGCAGCATCACAGATGCCAGTCTTCAGCCAACTTGATTCATTTCATGTGATATCAACAAACGGTTGGGGGCACTGGATGCTGCAAAGGTTGTGAGCCCTGACAACATTCTGGGAATAGTACTGAAGACTTGTGCTCTAGAACTTGCTTCACTAGCCAAGCTATTCCAGTATAGTTACACAACTGGTATCTACCCCGTAATCCAGAAAATTGCTCCAGGTATATTCTCTATAAATAAAAAAGACAAATGCAACCTGGCCAAAAATAGTCTGATCGGTCTACTGTCAATCATCAGTAAAGTGATGGAAGGTATCGTTAGCACTGCTCTCATGCAGCACTTGTGCAGCAGTAACATACTTAGTGATGCTAAAATTGGATTCGGACAGGAACACTCACTTGAATTCATGACAGTCTGGTTCAAAAATGGATAAAAGAACTCCAGAGGATATGTAAGAGTTAGAGTCATTGACATCAAGGCCAAATTTGACTAAGTGTGGCATAAAGAAAGCCCTGTGATTAATGGAATCAGTGGGAGTCAAACATAGGACTGTTGTTGTGGCTGTCAGTGGTTAGTCATCATCTTAGCTCCAGGACGTCTCTGCAAGATTCTTCAAGGTAGTGTGCGCCCAACCATCTTCAGTTGCTTCATCTTCCCCTTCTTTCCATCATAAGCTCAGAAGTAGGGATGTCCATTAATATCTGTACAATGTTTATGAGTCCTCAGATACTAAACCAGTTTCCATTCAAATGCAACGACATATAGCAAATAACATTCAGATGTCGCAAATGCCAGGCAATCCCATCTCCAATAAGAGACAATCTAACCATTGATCCTTGGCATTCACTAGTGTTACCATTACTGAATACTGCACTATCAACATCCTGGAGGTTTCCACTGATGAGAAACTTAACTGGACAGTCCTTTGCTTCATTTTCTCCCTCTTCCGTCCCATGGCCACCTGCACATCCTTGCTAGTCAAGAGCTAGAGGCATCTTTGCTTCTCATCAAGGATTTAGAGTCATAGGGATGTACAGCATGGAAACAGACCCTTCGGTCCAACACGTCCATCCCAACCAAATATCCCAACCCAATCTAGTCCCACCTGCCATCACAAGGCCCATACCCCTCCAAACTCTTCCTATTCATATACCCATCCAAATGCCTCATAAATGTTGCAATTGTACCAACTTCCTCTGGCAGTTCATTCTGTACATGTACCGCCCTCTGTGTGAAAAAGTTGCCCCTTAGGTCTCTTTTATATCTTTCCCCTCGCACCCTAAACCTATGCCCTCTAGTTCAGGACTCCCCAACCCCAGGGAAAAGTCTTTGTCTATTTATCCTATCCATGCCCCTCATAATTTTGTAAACCTCGATTAGGTCACCCCTCAGCCTCCGACGCTCCAGGGACAACAGCCCCAGTTTGTTCAGCCTCTCCTTATAGCTCAAATCCTCCAACCCTGGCAGCATCCTTGTAAATCGTTTCTGAACCCTTTCAAGTGTCATAACATCCTTCCAAAAGGAAGGAGACCAGAATTGCATGTAATATTCTAACAGTGGCCTAACCAATGACCTGTATAGCCGCAACATGACCTCCCAACTCCTGTATTCAATACTCTGACCAATAAAGGAAAGCATGCCAAATGCCTTCTGCACTATCCTATCTACCTGAAACTCCACTTTCAAGGAGGTATGAACCTGCACTCCAAGGTCTCTTTATTCTCTTTGAACAAATACTGATTACTTATGTAATCCTTTGGTGGGGCTATGCATGCTCTATTGCCTGCCGTCTGATGCTCAATGGCTCAATGCAAGTGGCCTCCCTCTCCACAGGGGTGGGAATCAAGACAAAGACCTGTAGCATCAAGATGTTTATGCTGCAGGCAGACTCTTCTGATCTCTAATTTATGGAATGTACTGGAGTCATAGTCATAGATTCATCCAGCAAGGAAATTGACTCTTTGGTCCAACTCGTGCATGCGGACCAAGTTTCTCAAACTAAACTACTTTCACTTGCCTGTATTTGACACACAACATTTGAAACCTACCTTATCTGTGTACCTGTCCAAATGAATTTTTAATGTTGTAGCAGTATCTGCATCTACTTCCTCTGGCAGTTCATTACACATATGACCCACATTCTGTGTTCAGAGCTTGGTTCCTCAGATCCCTTTTAAATCTTTCTCATCTCATCTTAGACATATGCCCCCTAGTTTTGAATTCCCCCACCTTAAAAGAAAAGACCTTCACTATTCACCTTATCTAAGCCCCCCATGATTTTATAAACCTCAATAAGGTCATTCCTGAACCTCTTTGTGCCAGTGAAAGTAGTTTCAGCCAATCCAGCTGCTCCTTATAACTCAAACGGTCCTGTCCCAGCTAAATCCTGGTAAATCTTTTCTGAACCTTCTCCAATTTAATAATATCCATTCCATAGCATGGTGGCCAGAATTGTATATAGTACTCCAAAAGTGGCCTCACCAACCTTCTGTCCAAAATGGTGACAGAGTCTCATATTATTTCCATTACTTTGATGAAAGATCCCAAAGCACGGTATTTGTGTCTAGCTAAGCAGAACCTCAAGTGTGTAGAGCATGTCCATTGATACTCTTCTGTGTTTGATGTAAATATGGGCTTCAGTTCACTGTACAGCTTACCATTTGACACCTCAGTTACTTGCCTGAACGGTCCAAGGCATGAATGTTGAACAGGACTCATGAGACAGTGCTTTGTTAGAATATGTAAACACATTTGTTCTATTTTAGCAACTAGAGTACAAAAGTTGAGGCTGACCATCCACAACCTGAACTAATTTCAGGTGATTTATTAAATTGAGGCCCAAACTCTTAGGTGGATGTATATGAACCCAAGAATAGTAGTTTGAAGAAGTGCAGGTGTGCTATACCAGATGTCCTCGCCAATAGTCAGCTATCGATTAAAATGATAAAAACAGATTATCTTACACTTTGCTGCTTGTCTGAGTAGCACACGAATAGGCTTCTGTGTTTCCTGAATTAGAATAGTGATTGCACTTCAAAGCTACTTTGTTGGCTGTAGCCCACTTTAGGATGTCCTGAGATCATAAAAGATGCTTTATAAGCACATGTGTTTTGGGGGGGGTTTACTCTATCTCTAGCTTCTGCTTTGATTTGAAGGACTTGTGAGAAAGAAAAGGCTTGAATTATTTTGGGAAAGAGTTCAAAGTTGACATTATGCAAACAATCATCTTTCAGTTCTTGCTGACTGTGAATTAGCATCAACATTTACTTTGCATCATGTCAGAGTGTTATGAATTCTTACATCAGATTATCTCAGAGATCCCCCACCTCTAACTCCAACCTCTAACAATTGTGAATAATGGATTTGAGATGGTATTAGGTTCAGTAGCTACTCAGACAGAGAGGTGAAGATACATTGAGAGAGAGGAACATGTGGAATTGTGAGGAATGTTGACCTGAGATATGCTATATAAGAAAATGTTGAAGATGTGGAATGGCATCCACTTCCTCCATGTTTATGTTATTTAAGAAGCTGGCATCTTCTCATCTGCTGAAGTAAATTTTTTTTTTGTGTGCTCGCAGCCAGTTGCATGATCAAAAGGGAAGCACTGGAGAACTTGAGTGTGCTTCCAGTATTATGCATCCATCCTCATTCTTGCTCTGTCCTCTTCAATGGATTCATTTGGATCTCCACTGTGGTCCCCAGACATCCTCTGATAGATGCAAGACATCATCAATCTAGCAATCTCTGCAGGGGAAACCTGGAAACAGATGTTAATATCAGGACTGAGTTAAAAAGACACAGCAAAATACCAGATATTCAACCTACTTAATTCCATGCTACAATAAGGGCAGAAAAGGCAAAGATTTTGACCTTACAGTCTTTAAAGTGAGTGCTTATTTGTAATTTATACAAAGTTAAATTTTTTCATATATTGTTATTCTCATGAGAGCACATCCACACTAAATCTGAGAAGTTACTCTATTCTTGGACCATCTCCAACTCCAAGTATTACTTGCAGCAATCAATTTGGAGGCATTCAAGGAAATCTCCACACAAAGGAGAGTTTTGACGCACTTATCACCATGTCGTCCACTGAATTCTCTCTGAAATTGCTTTCAGAAGCAGTGTTTCAAAATCATTACTGTGAGAAAACTATATGTGAAGAATACAGTCTGTTAATGAGAAAATTTTGCCATCAAGTTTGCAATGTCACCGATTGAGAATGCACACAGGATTATTTTGGCACACTATCCACAATTTTCCATGCATTGATTTTAATAGATGAAGGTCGTGGTGAGTGCACAACTGAATTTCCAGGGATCTGCTCTAGTGCTGTAAACCTACAAGGACCAGGCGCTGGATGGTGAGATTAGCATGGGCACCTTACGTTTCTTTTTCTGGCTGGTGCAGACATAGTTTGCTGAATAGCCTCCACCTATGCTGTAACTTTTCCACGATTTAACGGATGGTACTGTGGTTCACATTCATAAAAAATACTCACTTATTAATTATTAAATGCAAGTCATATATTAACACATGTTGCCTCAATTTAAAAGCAAATGTGTATGTTGCACCTTTTGCCAATTTTTACAATGTATTCACAGGAGAATAACTTCATTGAAGTATGAACTAGTTATGAGATTCTCCTGTATAGTGTGGCGTCTCTTTGTTCAAGCAGAGCAGCACTCATATAGCTATTAAATGTTATCTTCTTTTTGTTTGTCTTTTCTGAAGGGATATTCCACGGATACCAGACAGCACACATGGACAGCTGGAGTCAAGTAAGCATGTTTTCTTTCTCTTCACTTCAAGTAGAATTTGCTTCTTTTAGCAAACTAATAAAATCACCACTGAATGTAAAAAATCCAAGTTGATAATGACACAAGACTGCACATGACTGCAAAATTCTACCTTGTCTTTAGTCCCAAAAGAGAGAGATCAATATTCATTATAGGCATGAAGTGAAAGTAATTTCAGCTTTCTCTGCTGTGATGACCAGTTTCAAGATTTTTCAAGAGATATCCTGTAATTATTTTATTATCTTTACTGTCAGTATGTAATACTTGTACATCTCCGTCCATGATAGGGATGTTTGGATTTGATTAAAATCTCTTTCACCATTGAGATGGTTACGCGAATGCTCGTAGGCAGTACAGATAATGAATAAACAGGCAATTAGAAGCCAGTACTTTCTAATCAAACTTTAGAAGTTGCATTGTGCGAAATGCGACACATTTCTGAGGCATTGCACAGCCTCCAAATGATCAGCAAGCGTGTGTCAAACAATGGCCAAAGAACCCCACTTGCGAAATGGTGAAGAGTACAACCAAGAAATGTCCATTATTTTAGCTTGAAACAAATATTAAGACTTCTCCAAGTGCAAATATGTAGCTTAGTATACATTAGGACCTTCTAATAGCTTCTGACATGATCTGAGGTGTCTCTTGATCCTGTACCAAGTCATAGGAAGGGAAAAGGTTGAGATTCTGAAGGAAGAGTACAGAGAGTTGGGCAGAAATTTAAAAAATAAGGTGCTCGAGAGTAGTAATATCTGGATTATTCCCGTGTTATGAGCTAGTGAGGGCAGGAATCAGAGAATAGAGCAAATGAATTCATGGCTGAGGAGCTGGTGTGTGGGAGAAGGATTCACATTTTTAGATTATTGGAATCTCTTCTGGGGTAGACGTGACCTGTATAAGAAAAACGAATTGCACCTAAATTGGAAGAGGACTCATATGCTGGCAGGCAGAGAAATTTGGCTAGAGCTGCTCGGGAGGATTTAAAGTAGTAAGGTTTGTGGGTGTGGCGGGGGAGGGTGGGGGGGAGGTGGTGGAGTTGGGTCGCAGGGAAATAGTGAGGAAAGAGATCAATCTGACACTGGTACAGTTGACAACAGAAGTGAATCAAACAGTCAGGGCAGGCAGGGACAAGGTAGGACTCATAAATTAAACTGCATTTATTTTAATGCAAGGGGTCTAACAGGGTAGGCAGATGAGCTCAGGGCATGGTTTGGAACATGGCACTGGGATATTGTAGTAATTACAGAAACATGGCTCAGGAATGGACAGGACTGGAGGTTAATGTTCCAGGACACACATGCTACAGGAAGGATAGAAAGGGAGGCAAGAGAGGAAGGGGAGTGGCATTTTTGATAAAGGATCACATTACAGCTGTGCTGAGGGAGGATATTCCCGGAAATACATCCAGGGAAGTTATTTGGGTGGAACTGAGGAATAAGACAGGGATGATAACCTTATTGCGATTGTGTTATAGACCCCCTAATAGTCAGAGGAAAATTGTGAAGCAAACTTGTAAGGAGATCTCAGCGATCTGTAAAAATAATAAGGTGGTTCTAGTAGGGGATTTTAACTTTCCAAACATAGACTGGGACTGCTGTAGTGTTAATGATTTAGATGGAGAGGAACTTGTTAAATGTGTACAATACAATTTTCTGATTCAGTATGTGGATGTACCAACTAGAGAAGGTGCAAAACTTAACCGACTCTTGGGAACTAAGGCAGGGTAGGTGACTGAGGTGTCAGTGGGGCAGCACTTTGGGGCCAACTACCATAATTCTATTAGATTTAAAATACTCTTGGAAATGGGTTGAGCAGATCTAAAAGTTGAAGTTCTAAGTTGGAGAAAGGCCAATTTTGACGGTATTAGGCAAGAACTTTCGAAAGCTGCTTGGAGGCAGATGTTCGCAGGTAAAGGGACGGCTGGAAAATGGGAAACCTTCAGAAATAAGATAACAAGAATCCAGAGAAAGTATATTTCTGTCAGGGTGAAAGGGAAGGCTGGTAGGTATAGGGAATTCTGGATGACTAAAGAAATTGAGGGTTTGGTTAAGAAAAAGAAGGAAGCATATGTCAGGTATAGACAGGATAGATCGAGTGAATCCTTAGAAGAGTATAAAGAAAGTAGGAGTATACTTAAGAGGGAAATCAGGATGGCAAAAAGGGGACATGAGATAGCTTTGACAAATAGAATTAACAAGAATCCAAAGAGTTTTTACATTAAGGACAAAAGGGTAACTAGAGAAAGAATACGGCCCCTCAAAGATCAGCAAGGAGGCCTTTGTGTGGAGCCACAGAAAATGGGGGAGATACTAAATGAGTATTTTGCATCTATTTACTGTGGAAAAGGATATGGAAGATACAGAATGTAGGGAAATAGATGATGACATCTTGCAAAATATCCAGATTACAGAGGAGGAAGTGCTGGATGTCTTGAAACAGGTAAAGGTGGATAAATCCCCAGGACCTGATCAGGTGTACCCTAGAACTCTGTGAGAAGTTAGAGAAGTGATTGCTGGACCTCTTGCTGAGATATTTGTATCATCAATAGTCACAGGTGAGGTGCCGGAAGACTGTAGGTTAGCTAATGTGGTGCCACTGTTTAAGAAGGGTGGTAAAGACAAGCCAGGGAACTATCGACCAGTGAGCCTGACGTTGATGGTGGGCAAGTTTTTGGAGGGAATCCTGAGGGACAGAATGTACATGTATTTGGAAAGGCAAGGATTGATTCAGGAGAGTCAACATGGCTTTGTGCGTGGGGAAATCATGTCTCACAAACTTGACTGAGTTTTTTGAAGAAGTAACAAAGAGGATTGATGAGGGTTGAGCGGTAGATGTGATGTGTATGGACTTCAGTAAGGCATTCGACAAGGTTCCCCATAGGAGACTGATTTAGCAAGGTTAGATCTCATGGAATACAGGGAGAACTAGCCATTTGGATACAGAACTGGCTCAAAGGTAGAAGACAGTGGGTGGTGGTGGAGGGTTGTTTTTCAGACTGGAGGCCTGTGACCAGTGGAGTGCCACAAGGATCGGCGCTGGGTCCTTTACTTTTTGTCATTTACATAAATGATTTGGATGCGAGCATAAGAGGAATAGTTAGTAAGTTTGCAGATGACACCAAAGTTGGAGGTGTAGTGGACAATGAAGAGGGTTACCTCAGATTACAACAGGATCTGGACCAGATGGCCAATGGGCTGAGAAGTGGCAGATGGAGTTTAATTCAGATAAATGCGAGGTGCTGCATTTTGGGAAAGTAAATCTTAGCAGGACTTATACACTTAATGATTAGGTCCTAGGGAATGTTGCTGAACATAGAGACCTTGGAGTGCTGGTTCATAGCTCCTTGAAAGAGTAGTCACAGGTAGATAGGATAGTGAAGAAGGTGTTTAGTATGCTTTCCTTTATTGGTCAAAGTATTGAGTACAGGAATTGGGAGGTCATGTTGTGGCTGTACAGGTCATTGGTTAGGCCACTGTTGGAATATTGTGTGCAATTCTGGTCTCCTTCCTATTGGAAAGATGTTGTGAAACTTGAAAGGGTTCAGAAAAGATTTACAAAGATGTTGCCAGGATTGGAGGATTTGAGCTATAGGGAGAGGCTAAACAGGTTAGAACTGTTTTCCCTGGTGCTTTGGAGGCTATGGGGTAACCTAATAGAGGTTTACAAAATTATGAGGGGCATGGATAGGGTAAATAGGCAAAGTCTTTTCCCAGGGGTCGGGGAGTCCAGAACTAGAGGGCAAAGGTTTCAGGTGAGAGGGAAAAGATATAAAAGAGACCTACGGGACAACTTTTTCACACAGAGGGTGGTACGTATATGGAATGAGCTGCCAGAGGAAGTGGTGGATGCTGGTACAATTGCAACATTTAAGAAGCATTTGGATAGGTATATGAATAGGAAGGTTTTGGAGGGATATGGGCCATGTGCTGGCAGGTGGGACTAGATTGGGTTGGCATATCTGGTCGGCATGAATGTTTTGGACCGAAGGGTTTGTTTCCATCTCTATGACTCTATCTTGAAGTCCAATGTAAGTCAAACAAAAAAGTTACTAATCATAATCACTGCTGCTCAAGGTTCTAATAGTCTCAACCTCTGAGATCCAAGGCGAGGCCCTAAACCCTAAGGTTGCCTTTAATTGCTAAGACATAGACTAAGAGCCAAGGAGGTTATTCAAATATAGGGTGCATAGGAAAGCACACTTTCCATTAGGGGGAAGGTCAAAAACAAGGAGACAGACATTTAAGTCAAGAGGTAGAAGGCTAAGAAGAGAGTTGACTCTCGAAATTTTCACTCAGAGTTGTGGGAATCTGGAACTCACTGCTTGGACATAGGTTGAGTCAGAAACTCTCATAATGTTTCAGAATTTTAAATATTAACTTGCGTCGTCATAGTTTCCAGGGCTGTTGGCAAAAAGCTAGATAACAGGGTTAGTGTAGTCAGATCTTTGTTGCCCTATGTGAACATAATGAGTGGAGTAGCCTCCTCCTTTCCTGTAAATTTCTGTAATTGACATCATCAATCATTGTCTTCAAAATCCTTGCAATCCAGACAACTTCTACAGTCTGACAGAAGCAGTTTTTTTGGGTCTTCTCTGTTGGATTGAACTAAACTTGGAGCACTTAATTTTCTGGAGTTCCAACCCAGTTATGGTATTTTACGCAATTCAACTTCTGCAGTTTGATTAGAAAGTATTTGGTTTATTCAATATCTGTACTGCCTACTAGCATTTATGCAACCATTTCAATGGTGAAAAAGATTTTTACCATGTCCATCAAACATACCTACATCTGAGGGAGATGTCTGAGCATTGTGTTCTGACAGTTAAGGTAATAAGATAGTTACAGTTAATTTAACTTTATGAAGAAACCAAGACCCAAAATTCATTCTTACCCCTTAAGACTACAGACTGATGTTAACCCTCAATAGTCACAGTCAGTAAGAATAATGCTGCACTCTGTAAGACTGCATGGTGAAAATAATATGCATTGACCATAATTAATGCATACTATAATATTTGCCACAGTTAACAAGGAGTGTTATTGAATATAGAAGACTTGCCAACACATACTGAAGAAGCAGATTAGCTGATTAACGGCTATTTTAATCAGTGAAAATCAGTAACTGAAAATTTGAGATGTATTCAATAAACGTGGATCATTTGTTGACCAAACATAACTAGCACCTAAAAACTCCTGCTTAATAAAACATGAGTTCAGTTTTTCTTTCCAGAACGTTCTTTTTCACTTATATGGACAATCCCTCCTTTAAGTTAAATCTTCTGTACTGTCTTTGTCTTTTGATTTTCAGACACACATGACTACGTGCAAATAACAGAAATTGAAAAGTGCAAAGTTTTTTGGTCACAGCAAAGCAATGCAATTGATTTATAGGAACATTGGGGCACGTTTATTAAAGAATTCAAACATCATTAATGATGAATTGGGCATTTGCAGTCTTTCATCCATCATATACTCATCTTCTGTATTCAGAACATTTCTATATTAAAGAATGATTATTTTCAGTCCATTTACTTCCACTTCCAGTGACAGAATATAGTGAGCTAAATCACATCACTATGTTCGAGCATCATCTTCTCAGTATCAATCGTCTCCCTTTCTGGTTTTGAGCAGGTGCAAGGTTAGGTTTTCATTATCATTTTAATGTTCATAATTTCCTTCATTTCTGTGTTTTTGTTTAAAGTTCTCTTTCAAATTTATTACAACTGTTAAATGTGCACTCACTTCTTATTAATTACATGTAGAAAAATTAACAAACACCACTTCAAAACACAGGTTCTAGCTCATTTGAGTCTCAGAAGATGGAACGCACCTCCATTTCTGTCACGTCCCCCATGAGTCCTGGAATGTTGCGTGATGCTCCACAATTCCTGCCTGGACAGCTTTCAGTATGTAAACATTACATACATTATAATCATAATAGTCATATATTGTATTTTCTAATATTAATTATCTCAGATTAATGATTCAAATTTAGTAGTCATAGATGTTAATTCCTACAAACACAATATGTTGAGTGGTATTGGTGAAATTACAATGTTTGGTAAAATTTCAAGGTCAGGAACTGAGTATCGTTCAGATTCTAAGGACAGTTTCTTTTTACAAAAAATGCTTTTGATTTAAGCTTGGAAATATATATAAAGCCCTTTTGAGTTATTTTGGTGTCATTAGCGACCAAGCGTCCTAGTTCATGGTAATAAGCAGCAAAAGATCAGGTGTTTCATCCAGCAAAGACTTCTTACAAACTTTTCCTTTGGCTTCATCCATGGTCAATGCTTCTCTAGTTTTGCTCCCTCCAGTATTGATTATACTGAGATCAGTTAAGGGGTATGTGGGGCTTAATACTTGCATTTGACAGAAAAGTTGCAAGCACCACTATTGATATATCTTTGGTGCTCACCTTACACTCCATCCCCTCAACACTTCCACCGAACCAGTTAGATCTTCTTATGCCCAATGACTGGCTGGTATGCTTGGCCTCATTCTGTGTATTGATGCATTGAGTTAAGGAATCTCTGGCCTCATGTCGACCACCAATGACATTAGCTTTGTTTCGATGGGTGTAAAGGTGACCACAAAGCAAACTATGAAATTGTAGAAACTGTGCAACTGCATCACTGTATTTGATGAGTTCTGCCCATTTCCTATAAATGTCGAAAATCTAGTAGATTTCCCGAGTTCAGTGCTAGTCAAGATGCTATTAATCACACCAAGATTTTGATGCTTTCCAAATGTATCATGATTTGGAGATGCCAGTGTTGGACTAGGGTGTACAAAGTTAAAAATCACACAACACCAGGTTATAGTCCGACAGATTTACTTGGAAGCACTAGCTTTCGGAACGTCATTCCTTTATTAGGTGGTAGTGGAGTGTTAGCCAGGCAAGCAAGCTGGACTCTCAAAAGCTAGTCAATAGTTTCTTGTTTAATATGCTTGGATTAGTCACTGAATTGGGTACACCTATAATCAAGAGGAAGCCCAGCTATTCCTTGCAAAGCTAGATGGCTAATAGATATTTCCACCACCTGATGAAGGAGCGACTCTCCGAAAGCTAGTGTGCTTCCAATTAAACCTGTTGGACTATAACCTGGTGTTATGTAATAAATGCATCATGGTTAGTCACTCACCATATGGTGGAAAATAAATATAAAAATATGCAATCCTAATATGATCATAGGCAATATTTTGAAATGAGGTTTTAGGTCAGAAATGAAGATACTACACCGTCAGCTCCAGGAGTCAACATCAAATGGATTTTGCAATCCAGCACTTGTTGAATAGCATTTGAATTGTCCTGTTTCTGAGCACAATGTGCTTTGATCTCTTGAATACTAGCATGTCTTCAAAAGAAAACTCCACTTCCTCAAACTTAATATATTCAGAAGTTTGGAAAGGGAGAAGATTCAACAAGCTTTTATATATTGCTACTGAGCTCTGATTCTCGCTTTGCTTGTATTTCTCACATGCCACTTCTAAACGTAGCATCTAGGCATTTAATAGAAGTTTGGCTTGTGGCGAACATCCTGTGACCTCTCATTGGCCAGTCATGCCTATACCTTTGAATCGCTCATTTCAATAGATCCATTGTGAACATATTTGGATATTGTAGCACTGACACAGCTTGCCAAACATCGCACAGTCCATACTGCATTTGTGGGCTTCGAATACTGTCCATTGTTCATGCACTTCGACTATTCTGAGAAAACTGCTAGCTATCAGCTAAACAAAGTAAAATTCTCTTGTTAGTGTGAACTATGTCACTAGATTTCTAAGAAAATTTTGAGAGAAGTCAGAACATAAACCTTCCGATGGTTAGCCCTTTGTTTACAATGCTTGGCAGAGAGGCCCCACAGATCTAAATCTATTATCATTCAAAGACACCCAGAGTGGCAGGAATCAAGTAAAGTAACTATTGACAGACCACTTCTTTTATGCAAAAGACCCTTCAGATCGATATATGATTGATTCTTCCTTCCTCAATTAGACATTGATGAACGCAGCAGTCTAATGAATGGCACTTATATTCAAACATGCTGCGGGATCAGTCGACTCAGTTGTCTGGACAGCTAGTTTGCAATATTGTGTGATGTCAATATACAAGTTCAGTCCTAGCCGAGGTCACCATGAAGGTCTCACCACCTCAAGCTCACCCCTCTCCTGCGACATGGTGACCCTCGGTTTAAACTCGCCACTAGTCCTCTCTCTCTCTCTCTCTCTCTCTCTCTCTGTCATGAGAAAGCAGGCCTGTGGTCCACTGGGACTATGGTTTTACCTTCCATAGACAGTGCTTCAATTTTAATAAACTCAATATTGTTTGGCTCTAAAACTGCATATTATTAACTTGATATTAGTCTGTAGCCAAATCAGCATGTGGCAAATGCATTGACCGATGCTGTCCGACACTAAGGTATATTTTTATTAATTTGTTATTTAATTTTGTGGCTCCATTTTTGTGATCTATGCTTGTTTGTTTTTGGAGTGTGCTTCTCTTCTTGATGTAACTAAAAGTGAGTGTGAGATAGAGAGATTTGACTGCAGTTTCTTTGGTTTTGTGAAACTAACTTTCTTCTTCAAAGGGAACTTTCCATTAGATTAGCAAGCAGCTGTGCCAGTACACTTGTTTGTTTTTTTTAAATAAGTGGACTGATTCAGCAAGTGCATGTTTGTGAGGCTAAGTGATGAAGGAAATACAACAATGACCTACTTTCATGTAAAAATTTTAAATAGGACACTTGAGTTTGCTTATATATCCAGCTGAATCAGCCATTTTATGTCCAGTGCAATGCTGTATGGAAAAAATTGCTGAATATGTAACAACTGATTAAACTGGAACATGTTCCTAAGTGCTTCACTATGCATTTAGATTTTTCTAAATTCTCAGGCTTAAACTGCCTAGATTATTTTTTAATATCCTATGCCATAAAATGCAAAGTAATATTACTGCTTGATTGGATGTGCCTTCCTCCATGTACTATAAATGCTAGTGCTTCTGCTTCCTCTTTGTACATTTAATATTGCATTTCTAGCCATCCTCTGAATTGATATTGTAACCTCTTTCATATCTAATTTACAGGACTTTTGCTGCTGATTTATTTTGAGTATTTGGCTTTGTCAGAGGAAAAGTCAAATCAATAGAAAGAAATGAAAGAAAAGATTTGTGTGTAAGGCTGTGATCAAGACTGAGAATGTTAAATGTTTCCACGAAAAGTAACAATGTGTGATTTTTAAAAACTCAAACTGTCAAAACAGCATGACATATTGCAACATGCAGAGTCTCTTTTTGAATGAAACAATGCAACTGCAGAATGTCAGAATGCTCCTGAAATCTAGGCCTCCAGAATTGAATGGGCAATATCAAAATCAAGGTGGATTCCTTATAAGAGTCAGTTTGTTGACCCATCAATGAAACTTATTGCAAATATGAGTTCAAAGAAGTTTGTATTTTCACAATTGCAATCTCACTTTTTTGTTTAACAAAGAGGGTAATCAAGGGAGATATGATAAACATTTGCTGCTGTATTTGTGTCTTGTTTTCATTTTAAAACACTCTCTAAGTATCTGAAAATGGATGTCTTTTTTTTAAGTTTGGTTTTATTTATTTTCTTTGTTGTTTAATTTTGCTTACCAGAGCCAAAGCCTTAGTAGAAGAACAGCGCCTTTTGTTCCTAGGGTTCAGGTAAAGGCACTGTATAATATTATCATTTGGAAAATGCAGAGAACTAAATCAATGGCAACGATTTTATTTGCTGTCTGCTCTCCCTTTTTCCTTTGTATTTTTATAGCATATATGCATATTTTATAACCTCCAAACATCTCAACATTATTAAATGAAGTTGTGCATGTTTTTAGAAACAATACTCATTCACATTGCCATTACACTGTTTAAAGAACAGTGAGCTGCATTTTCCAATTTACATTAGATTCTTCAATTGACCATTGGCAAACAAATGATACCTATACAAACAGATATTGTCTATGGTTGCTTTAAAGAATACTGTAACAAAGTTTGTGGCGGTCTCTCTTCTACAGGAACTTATAAAAAACTATGTTCCTAAGAAGTCAGGATTTTAAAATTATTTCTCTGTTCATAGTCTGCTTATTATAGCCATACAGTTGGGACAGTTGAAGTATAAAACTCTGCAGCGGTGATCATTTGTGCGTCCTAGTTTGTCTATAGGTTGTGTGATTTGTGAATGATATTAGTTGTCCTTTTCATATTCCCTCTCCTGTGATGGCATCCATTCCTTTGATATGATGCTCTATTCAGCTCACTGACTGAGGAATACCTCCAAACTGAAACCCAAAAGTCCAAGAGATGGACTTCTGGACCTGAAAACAATTGATGGCAGGCTCCTTTTCATCTTATTAAATATTTTGTTGCACTTCTCCTATTCCATGTTGAGGTACATGTTTAATTTTTTTTAGGTTTTCCATTATAAAAGACCTATGAGCAAATTTCACCTGTTTATTTTAGATCTTCTTCCAAGAAACACTTTGCATTATCCCCTTCTGTATATCTTCACAGAATCATAGACCAAGTACAACATAGAAGGGACTCCATTCTCCTTCTCATGTCTGAGCTGACAACAATTTTCTTGCTCTTTCCCTTGCATTTTCTTTTCATCAAATGTTTATCCAATACAGTTTTGCAAGTGATTTAATCTGACTCTCACTTTCAGTTGGTGTCTTCCAGACCGTTACCACTCATTGCAAAAAAATAGTTTTTCGTTAAGTCACTTTTCATTCATCTGTCAATCACTTTAAATCTATGTTTCCTGGTTCTCAACCCTTCTGCCAATGGAGACAGTTTCTCCCATCTAGTCTGTCCAGAAACCTCATGATTTTGAATACATCTATAAATCTTCTCTCAACCATCTATCCTCCAAGGAGACCAACTCCAGTTTCTCAAATCAAACAATGTAGCTGAACTCTCATCCCTGGAACCACTCCCCAAATATTTTCTGCAAACTCTCTAAAGCTTCTACATATGTTCAGAATTGAGCACAATATTCTAGGCCAGCTGAAGTGTGCACTGTATTGTGAAATATGTCATTCCAGAAAAACAATACTTGCTATTCTAATTGTCTTCAAAAGTGAAAAAAAACTACTCCTACAACACCTGAACATTTAATCATTTAACCAGACAGAAGTATGTTGAGCAATGAATTATTTCCAATTGCACACAAAATTGGATAAAGTCAGATTGGATGTTACTTTCATATTTGTATTGTCAGAGATATGGCTTGATCTCCATCTTGCTCTGGCATGTTACAAATATCTCCATTCTTTTGTGTCTCGTTCTCAGTTGGGCAAAGCACCACTAATGGGAACACTTTTGCTGCAATATGTTTTGACTTGTAATGTGTGAGCTGTATGTTTATGGCAAAGAAACTGCCTATTGAAAAGTGAAAAACTTTATGTTTAAAAAAACCCAAATTATTTTCAGTAAATATATTTTCTCCAGTAATGGAAAGTTAGCAGTTTGAAAAAAAGTGCGATTGATCACTGCAAAATCAGAGTAAATCTGTTCCCACCTGGGTCTGTGGAGAAATCCCAAGTTTTGATCTTATGTAAAGAAATAAATACCAAGATCATATTGTACTGTTGATTGTGAGAGTTTCTGATTGAAGTATAGCTGGGGTAAGGTTTGTACTTAGGTACAATTTGTTTGCTGGCATATTAAAGCTTAAGATTAGATTTCATCTCTGCCTCCCCATAGATCATTAAACTTTAAATATATTTACCAAACCTTTATTTGCAAAATGGCAGGCTGCTTCTTTGCTTTGTTGCATGATTGATGAATTGTGCATTCATTCAATGCTCAGCTATATCTGTAGTTTGCATCATTGTTCAAACACATTTCCTTCGATATTGAATTTTTAGGAATGAATATATAGAATTGAATGATTGAGAGAGAATTTCTGGAAAAGGAGTGAATATAAGAAAAATTCCAGCTGAAAAGATTGAGTGGATACACCAATCTCAAGTGAAAAAATGAAGATGAGTGAGAAAGTTTTGAATGGAAGCAGTGATTGATGAGAGTATGAATTGAATTGCTCTTGAGTTTTGATTGACCCATAGGCAAAACCCCAAACTATCCTCTCTATCTAAAACAGAGAAGCAGAATAAATTTTACTAACTCAGTAGCACTGGGTCTTCATGCTCTAAGGCATCATCTATGGATTTGAATGCAATTTTCTGGAATTTAATTTGGAGCAATTCCAGGAAGCAGAAGAAGAACCAGGATGATCTGAGAGCTCTCAGCTCCTTCCTCGACCAGAGACCTAAACAATCCCTATCGAGCACCACGCTCCTCCATCTGGTTCTGTCACTGAACAATTTTTCCTTTAGTTCATCTCACTTGTGCCAAATCAAAGGAGTGGCTATGAGCATATGAGCACCCAGATGGTCCCAGTCATGCCTGTCTTTATGGAGTATGTGGGATGATCATTGTTCCAGTTTACACTGCCCCCTCCCACAACTCTTTTTCTCAGTAGTCATCGACTGCTTTGGTGCTGCTTCATTCTCCTGCCAGGACCTTAAAAACTTTGTTCATTTTGCTTCCAATTTCCACTCCTCTATAACTTTCATATCATCGCTTTCTAACACTTTTCTTCCTTTCCTTGACCTCTCTGTCTCCATTTTGGGGAATAAACTGTCCACTGCCAACACTTCAAAGCCACTGACTCCCAGGGCTACTTTCACTACTGCTTGTCACACCCCACGTCCCTTGTCACACCCCATGCCATTTCAGATGACTCCAGCAGAACATCAATCTCGAACACATCTTCCCCTTATTTCACAGGGTTTGTTCCTCCACGCCACTCAAGTCCATTCCACAATGACCAAAACTAACCCCCCTTTTCCATGGCACCTTCCCATATAACAACAGAAGATGCAACACCTGCCACTTCACCTCCTCCCTGCTCACCATCCAAGGGCCTAAATACTTTTTCCAAGTGGAATACCATTTCAACTGTACCACCTCCAATCTTGAGTATTGTATTCACTGGACTTAATGTGGCCGACTGTACATTGGAGAAACAAAATGCAGACTAGGTGACCACTTTGCAAAACACCTCTAGTCTGTGTGCAGGCATGACCCCGACCTTCCCATAGCCAGTCATTTTAATACAGCATCTTGCTTGCATGCCCACATGTCTGTCCTCGGCATGCTGCAGTGTTCCAGTGTTACAGCGCAAACTGGAGAAACATTTCATTTTCAGATTAGGCACTTCACAGCCTTCTGGACTTAATATTGATATCAACACCTTCAAGTTATGCACTATTTCTTCCCTTTCTTTTAGCTTGTTACATTCTGTTATCATGTCCTCTCTCCCCTCTGCCATGCCCTTTCAAGTCTGTAAGGAGGCACCCGGCACGGTGGCACAGTGGTTAGCACTGCTGCCTCACAACGCCTGAGACCCGGGTTCAATTCCCGACTCAGGCAACTGACTGTGTGGAGTTTGCACGTTCTCCCCGTGTCTGCTCCGGTTTCCTCCCACAGTCAAAAGATGTGCGGGTCAGGTGAATTGGCCATGCTAAATTGCCCCTAGTGTTAGGAAAAGGGTAAATGTAGGGGTATGGGTGGGTTGCGCTTCAGCGGGTCGGTGTGGACTTGTTGGGCCGAAGGGCCTGTTTCCACACTGTAAGTAATCTAATCTAATCATTGTTCTGGGAGAAAGTGAGGACTGAAAGATGCTGGAGTTCAGTGGTGGTGTAGAAGCACAGCAGGTCATGTAGCATCCAAGGAGGAGAATCGACGTTTCAGGCAAAAGCCCTTCATCAGAAATTGTTTAGCGTTGTTCTATCATTTTCACTTTCTGATCACTTTATCTGAACTATCAACATCTTTTCTCTAGTAGCACCCTACACCCACTACCCTCACAACACCCATTCCAAACTATAGCATAAATGCTGTTCCTTCTACACTTCGCATCAGCTCTGATGAAGAGCCATCTTGATTAGAATCGTAGGTTTGCTGTCTCTCCATGGATGCTGTCTTACGCACTGTGATGTCCAGCATTGATTGTTCTTAATAAAGAAGAGAAACCTGACTGTGGATGAGAATCTATATTGTGAAAGAAGCAGGTTGCAACAGCTTGGATTTTTTTTTGAAGTGCTGCAAGAGCACTCCTGCACCTGCATGGGATTAGCCTTTTCAGTTTCTTAATCATCCATGATAGAACATGCATAACAGACTATCTGATGATTTGCAATCCATGCTCCTCTTTGGATTAAGGGCAGAGTTTTACATTCCTCCTGGGATGGAAATTGTAGGTAGATAGGGGTGTAAAGTTTGGCACAATGCCATAGGTGACAATGCTGGTGCCTACTTCCCACTGACATTTCACATCATTTGGGGAGGTATGTGGGCAGCTCATTTGCTTTTGGGCCAAATTGAGATCCCTCGTTAAGCCATTAATCACCACATAAAGGCCTCATTGACCCGTCTATCTGTTTTCAGCTTACGTCTCCTTCCAGCTTCACCGCAAATCACTGCCATGACCCAGTTGCACTTCCGACTTCTCATCGTGAGCCAGTTAACATCACCCTAACCCTTCACAGATTGGGTGCCTGATTGATAGTACGTACCTTTGAAAATGATGTTACCTGCCTCATTAGAGATTAATGGGGTTACCTCCCCTTTATGAGGCTGTTATTGCTCATTTAACAGAAGATTAAAATTTAGTCCGCTGAAAGAAACAGTCATAAATGGAAGGAATGAGTAAGTGGAAAAGTGACATGTAATGCAAGAAAGGAACACTTGGAGAGAGTGAATGATGGAGAAGGATAATATTTAGAATATTGGGAGAGAGTGAGAGCAATTGAAACTGAGAAATTAAATAAGAGAACAGGACTAGATAAAAGCCAATAAAATAGTCCTGAAATAATGAAAATTGGCTACACCTCCTCCCACCCTGCCCCCTGTAAAAACGCCATCCCATATTCCCAATTCCTTCATCTCTGCCGCATCTGTTCCCAGGAGGACCAGTTCCAATACCGTACAGCCCAGATGGCCTCCTTCTTCAAGGACCACAAATTCCCCCCAGACGTGATCGACGATCCTCTCCACCGCATCTCCTCCACTTCCCGCTCCTCCGCCCTTGAGCCCCGCTCCTCCAACCGCCACCAAGACAGAACCCCACTGGTTCTCACCTACCACCCCACCAACCTCCGTATACTGCGTATCATCCGCTGTCATTTCCGCCACCTCCAAACGGACCCCACCACCAGGGATATATTTCCCTCCCCTCCCCTATCAGCGTTCCACAAAGATCACTCCCTTCGTGACTCCCTCGCCAGGTCCACACCCCCCACCAACCCAACCTCCACTCCCGGCACCTTCCCCTGCAACCGCAGGAAATGTAAAACTTGCGCCCACACCTCCTCCCTTACTTCTCTCCAAGGCCCCAAGGGATCCTTCCATATCCGCCACAAATTCACCTGCACCTCCACACACATCATCTATTGCATCCGCTGCACCCGATGTGGCCTCCTCTATATTGGGGCCGCCTACTTGCAGAACGCTTCAGGGAACACCTCTAGGACGCCCGGACCAACCAACCCAACCACCCCGTGGCTCAACACTTTAACTCTCCCTCCCACTCCACCGAGGACATGCAGGTCCTTGGACTCCTCCATCGGCAGAACATAACAACATGACGGTTAGAGGAAGAACGCCTCATCTTCCGCCTGGGAACCCTCCAACTACAAGGAATGAACTCAGATTTCTCCAGTTTCCTCATTTCCCCTCCCCCCACCTTGTCTCAGTCGGTTCCCTCAACTCAGCATCGCCCTCCTAACCTGCAATCTTCTTCCTGACCTCTCCGCCCCCGACCTATCACCCTCACCTTGACCTCCTTCCACCTATCACATCTTCATCGCCCCTCCCCCAAGTCCCTCCTCCCTACCTTTTATCTTAGCCTGCCTGGCACACTCTCCTCATTCCTGATGAAGGGCTCTGGCCCAAAACGTCGAATTTCCTGTTCCTTGGATGCTGCCTAACCTGCTGTGCTTTAACTAGCAACACATTTTAAAATCTGTAGAACAAACAGTAATAGCAGAGAAAGCACATCAAAAACAGAAACTAGTTATTTGAGATGCAGGAGAAAGGGAGAGAAAAAGAGAACTTGAAAATAGAATTACAGTGAAGTCCAAAGATAGATCTGAGGAAAGAAACAGAAAGCATCAGCAAAGGAGAGCCAGAAGGAATATGATGTTGAGAGGGTGAAGCAGATAGTGCAATTTTGAAAAGATTTCTTTATTTCAAATTTTCATGATACAATTATTAAGCTCATCAAACGCATTAAAAATGCAGTGAACTACAGATTAGTCTCCGGTCTCCAGCTTGTTTTACTTCTTGAAACAATGAAAAGGAATAAATATCATTGTCTAATTTCTATAACTTTATGTCTCATTTTTGATCATTTTCATGGAGCTATGCTATCATACTGATTATGTTTATTGTTATCCTTTTAGACCTGGTCTCTTACCAAATCAGTGAAATCTATCCTCCACATCATAACCACTGGAAAAGAAGTTTATTTTGTGTAATTGAAAGTATAATGTAGTTTTGCCAAATACCTTTATTAGTAGTAATTAGAATATCTGCAAGAATAATATCTCTCTTTGGATATTGCATGAAATACCGAGATTCATTCCGTCCTCAGATGGAATCCTTTATATGATGAAACAAAATAATAATACCACTTTAGTTGCTCTTCCCATGTGCATCAGTTATTACTGTCTTAGATTTAATGTAATTTGTGAAGATGAACTGAAATGACCTATGATTTCATATTGTGAAGGAATTTTGAGAATATCTAGCAACCTTTAAAACAATGCAATCAGATAAATATTAACAAGAGCAATTATTACATGATGTTATGGTCTCCCAACAGATCAAACTCTGGTACGACAAAGTTGGCCACCAGCTTATAGTTACAATATTGGGAGCGAAAGATCTTCCTTTCAGGGAAGAAGGAAGGCCAAGAAACCCCTATGTGAAAATCTACTTCCTTCCTGACCGAAGGTAGAGTTGTTTAACTACCCTTGCACATGGGAATTGTTCATGTAAAATATTTGCTTCCTGACTGCCATGTTGCTTTTTTGAGAACTTGACCTGATTTTTCTGTTTAATCTCATACTTTGCTCTTCGTAATGTAAATTTGGGCTTTTCTGAATTCTTATTCTGACTGGGTAGGCAGCTGGCCTGCTTCTATTCTTACTGAACTTTATATGGTTAAGAGAATGGTATTTGAAGATTTATACACTTACTTCCTTAACTGTTGTTTGATAACTTATTCAACGTGAATGTTTGGAGAAGTTAATTGTTATTAAAAACTGACGATTTACACCAAAATACATTCTGCATCAACTGAAAGAACATAATTAACAGAAACATCTTGTTGTATTTAAGATCTGGATACATTTCCTGCCATCATGAAACAAATATAAATGTTAAATGAACAGTAGTGTTAACTTCACATGGCAGAATTTGCTGAAAATGCTATTCAAAACGAAGAAGTCAGATTGTATTATTTTGATTACTAAATGCAAATGGGAATGATAATTAACTCCTTCCCCGGTGACTTTTTTTGGAGAAAACGTTTCATTTTCAGATGAATTTTTGTATTGCTTTTTTAAATAGTATTTTTAATGCTTGCACTCTCATCTGATGTATCCAAGCTTCTAATAGAAGGTTCATACTCATTGTCATCTTCTGAGCTCGCCATCTGGGTGTAATTTGTAAAAAAAAACAGAAAAAAACAAATGACAGTGTGTGCTCAAAAGCAGTGCGTCGACGCTTCTTGCAATGCCTGAGGTGGAAGAGACACAGCTACTAGACGTATGAGTCACCGAGTATACTCGTTTCTAGCTGAGAATGGCCCAGAAATGCCGAGAATTGACGTATAAACTCATCTGAGGCTGTTTTTGAAATTATATGTTTTGGACGAGTTTACTCGTCGCACTCTGAAAAAGACAAATTGGGTGAAGACAAGTTAACTCGTCTTTGCCGGGTAAGGGGTTAAAGTATACAGTAAATAAGTGTGAAATGAATTCTTACAAATATACTATCACAAAATGCTATGGGGATGTATTTTTCTCCTACTGAATTTTGGACAATGAGCAAACAGAATATGTTGATCAATAGTACGTCTACAAATGAGCTGGGTTCTATGAAACAATCATAAAATGTCTTAGTAAGACCTTCTTTCAACTCAGGCTCTGCTGTTTAGTGGCTGTACATGTTAGATTATGACAAATTGGAATTGATTGAATCCAGCACTCTGACTTTCTCTTATAAGACTGCACATTCTTTCTTTTCAGATAAATCTAATATCCTTTTGAAGGCTCAAATTGAACCTGCTTCCATTACACTCTCAGGCGGTGCATGGCAGACCCAAAGCACTCACTGTGTGACAAATCTTTGGTTCATTTCACCATAACCTTCTTTTACCAAATCTCTTAATTTCGACATTTTTAATTTTAATTTCACGGTGCTAGCCCGCAGTCTGGAGTGCATATTGGGAATCAAGTGCACATGTCAGTGGTTCCTGCAGGACTACATCCAAGACACACACCTCTAAAGACAAGAATCTTTCTCATGAATCATGAAACCTTTGTAATGGCTTTATAATATTACAGAAGTGATAGAACTAGGTCTTCTACATCATTTTGAATGGGAGACTAAATGCTGCAGGGGTAGCATCCTTACCTCTGGGCCAGAATTCTGCATTTGGATCCTATGTTATGGTCTGTTAATGATAGTAATTGCTTTTCAAATGTGTTTGTCAGATTGACTGTCAGCCAGTAAATCCTTTCAGTAGGCCTGATGATAGGTGGTAGGAATAGGAGAGTCTCCTGATCAGCCATCTTGCAGGAGGCAATGCCAAGCCACTATGGTACCTTGTTCATATGTGAACCAATTCAATGGAAGTCCATGGTCCAATCCTCGGGAGAAAGGACCAACAACATCATTTTGCAGCCAATTTCTCAGGTTAGCCACAACTGCAAATTTGAAATGTCGTGCTTCAAGTTGAATGTCAGCACTTCCACACATAAATGCTAACCAAGGTGGACAGTTATTGAAGATTCAGCAGCATTTTAAAGGTTATCTTAAAAACATTCCTTTCACTATTTTAAAGTAGCTTTTTTCTCTTAAATTAGATTCTCATGAGCTTCCATGTCAATTAATGTAATTTTAGCAACTTTATTGGTCGATTGATCAATTTACGTCCCAATCAGATTGCATCTGTTGGAATGCCAGTAAGTGAGGGTCTCTGCAGGATTTCATATATGTAACATGCTTAGAATCAAATCCCACTACCTGAAAAAGAAATCCACAGTTGGTGGTGGTGGGGTGGGGGGTGGGGAGGTGGGGGGGGGTGGGGGGGAGAGGGGTGACGTGTTGGTGTCACCATGCCTCACAGCATTAGGCAAGGACATTCATTCTCAAGGGAAAGGCGGCATATATACTTAGCAAAATAATTCAGTGGCATTGCAGGATAACTGCTTTCAGAATAATATCCAGGTCGTGGCAGAGTGTACAAGCATAAAAAAAAGCAATAAACAGGGTCAAAGAGGGCAACAATGCTAAAAATGTAAAATTCGTAGTTTTTTGCTCAAATGTGCATTGTATTCAGAGCAAAACTTAATTAGCAGCACAAATACAAATTAATGGATATGCCCTTCTATTCATGATAGAAACATGATTATAAGGAGATGAGAGATAGAAACTAGAATATTCAGGGGAATGTGATTTTTTGAAAAGGCAGACGGGAAGGAAAGGGTGGTGGGGCACTTTGGCATCTCTCTTCCTTTTTATATGTTTAAAGAAGCACCTTCTCTACCTTCATGGTACTTGCGAGATTGCCTTCACACCTTTTTGTTAAAGAATTTAGAATTATCTCCTTCCGTATTAATTTAGAATTTTGAGAAATTTTACAAGCGATTTATGTGGTGCATCCAACCACTTTTTTAGTATACATCTTAGAAAACAGTTCATGACTCACAGCAAAACTCACAGTGGGGAAGAAGGATCTTGGGAAGGGGATGAACTGATCATGGTTAACCATGATGTGTAGATGCTGGTGTTGGACTGGAGTGAACAAAGTCAAAAATCACACAACACCAGGTTATAGTACAACTGGTTTATCTGTAACCACAAGCTTGCTACTCAAAAAAGCGGCGGGCCTCCAAAAGACTATAACCCAGTGTTGTGTGATTTTCAACATGTTTAACTAGTAAGGTTGAAGATTGTACATGTTTTCTTTCAACTTGATACTTTATGAAAATCATTAGTGGTGAACCAGAAGGTTTGGAAAGTTTGAAAAGCCAACAAATGATGACCAAAAACTTTTAAAAAGTGGGAAAAAATAAGCTATCAAAGCAAACCAGCAAGTAATATAAAAATGGAGTAGGAGCCTCTTAGACTGATTCTCTCTTGCCTGTTATCAATGAATATCACAGTCCAGGATCTTTCTGTATTGCCATTCAGCATTGACAATATTATGCTGAAAGTTGTTGATCGATTCACATATTTCAATGGTCGTTGAGGGCTTTGATTTCTTTAAGCTGACCACTTGGAACGATATTAGAAGAAAGCTTCAACTAGATTTCAGCATGTGGACCTTGGGTCATTCCAGATGCTATTTCACATAGGTTGCGCTTCAATGGTCAACCTTATTGTTTCATGAGACCGAAGACAACTAATTCCAAAGTCAACTCACCATGAGTGTATTTTGTAGTATTGCTGTAAATAATTTTGTCTCCTATGTCTGACTGGCACCAGTTAAAAAAAAGTTAGCCTCAGGGTGTGATTAAGTGGCACATAGCTGTTTATGTAATTGCTGCAACCTTTACATTAAATATTTATCAACATATAATTACTGAAATTATTTCACTTCTGTTGGAATCTTTCTTTCATACCCAAACAAGTAATGAGTCTCAATTTATTGGTTATAGAACTTTTATCATTGTCATTCAGCCATTAACACCACAAAACAGTCACGATTCATTGCATTGACATTAGAAATTCTTTATGATTCACCATGATGATGACACTCCTGATGGCTTCACTGACAGAGGTAAAACAGTAGATTGTATTAAATTGTATTTGATGTATTAAAATCCTATGCCAGTCACTTATCAATTTATTATTATAACTTTATATGTCTATCTTAATAATGGAAATTACCTATACAAAATTGTCACATTGTATTTAAACATGAGTGAAGGCATGGCAAGCTTATTAAGAATTATTCTGTTATAAATGTGGATATAGCAGTATATAATGTTAATATACATTTTCCCATGTTTAAGACTTTCAAATGAGTGCTGAATTACATGTATGTTCTGTTCAAGTTGTCCTCTGACTTCTATCTAACCCTGCTTTACTGTGACATTTGCACTTAGCTTAGGCTTTAAGACTCTTACCATCAGACTTAGACAGGGATCAGAAGCCTAAACTGTGGGGAACATCTGTGATTTCCACTAAATTGGCCAATTTAGTGGCCAAAGGATAGGCTTACTGTCCAACTAAAAATAACAGTTGAAGAGTTAAAGCTAGAGTGTCAAGGTTGGAAACAGCAGCAGAATGGCATTGCGGATAACAGAGGAAGATGACGAACTAAATAGCACCCTCTCTCCAACTTTTCATAAATTTAAAAATTAACCGTAATCCTTCAAACCCAACCACCATTTTAGGGGGTATGGGGAGGTGCTCTCCAGAAGACAGCCTGTGGCTGCAAGTGAAGTCAGGAAAACAAGGAAATCCTAGTTGTCTTTGACAATAGGTCTTGATAGGTCTTTGATTAGTTTAAATCATTAACCGGTTATTGTGGGTGAGTGGTCCTGCCAATTCCCGTCACAGCATGACCAGACTTGAGAAAACAATTGCCCCGGGGAAGGATGGCTTAAGAGAACCAACATCGACCAGCTGTGTGGAAATCCATGCTGTGTGTCTCCATGCCATCCTCATTATTGCCTAAAGTCTGAGACTTGACTGACTTTATGAGGAATTCTGACATGGAGCATCCACTGATCTTGTCTTGTACATCTCCTAATTGACTTTGAATGATCATGTTGGAATGTAACTAGTGCCAATCAACATCCTCTGTCCTCATAGAGACATCCAGATCATCAAATTAATAAATGTCCTGTTAGTGTATGTTTTGAAGCTCTACTTGCCTTTCTAATTTCTGTCCTGTGATTGTTTGCCAGTGACAAAAGCAAGCGAAGAACGAAAACAGCGAAGAAAACACTTGAACCAAAGTGGAACCAGACATTCATTTATTCTCCAGTTCATCGGAGAGAATTTCGGGAACGTATGTTAGAAATCACGCTGTGGGACCAAGCTCGAGTCCGGGAGGAAGAGAGTGAATTTTTAGGAGAGGTAACCATATTTCAAAAAAAAACTTTTGGAAGGAAAATTATATTGCCCTAGATTTTGTTGTAATAGCAGTGCAAAACTAGCAGCATTGTGCCTGCACAGTTAAATGCTGAAAGGTAGAAGATTTTATCAGAGATTTCCTGATCCGCCAAAGGTTGTGATGTTGAATTCCTTGCTAATACACTTGGAATTGAAATGAATACAACCTCTTCATCCTTCTCCATGCGTTACAGGTTAAAATGGTGCACAAAACTCTCAATTTATTAAATAACTCAACTGCATTCATTTTCTCACAAGTCGTTTTGGAATTTTTTTGCGAATAATATATATCTCCTAGGTTTAAACTGTGAACTTGATGGAGCAGCATGAATATCACTGGCTAATATTTTAGTTCTTATACTGAGTATTCCACTGACAATAACAAATGTTTTTTTGACCTTGGTAGACTTGCTTAAAAGCAATGCAATAGATTTGTATTTTAACTGAGAACAGAAATTATAACTTTGGTTTCAGTACTGGTTAACCCATAAAATTCTAAAGGAAATGGTTTATGATTTGACCAAAGGTCTGTGTCTGTGATTTCTTAATATGTGTTGTTAATAAGCAAGGCTCTTACGCATTTGCTATTATTGTTTTAGTGTGTTGGTAGGTTTGTGGGCTAGCATGATACCAAGGGGCCGGAATAGTCTGGTCGTCATCTTTGAGATGTCTTTAATGTATGGTGGTATGAATAGAGTCTCTGGGTGTGTTGTGTCTTCTTGTTTAGTTTGTTGTGTAAGAATCGGGCGGACTGTGCTTATCAGGTATATGTCATTCTTCATTATGTTGGGTAGGTGTTTCTCTTCAGCATCTCGTAGTTCCTGGGTGCTGCAGTATGTTGTGGCTCATTTAAATAATGTCCTGATGCAGCTCCATTTGTGGGTGTTGAGATGATTGCTCCTGCAAGGACTGCAACAAACATTACATTGGACAAATTGGCAGGAAACTAGCCGCCAGGATACATGAGCACCAACTAGCCACCAAAAGACACTGTCACTAGTATCCTTACACACAGACAACGAGGGACACCAGTTCGACTGGGTCAATACATCTATCCTTGGACAGGCTAAACAAAGACACAAACGGGAATTCTTTGAAGCCTGGCATTAAAACCAGAACTCCATCAACAAACGCATTGATTTGGATCCCATTTACCAACCTCTCAGAAAAAGAACCAGAAGTGATATCACCCACCACAACAGACCAAAACATATAAATAGAAAGCAGGAGAGTGCACCAGTGCTTCAATGGAGGCTCACTGAAGATGTTACCTAGCATGGTGATGAAACGTCTGAGAACAAACCTTCCAGCTGAGTAAGCAAACTTACAATCAGACCCACAGCCTGAGCTACAAATCTTCACAAAAATCAGAATTACTAGGCTTTCCTGACATAGCAAAAGAGTGAGTTTATTATTTACTAAACATTAGAAGAAATAGTAATGCAACACACACATAGAAATTAAAATGAAAAGTGAATCCAAAGATGGGACAAAGTTAAAGGATATATCGATAAGTCTCTGGTTCATTTGTGAAGAGTAGATAGTGGAGCTAGATTAACAGTTGATTTCCAAATTCTTGCCTTTACAGGTTAGCTGATTTTGTCCTGTTTCTTTCTGAACTGGTTTGTTGACTGATATCTAGCAAGAGGTCCATATTCTCAAACATCAGTTTGCATTAAGATAGTTGTTCAACTGTGATTTTCTCAGCACACTACCACTCAAACTATTGCACCCAAGTACCTCAGCCCACTTATACATACTCAGACCAGAGTTGAATCTTGCTTTTGACCCCATCCCTGTACATTCTTAAAAGTGATAAATGCAAGCGTATCGCTTGCCCAGATAGTTATCTTTTCTCCCATAATATTCACAGTCTGAGACATTCACAGGAGATTAAGGTCAGTCTGTAGTACATTTCTCCATTGAAGCTTCATAACATTCATCATTCCAGCATTTCTCTTCATATAGCCACTGAAATTACATTAGCAATTACTTTTTGGATCTTTCTTCTCTGTACAAAGCAAATGTTGCAATTAAAAATTCAACATAATGTTCTCAGTCATGATATCTATGAAAGATGGTGATGAACTGCTGTCACGAACTGCTTCAGTTCAAGTGGTGTAGGTACATGCACAATGCTACTGGCAAGAGGTAGGGTCCAAGATTTTGATCAAGCAGCAAGCAAGGAAGAGTGATGTTGTTCCAAGTGGCTTAGGGAGGAACTTTCAGGTATTGAAATGCATGTGCTGCAATAGGCTTAGACTTAGAGCTTCAGCAAAAGTGAGGACTGCAGATGCTGGAACCCAGAGTTTAGATCATAGTGGTGCTGGAAAAGCACAGCAGGTCAGGCAGCATCCGAGGAGCAGGAAAATCAACGTTTCGGGCAAAAGTCCTCCATCAGGAATAGAGGCAGGAAGCCTCTTAGGGTGGAGAGATAAATGGGTGGGCGGAGTGGGGCTGGAGAGAAGGTAGCAAGGAGTACAATGGGTGAATGGGAGTGGGTATGGAGGTGATAAGTCAGAGGTGAGGGTGGAGCGGATAGATAGGAAGGGAGATTGGCAGGCAGGACAGGTCATGGGGACAGTGCTGAGCTGGAAGGTTGGAACTGAGGGAAGGTGGGGGGAGGGGAAATGAGGAAACTGGTGAAGTCCACATTGATGCCCTGGGGTTGAAGTGTTCTGAGGCGGAAAATGAGGCGTTCTTCCTCCAGTCCTTGGCTGTGAGGGAGCGGCGGTGGAGGAGGCCCAGGACCTGCATGACCTTGGCAGAGTGGGAGGGGGAGTTGAAATGTTGGGCCACAAGGCGGTGGGGTTGATTGTTACGGGTGTCCCGGAGGTGTTCCCTGAAGCACTCTGCGAGGAGGCATCCAGTTTCCCCAATATAGAGGAGACCACATCAGGAGCAATGGATACAAGAAATGACTTTGATGGATGTGGAAGGCTCCTTTGGGGGTTTGGATGGAGGTGAGGGAGGAGGTGTGGGCGCACATTTTGCAATTCCTGTGGTGGCAGGGGAAGGTACCAGGACGGGAGGGTGGGCTGTTCAGGGTGCTGTGGACCTGATCAGGTGGTCACTGAGGGAACGGTCTTTGCAGAAAATGGAAAGGGGTGGAGAGAGAAATGCCTCTCTGGTGGTGGGGTCTGTTTGGAGGCGGCGAAAATGTCAGCGTATGATATAGTTAATGCGAAGGTTGGTAGGGTGGATAGTGAGGACCGGGGGGTTCTGTCCTTATTACGGTTGGAGGGGTGGAGTTTGAGGGTGGTGCGGGATGTGAATGAGATGCGTTGGAGGGCATCTTGAACCACGTGAGAGGAGAAGTTGTGATCTCTAAAGAAGGAGGCCATCTGGTGTGTTCTGTGGTAGAACTGGTCCTCCTGGGAGCAGATACAGTGGAAATGGAGGAATTGGGAATACGGGATAGCATTTTTGCAGGAGGTAGGGGGGAAGAGGTGTAATCCAGGTAGCTTAGAGTTAAAGCTTCCCAAAGTAGGGTTGGGACAACAAGTGGGTCTCGAGTTCCATACAGCAAAGTCTGCCATGGAATTCAGACTGAACCATAATAACCAAGTTCTGCAGTTACAGACTGCCCCCCCCCCCCCCCCCCTTGTAACTGGACTCCCCTGTTCTACGTGCCTACCAACCTCCCCACCCACCCCTCACCCCTACCCCCCTCCCCACCAACCCCCTCCACCCCCACCCCCCTCCCCCACCAACCCCCTCAGAGAGCATGACAATTTTTAAAATATGGTCAAAGTTTAAAATTAAGCACTGTTCTGGGTGATAAAGGTTGTAGGTTTGCAAAGTGCTGTCACAGGAGCTGTGGTGAGTTGCTGCATTGAATCTTGTAGATGATGCACACTGCATTAGGTTTGGAAGGAATAATGTCTAAAATAATGGATCGATGACAGTGAAGCAGAAGGCTTTGTCCTGAATAGTGTCCAATCTCTTGAGTGGTGTTACAGCTGCATTCAACCAGGCAAGTCTGGAGTATTCCATCATACTCCTCACGGTGTGTTGTAACGGATGTACATGATTTGGGGAATCAGGAAATGAGCTTTCTACTGCAGGATTCCCATTGTCTGATCTGCACTTGTTACCACACTACAGTAAGTCCCAATTTAATGTTGTCCATTTTATGTTGTCGCACTTTAATATCAACAAGTCAATGGAGCCCTGTATTTGCGTTTAACATTGCAAGATTCATTGCAGTGTAGTTTTGTACAGTTCTGCTGTAAGACTACATGACCTGATCCTTGTCTTGCTGCATAGAGACATAGATTGCTTCAGTATCAGAAGAGAGTTGAATGATGCTGAACATTGTGTAAGTATCAGTGAACATCCCCACTTCTAACCTTAACATGGAGGGAAGGCCATTGAAACAGCTGAAAGTAGTTGGGCCTAGCACGCTATCCTGAGGAACTCATGTCATGGTCTCGTGGGACTCATCCTAGACCCAACAACCAAAACCACCTACTTCTGTATTGCATATGGCCTGTCACAATGGATAGTTTTCCACCTATTTTCCATTTTCCTGGAATCCTTAATGTTTCACCTGGTCAAATACGGTTTTGATGTCAAAGGCAGTCACTCTCTTTGAATTCAGTTCTTTTGTCTATGAGGTGCAATGAGGTCTAGAGCTGAGTGGCTCTGATGGAAGCCAAATTGAATGTCAGTTAACAGGTTATTGCAGTGACAGTGTTGCTTGTTAGCGGTGTTGGCATTTGAAGCAAGCTGCTGTACGTGTATTATGTGGAAAAAGGACAGGAGCTGAGTAATCATTTTCAGCCTGATCTCTGTTAAGTTAGTTTATGGTTAATCTTCAATTAGGTGAAAATCAAGAATTATTGGAGTGACTGCTAGTGTGCAATGGAACTGGAGAGTCTATGCTGAGTATTTCTTCGGTGATCAAGTTGTTTTGTGAAGGATTTAAGGTGATAATAGTTTTGTAGTTCCTTTGTTGTGTGCATGTGTTGAATGTTCAAGTTGTTAGATATAGCTTCTGCTAGACCTTTTTCTTTTGGTTGACTTAAGAATGAGGGTTCAGCAAATATTGCAGAGTTTTCTTTGGGAAAGACTACCTCCTCCATTTTTTTTTTATCTGAAATGGCATAGATGGGAAATGTTCAAAATGGATTCAAATGATAGCTTTTTCTTAATTCAATTTGCTGCAAATTGTAGGGAGTAATAGAACAACTGTTAAAGTCTGTGAAAGCTAGTATTGTATCGCTAGAAAACAAAGGAAGGCTTTATTATGCCTTTCACATCTAAAGAAATGTGAACATGATTTTCAGATGGTGAGGTCTCTTGTCCCACTACCCAGAGTCAAGTGGACCTTGCACGGGTTTGATATGATCTCTCATGGCAAATAGATTAAGAATGTAACAGCACAAGGCAAACTGGAAATTGGCTTCAGAATTGACTGAGAGGCAGGAGGGTGAGCACAATGGTAAAGGAAAGTTCCTCTGACTGGAATTCTGTTTTCACTGGGGCTCCACTGAGCTTACTGCTGGGCCCTTGCTGTGCACATGATGATCTGGACTTAAATGTATGTTCAAGGGATTTACAGATGACAGCAAATTAGGGAAGGTGGTAAACATTGAAGGGAACAGCCATAAACTGCAGGAGGATAATGTACCAGTCAGGTGGACAGAGTGACGCCAATAGAATTTGACCAAGAAAAAATGTCAGGTAATGCACATGGTGGTGGCAGGGTCGGCAGAATTTGTTTCCTGAGCGTAGGACTTAGCTACTCATGGCTCATGAGGGTTCTGCTGCATTCACATTGCTTCATCATTGTCTTTCCAGCTCGTTAACTGTTTTTTGTTTTGGTTGCCCTTGCACCTCCCCTCCATGTGTCTACATCCCCTCTCCACCTTAAGTGGCTGCATCAAATGACGAGCCAGGACCCATCAGTCAATGTCTAGCATTGGAGGAGGTGCGTGACCAGCAGTGTGACCATCTCCAGCTCAGAGGCACTGAACACATTGCCAAAACCATGGGGACTATGTCAGGTGGCAGCGATTGAAGGAGCAGAGAGGGTGAACTCTATGGAAAGGAAAAGATGAACTTTTGAAGGTGTTTCAGTTTTGATTATGTCAATTTAATATCTTATTCACTATTTTCTCATTTATCCAAATTATTCAGTTATTTTGTCTGTAATCCAAGAGGGTGCTGGAACTTGGCAACATTATCCACCTAGGTACAAGTGACAGTATTGTAAATAATGGATTAAATAAACAATACACTTCGAAAGGGCTTACAAGGGATTAGACTATGAATGATAAGACACTGGCAAGTACGAATGATCAGAGGGTCCTCTGTATGCATATCCACAGATTCCAGAAGGCTGCAGGACAGGTAGATGAGGTGATCAAGTAGGCTTATGAGATACTTGGTCATTGTTAATCATGACAGTGAATACAAGAGCTAGGAGGTTATGATGGAACTATATATAATGCAGGTTAGACCCCAGTGGAATTCATTTGTGGTCATTGTTTTATGAGGTTAGAACTAGACAGAGTTCAAAGGAGATTTGCCACGATGCTGCTTGGGCTAGAAGTTCTGAGATATGAGGAATGATTGGATAGCTGGAGTTGTTTTCTCTGGAGCAGCGAAGGTTGGGCAGGGGCCTGATAGAGGTGCATATGATTATGAGAGATATACATAGGATAGAAAGGAGAGAATTTCTTCCATTAGTTGAGGAGTCAATAAACAAAGGTTATAGATTTTAGGTAAGAGGTAGAAGGCTAAGAGAAGAGTTAAGGAGAAATATTTTCACTCAAAGGATGGTGGAGGTCTAGAACTCAGTGCCTGAAAGAGGGAGGTAGAGAGAAATTCATGCACATTTAAGCAGTATTTAGATTTCCATGGACGTTGCCAGAGCCTCCAGTGCTATGTGTCAAGAGCTATAAGTGGAATTTGTATCATCAAATCTTTATTGACCAACTAAGTGCAGTAAACATCTGTGAATCTAGATTGTGGCAATAATTGTGTCAACATTATAGGTGTTCTGTTGATGACCTTATTACATTTTGAATTAGAAAACATTCTCATTGATATTGACTTCCTTTATTTTCACCAAAAGATTTTATTTCCAGATAAACCACATCTAATGTTTTAGCTGATCAAAATAAACAACTTCAGTGGGTTCCCCCTAACATTGTTACTCTCACAGGTAAGTAGTAGGTTAACTTGAAGAAAGCTCCCTTCTGTCAATTCATTTTAGTTACCTTTATGACTTAAGTATAATCAAAACGCTACATGATCATATGTTTATTAAAGATAACTTTATCTAACTCAACTTTGAGTATATTCAATGAATCAACCTCCACAGAATTGGCAAAAGCTAACTATTCTGCAGGTTTTTCGATCATTTTTGTGATTATTATCAAAAATATCAGCAACACCTGCCTTTTGCAGACTCAGATACCTCCTAAACTCAGAAATGTTAGGTGAGAACAAAAATTAGGAACAGGAGTGGGCCATTCAGCTCCTTGAGCCTGATGTTCAATTCATTTCATGGCTGATCCAATTGACCTCTCACATCCACACTTTCCTTCTAGCCCCTACCCCATAACCCTTGATTCCTCTGTTGATCAAAAATCTATCCTCCTTCGCAATTTGGCCACGAATATGATCCAGCCTCTAATGCTGTATGGGGAAGAAAATTCTGGAGATTCATGATCTTGAGAACAAAACAATTTTTCTCCTTCTCTCAATCATAATGGTGAAATGCCTAATTTTTAAAATGCTTCCTCTAATTCTAGATTCCCCCACAAGGGGAAACTTGCTTTCATCATCAACTCTGTTAAATCTCCATAGCAAATACATTTCAATCAGATTGCCTTTCATTCTTCCAAACTCTAATTGATATAAGCCCTTCCAACTAAATGTTTCCTCATTTACCTAATGTTTATATCAGGAATCAGTTACTTGACCGATCCCGAACTAACTTTTAACACTATTAAATGTTTTCTTAAACAAGCAGATGAAAATTATTTATAGTACTCCAACTGCAGTCTCGATAAGATCTTGCACATCTATGACTAAACAAGGAAGTTGAAGATATCATAAAAATAAAAAGAAAGAGTACCATATTGCAAAAATGAGTAACAGACTGCAAAAATGGGAAACTTGTAAAGATCACAAAGGATTTATAAAAAAGTAATGAAAATAACAAAGGTAAATCATGAAAGAAAAGACTGCAAAATATAAAAAAAAAGCAAAAGCTTCTGTCAGCAAAAGGAAAGAGAGTAGCTAATTTGAATCTTCAAGGATGAATGTTTATAGTGGGCAACTCAGAAATGGTTGAGTTACAAAATCATATGTAGCTTCAGTTTTCATGGTAGAGGACATTAGTATCATCCCACTAATGACAGGTAATGCAGAGGTTATAGAAAGGGAGACACTTGGAACAATCATCATTACTGGGGAAAAACTGTTCAACAAACTATTGAGACTGAAGGCAGACAATCCCCAGGGCCTAATGGCCTACATTCTAGTGTCTTAAAGGAAGTGTCAGCAGAGTAGTGATTATAATATTCCAAATTTCCCTGGAATTCACAGCGACACTAAAGGAATGGCAATATATCAGCAAGTCAGGATGGTGAATGTCATAGAGGGAAATTTGCAGGTTGTGGTATCCCCGTGTATTTGCTCCCTTCTGGGCAATAGAATTTATGAGATTTAAATCTGTTGTTCGAGAAACTCTGGTAAGTTGCGTTTCTTATAGATAGTACACACTACTACTCCAGTGCATTGGTGGTGAAGTTGGTGGGTCAGATAAAGTTCAAGTTGGCTATTCTGTCTTGGATGGTGTCAAGCTTCTTGAGTATTATTGGAGCTGCGCTAATCCAGGTAAGTAGTGAGTATTCCATCATACTCCCTATTTGTGCTTTGAAGATGGTGGACAGACTCTGGGGATTTTGGAGGTTACACGCAGCAGATTTGCTAGCCTCTGATCAACAGTTACATCCACTGATTTAAATGACCAGTCCAGTGCAGTTTCTTGTCAATGGTAAGCCCCCAGGATATAGTGGGGTGGCCAGTGATGGTAATGCTATTGAATGTCAAGGGCAAGGGTTAGATTATTGTTGTTGATGATGTTCATTGCTTGGTATTTGTGTGGTGTGAATGATATTTCTCACTTTTCAGCCCAGACCAGGATATGTCTAGGTCTTGCTGCATTCGGATGTTGATTGCTTCAATATCTGATGAGTCACAAATGGTGCTGAAGTTTGTGCAATCATCAGTGAGCATACCGACTTCTCACCTAATGGTGGTCAGAAGGTCATTGATGAATCATCTGATTAGGTGGTCAGAAGGTCATTGATGAATCAGCTGAAAATGGCTGAACCTAGGGAAACCCTCCAGAAGTATTCTGGAGCTGAAGTGACTGACCTCTAACAACCTCAGCCATCTTCTTTTATGCTAGTAATGACTCTAACCAGTTCTTCCACTCATTCTACTACACATGTGCTCATTCATTAAGCTGCCTTGTGAGCTGACAGATAAGATTTCTAGAACAAGTGCTGACAACTTTATCAATTATAATTATTTTATGTCTCTTTTAATGATTCTAACCAAAACATTCTGTTTTTTTAAATAAGCTTTAATTCCCACTTTCTAAATTATTGTGTCACTATCTAATCAGGAACCTGTTTGGTGGTCTTAGAGGACATTGCAAAACAAATCATTTGTATTTTTACTAATTTTTGCCAGAATGGTTTGTTGCCTTAGTTTCCTATGGAGTTGGTTTGCATCAAATATTTCTGATACATGGAATGAAGCTCCTTATTCTCTTCTGGATGTAAAATTACAGTGTAAAATAGGGTCCTAGCAGATGCATTACAGCAAAACACCTATCGTGGGTGGTCCAGTTTCTTAATGCACGGTTGGAAAGATTCACATTTTTGTAGCCATAGACGTAACTCCAGGGTGGTACGTTGCCTCCAGATGTCAGGGTAAAGGATATCAAGGAACAGCTGGAGGGCATTATGAAGCTGATGATCATTGTCCATGTTGGGACCAATAATATAGGAGCAAAGAGAAATGAGGTCCTATAAGCAGACTTCAAAGACTTAGGTCAGAAATTGAAAATCAGGATTTAAGAGGGAGTAATTTATCAGATTATGACAAATGGTTCAGAGGGTAGAGAAACTGAGATTGAACTAGAAGTTAAAATGTGAATGAAGCAAGGAAAACAGAGGCTAGATGAGAAAGAATTTATTTTTTGCGAGGTTAAAGAAAGTATACCTTTATGTAAAGAGTCTAAGAAATAAGATAAACAAGTTGAGGGCACAGATAGGCTCTTGGGAGTATGATATCGAAGCTATGACTAAGATGTGGCTGAAAGATGGATTGGCAGCTCTATGTTCCTGGGTGCAGGGTTTTTAGACAAGATGGAGAGGGGAAGAGAAGAGGAGACAGGTTTTAATATTTATCAACGAGTCAATTATAGCAATGAGGAAGAATGGTTTCTTGGAAGGATAATCGAATGAAGTCATAAGACCATAAGACCTAGGAACCAAAATTAGGTCATTCAAATCTGCTCCGCCATTCAACCATCGCTGATAAGTTCCTCAACTCCATTCTCCTGCTTTCACCCATAACCCTTGATCCCCTTAATACTCAAGAACCTATCTATCTCAGTCTTAAATATGCTCTATGACCTGGCGTCCAATGACCTGTGGCAATGAATTCCCTAGATTCACCGCTGAATGGCTGAAGAAGTTTATCCTTATCTCTGTTCTGAAAGATCTTCCCTCTACTGCCTTTGGGTGCCAGTCTTCCCTACCAATGAAACATCTTCCCAACATCTATTCGGTCCAGGCCATTCAGTATTCTATATGTTTCAATTGGATTCCCCCTCATCCTTCTAAACTCCATCGAGTATAGACCCAGAGTCCTCAAATGTTCCTCATATGTTAAGCTTTTCATTCCTGGGACCATTCTGGGGAACCCCTTCTGAACACGCTTCCACCATGAAGATTGACGCAAAGTAATTATTCAGTTCTTCAGCCATTTCCTTATTCTCCACTGCTATCTGTCCAGCGTGGCCAGTGGTCTAATGTCCAATTTTGCCTCTCTTTTGCCCTTTATATATCTAAATAAATTCTTACCGTCTTCCTTTCTACTACTGGTTAGCTTACCCTCCTATTTAATCATCTCCCTCCTTATTTATTTTGTTGTACTCTGTTGGCCTTTGTAAGCTTCCCATTGCTTGGTTTCTCACTGCCCTTTGCCACATTATATGCTTTCTCTTTTGCTTTTCTGCTATCCCAGACTTCCTTAGTCAGCTGTGGTTACCTCATCGTCCCTGTGCTATGCTTCTTTTTCCACAGGATGAATTTCTGCTGTGTCTCCTGAATTACTCCCAGAAACCCCTGCCATTGTCATTCCACTGTCTTTCCTGCTACGCCCTCTCCCAGCCAATTGTACCTAGCTCCTCCCTCAAGCATCTGTCATTGCCTTTATTCAGCTGTCGAAATAAAAAGCATAAAAGAGGCAAACATGCTGTGTGTGTACAAAAGATCCCAAACATTGAGGGAGAGGTGGAGGATTGCTTATGTACATTTCCAAAATGTAAAATTAAAAAGGCAGTAATTTAGGAGTTTTAACAACCCAAATATGAACTGAAATAGTTTTAGTGTGCAAGGTATGAAGGAAACTAATTTTTAAAATTGCATTCAGGAGGCTTTTTTCTAGCTGCTGTGTAGAAAGCCCAACATGGGAGTGGGCAGTACTTGTCCTAATTTTGGAAATTAACTCTACCAAGCAGAAGGTATGTCAATCGCAGATCATTTTGAGATAGTAATGAGAATTTAACTAGATTAAGGGTGATTATTGAAAAGAATAAATATGGGCTGGGAATAAAAGCTCTAAGCTGGGGAAAGACTAATTTTACGAAGAAAAAATATGTATTCAAAGAAATCAAACCAGAGAGAGCAGGGATTAGTCAGTTTAACCATCTTAAAAGTGAATAGATCCACAGGCCAGATGAAATATATCTCACGATGTTGAGGGGAAACAAAGTGAAGATATGGGAAAATCTGGCAGTAATTTTTAAACCTATCTGGCTACAGGTGAGGTGTCAGAGGATGGTGGACTATCAACATAATCATTATTATAAACTGAGGAAGGAATGATCAGAAAATTATAGGCCAGTCAGTCTAACTTCCATGGTGGGAAAGGAATTCTGAGGGCAGAATACATCTGCACTTAGAGTAAGCATTCTGCACTTTTTAAGGGAAGGCAACATTCCATAAATTTTATTGATTATTTTGCGGAGGAAACCATGAGTGTTGATGATCTATTTGATATGGTGTACATCAGCTTTAGCAAAGCTTATTATAAGGTCATGTGTGTCGCATTAGTTAACAAATTAGATCACCATAAAATTCAGGGACGTGTGGTACTTTGGATCTAAAATTAGCTGAGTGGCAGGAAGCAGAGGGTGATGGTGTAAACATGTTGCTGCAATTCAAATTCTGCTTCCATTGGGGTTCCACAGCGTTCAGTGCTTGGGGAAGTGGCTATCTGTGATGTTAGGTATGGTGTTAATAGAACTTATGTGTTTGTGATACGATTAAGAAGTTTGCACAAAGATTGATTGGGTTATAAATCATGGGAAGAACAGCCGGAAGATACAAGATGAAATCCACAAACTTCTCAGGTAGACAGAGCAATAGCAGATGGAACATAACGCTAAGAAGTAGAAGGCGAAGACTTCAAGATAATTTTTTTTGACACAGAGGGTGACGGAAGGGTGAAAAGGCCATTGAGTCAGAAACTCTCATAACATTTAAGCAGTATTTAAATATTCACTTGCATTGCCATATATGGTCCAGGTATATGGACCAAAGACTGGAAATGGGATTAGTGTAGTCAGATATTTTTTGACCATTGCAGATATTACTGCACTATAATATCTAGCTAAAATGGCCTCTGTGCTGTCAATGTCATTGAGTGTCAATGATGTTCGTACAGTCAGATAATTAACAAGAAGGGCTTTACTACTTTGTAACCGTAACAATGACCTCTTGCATGTTTATACTTGCTTTTTGACAGTTGGCATTATTCTTCAGTGTCTGCCATTCCAGGCTGCTAAAGCTTTTTTTTTCCAGTCCTTAAAGTCTGTGGGTGTATCATGCAACACAAAAACATTGCTTCAAGAGAGATTGCTTGCCTTCAACATATAAACAGGACCAAACTTATGACAGACACCTACATTCGAAAAGAGGCTTTTATGAAAATTCTGAGAAAACTTTTCCCTGTTAGTATCCAAAAAGAAAACTCTACTGGAGGGGAAGGTGGACTCAGCAGAGTCATGTACTATGTATCTTTAACATTTTGTGTCGGTCACACATTCCCTTTCTGCTGCACAGCTTTTATATGCATTGAGAGCACCAACTTGCAGCAGCTAAAGGCACTTCTTGCAGACATTGTCAGCCTGGATGCTGAAAGTGTTCCTGATTTATTGCATCACACAGGAACATTCCCTGGCCAAGTTATTCTGCATAACTTACTGTTAAATTACTCCCTTTACATTTACTACCTCTAGTTTAAAGAATATTAAATATATATCATATACCTTACCTTACCTTCTCCTTTAAACACTACTTACCCTAAGCTATAGACCAACTTCAAGAACTGTACAGTAGAAAACTACTTGCCCTTGTTTCTCAGGGTCAGGCTGGCTGGGGAGAGTAGTGAATGGAAGGGGAGTAGTGATAGGGAATTAATTGTAAAAAGTGCAGATAGATGTATCATTACTCACAGATGTGAAACCAAGATGGTATGTGGCCTGTCCCTGGTGCAAGCATCAAGGATCTCATGAAGCAATTGCAGAACATCTCCATGGGGCAGGTGAACAACTAAAAGTTGTGGTTCATTTAATATCCGTGACATGGGTTAAAAAAAGAGACTTATGCCATCTGTAAGCAGAATATAAGAAGCTTAGGAAATAAATTAAAAAGCAAGACCTTGAAAGTAGTAATCTAAGGATTACTCCCAGTGCCAGGTGCTCATGGGATCAGGAATAGATTTGACGAATGCATGTCTGGAGGGATGGTGATGGAGGCAGGGCCTTAGACTTTGAGATATTGGGAATGATTCTAAATAAGTTAGGATCTGAACAATCTGGACACGTTGCACCCCATCGGGATAAGAACCTATATCGTTGCTTGGGAATTTGCTAGTTTTATCAGGGATAGTTTAAATTAGAATTGCAGAAGATGGAATTCTGAGTGGAGAGATACAAGAAAATGAAAAAGCTAAGAAATGAATGATAGAAAAATAGAAAGGAAAATTAGAAGGCAGAGGAAACAAGGTCTAGCAGCAAATAGTGTCATTGCACAACAAAATGTGTAAAAATGTTCAAAAGATCAACCTGAAGGTACCAATCTGAATACAGTGAATAGTCATAAATAAACAGGCAAATTAATAGCACACAAAATAAGGTTGCAGTTGCAGAGATCTGGCTGCAGGCTGACATGGACTGAGAACTGAATATAAAATAGATTCAGTATTTTGAAGGACAAGCAAAAAGGAAAGGGAGGGAAATAGGCAAGAGAATAGGATTGTTAATAAAGAATGTCATCTCTACTATACTAAGAATAGACATTGGCTCAGAAAATTTAGAAGTAGAATCAGCCATGTGGAGCTGGGTAGCAACAAGATAAACTTTATGGGGTGTTCTGTTTCGGCCCTCGTACAATAGTGAGATAGGGAATGGCAATAATCAGAATCCAGACGTTTCATTACCTGGCTAGCTAACTGGTGGCAACCTCCAAGTGAAGCGAAGCTGTTATCTCCTGCTTTCTATTTATATCTTTCTCCTGGATGGGGTTCCTGGGGAATGTGGTGATGTCATTTCCTGTTCGTTTTCTGAGGGGTTGATAGATGGCATCTAGATCTATGTGCTTGTTTATGGCGTTGTGGTTGGAGTGCCAGGCCTCTAGGAATTCTCTGGCAGACAAAACACAGCCAGAAACTCTAACCACTTTGCCATATATCAAAGAAGTTTCAGAAATGACAGCCAGACTGCTGAGACTCCTCGGAATCCTAGTAGCACACATACCCATCAACACTCTCAAACAAAAACTAACAAACTTAAAATACCCAGTACAACCAATGGACAAAACCAACGATTCTATAAAATTCTATGCAAGGACTGCTACACACACTACGTGGAACAAACAGGAAGAAAGTTAGCCACCAGGATACATGAACACCAGCTAGCCACAAAAAGACACGAGCCCCTATCCCTCATAGCTCTACACACGGATGAAAAAAAACAACATTTCGACTGGGACAACACATCTATCCTGGGACAGGCTAAGCAAAGACATGCCAGAGAATTCCTAGAGGCCTGGCACTCCAACCATAACACTATAAATAAGCACATAGATCTAGATGCCATCTATCAACCCCTCAGAAAATGAACAGGAAATGACATCACCACAAACCCCAGGAATCCCATCCAGGAGAAAGATACAAATAGAAAGCAGGAGACAACAGCTTCGCTTCACTTGTAGGTTGCCACTGATGATGTTAGCTAGCCAGGTAATGAAACGTCTGGATATAAAACCTATAGCTCAGCGAGCAAACTTGCACCCTAAACCTCAACCTGAGCTACAAACCTTCACAAACCTTGCGATAATCAGAATGTAAGAGATGCATGTAACAGCAAATAGACTGCTCATATTGCATTTAGTAATAATATGTTGGTGGATGAATTCCTGGAAAAGGTGCAAGACAAAGAAAGACAGCACTTCATTTTCTGGAGATCTGAAGCTTGCTAGAATAATTGTTCACACCCACAAACTGTTCAGCTACTTAGGCACCATAGTTGTTGGCAGACAGAAAGCCTTTGTGATCAACAACTGGTCATCACTCCACAAACCAGCCAGCAATTTGTTGCTAGCCAAATCTCCCTTAGTACACAACACCTTTTCCATGATAATCATGAACACCAGCACCCCACAAGGCTGCATAGCCAGCCCCTTACTATACTTCCTATACACTTATGACTGCATGTCTAAATTTCATCACACAAGTTCGCTGATGACATGACTGTTGTAGGCCAGATATCAAACAATGAGATAGGAAAGAGAGACAGTACTTGGTGGCATGGTGTAAAATAACATCAGCAAAATAAAAGAGCTGGTCAATGATATCAGGAAACAATGTGGAGGGCATGCCCCTGCATGCATCAGTAGTGCTGAGGTGGAGATGGCCAAGAGCATCAAGTTCCTAGAAGTGATGATCAACAATCTGTTCTGGTCCACCACATTGACATTACTGTCAAGAAAGCATAACAATGTCTCTTTCTCAGGAGGCTAAGGAAATTCAACATGACTGTAAAGATTCTTCCAAAATTTTATAGATGTGCTATAGAATGCATTCTATCTCGATGCGTAATGTCTTGATATGGCAACTGCTATTCCGAGGACCATAAGAAATTATCAAGAATTGTCTGTGTGGACTTTGCACATTCTCCCCATGTCTGCGTGGGTTTCCTCCAGGTGCACCGGTTTCCTTCCACAGTCCAAAGATGTGCAGGTTAGGTGAATTGGCCATGCTAAATTGCCCGTAGTGTTAGGTGAATATAAGGGAATGGGTCTGGGTGGGTTGCTCTTCGGACAATCGTTGTGGACTTGTTGGGCTGAAGGGCCTGTTTCCACACTGTAGGGACTCAAATCTGATCTAATCTAATCTAATCTTGTGAACACACCCCAGTCTGTTACGCAAACCAACCTTCCATCCATAGACTCTATCTGATGATAGATCAAAAAATCATGAAATCGCTACAGTGCAGAAGCAAGCTATTGAGCCCATGAACTCCACATCAATCCTCCAAAGAACATCCCACCCACACCCCTCCACTACAGTCCCGTAACCCTGTGATTCACATGGCTAATCCACCTAGTCAGCACTTCTTTGGACACTATGGGCAATTTAGCACAGCCAATCAACCTAACCTGCTCATCTTCGGACATGAAATGGAGATGTTGGTGTTAGACTGGGGTGGACAAAGTTAAAAATCACACAACTCCAGGTTATAGTACAACCAGTATTTTTAGAAGTACAAGCTTTCAAAGCATGGCTACCTGACGAAGGAGCAGTGGTCTGAAAGCTTGCACTTCCAAATAAACCAGTTGGAGTGTAAGCTGGTGTTGTGTGACTTATAACTTTTTTTTATCTTTGAACAATGGGTGGAAACTGGAGCACCTGGAGGAAACCCATACAGTCAGAGGGAGAATGTGAAAACTCCCCAAAGACATTCATCCGAGGCTGGAATCGAACCCTCATCCCTGCAGCTGTGAGGTAGCAGTGCTGACCACTGAGCCATGTACCACCCTAATCTATATTTCTCTCTACCTATGGGAGGGCAGCCAATGTAATCAAAGATCCCTGTCCTTCCAGTGATAATCTCTTCCAACCTCTTCTGTCAGGTATAAGATGCAAAACCTGAGACACACATATGAACAGATTCAAGAACAGTTTCTTCTCCACCGTAATTAGACTTCTGCATGGACCTCTCAAATGTTGATCTTGTTCTTTATACACCTTTTGTGCAGCCATAACATTTTACTTTTCATTATGTTGTAATATCCTAAAGCATTGTGTATAGTAAATCTGCCTGTAAAACAAAACCTTTCACTGTACCTAAATACATGTGACAATAATAAATCAAATCAATTCAAATTCCCTAGCTTAAGCACATATATAGTAGCCTTCCACCATTAACAAGCAATAGTTGTAATCCACACTTAAAATAATTGTGGGTATCTTGCTTTTTAAAGAATATAACAAACACTTACACAATCCTTGTGTTTTTTTATAAAACAGTCCTTCTCCCATTTAAATTGCCAATCAAAAATACAGAAAACTGTTTTAAAAGTCTTTACTAAACAAAAAAATTGATTCAGTGAGACAAATTGAATTAGAATAACTTACATGGATCATAAAAACCAACTGAAAATGCTTCTATAAGCAGATAAAAGGTAAAAGATTAGTGAAGACCAATACTATGGCCTTACAATTTGAAGTTGGATAATTGATAATGAAGAACAAAGAGATGGCAGTATAATTAAATGACTACTTTGGTTCTGTTCTCCCAGAAGACACAAACAACTTCTCAGAAATGTCAGGGAAGCAAGAGTTCATTGAGAAGGAGGATTTAAAGGAAACTAATACTAATTTTATAAAGAGTTGGCACTGGAAGATGATAAATCCTCCTGATTTATCATCTTCCTGATAATCTGTATTCTGATATTGAAAAATGTGTGCATAGAAATAGTAAATACTTTGGTTGTCATCGTCCAAAATTGTGTAGGTTCTGGAACAGTCCAAACAAATTGAAGGCAAGTGTAGCCCCAGAACTTAAAACCAAAAACAAGGGAGAATGAAAACATGAAAATGCAGGCTAACTAACCGAATAGCAGTCGTTGGTACTGGAATATATATTAAAGGATATACAAGATAGCAAGACCTTGAAAATATCAATGGGATTCAACAAAGCCAGCATTGGAGTTGTGAAAGGGAAATCATGTTAACTTGTAGAATAGATATGGTGTATTTGCGTTGTCAGAAAGAATCTGATTAAGTCCCACATAAGAGGTTAGAGTGTAAAATGTAAGCAAATGGAATTGGTGGTAATGTGCATACATGGACTTGGAATTGCTTAAAAGGCACAAACCTTGAGCAGGCATAAATGACTCTCTTTGGAGTGAAGAGCAATGACCACTAGGTTGTCACATGGGTCAATTCTTAGACCCCAAATATTTATGCTATGCTGTCAATAATGTGGATGAGGAAGTCAAATGTAATGTTTTAAAGTTTGCTGATGACACAAAACTCTGAAGATTCATGAGTAGTGAGGGAGAAAGTCAAGAAGCGTCAGGGTAATTTAGAAGAATGGAGTGAGTGGATAAGTACATGGAAATTGAATAAGACGTGTGAAATTATCCACTTTGATAGGGAAAAACAGAACGACAGTATTATTTATACGTTGATAGGAAAATATTGATGTAGAAAGGGACCTGAGTATCTTTGTACACAAGTTATTGAAAACAAGCATGCAGGCTCAGCAAACAATTTGGAAGGCAAATTGTATGTTAGTTTTCACTGCCAGACAGTTTGAGCACAGGATCAAGGAAAGCATATGTAGCTGCACAAAGTTTTATTTCAACCCATTTGAGTAAGGAGACCAAAACTATACAAAATATGTAAGAAGGAATGCACTAGTGATAGAGGGAAGGGAGAAAGGGTCACCAGACTGATTGCTGAGATGGCAGGTTTGTTGTATGACTAGCGATTGTGTTGACTGGGCCTTTATTCACTGGAGTTCAGAAGAATGAAAAAGAATCAGATTGTAACATATAAAATTCCATTACATTAAATGCAGAGATAATATTTACCCTGTCTTCGGTATCTATAATCAAGGATCACAGTTTCAAGTTACTTGTTAGACCACCAGGACTGGGATGAGATGAAATTTCTCCACATAGGGTGATGAACCTGTGGAATTCTTTACCACGTAAGGTAGAGAAGACCAAATCACTCAATATATTTAAGAAAACAATAGTAACATTTGGAGAGGCTAAAGATTAAGGTATGGCATTAAGCTAAAAGATTAACCAGAATCATACTGAATGGGAGAGCAGCTTTGATGAGCTGAAGTTTCTACTCTTGTTCACATTTTGTATGTTTCTCTGTCATTCACCACTTCAAAAGCCCCATACACAGACCATATAATCAAAGCCACCTGCTTATCAGGATCACCATTTACTAAGCAATTGGGCTTCTTGGGATGTGTTTCCTATGCCTAGACTGGAAGGGTGACCCCCTACACTTCTGCAAGCATCTGATTGTCCTAATCTACTGGCAGTCCATAAAATGACTCTTGAATTAAACTTTGAAGATGGTAACAGTTTGGAACTAGTCAATTCATTGGCGAAATAAGGAGTGGAGAATACCAAAGTGCTCTGGCTGTACAAGGGGTTGACTGAGCATGATGCAATTCTTGAATGTCTTTCCATACTATATAATGACAGCAGTTCTGCCCTATAATGCAAGGTAACGCTATTAAGAAAGAGTTAAGTAGGTCCACCATATTTCATGTTCAGGCAATTCCCAGGAAATAATTAGATAATGCACATTACATAAGTAACGTATACAGTGCAAAGACTTAGAAGATGCAATTTGTATCCACATATGATTGATCATGATGTAGGTTGTTATGATTAATGCCATATCCATTGTATTCAGGAACTTTTCACCTGATTTTGGATTTTCACTTGGATTGTTTTTCACTCAAACACCAGAGGCTGAGTGACAATCTGGTGGAAGTATATAAAATTATAAGGCATATGTATTATGAAGTTAAAGATGTGTACTGTACCTTTAAGAGAGAGTGAATGCATTGAAAGCTTGTAAGAGCAGTCTTGGAGTGTACTGGAAAATTGAAAATATGTAACATTTGGCTGTGAAGTTGATATCTGAGTTGGCTGCTGTTTTGACAACAATGCGAACTTAACCAAACAGTTTAAATTATGTCCCAGGATACTAAAATGCAATCTAGTTTCAATTTATTATTTTGCCAACATCGAACCAATGAGATGGTCCAATGTTGGGGATATAAAAATGCAAGCATTTGAAGATCAGACAGAACAACTGTCATTGAGGAGACCTAAGATGTTGAAACACTTTCTATCAAAGTTACCTTTTCATATGAAATATATTTGCAGTAAAATGAAAGAAGGCAACCCAGAGAGATCATCAGCTGGAAGAAGAAAGGTGCTGAAGACGACAGCTGTAAATAGTTTTGAAACTAAGTTGATGCAATTTTAATAAATATTTGATCGGAACAGTATATTGTTAGGTTGGAGGCAGATAATAAGCAGTTAAGAGGAGAGGGGGCTTAGAGTTGTGAATAGTTGTTGCTTAATGTTCACTTTTAGAGTTAAAGAATAAATTGAGATTTTTTCTTCAAATAGTGGAATTTGGGAGTTCTCTGTCACTCATATTTTAACAGATTATGAGGTGAGGTAAGCTTTTCTAGATGTTTGGTTTAATTAACAGAAGGGTTCACTGCTGTGTCGCAATACATGGATAGGGAGGATAGCCAGAGTTTTTTTCCCCAGGGTAAAAATGTCAAATACTTAGGGGACTTAGATTTAAGGTAAGAGGTGGAAATTTGAAATAAAATATGTGAGGCAAGTTTTGTTTTGCACAATTCATGGTAGGTGACTGGAATGTGCTTCCAAGGGACAATGCAGAAGCAGATACAATAGTAACACTTAAGAGGCATTTAGACTGACATATGAAGAGGCAAGAAATAAAAGGATGTCAACCTGACCTCCTTGTGCTAAAACTTCCATTAAGAACCCAGCCTGGAACTTGGAATCTCTTACTTCCAATGAAGGGTACACATCCACTGAAGGCTTTACCATTATCGTTAAGAAACCTCCTATTTTCCTCACCACATCGTAACTCTTGTTGTCCAACCTGCAATTAAAAGGGTTTCATAATTGTAGCTTGGAATGCCATTATTTACATAGCTCTCTGAAAGAAAAATTGTATACTACAACCAAAGAAGACACCCCAGAGACCCATTCTGTGCTTCTACATGCTGTTACCCTTGTGGTCGTAAATGAAGGGGTAAAAACACGCTCACTGGCCTTAGCTTGGAACTGAAATCATCCTTGTCATGGAAATATCTGTGGGGTTAGCACCAGTCATTGCTGCATCTCCATCAGTGTGGCCCAAATGTTCCTTCTGTCACTGGGCCAAAGAGACAAGGTAGGACCATTATCATGATTTGTGTGAGATGATTAATAGAACCATTCACAAATTTTCAGATGATGTATAAATATTGTGTGGTTTGGAAATTTAATCTGAATCCTTTGACTAATTTGAAGCATTTAAAGTGATGCCCTTCATTTTTGATAATGGCAGTATGATGGATTTCTGTCTGGGAAGCTCCAGGCATTTATTACGAGTGCTTTGGTGCCCACTGAATGTGACAAGAACAAGAGGTTCTTGACAGTCATCTAATGAAAGCTGAAAAATGTGTTGCTGGAAAAGCACAGCAGGCCAGGCAACATCCAAGGAGCAGGAGAATCGACGTTTCGGTCATAAGCTCTTCTTCAGGAATGAGGAGGGGGTGCCAAGCAGGCGAAGATAAAAGGTAGGGAGGAGGGTCTTGGGGGAGGGGCATTGTGAATGCGATAGGTGGAAGGAGGTTAAGGTGAGGGTGATAGGCCGGAGAGGGGGTGGGGGCGTGGAGAGGTCTAGGAAGGGGAGGGAGAAGTCTGAGACAGTCCAGGTAAATTTGAGGTTGGGGCGGAAGGTGTTAGTAAAGTGGACTAACTGTTCAACCTCCACGTGGGAGCACGAGGTAGCGCCGATACAGTTATCGATGTAGCAGAGGAAAAGGTGTGGGGTGGTGCCAGTGCAGCTGTGAAAGATGGACTATTCCACATATCCGACGAAGAGGCAGGCATAGCTGGGGCCCATGCAGGTGCCCATGGCTACTCCTTCGGTTTGGAGGAAGTGGGAGGATTGGAAAGGGAAGTTGTTCAGAGTGAGGACCAGTTCAGCCAGTCGAAGGAGGGTGTCAGTGTCCGCGAGCTGGTGTCTTTAAACTCCTTCCACCACCCAGTATTCCCAACGTCCCTCCCCCAAGTCCTTCCTCCCTACCTTTTATCTTAGCCTGCTTGGCACACCCTCCTCATTCCTGAAGAAGGGCTTATGCCCGAAATGTCAATTCTCCTGCTCCTTAGATGCTGCCTGACCTGCTGCGCTTTTCCAGCAACACATTTTTCAGCTCTGATCTCCAGCATCTGTAGTCCTCACTTTTTCCTAGTCATCTAATGAAAGTCCACATGAAGTTTGACAGGTCATTGTGAAGGCAAATACAGTTTTTACTAATATTATGAGGGTAATAGTTTCTTTGAATACTACAAAATATTTAAAAATCTCAACATACAGGTATTGCTGACAGGACTGCATTCGTCACCCATCTCTAATTATTTAAATAAGATGGTTATGGATTTGAACTACTGTAATCGTTGTGGTGATAATTTTCCCACAAAACAATGACGTGGGAAATTTCATACTTTTGATCCAGTAATGAAGTAGTGTTGGTGATGTCAATGCACATTTGGATGGTGTTTGTTGCTGACTGTGGTCCCACCCCATTGCTGCTCTTCTCCTTCTCAGTGGCATGAGTTCCAGAGGAGAGATGTGTTGTTGAATGAATCTTGGTGAGTTCCTGTAATGCATTTTCTAAAAAGAGTGCATAATGCATTCACAGTGTACAGTTTTGAAGGGATTGATATTGAGTCCATTCGTGATCACCATAGAATATTCAGGCACAGGAGAGAGTAACACAAAAGATCTCTAAAATATCAGCCATTATTTAGGTTCAGTCATTCAGATGGAATAAAATGTTGGTATGATATTAGTTCTGATATGGTGGCTTCTATACCCAAGTCCAAACCTATATATGCACCTAGTGAAGAAAAGGGAATGGAACGGAGGCTGAATGTATGGATATTTACACTTCTAACTTTACACTAATCTAATCATCCATCATGCTAATTATTTGATTCCTATCTAAGCTGTTGCATTTCTGTTGTGGTTCTGTTCCCCAAGCTGGGAATTTGTGTTGCAGACGTTTCATCCCCTGTCTAGGTGACATTCTCAGTGCTTGGGAGCCTCCTGTGAAGCGTTTCTGTGATCTTTCCTCTGCCATTTGTAGCGGTTTGAATCTGCCGCTTCCGGTTGTCAGTTCCAGCTGTCCGTTGCAGTGGTCGGTATATTGGGTCCAGGTCGATGTGCTTATTGATTGAATCTGTGAATGAGTGCTCATCTACAGATTCAATCAATAAGCACATCGACCTGGACCCAATATACCGACCACTGCAACGGACAGCTGGAACTGACAACCGGAAGCAGCAAATTCAAACCACTACAAATGGCAGAGGAAAGATCACAGAAGCGCTTCACTGGAGACTCCCAAGCACTGAGGATGTCGCCTAGACAGAGGATGAAACGTCTGCAACACAAATTCCCAGCTTGGCGAACAGAACCACAACAACGAGCATCCGAGCTACAAATCTTCTCCCAAACTTTGTTGCATTTCTTTTGTACCATGTGCCTGAACTGGATCAAGCTCCTTGCAGGAAATTTTATTGAATGCCATCTAGAATCTTTATTTTTTAGATCTATATCTATATCCAAATTCATGATCAACTGAGACAAGTTCTGCCCTTGAATGCAAGGTAACGCTATTAAGAAAAAAATTAAGTAGGTCCACCATATTGCATGTTCAGGCAATTCCCAGGAAATAATTAGATAATGTACATTACCTAAGTAACAGATACAGTGTGAAGAGTTAGAAGATGCAACATGTATCCACGTATGATTGACCATGATGTAGGTTGAGTTATGATTAATGCCATATCCCATAGCCCTTTGTCTAGTATTGTACTTAAAATTATTCGAAGAGAAATAATGTTACACATATTTTAATGAAGATCATTATGATTTTTTTCATTGCAGTTTCTGAAATATTATGTCATGTGTTTTCTCAAAACTAATATTTTTAAGCATTTTGAATATTTTGTGACTTCTCTTAGGTTTCTTCATTATGTTATATTGCTGACATACAGTACTATTACTTCCTTGTCTTCCTGATTTCAGATTCTCATAGAATTGGAAACTGCTCTTTTGGATGATGAACCACACTGGTATAAACTCCAGACGCACGACGTTTCATCAATGCCACTTCCTCAACCTTCACCATATTTGCCACGCAGACACCCACATGGTGAAAGCCCAACAAGAAGGTTACAAAGTATGTTGAGAGATGTAAGGTGTTTTATTTTTGTTCCCTAAAAACAAAAGTGAGAATTCATATAGTTAGGGTGCACTTTAACTCCTTAATGAATGACATTGAAATGAATTCTGGTAACAAATGGAGATCAGAGCTGAAAATGTGTTGCTGGTTAAAGCACAGCAGGTTAGGCAGCATCCAAGGAACAGGAAATTCGACGTTTCGGGCCAGAGCCCAGACCTCACTTTTTACTCTAACAAATGGAGATCACAAACAATTGTTATGATTAATGAATATTTAAAAACATACAATTCAAATATTGGTTATAGGTCAGTCTATGATAAAGAAATATGGGCCAGAATATAATAAATATGACCCTGTATATCCGATTGAAATTTCCTTTTTCTGCTATTACTTTACCCCTATTACTATTGTATTTGTCAGAATTGGACATAGATGCACTGGCAGATAAACTATTTGTCTTTTGGTTTGATTATAAAAAGAACAAAATTAGGATAGCATAAGGGAAAAATACTTTTCAAGGGCAAACAGAATGATAGACTGTCTCACTCCATGACCTATCAATCTCTGCTAAATTGCTGTTGAATCCGAGAAGTTGAATTCGCCATAAGGATGAAGAAAAGTCAGGAAATTCAACTGCTGGATTCTCTTGCACACCTTCAAGTTGCAGGTTTAGACTAGAATTGGCTAAGAGTCAGTTATACACACTATTTTCTTTGGATCTGGAAGAACAAGAGGAGATCAAATTAGATATATATGATACAGAAGGAGATTGACAAATTCAGTGTAGAAAAGATGTTTCCATATGCGAGGCAATGTAGAAGAAGAGGTCGCTTGGCATAGAGAGTAGCAGATTTAAAACAGCAATGAGGAGAAATTACTTCTCTCTAAGAGTCATGAAACTGTGGGGTTGACTATCCCAGAGTGTAGTGGATGCTGGGGCATTAGTTAATTTAAGGAGGATATAGAGAGAGTTTTAATTAGTAATGGGTTGAAAGGTTACGGACAGTGGGGCATGAACATGGACTTGAAGCTAAAATGAGATCACCCATAATGGTATTAGATGGCAGAGCAGGCTTGAGGGGTTAAGTTACCTACTTCTACTCCTAGATCTTCTGTTCTTATTAGCATTACTCAATGCTGTTTTCCCACCCGTGACACACTCATCACCATGCATTAGTGCCAAAATATGCAAATACTGTCAGTGATGCTTGTTTTCCTATTCATCTGTTCATTTCCTTATAACCTATGTAGAAATGGGTATGTTTGAAAACCATAAATCTCACGTCTGTTTTTCCATACATTCGAATTCTGTTAAACATCACACTTTGTGCTCCATTAGCCAATAGTTTTTTTAAAAATTACATTTTTTTTCTCAGAATTAATATGTTTAGTCAGTTACTCAGCAGAGAATTAATTTAGGTTAAAAAAATCTCTTCTAATGCAAGACCATTACTTAAAGAGATTAGATAAGCGAAGGTGTGAAACCGGATTACTATGATTTCATATTGGAGCAAAATCTGGTAGACGGTAATGTAAATAAATTCCATTTGATTGAAGTCAGTGTTGCATTTCATTTCTTGCTCCCTAAAACCGAAGCCCCTTTCCTTATTCCTGCGCAAAACACAATTATTAACACAATTAGTAGTTTGGACAAGCACAAGTTTGAGCAAGTAGTGGCACTCCTGGAACCTTTACTTTAAATTTGCTCAGCTGGCTTTCTTTTTTTTTACTACTGCACTATTGGCAAGTGAGGTTATTTGGTGGATATAATCCAAATTACTAATGAATTTGCCAACATGTCTGATTACATCTTCTAACAATCTGGGCATATTAACTGCTCATATCTATTATGTTGCTGGATTATGTGTTTTTCTTTTACATATCTGTTTCATTTGTATCCCATTCTGACATTTATTTTCCAGATACAGGTCCATATGCATTAAATCCAGGTAAAATGCTAGTATGCATCAATGAGTTAAAAAAATGAAAACACTTAGTGTCTTAGACATGACTTGAGAGTGACTGTTGTGAAGTGCTCTAGTTGTGCATGTAGAAAGATTTTAAGATACTTTTAGATCAGTTCTCCTTCTTACCCAAGCTTTAGTTGCTATCTCAGTCCTGAATGAATTGCTTTGCTATTGATGTTAATTTAACTTCTAAAGCATTTTTGTGTGATATGTGAACTTCCTTCCAATCTGTTTTGTTGTGCCTGAGAGTGAGTTTTGGAAGATTTGAGTCAGCAGATTGACATAGCTAATAGATCAGCGTTGAAAAATGTGGTGCTGGAAAAACACAGGCCAGGCAGCATCTGAGGAGCAGGAGCAGGAGAATCGACGTTTCGGGCATAAGTGTGGACCTGACGAGGGAGTCACGGAGGGAGTGGTCGCAGAGACCACTCCCTCCGCGACTCCCTCGTCAGGAACACACCCCCCACCAACCCAACCTCCATTCCAGGCACCTTCCCCTGCAACAGCAAGAAGTGCAAAACTTGTGCCCAAACCTTCCCCCTCACGTCCCTCCAAGGCCCCAATGGATCCTTCCATATTCATCACAAATTCACCTGCACCTCCACACACATCATTTACTGTATCCGTTGCACCCAACGTGGCCTCCTCTACATTGGGGAGACAGACCGCCTACTTGCAGAACGTTTCAGGGAACACCTCTGGGACATCCGCACCAACCAACCCAAAAGCCCCGTGGCTGAACACTTTAACTACCCCTCCCACTCCACCAATGACATGCAAGTCCTTGGCCTCCTCCATCGCCAGACCCTGACCACATGACGCCTGGAGGAAGAGCGCCTCATCTTCTGCCTAGGAACCCTTCAACCACGTGGGATGAGTGTAGATTTCTCCAGCTTCCTCATTTCCCCTCCCACCACCTTACCTCAGTCCCACCACCGGATTCAGCACCACCCTCTTGACCTGCAATCTTCTTCCCAACCTCTCTGCCCCCACCCCCTCTCCGGCCTATCACCCTCACCTCCTTCCACCTATCATATTCCCAGCACCCCTCCCCCAAATTCCCTCCCCTCTACCCTTTATCTCAGCCCGCTTGGCACACCAGCCTCATTCCTGAAGAAGGACTTATGCCCGAAACGTTGATTCTCCTGCTCCTCGGATTCTGCTTGGCCTGCTGTGTTTTTCCAGCACCACATTTTTCAACTCTGGTCTCCATCATCTGCAGTCCTCACTTTTTCATAACTAATAGATCAGCACTTACTTGATTACATTTTTTAATTAAAAATGTTCAGGTCACTTGGTCATAGACAGTTCCTATTACTTCATAGTCATTTGGTCATACAGATCAATGTGAATATATTTTTATATAAATTTTTTAAATACCGCTTAATGTATTTTGAGTAGAAATCAAATACCCAAAAGAAACAGTGATAGGAATCTGGCCTAATTATATTTCAACTATTGCTAAGCTGGCTAAAATCAACTTGGTTAGCTTAACTTAATGAACAAACCTTATGGTATCAGTGGTTCAGTGCCAGATGGACTCTGTATTTACCAATTGGACCCTTGAGATGGAAAAATGAACTGTCCTGATTTTCAAAATGAAATTTGCTTTAACGAGTTTTGGCAAGAAATCAAAAGGATGCTGATCTTCCTCTGTGAAAAATAATGATGATTCTTAATAATTGTTTTGCATTTTTCAGATTAAATTGATGGAAAGGGGAAATTAGTCAAGTGGAATATTTGAGCTTTTTATGATTTCCTTGAATACAAAAGTATCATTGTAAATGTAAAATCGGTTTGGCTGCAATAATGTATTGATTGGATTGCAAGGCTTGTGAAGGTTTGTAGCTCAGGTTGAGGTTTAGGGCGTAGGTTTGCTCGCTGAGCTGTAGGTTTGATATCCAGATGTTTCACTACCTGGCTAGGTAACATAATCAGTGGCGACCTCCAAGTGAAGTGAAGCTGTTGTCTTCTGCTTTCTGTTTATATCTTTTTCCTGGATGGGGTTCCTGGGGTTTGTGGTGATGCTTGTGACATCACCACAAACCCCAGGAACCCCATCCAGGAGAAAGATATAAATAGAAAGCAGGAGACAACAGCTTCGCTTTACTTGGAGGTCGCCACTGATGATGTTACCTAGCCAGGTAATGAAATATCTGGATATCAAACCTACAGCTCAGCGAGCAAACCTACACCCTAAACCCCCGTATTGATTGGATATATGTGGAGGACCTAAATGTGTTTGTTTCATGTTTGGATCATCAGACATATTGGTTGTTGGGAAGTAATTTGAACTGCAGAAGTAGTTTGTTGATAATCAGGAAATAGCCATACATGCTGTGCATTAATTAAACTTATCAATCTACATATTAAATTCTTACTGAACACCTTGCTTATTATAGGACCATTTCTAAAAGAATAAAGTGGATCACTTAAACAAAAGTGCATCTGTAGGACTTGATTTCTCATTCAAGTAAGCAATAAGAAATAAAAAAAAATATTTTCTTGGTACCATGAAGGCTAAGAGCAAAATTATTTTTAATTAACCTGTACAAGTATAACACCTCTGGGCAGTGGGCTTAAACATCGACCTTCTGGCCCAGAGTTAGGGAAACTAGCACAGTGCCACAAAAGCCAAATTCAGCTTTTGATTTGAAGTGTGTTCACAAAACTAGAAGAAAACCAGATTAAAATTAAAACCTTTTTACAAGATCAGAAGGAATTTCCACAAACCTATGGAGTAGAAGATTTGTGAAATACACTCCCAGCAAAAAAAAAATCCCAGGTCAATTAATCTCTTGTAATAGCAGATAGATGCACATCTACTAAGAAATGTGACTGAAGTTTTAAGCACATTAAGTTTCAATGACTAAATATTCTATTGGGTATAGTGGTTTCTGTGCTGTTTGTGAAGTGTTGCCAAGCAGAGTTCAATAGTTGAAATATAGGGTTTGGTACACAACATGGAGTTTTGTTTTATTGGTTTTTGGAGATCATAGGCAATCTACAAAGATTGAAAGATTAAATAGTTGGGCACCCATATAGCCATGTTTACATAAATGGACAAACTTCATAAATCCTTTTCAATCTCTGGATTGTGATTTGAGAAAAAAAAATACTTTGCATTTAAAATGGCTCAAAGGGCATTCGTCTTTAAAATGTAATATCTTTTAAGGACTCTTCCTGAATTACTTTCATTATTTGGCAACATAGCACAGTATCCTGTGCTTAAGTTGGAGAATTCCTACTGGGATCTATTACTGTCCTTTGTCTACATGTTTCTGATCATGTTTGGTACATGTAGCAGCACGTGATTTTTGCAGATGCCTCATTTGATAAGAAGTTCAGTGCTTTAACTCTTTAAAGGGACATGAATCCACATGGAGATAACTGCAGAATATTCGCTGTTCACCAACCTTGGCTTTCCTAAGAAGTAAGTGATTTTATTTTGGTTGTTATTAACATTTAAAAGTGTAAAGAAATTTAAAATTTTGTTGAAGGCGTGTGTTAGAGTCTGAAGATGTAATAGATGAATTTATGTTTTTACTACTTTTTAAGTTCCATCCCTGATATTGTTTGTCTCTTCCTCTGGCAGGAGAGGCTGACAGCAGCAAGAAGGTGAAGGCATTCGAGTTTGATGAGGCAAGCGCAAAAATGCCCCTGTGATCTTGTGAAAAAGTAAAACATGCTGACACAATCAACATTTGTCTTCTATTTTCTTGCAACTCAAGTAGCTTTTAGTTTTCTGAGTAGCTTTTCTTAAACCATGATTAAAGTTGATAGGAAAAGGTGCCTTGGTGTGGAGTAGGCAGCTACATAAAAACATCTACAATAATAAATCACTGTTGCATCAAGATTATTGTACTTTTTTTTACTATGGATGACCAGTAAAGCTCACACTCAAAATCAAGTGCAGATGTGTAAATTGATAATTGCAACAGCAATTAATGCTAGCTCTATAGAAGGTGAAGTGGTATGCTTCTAAGGTGAGTTGTGTTTGTTGCACCATTTAAGCTAATTTTCAAAACCCTAGCCAGAGAAACAATATCCAACCTGCTGGACATACGTAACAGACAACAGGACGCTGAACCTATTAACAAAGCCGGCATACTTAAACTACTAGACCTGTGCCTCACAACACACTTCACATTCAACAACCAGATATATGAACAAATTAACGGAACACCCATGGGCTCACCGATCTCCGGACTGATAGCAAAAGCAGTAATGCAAAGGTTAGAAAAAACAGTTTTAACGCAACTACAACCCAAACTATGGGTCAGATACGTGGATGACACCTTTGTAATCATTAAAAACACAGAAGTAGAGAACACACACCGGATCATCAATGCCACACTCACAGGAATCCGATTCACGAGAGAGGAAGAAAAGGACAGCCAGCTCCCATTCCTGGACGTGATGGTACAAAGAAAACTGAACAGAGAATTCACCACGAAGGTATACAGAAAAGCCACACACACAGACCAAGTCCTGAACTATGAAAGTAACCACCCCAACACACACAAACGAAGTTGCGTCAGGACATTATTCAAAAGGGCCTCAACACACTGCAGCACACCTGAACTACAAAAAGAGGAAGAAGAACATCTATACAAGATATTCAACAAAAACGGATACTCGCGCAATTTCATCAACAGATGCCTCAGGGAAAGACAACAAAATGAGGACATGCCACAATCCAAAGGACTGGCTACACTCCCATACATCAGGAGCATTTCTGAACTGACAGCCAGACTGCTGCGACCACTAGGACTCATAACAGCACACAAACCAACAGCCACTCTCAGACAACAACTCACCAGGACAAAGGACCCGATACCCAGCATGAGCAAAACCAACGTAGTGTACAAAATCCCATGCAAGGACTGCACAAAACACTACATAGGACAAACAGGAAGACAGCTAACAACCCGCATCCATGAACATCAACTATCCATGAAACGACACGACCAGCTATCCCTAGTAGCCATACACTCAGATGACAAACAACATGAATTCGATTGGGACAACACCACTATTATAGGGCAGGCCAAACCAAGAACAGCCAGGGAATTCCTAGAAGCATGGCACTCATCCAAGAATTCTATTAACAGACACATCGACCTAGACCTTATATACTGGCCACTGCAACGGACAGCAACTGACAACCGGAAGCGGCAGATTCAAACCAGTATAAATACCGGAGGAATCAGCACAGAAGCGCTTCACAGGAGGCTCCCAAGCACTGAAGATGTCACCTAGAAAGGGGACGAAACGTTTACAAGAAAAACTCCCAGCTCGGCGAACAGAACCACAAGAATGAGCACCCGAGCTACAAATCTTCTCACGAACTAATTTTCAAAGAGGAAACCATTATGTCAAACACAGGGACTATTAGTAAGTTAAAAAAAAGGTTGCAGCTTTCTTCAATAATTTGTCTATGTAAAAGAAGATAATAGTCTTCTTGTGCAAAATCTGCCTCTCTTTTTAAGAGAAGTGCTGCCAAACCACAACTCTGAAAACTTTGCCATGTTTCTTTTTTTTTGGCTTTTTGTGAGAATTTTTTTCCTAAACTGCTACTGGAATTGGCAATCTAAATATTCTTTTTGACATTCATTTATTTTTCTTCAGGTGCAATGCACAAAGATCTGCTACAATGCTGTTCAGGTAAAATGGAAGCACAGCCATATTGCCAATTTTTTCAAGTGGTATTTTGGTGCTTAACCTGTGAAAAATTCATCTTCAAATTTGATCTTCAGAGCGTTACTGTCTGTTATGTCATGGTCTAGGATTGTAAAGACGATGTGGATACATCAGTAACAATTTGCATTTGTAGTTACTTTAAATTAACAGTGGAAGTGTAAATGTTGTGGTTAAAGATTTGGAGAAAGTGAATCTTTTTGAGTAACTGCGGTCAGTGGGAGTACAAGATAAAAATAGGAATTAAGTAATGTATTTGGTCTAGTTGGAGTTATTGGAGGAAGCGCAATTAAGTGTTGTGTGATAGCGAAGTATTGAAAATAAGGAATCCGCAAGACAGTTGTTTGGCCTGCCTTTTTAAATAGTTCAGAAATGTAGACAACATCAAGATGGGAAGAATGACTCAATGCCAATGAGCTGTGAATGCTGATGTAAACAAGAAAAAAGAAATTGGAAGCAGCAAATCATGGGGACAGTGAAGAGTATGGAAGTATTGAGGAAATAGCTGTAACAAGATTATCATGATAAGGCCATTTGCTCCACAAAGCGAGAGAGAAAGTGTATTCGGGGTGGGTATGGGACTAGGAGGAAGAAAAGAGAAGAAACTAGATAGAAAAATATAATGGCAAGAACCTTAACTGCATTGACATTGAATGAGGAATGAATGACTGGCACGAACAGATGGAGAAGGGTGATTATGTGACCATGTCTCCATGTAAAATTGGAGAAGCTTAAAGAACACAATAAAATAGTTTGACAGCAAGCCACACAAGAAGGTATTAAGACAGCTGTCCGATAGCTCAATTAAAGGTATCATAAAGCAGAAGAGAGAGATGGAACAGTGGCATGATTTAAGCATGTGATTACTGAATTTAAGCACTGGGCAGCTAAATGCATGGTGCCTATGGTAGAATGACTAAAATTGGTGATGTTAAAAAGGCCAGAAAATGACGGAGCACAGAAGTCTTGAAGACTATAAGACTGGAATGGATCACAGAGATGGGATGGTGCAAATTGATTGAGAGATTTGGAACAAGCACATGAATGTCAACCTGAAGCTTTACTCAACCGAGAGTCAACATTAGTCAGTGAGCAGGACTTGGATGGAGTTCCGGCATGGATAACAGAAATTCGAATAACCTCACATTGGCAGAAGATTAAACCAGATGCACATTGGAATAGTTAAGTCTGGAGAAGAAAAAGGCGTGGATGGGGCCGGAGTCCATGTGAGCTATGAAGCTGGCAGTGAATCTGAAGGATCTGGATACATTGATTTCTGGACAATCTTTACATTGGACCTTATTTCCTCATTTGTCTATCTGTGAAACCTGACTGGCCATTGGCATTAGGAAACCACAGCAGTGGAACAAGGAGAATGTTGCCTTCCGGTTATTTTGTTGGAACATCAGGGGTGGGTATTTTGATAGTGAGGGAGATTCAAGGCATTTTTGCACATCATGATCCACAAGGAATCCGAAAATTACATTTTAAAACTTGCCAGGTTAACCTTATTTTGGTCCACGCTGTCCCTCCAAACAAATCCAACCTAATGAGAGATCTACCGTTTGTCAGGTCTTAGAAATGTCTGCTGAAATTAATATGATAGCATTCAAACAGTGAAGAATAGCAGCAAGATCAGTTGTGATAAGCGACCTAACATTGTTTTAAACAGTACCACCAATGTCAAGTCTTCCCATGCAAGGAGTTTAAATTAGATAACCACCTAAATTATTTATGTTCCCATCGAGAAAAGTTATCCGTAAATAATCCTTGATCTCCAATTCTAATCAAACAAACTCCTGAATAGTAAGTGCCACATTTCTGCCCTTCAACCTCACTTTACAAACAGCAATGCAGGAACCACCATATAAAGCCCATAATGAAATATAGCATTTTTCAATCAGAGCTTATCATGTTGGACTAATTATTCTGTTCCTAGAATTTACTATCTCAATAATTAATCTCAGTCTCTGGTTCTGGGTCTTTCGAGCTTACTATAGAAATATATACCCTGCTTTTAAAGTATATGCATGTCAAGATCTTGGAGGCAATTGCCCATTAAATATTATCGAACAGATCTTCAAATCAATGGTGATGTCATGCGCTTCATTATTCACTGTGGAGATCATTCCTTCCTATTTACCTCCTTGCACCTTTACAACTCCCTGAATACAGCCCAATAATTTATTAATGCAACCATCCACTGAGAAAACTCTCAAAGAAGAGCTGTAGAGAGAGCAGACATGCTAACCTATCCTTTTCCCCCAACAACCAGCAACTTTTTACAACATCAGCAACTATACTCAGATATGATTTGGAGATGCAGGTGTTGGACTGGGGTGTACAAAGTTAAAAATCACACAACACCAGGTTATAGTCCAACAGGTTTAATTGGAAGCACTAGCTTTTGGCTGATGAAGGAGCAGTGCTCTGATAGTTAGTGCTTCTAATTAAACCTGTTGGCCCATAACCTGGTGTTGTGTGATTTTTAACTCTATACTCATTTTTTTTTAAATGTCACAAGTATTTCAGTGGAGTTTTTGTGTGTGGGGATGAGTGAGTGAGCGGGCGAGTATATGTGTGCACGAGTGGGCTCATGGATGTCTGAGTGACTGGGTTGAGTGTATATGTGCAGTTGAATTAATGGATGAGTGAGTGAGCGAATGGACAAGTTAAATTTGTGAGTGAGTGGGCTAATAAATGAGTTGGTCAGTGTATATGTGCATGAGTAGGTCTTTAAGTGAGTAAATGGGAATAGCAATACAGGTCCAGGGATTGAAAATTGAGTTGTGGACATGAATATTCATATTGGGGTTGGTTGGGATGTGGATGATTTCTGTGAAAATTCAATTGGAATTGTTAATTGCTGGATCATCCCAGCAAGTAAATGATGACACTATTTTAGGATAAGGATCTGAGTAAGTAGCTTGTATCGAGCCCAAGTGTCTAACACTTAGATGAGTGTAAGAAACATTTACACAGGGTCCCAGCAAGTGCTTTTCAGTCAATCAGAACTTTAAACACCCCAGGCAACTGCAGCTATGTGTTTGTCAGGACTTTTTTGCAGTTTAGATGTGTGCCAACAGAGTACATTCAGTTCATTGCCACCCCAATACCAGAAAATCTGTTCCACTATGTAGGGTATAATGATATGTAACTTATAATCATTTAGTAATACTGAAATTGAGCATTGCTGAAAAAGAAATGTTTCATCCAAGTTTTTCTCCACTCACCAAGCCAATTTGCAAGAGCATCCGTTAAAGGAGAAAACTGCATGAATAGAGATTAGTTGGAGAGTGGGCTGTGGTTGAAGCTTTGCAATAGAGAACTTACCAATGAGTGATTATTAATAGTTAACTGCTAAGCCTCGTTAAGGTTTTAACCTCGGCAGGTTGGCTGTGATTGATCAGAACAATACCTGAGAAATGAACTAATAAATTGTGAATTTTCCTGATAAGCAGGACAAAAACATATTTCTTTTTCAAACAATGCTGAAGAATAACTTAACACTGAAATTGTTATTGTGGTTCTGTTCGCCGAGCTGGGAATTTGTGTTGCAAACGTTTCGTCCCCTGTCTCGGTGACATCCTCAGTGCTTGGGAGCCTCCTGTGAAGCGCTTCTGTGATCTTTCCTCTGCCATTTGTAGTGGTTTGAATCTGCCGCTTCCGGTTGTCAGTTCCAGCTGTCCGTTGCAGTGGTCGATATATTGGGTCCAGGTCGATGTGCTTATTGATTGAATCTGTGAATGAGTGCTCATCTACAGATTCAATCAATAAGCACATCGACCTGGACCCAATATACCGACCACTGCAACGGACAGCTGGAACTGACAACCGGAAGCGACAAATTCAAACCACTACAAATGGCAGAGGAAAGATCACAGAAGCGCTTCACAGGAGGCTCCCAAGCACTGACGATGTCACCTAGACAGGGGACGAAACGTCTGCAACACAAATTCCCAGCTCGGCGAACAGATCCACAACAACGAGCACCCGAGCTACAAATCTTCTCCCAAGCTTTGAACTGAAATTGTACCCAACATTATTACCAGCACAGGTTTGATTGAAATGTTCAACAAAGAAATCTGTATTATTTTTCATTTAGCAAGCAATAAAAAAGAATTAAACTTAAAAGTCTCTGATATTGGAAGTTGTAAAAAGTGTGTAATTTCAGAAGCACATATACTGAAATTACTTCACAAGGGGATCTTGAACAAATTTTGTGGGTATTTTACTTTGCTTTTTTTAATTTGTTTGGGATCTCAGCATGAGCAAACCATAATATGAAATTTTGTTAGTCTCAGATAAAATGAAATCTACAGCTTGAATTTTTACTCTCAAGGTCAATGCAAAAGGCCAAAACCTCAATTCCCTGTATCTATCTGAGGGAAAAGATGTCCTAAATAATAGTCTCATTTTTCTGATGGTGGGAGGTCTGATGCAAGCTAGAGTCAATTCAGAGGTGAGAACATGTGCTGCTTAGTGCTGAAGCTGGTTAAAAGGCCTGCTTCTGAGCTCTTCAACTTCTTCCCATGTTTTATTTAAGATTAGGTCCTCCAACCTTCACCATTCACTTCCTCAGAAACCCCTCCCCCATGCCCCAAAACTTGATAACTCATACTTAAAAAAGACCCTCAAATCGTCTATGACAACTTTTGCCCCCTTCCCAACCAACAGGCCCTTTCATCGTCTCCATGCCAACCCACTCATTAAACCCTATGTCTCTATTAAATTCAGTGTAAATTTACTACTAACTGTGAACCCTCTGTGCCAACTCACCCAATATCTTCATTGGGAGCCTTGAAACGTAAACAGCAGGAGCAGGATTAAACCATTCAGTCCTTCGAGTATGATCATGGTTGAATCTCTATCTCAATGCAATATTTCTGTTGCCTCCCTATGCTCTTTCATGCCTTTTAAAATTGTCTCTTTTTTGAATATATTGCTTGACTTGGCCTCTACAGTCTTCTGTGGTGTAGTATTCCACAGGTTCACTCACAATCTCAGTTGTAAGTGGCCTGCCCTGTATTCTGAGATTGTCCCTTCATTCTCGACTCTACATCCCAGGAAACATGCATTTAGCCTGTCGATCCCGATTAGAATTTTATATGTTTCAATCAAGTCTCCTCTCATCCTTCAAAACTGCAATGAATACAAGCCCAACTGAATCAATCTGACCTCATCCCTGGTAATAACTTATGAACCTCTGCTGCACTCCAAACATGGCAAGTATATTCTTTCTTAAGTAGAGAGATCAAAACTGAATTGAATATTCCAGATGCGTGATAAAACGAAACAAGATTCTCAGTATCTATTGCAGACATGCTCTCATTGGAGACAAAACACACTCATTGATAAAATGTCATTAAGTACAGTTAATATCCCTTAAGTACTTAATTCCCTGTAAAACAAACATTTGTTTTTGTAGCCTTACATCAAAGATAGCTAATCCCTTAATAACAATGTGGAATAGTAATCAAACTGTAAATCTACAGCCCTCCACTTTGATAATGATGAGTTGTGGTAACGGTCAAATAGTAATAATACTATAATGATACCCCACTGGGTTATGTCAACATGCATCTATTAAAAGCGCAAGCATCTTTTTTAAAATTATGAGATATAGCTGGCTGTTTCCTTTTCAGAATGTTCAGGTAATTTGATAACTTCACAGACCTTATCTACCTTTTACAAGCATTCAAGTCTACTTCTAAAAATTAACTGTCACACGCTGTTGAAAAACACATTGCTCTATTAAAAATAGGGACAATTTGAACTCAGCACTGAATTCAATTGGCTCTATTAATCTGTGTTTCCTTTGTGTTTGAACTATATGCCACCTCCTTTCCCCTACCAGCAAACATAGGTTCTATCAAATAAGGGAGTGGTCTTTCTTGTTCTGTGGTCCTGGGCCATCTTGGATAAAGCACAGAATCTCTAAGACTCTACAAAAAAACGGTTGCAAGTTTGCTACCAGTTTGCAGAAACCATGATTATATTCAGGAGCTGTTTCCTGATATACATCCATTCTGAATCTTCAAACTTCCATTGCAGAAAAATGTCTACAGTTTCTTTGTTTCTAAGGCTATAAATATATGTATCACGAGAACTATCAGAATTTGGGGAAGAGAAATGGTTAAAAACAAAATTAGGAACTGCATCTCTTTGAATCAGTACCTCTTCATAAATTGGATAGTATGATTTTAATAAATCTCTTGCATGAGCCTGATTGTTTTGGTTTATTTTTCTGTAAATTGACAGTCACTTATTAGTGATAAACCTGTTTTTCAGACCTTAGAATCAAATCCATGTTTTCACTTGTTGCTCATGAGAAAAAAAATCATGCGGAGTCCTTCTGCAAAAGTACATAGGTCATTTGCAAAATATGTTCTTTTAAATTTTAGGATCTCAGCGCATCAGTGATAGTGAAGTCTCTGACTATGACTGTGATGATGGAATTGGGGTCGTTTCTTCAGGTATGAAAGTTAAACAAATGCATTCCTTTCCTCCTTATCCCAATTTATCCCACACATTTACAATTTCGGAATTGACAATTCTTCAATCAAAAATGCTTAATTGGTTTCACTGATTTCTGTAGATCTCGGAGCAGTTACGAGGTAAGGACTTCATAACTTAATATTCCAAATATAAGTATTTTCAGAATATAAGCCCTTCAAAGCCAAACAGAAGTTTGCTCATGTAGAATTTCTTGCTTGGTATAACGCAATAATGATTGATTTCATGCGTGTGTGTGTGTGTGTGTGTGTGTGTGTGTGTGTGTGTGTATGTACTTGGTGCGTGGGTTGGAAGAGATGTGCGTATCTATGGGTACTGCTGCCAGAGCCAACATTTATTGCCCATCCCTATTATCCTTTAAACTGTTTGGCTCTGTAGACCATTTCAAAGGGGGTTTAGAGTCAACCACATTTTTGTGTATCTGGAGATATATGTAGGCCGGATCAGGAAAGGTTGGCAGATTTCTTTGTTGAATTCCCTGCAGAACCAGATGGGTTTTTCTGACAATCAACTATGATTTCATGATCATCATTAGGTTCGCTTTTGATTGCAGATTATTTTTTAATCGAATTCCAATTTCACATCTGCCATGGATTTGAACCCATGTCCCTTGAATATTAGTCTTGGGTTCTGCAATACTTATGCCCATACATCACCACTGTTGACTGTCTGTCTGTTTTAATTATTTTGGTAGGAATAATGTGCAGGAATATGGGGGAAAAGACATCGGCACCCAGGTAATAGAATGGGTGCAGGCACAATTAATGGAATGGCCTCCTCCGCCATCTGTGATTCTGTGTTCAAAGAAAGTCTGAGATAGAAGTTTGACTTTAATGACCTTACAAAATGGGCATTACAAAACAACACTGTGACTGCAGTGGAAAAATCATCTGGTAGAAGTTCCCAATTGACCATTGCTCCAAACAAAATTGTACACTTCTCTGTTTTACTATTCTTTAAGAGTACATGTATAACAATCCAAAATTATTTTTTCCTTACATTTCTCACTGCAGATTATAGACACAATGGGAGAGATATTCAAAGTTCAACATTATCTGTTCCAGAGCAAGTAATGTCATCAAACCATTGTTCACAATCAGGCTCACCACTTCGTGGGGACAGTATGGGCAGGGCGCGTTCCCGATCCCCCAGTGTTCCTCCTCATCAAAGGTAGGGTTATAAATGGATCTAGAATACTGGAGGGAATGAAACATCTACTGGTGTATTGGTAAAAATATGAAAGGGTAAAGTTAAGATAATAGCATTGTCTACAAGTGCATTCTGAATTCAGCAGCTTATTTAAGAAAACTCAACAAAAATGTACAACTTGCTTACATCTATGGTAAAAATGCAAAAAAGAAAAGAGGCACTGCTGCGCTCTCAAGAAGCTGCTGGCCCTTTATAAGGACAATTTCAGTAGCAACTGGCATTATGTTTAAATCACACTTCCATGTTTGTATCAGTAGCATATCTCCATAGATTGATCCAAAAATTAGCAGTGAGAATCATCAGCAAAGTTCAGTACATGGCTCCTCTCTCGTATGGGCTGTACTTGGAATGTCTCTTTTCCCCCCTACCCCCATCCTTTTGCCCGCATGCCCTGGAAGTGGGATAACTGATGATAAAATTGAATGGCGTATCAATTGCTCTGCCTTCCACCTCCTCACTCCCATTCAAGTTTTCCCAGTAACAGACAAGGGGTTGGAAATTCACTCACTCATGGCCAACTGAAAGCCAATTAATGCTCCTTTCTGTGATTTGACCTATGGCAGGGAGCGATGTTCAGACCAAGTATTAGAACTCTTGCCTGACAAACATATAGCTGGAAAAAGAAGCATGATAGCGAAAAGAAAGTGCCCCATGTTCATCAAAATCTCACCCCACCCAAAAATAGTAATTTTTCCCCTGACTGTGTTCTGATAATCTTGGCCCCACTGACATTTCAGATGAAGTCTGGACTGCACAGGCTCCTCTTCATTAAGGAGTACATACAACAACAGGGATAGTCATTGCTTTCTGATGGAGGCAGAAGACTAGCCTCAAACCAGTTATCAACCCAGTGGCCATCATAAGTCTCCAAGACAATCCCAGCCAAAACAGAGTTGACCATCTGACTTTTATGTCAAAGCTGTTTTAACAGATTTGAAACTGGATAAACCCCAAGATCATATGAGATCTATTCTAGGCTGCTGTGGGAGACAACAGAGAAGATTGCAGAAGCTCTGACAATTTTCAAACCATCTGAGCACATAGGAGATGTGGCAGCGGAGAGCTAATGTTTCATTCAGAAAATCATTCAACAAAAGTGGTAGGGATAAACCAGGAAGCTACAGGCCAGTGAATCTAACAATTACGGAAAGGAATCTATTGAAAAAAAAATTCTGAGGCACAGAATTATTCTTCACTTGAAGAGGCAAGAGTTAATCAAGTCATCAGCACGGTTTGTTAGGAGATCATGTCCGATAACTTTTAAGTTGAATTTTTCAAAGATGAGACTAGGTTTGTGAGCGCAGTTGATGTAGTCTACATGGACATCAGTATGGCTTTTGTTAAGGTCTCACATAGTATGCCAGTCAAAAACCTAAGAACTCTTGGAATCCACGGCAATTTGGCAAATTCAATCCAAAATTGGTTTGGTAACAGGAAGCACAAGTTCCTGGTTAAAGGTCATTTTTACAACTAAAAGCTTGTGTCTGCTGCTGTATCACAGAGTGCAGTGTTAGCTCTGTTGTTTTTGCTGTGTACATTAAACCACCTACATTCATATCTAGATCATTGGTAATTAATTTCACATATGAGAAAAGAATAAATTGTAATAAATAGTGAGACGGCTGGACTTTAGTAGCAACCTTCAAACTTTCCATTAGCTGCCTGAAAGTGCGACCATGGTTGAGAGGCAGGAAGAATTTTAAAATCTAATTTAAATAGTTTTGTCTCCTTTACATTCACCATTAAAATGTTATCATATAAATTAACCAGTTCAGACATGTGATGGTAAACCTTCTTAGCAGATACGACTTGGACTTTGCTGAGAGATCGGGACAGTACATTTTTTCATGTAGAAAAGCATTTAGATGAATTCAAAAAGTTCATGGAATAGATGGAACAGTAAATTATGTGTTACTCTGTCGAAGTTTAGTCTACCAGATAATACCCATTGTTTTCTTCCGATTGCTATTATATGTTACATGTCACCATCTGTTGAGATTACAGTTCTGTTTATTGCCTTGCCATATTTTGGTTCTTGGTTTAATGCAATTGCCTAATTTCTCAGACAGTCACAAGTCTGAAGAATTCCCTACACTAGCAAGTGGTGGTGGATTCTTGAGTGTTTGTACGGCAAAATTGTTCTTGACTAACAGGGGAGTCAAAAATTATAGAAGGTGAGCAACAAAGTGGAGTTGAGGCCTCATCAGATCAACTAAGATCATATAAAATGGTATAGAAGGCTCCACTGGAAGAATATCCTATTAATGCTCTAATTTACATGCTTGTACGTTCTTATGTTCATAATCATCTTACAAGTACTTGGTTCTATTTGCACATCTGTTTTGAAGTTGTTTGTTCCTTGTGGGAGTTTTATGGGTTATTTAACAGTTTTCAATTGTTATAAAAGGGATTGTGAGTTCTCGTCATAAAATGCAAAGTGGAGACAGGCTGTGCAGAGTTTAACTTAGTCAGAAGGTTTAACTGTGTATGGATGAGTCATTTTGAAATATGAAAATTAGCTTTTTGGGGAATCAAGGTAGACCTTTTAACTTGCCTGCTCTGGTGCTGGCTGGACTCAATTTCTGATATTGCTAGAGAAGCTCAGCAGGTCTGGTAACATCTGAGAAGAGAAAACAGGGCTCATGTTTTCATTCCAGTACCACCTTCAGAACTGGACTGATACTTACTAGATTAAAAATGTTAACTCTGCTTTCTCTCCATAGACGTTGCCAGAGCTGCTAAGTTTCTCCAGCAATTTCTATCTTTGTTTCAGATCTTCAGACTCACTTTCTACCTTGGGTCAGCTATCTCTGGCAGCAAGTTGATCTCCAGATCACTTTACATTTGGACCCACGGGGAAGTTCACATCCTAGCAGATTCAAAGTGTAAAGGACATCTGGAAGCATTTGCCCCATCTACCGATGCCCACTTATGTCATGAAAATGCAGCCCTTATTGTTATTCAACTGTCTTCTTATCATATTCTCAAAAATCATTGATGCTGCCAAGGAAAGCACCTTGATCCTCTGGTATCATCAGTAGGGCATCCTGTTCCAGAATGGACAGAACTCTTTCCTCCAGTCAACTGATGTCCAATGTTGCAGAAGCACGGTCTGGCAGGATCTTGAGGTGTATAGTTAAAACCAGCAAAATGTAACTAAAATATTAATGTCTGTAAGCTATATTTGCTGAAACACAGCTGAAGACAACATATGCAATGTTAAGCAATTAAAATAGATGGAGGCTGGTACAATTGCAACATTTAAGAGGCATTTGGATGGGTATATGAATACGAAGGGTTTGAAGGGATATTGGCTGAGTGCTGGTAAGTGGGACTAGATTGGGTTGGGATATCTGGTTGGCATGGACGAGTTGGACCGAAGGATCTGTTTCTATGCTGTACATCTCTATGACTCTATATGAAATCAGTGACAAGGGAAATTGGTCTTCAATGGTATGACAGAACAGACGAGTGAATCAGAAGCCTATTTTACATATTACCATAAATTTGTAATGCAAAATCTGTTTGTCAAAGTAGAATGCCTTTGATTTGGATTATTGAGTTTTGGAAAAGGAAGTATCCCAAATTCTTAGAAAGCCACTATATTAATTGATTTATATTTTGCAGAAGCTCAGAGCTGGGTCTTAGAAGCAGTCGCTGTTCTCAACAGTACAACACTATCAGTCGAATGGACAGACACAGGATGCTGGATGACCACTATTCTCCAGAAAGGGAAAGGTAATTAGAAATTATTGGCTTGATTGTTATTTTTCAAGGAAGTTTGAGATATCTTTAAATATGTAACCAGTTCAACATAGTTTGGCTGTTATATGTGAGTGTGAGTAACTTATGCATCGTGGTTCAGAAGTTTGAGTATTAAGTGGCCTCAGAAGCTTTTTTTTATATAAGTGAGTGTGAGTGACTTACGATTAGTGCTTCAGAGATTTGAGTATTAAATGTCCTTTCATGTTGATCTGTTTGGTCTTATGCAATGCCTCCAAGTTTAATCTTGTTTAAGTTTTATTAACAAGAATTATAAAAGTTACAGTTAGGAAACATGCAGTTCCATAGGTATTTTCATAGTTAACATGACTAGTTTGTTGTTGGTCCTTGATTTTAATGGAGTCACAGCCCTCAGCGTGTTAATTAGCAGCACTTTTTAAAAAGCATGAATGTGGCAGTTAGAAAATAGTCTGTTAAATCCACCATATTAGTCAAGTTTAAATTTGCTTTGCTATTCAGCATTTAATTAGTTGAGCAATTAGTGTGTCCTCCACCAAGTGAATGTTCACTCTGTAACTAAATAATGGTGGAAAATGGCTTTCTGATCTTTATTATTTTGATTTGTAGGGAACTATAATACTGTTGATTGTACCAAGGATGCTGTGAGTTATTTTCAGTAGTTACTTCCAGCATAGCGAATATGTTGGTGCAATATTCAATTAAATGCAAGTCAGCAGAATAAAGGAGAATTATTGTTGTTTAAGTTAAAAGAAGTTTTAGAAAAAAGTATAGATTTCCAATAGCTGGTGTAATCACAGCATTCAGTGGAATTTTGTCAATATATTCTCTAACTGGAAGCATTGATGTTGACTTGTGTAAGGGATGGGGAAGAAATTTGAATGCTACCTTTTTTTGTAGATATATAGACAATAGGTGCAGAAGTAAGCCATTTTGCCCTTCGAGCCTGCACCACCATTCAATATGATCATGGCTGATCATCCTTAATCAGTATCCTGTTCCTGCCTTATCTCCATAATCCTTGATTCCACTATCCTTGAGAGCTCTATCCAACTCTTTCTCAAATGAATCCAGAGACTGGGCCTCCACTGCCCTCTTGGGCAGAGCATTCCACACAGCCACCACTCTCTGATGAAGCAGTTTCTCCTCATCTCTGTCCTAAATAGTCTACCCCATATTTTTAAGCTGTGTCCTCTGGTTTGGCACTCACCCATCAGCGGAAACATGTTTCCTGCCTCCAGAGTGTCCAATCCTTTAATAATCTTATATGTCTCAATCAGATCCCCCCCTCAGTCTTCTAAACTCAAGGGTATACAAGCCCAGTCGCTTCACCCTCTTCAACTGTGGCGTAATCACTTCACTCAACCTCCTTGTCAAAGACTCCTGAGCTAAAACCTCACTCTTCAATCCACGGGAACTTCCTTGGACCCTCTTTTTGGGGCAAGTCTGTGGACTTTTCATTTAGGTTAGAGGAGGAGGGTGGGAGAAAGGCCTTACTTTGTAGGACCTGGGGTCTAGAACACACCAACTCAAATAACAATCACTTACCTTCCCGACTGGCTTTGCGCTCCGACTTCACTTCTGCCCAGCTCCCACCGCTCTCTGCTGCAAAAAGACGGTTGGCGTCGAGGTAAGTTCTTAAATAACAATCACCTTCTCGACCAGCTTTGCACTCCGACTTCACTTCCGCCCAGCACCCCCCGCTCTCTACTGCAAAAAGATATATTTTATTAGTGACTCAGAACTTCCCCTTTATATCCCTGTTTACACCCTCACCACCATGCCATAATCATTTTGCATATTCTAGACATTTCTTGTTGAGGACCCAACACTTGGGCATCCTTCATTGCAAGACTTCTTTTTTCCTGTTTAATAACTCCTAGAGTGTGGTGCATGGTGTAACGCCCCATACCTCTGATTGACTAAATGATTTATGTGATATTGCTTTGTGAGTGTAACTTGATAAAAGTTCAAGTCTATGAGCAAACATAAATTTCACCAAGTGCTTCCACATAGGGAGGTGGAAAATTGGTGTGCCAATCATCCACAGCACATATGATGCATTAGTCTATGCCCAAGCTAGTGAGCTGCTTTGCTTTAACCCATTTTTTTGGCGATGTATTTTCTATTCATAGGGTAGACAGATAACATACCCTTTTTAAGGATAAATCAATAACATGTCTATGGCATTGCAGGAACTAGTCCAGAATCGGGCTCTACTTTTCAGGTGTGCCTTTGCAATGGGTTAATGAATCAAGCATACCAAGGCTCACTTTTACTGGCTCAGACATTTTCATATCTGATACTGTGTTTTAAAGCATGATAAAAGTCAAGCTTCATGTGAGTTTACCATAGTGTTAGTCGCTTAATTTGTGACTAAAACAAATACAGTGTTACTATAAGTAACTGTTTTTTTTCAAACTGATATGTTGCCTTCACTAAAAAGATTATTTTGCAGCATTTAAGCTCCTCTTGGCATTTAATTAGAAGCTATAACCTTCTCGGACCATCTGTTCATCAAATTTCTCTCCATTTTCTTCTCTTTCCTGCTCACTGATGCTGCTGACTTCTATTCCCATTCTTCAAATGCCATACATTTGTCTTTTCCATTACCTCCCACATCGCTGCAGTCAGTATCTTACACTACCTCGGTCCAGACACAGTCATGCCATCGATCATCATCACAAGGATTTCAGGTATACTGTATGGGTGTGCCGGTGTGTTTTTATAATGTGTTTTATGTATGAATAAATATTATGAGCAGGAATGAGCATCTGGACATTTAGACTAAACATGTTTTTTCTTAGTGGTCGGGCCTCATTTTAGTGGAAGGGGTTACTTCTGAATTATTACAATTGGGCTCCAACAATTCATTTTTTTAAAATGTTACTCACCAAATCAGTTAGATTGCTGGAATATCACCAAAATGTTTGTACTTATAAATATGCTGCATTTAACATGGGACCCAGAACGCTTGGATAAATTTTCAATGGCAGTTCTTAGCCTTGTTCAACCGCAGTAAGAGTTTGGCATAAAACAATAAGCAACATGTTAATTATGAATGTCATAATGGCGAAAAACCACCTGAATTATTGAGCCTAGTCACCACCAATTGTGGGAAATGTCATGATGGAATTCCGTACCTGCAAAGTATCATTTATATCATTATATCATTTTTACAGCTTGGAGCAGTACTTAAAATGTATTTGTCGGAAAATCAAGTATTTTTGGCCCATTGTGATACTATTTAAAACATTACAAACTACTCAGTCAGGTTGCTCATCCCTAATTATGCTTTAATTTGAACTTCTAGTTTTTTTCTTTTCTCTGAAGCTTGAAAATATGAGTAAGATGTACCTCTGTCAAAATGATGTAATTGAGGTATCAAACGTGAATTAACCATTGTAAAAGATTATTTTTTCTTTCCAGAAAACATTGCAGTAACATGGCAGCTCAAAGCAAAAATCCATGAAAAGTAAAAATATAAAATTAGTAGAGAATATGACCATAAATTTCTGAGAAGACAAAGGTCTTCTATATGCATCATACAAGACTATGATGAATATAGCATTAATTTATGTTCTGTTTTCAGAGACTGATAGCCTACTTCAATTATTTGGTTCATGAAATTAGAATGAAAATTATAGGAATTTTGGACCATTGGGATGTTTATTTAGAGCAAGTTGTTGTCCCTATAATGGCAACAAGAGAACTGAAGTATATAAACCATTTGGTGAAATAAAAGCATACTACTATGCATGCTGGTAATCTGAAACAAAGACAGAATACTTTTAAATACTGAGGAACTCAGCAGATCTGGCAGCAACAGTAAAGAGATAAACAGAGTTAGAGTTTCAAATTAGTATCACATTCCTCCAGGATTATTTGATGTGCTCTGGTAGAGTCTAGTTTTTTAACTTTACACAACCATGTTTCATTACTATTCAACTTATAGGCATCCTCACATAAAAATTATTACAATTGTATTAATGTGCTGTCGCTTTTCTCCCCCATTTCTTGTTGATTTTGTTTAATACCATTTTAACAATGGGTGCTGGTGACATGAACGAGTGAAATGGATGAGAGGATTTGTTGAGTCTAACAGAGTGAGAAACCTGAATCAACATTCATTGATACATCAGTTGGCAACATTTGAATCAGCAATCCTTCCACTTCATTAATTTCTTTTTACTAGTTCCTTTGATAAAGGATCAGAAGATTTTCCTTTGTCACTCACAGCTGTGATGTTGTGTGCTGTGTCACAAGGATTCTTCAGTGTGCCTTTTCTCTCACGAAATAAATAAGATGATGTGAATGAAATTCAGTTTATGCAGTATATATGAGTTTAGAGAGGCACAGTGGCTCAGTGGTAAGCACTGCTGCCTCACAGCGCCAGGGACCCGGGTTCAATTCTCCCCATGTCTGCGTGGGTTTCCTCCGGGTGCTCCAGTTTCCTCCCACTGTCCAAAGATATGCAGGTTAGGTGAGTTGGCCATGTTAAATTGCCTATAGTGTTCAGGAATGTGTTAGGTGCATTGGTCAGGGTAAGTATAGGATAATAGGATGGGGAGTGAGTCTGGGTGCGTTGCTCTTCAGTGGATCGGTGTGGACTTATTGGACCAAAGGGCCTGTTTCCACACCGTAGGGATTTTATGATTATGATTACATGGTGAGTGATGTTTTGACCAGGGCACCCATTATCATGCAAAATAATTTTGATACACCTACCTCGGCATGAAGCTGGTATAATAAAGAAATGGATAGGGCCCTATTCACAAAGTTGCCATGGAAGTAAAAGGGCCATGGAGACTGCCAATGTCTGTTGCAAACCCATGAATCCTGATCAATCAGTCTACATACTTGCCCTGAGAACTAAGACTGACAGGAAAAGTTGTGACTTAGTCTTATTTTAGTGGTAATCCAGTGCCCTTGGCTAATGTTCATGGGACATGGGCTTGAATCTTTTCATGGCAGATGATGAAATTAGAATTCATTGTCAGTTATTTTCAAAATTATGTCTGATTTACTCATGTCCTTCAGGAGAAGAAATTTGGCCTATGCATCTGACTTCAGACCCACAACAATGTGGTTGACTCTTAATTACTCTCTGAAGTGGCTAGAATGTCAATCAGTTCAAGGGATGGGCAATGAATCCTAACCCATGCAAGGATAAATGTAATAGATACTGCAGCATCTCTGTGCCAGTGATGGTCTGACCACTTAGCAGCCTTTTATCTTACTGTATGAATTGGTGTCCTTTTTTCAAGTTTGTTTCTTGTCTCCTCATCCTGTTGAGTTCAAGATGATGAGTTTTGACTGCATGTCTCCTTTTAGGAAAGTTTAAGGTCTCTACTATGAAGCAATTAGTTTTTGTTGTGTAGTTGATTTCCTAGGTAAACATTTTAGCAATATATGCATAGTGATAGTCACTGCATTTAGTGATTTTTGACCTATTTTTGATGGTCCTGCTTGATAGAGGAATGTTAGCCTAGGCACTTGGAGAACTCCTTATGTTTTTATTAACAATACCATGGGGACTGTCTTACACCAGAATCAGATTATGCTGCCTCAAATTAGCATTATCTGAAAGATGACACTTCTGATAATGCACTGTTCACTCATTACTGCACTGGAGTACCAGGTTGATTATTTGTTTAATTCCTTGAGCTCACATTCTTCAAATCTAAGGTAAGATTTTATTTAATGCAGTTGGAGATAAAACAACTGTCATCAACTATAAAACCGTCTAAAAGCTATCTTTTTGTCCAGCTTACTCTTCTGAACGTGATTCAAGTTTAGATTTATTAAAAGTTTGATTTGTGATGGAGTCACTTAGAGTCATAGAGATGTACAGCATGGAAACAGACCCTTCGGTCCAACCCGTCCATGCCGACCAGATATCCCAACCCAATCTAGTCCCACCTGCCAGCACCCATATCCCTCCAAACCCTTCCTGTTCATATACCCATCCAATTGCCTCTTAAATGTTGCAATTGTACCAGCTTCCACCACATCCTCTGGCAACTCATTCCATACACGTACCACCCTCTGTGTGAAAATGTTGCCCCTTAGGTCTCTTTTACATCTTTCCCCTCTCACCCTAAACCTATGCTCTCTAGTTCTGGACTCCCCAACCCCAGGGAAAAGACTTTGTCTATTTATCCTATCCATGCCCTTCATAATATTGTAAACTTCTATAAGGTCACCCCATAGCCTCCGATGCTCCACGGAAATCAGACCCAGTCTGTTCAGCCTCTCTCTCTAGCTCAAATCCTCCAACCCTGGCAACATCCTTGTAAATCTTTTGTGAACCCTTTCAAGTTTCACAACATCTTTCCGACAGAAAGGAGACCAGAATTGCATGGAATTGTCAAGAGTACAGATACAATCAACCTTTATTTTGAATTGTTTTAATGATCAACTACTATTTTAAATTTATTGCATAATGTTGGCTTGGCTAATTGTCTGCATTTGGTGTTATGTGCCATACTGGCTTGATTCAGCTGGTACTGATCATTCTGATATCTTATTTATTTAACAATCTTCTAATTCTCTGCGGGGGAATCAAAGTAAGAAGAAAATATATACAGTTGCTTGTCTTTTGTGTAGAGCTAAATTTAAGGTTCAATTATAGAGTTTCAGAGCAGCTATAGGAAACGATTCAATGTTTCTGAATGTTACTGTATTCTTTTTCCAGTGTAGTGCTGTACTATTTCACCATTGTAATCCAGTAGTTTCTGCTGCATTGCAGTTAAGATTCTAAGGATCCTTCAACGTGAACCCATTTGGTTTGCTTTGTTGAAGCAAAAGTATTCAGTGGTTGTTATGCTTTGTTTTTATTGAGCTGATTTTTATTTTGCTGAAATGTTTTGTTGACTAGTACAGTTATTGTTTCCATGCATTGTTCCTTATATTTGAAAATGTTGATGGAGCCATCATTATCTTATCTCACTTCTGTAACTTATTCCTGCTATCCCTTGGGGTTGTTTGGCCTCATTAAGAATTTTTTACTGGTACAGATTTGTCATTTTAATAAAGTCGCCTGCAGGAATGCTTCTCCGTCTTTGAAAGTGTGTGCTCTTTACTTCCTTCTCCAAGCTAGATGGAAATAGAATCCAAGTCTTGAGGCTAATTTGAGAAATTCACCAGTTCATTGTTTAATACAATACAGAAAAGACCCTTTGGCCCATCGAGTATGCACCAAAATAACTACAACTAAAGGTGCGCTAATCCCAATTTTATACAGTTGTCCCATGTTATGATATCTGAAATGCTCATCTTAATATTTTTTAGAGCTTGTATGATTTCCAGTCTCTACTACCTTCCCAAGCAGAGCATTTCAGATTCTGACCACTTGCTGAGTGAAAAAGTTTTTTCCAAATCCCCTCTGAATCTTCTGCCCCTTACAATAAAACAATACCCTCTCATGATTGACCTCGCAACTAACGGGAATATCTGCCTTCTGTCAGCCTGCCTGTACCCCTCATATCCTTTCTACACTTCAGTCATGTTCACTGCTCAGTCTTCTCTGCTCTAAAGTAAACAATCTACACCTATCTAGACTCTCCTTATAGCTCAGTTTCTCCATCCCAGGCAACATTCTGGTGAACCTTCTCTGTACCTGCTCCAGTGCTATTGTACCCTCCCTGTAGTAAGGTGACCAGAACTGCACACAGTACTCCAGCTGTGGACTAACCAAAGCTCTATATGACTCTCCTTGTCCTTAGACTCCTGTACCATGACTGATGAAAATGATTGTCCCATACGCCGCCTTAGCTATCCTATTCATATGCTCTGCCAGCTTCAGGGATCTATGAATAATTACCCCAAGATCTGTCTGCTTATACAATTAATGATAGGGCCCTAGGTAGTGTTGTAGAACAAAGAGACCTATAGGGTTCAGGTACACAATTTTTTGAAATTTGCGTCACAGGTAGACAGGGTAGTTAAGAAAATGTTTATCACACTTGCGTTCATTACCCAAACCTTTAAATGTATGTGCTGAAAAATGTGTTGCTGGAAAAGCGCAGCAAGTCAAGCAGCATCCAAGGAGCAGGAGAATCAACGTTTCAGGCATAAGCAGGTCGATTCTCCTGCTCCTTGGATGCTGCCTGACCTGCTGCACCTTTCCAGCAACACATTTTTCAGCTCTGATCGCCAGCATCTGCAGTCCTCACTATCTCTTTTAAATATATGTGTTGGGATGTCAAGTTGTATAGGACATTGGTGAGGTCTCTTCTAGAGTACTGTATGCAGTTCTGATCACTTATTATAGGAAGGCTATTATTAAACTGGAGAGGGTTCAGAAAAGTTTACCAGGATGTTGCAAGAAATTGAGGTTTTGAGTTATAAAAGTAGGCTGGATAGACTGGAGCTTTTTTCACGGGAACATAAGACGTTGAGGGATGATCTGATTGAGACTTGTAAAATCATATGAAGCATAGATTAGGCAATTGACAAAGGTATTTTCCCTAGGTTGGGGGAGTTCGAAACTAACGGGCATTTTTAAATTGAGAGGAAAAAGCTTTAAAAAGGACATGAGGGGCAGAATTAATCACAGAGAATGCTTCGTGTGTGCAAGGAATTACCAGAGAAAGTGATGGATGCAGGTACAGTTACAATGTTTAAGAGACATTTGGATAACTTCATGAAAAGGAAAGGTTTGGAGGGATATGGGCCAAGTGCAGGCAATTGACACTAGTTTAGTATGGGAACATGATTGGCATGGACTAGTTGGATCAAAGGGTCTGTTTCCATGCTCTATGACTCTAAACTATCCAGTGTCCTGCCATTCATAAAATACTCACTCTTGTTTCTTCTTCCAAAGTGCAGCAGCTCACACTTATCAGGGCTAAATACCGTCTGCTCATCTGACCAACCTATCCATATCTTCCTGTAATCTGCAACTATCTTCTTCGCTATTAAGCACTCTACTAATCTTGGTGTCGTCTGCAAATTTGCCAGATACTCCCCCCACATTTTCATCTGTATCATTTGGGCATATAGTAGTCCTAGCACTGATCCTTGTGGCCTCCAGTCACTCAAGCAGCCTTCAACTACAGCCTTTGTGTCCTATTACTAAGCCAGTTTCTGATCCATCTCACCAAGTCTCCCTTAATTCCATGAGCTTTAACCTCAGTTTCCCATGTGGGACCTTGTCAAAATCTTTGCTAAATGATAAAAGCCAAAAGCTACATCAACTGGACTTCCCTCATCCACACACTTGATCATATTTTCAAATAAAAACTGACAAATTTGTTTGGCATGATCTCCCTCTGACAATGCCATACTGCCTTTCCCTAATTAACACATGCCTTTCCAAGTGGGTATTAATTCACTCTTTAAGCAGAAACGTTTCCTTTTATTTTGTAAAGTATACTCTCTGCCAAAATTTCTCAGGAATAAACTGCTTATTATTCCTTACTAAGTTTACAATAGAAGTGTCAGTGTTTGAATGTGATAGTGGTTAGCTTTGTGATATAGCTGAATTTAAAAAAAAAGCAGAAATTCAATATATCAAGAAGAAATCAAATAAGTTATGATACCACTGGAAGGAATATGAATTTATGCAACATGAATTCAAATTGAGAGATGCAAAACTCGAGAATGAAATACATACATTGATATAATCTGAATTTAGTCATTTAAGTTGCTGTGCAGTTTTCCACTGATCATTTTGCATCATTTCTTGGTATACTTAATGATCATTAATCCTTTAATGAATGTCATTCTATGGAAAGAAAATGAGCACACTGCATGCTGCCAATACACAAAGAAGGAAATCATGTTCATTACACCGAACAGATACAAGGTGAATGATGACCTAATTGGTGTTATGGACCAGGCCAGACCCCCTCAAAACATTTCAAGGAGGTAGCCCAAACCCTAACTTTAATTGTTTTAAGCAAATGTAAGCTGGATAGTCCAGGAGTGATGCAGCAAGTCAAACCACTCATTTTTAACAAAACAGAATTTATCCACAGACCACTGACTGAAACATGAACAAAAGGGAACAGAATTTGGAATAACTTAACCGACTCTATCGCAATTTAATGATAATGTTGCAATTTCCTGCAACATCCCCATAAACACACTCCTTGGCAAAAAGGGAAACTTAAACAGAGGTTCTTATAAGGGAGATGTCAGAGAGAGAATCAGCATGGAACTTCTCTTCACTCAGGCAGCTGTTCCTCTCCTGGATCCCAGTTAAAAAACTAAACAAAAGCAGAAAAATCTCTGATTGTTGCCTTAGGCAATATCTGGTTAGCACTGCTGCCTCACAGCGCCAGAGACCCGGGTTCAGTTCCCGCCTCCGGTGACTGACTGTGTGGAGTTTGCACATTCTCCCCGTGTCTGCGTGGGTTTCCTCCACGTGCTCCGGTTTCCTCCTGCAGTCCAAAAATGTGCAGGTTAGGTAAATTGGCTTTGCTAAATTGCCTGAAGTGTTAGGTGAAGGGGTAAATGTAGGGGAATGGGTCTGGGTGGGTTGCGCTTCGACGGGTCGGTGTGCACTTGTTGGGCCAAAGGGCCTGTTTCCACGCTCTAAGTAATCTAATCTAATCTAATCTAATCTAATCTGTTAGCCATAATCAAAGTTGCCCTAACCCAGACAAATCAGAACCTCTGCCTAGTGAAAAAAAAACAAGGACAGCATAACCGTGTTAAAGGAGCAGCATCGCCACATCGGGAATAAACAAATAAAACTTTTTAAATTATATTTCTGTGATTCAAGGAAGATGCTGTTCTTGCTGGAATTTTGAAATAAAAACAGAGAATGCTGGAAGTAATCCGCAGGTCAGTTATAGCTGTGGAGAGAGAAGCAAGGGGGGGAATTTAAAAAGGGTATCTGGGGTTCCAGTGTCAGCCACTAAAACTGACAGCAATTTGTCCAATTCTATTTCTGGGAACCAAATTTAAATTCTACCTGATGATATAATTTCAGATTAATAACCTTGCCTCAGATCTTATTCAGTCACTTGTAATCATCTTCATCTGTCTGCTGTTTGGGTTATTTTCCTGATATCATTAATCCCTGCAAAACGTTGCCAGAGTTACAATTATGCTCCAGGTATTCATTCTGCTTAGTTATTGATAGTTTCACACAATCATACCCAAAACATGTTTTGTCTGTGAGTCACACTCTGGAATCCAGTATTGTTTGTTTATTTGTTTACTGATATCTGTTATTTCACCCTAATGTAAGTTGTTGAAAGTAAAAGAAGCTTTTTCAAGGGAACAACTTCAAATGTGAATAATGACAGGTTGATTTTGTCTACTCACTGAATGTACCACTGTTAATGTTATGATAAATTTCAGTCAACCGCTAATCAATTATCAAAACACCAAGTCTGTATTTTTCATATGAAGTTCCTCACCTATACTTGAAACTCATTTGAAAATAGTGTAGATTGGAGAATTGCACAGGATGCATTGTGGTCCCAAATTGATGAAAGCATTAAAGATTTACGTGAATCTTTATTCTCATATTTCCAATTTGCATTCCTTTCATGTATGTCATCCATATAGATTTGATATTCATTTGAAAAACAGGAAATCGTTAACATTATTGGGAAAGTAACAATGTAACATATAGCTTATTACCAGAAGTCCACGCAGCACTTCAAGAGCGTTATTTTTTCTAATAAGCAGCCTGAAATAAAGTTTGTATTCATAACTATGTTTTGTAGTAAGGTGGTTGTAGTACATAATGTAAATAGTTTCTGCTTACCAGCTTTATTTATTAGAAATTGTTTTTATCTAATATTAATTATAGTTATGTTTCTCTTTTATTTTATTTTTAGCAGCACGTACCATATAGTTTATCCTCTCTATCGGGAAGATGCAATAAGGTTACTTCGGTCCCAAAAGATGAACCGCACATACTCTGAGGGTGCTTACAATATTCTTGAGAGGTACTAAAACTGACATTAGTCTCGCTTTGTAAGAGCTATTTGTCTGTTTGCATCTGCCGATGCCAGAGAGATGTCTGTACGCAGCTGTGTGATGCAGTTGAACATATTTCCTGACAGGTTAGGTAGTATAGTAGTTAAATGTACAATAGTGAAGTGGTTATGTTATCAGACTAATGATTCTGAAGCCTAGACTGATAATTCACATACTACCATGGTCTTTTGCAGAGTTTAGGTTTGTTTCTTTTCAAAAACAGGATATGAAGATAAAATGACTGAAAGTAATCGTGAATTTATTAGATTCCTACAAGTCATTTGGTTCCTTACCATTCTTTTGGAGGTGCCAGTAAAAGTTCAGAGCTTAAGAAATCTGCAGGCTGCGCCTTTCCAGGGAGGTGGTAATTGAGCTGTGATGGGAGAGGATCTCAGTGGAAGTGATTATCAGTAAGTGTGAATGTCGCAGTTTGTTCCAGGAACATTCCAGGGTATCCTTTGGAGAGAATCATTGGTTTTCCCAGCCTGCGGTCCATCACTGCACCAAGCTGGTCTCATGCCATTTGGTACCAGATGCTAGGGCCTTTTACACTGCCTGCCCAAATTTAAGGATAGATACAATGGTTATAAACTGAAGACATATTCCTTGTTCCTATGTAGAATATGGCAGAAGAGACATCCAAGAACTGCCATGAAACAACCTGACCAGGCCCTAGAATGTTTGAAAATGTGAATCAGTTGCCTGGGTAAGACTAGTACAGCTCTTTTGAGTGTTCAGTTGAAGGTGTATTGCATCAATATGGTTTACTGAATTCTGTATATCATTACAAACAGAAATCAAAATTTTGGAACCTAGGAATCTTTTTTCCGGCAATACCTTGCTTAAGGGAGAAGGAGGGGGAGTCTACAGAGCAGGCAAAAAATGACAAAGCTAAAGAGTGACATCAGGCAATTACAATGAGACAACATCAGGCAGGCTCATCAAGGCAGTCATTCACAGAAAGACATTTTTCTGGAACCTTCCTTATGTAAACATTTCAATCTTCTTAATACTTTAACCTTTCTGACCTTCACTTTTGCGTCCTTACCATCTCATCAGTTTTACCATGACATTAGGCCAAGGCATGCTTAACACTTGGACCTCCTGGGTTCCAGAGATTTTCAGTATGCGTTCACTGGAGCACTGGCAGTTGCGATGAGTCAAATCACGCAGAAATGAGTAAAGGAGACATTATATGGTGTTACATATTGTGAGTGTTAGAAATACTTGCAGAGGACTGCGTGAAATGGATTGGCTTTCATCAGGCAGTAGAGTTTACAAAATAGTCTTTCAATAACATGACAATAAAATTTGAGCCTCTTCTTTGTTTGAGTACCATGTATTCTACTACTTAAACCTGATATGTAATAAGCAGTGTTATAACGAAGCATAACCGTGAAGACTGTACTTGTCCTTGCCTTCTCCTCAACTAATCTTCTCTTGTATATAAACATACGAATCAGAAGTAGGAATAGGCCAGTCAGCCCCTTCCGCCTGCTCCCCCATTCAATAAAACCATGTTTATGCCTACTCTTTACAACCTTTCAATCCTTTGTTCAACAAGAATCTATGCATCTCTGCCAAACAAATGTTCAAAACAGTCTGTTTCTGTTCCTTTTCAGGAAGAGAGTTCCAAAGACGCATGAACCTCAGAAGAAAATTTGCCTCCTCTCTTTAGCAGTGATCCCTAGTTCTAGATTCTCCCATAAGAGAAAATGTTCTCTCCACATCTAACCAGTCAAGCCTACTCAGGTGTTTTTATGTTTCAATCAAGTTACCTCTTATTTTTAAAATTCCAATGGATGTAAGCTTAATCTGTCCAAGCTTTCCAGCCATTTTAGGTCTTATTCTAGTAAACCTTCTCTGAACAGCCATCACCACATTTCCATCCTTCCTTAAATAATACTGTGCCCAGTACTCCAGATGTGGTGTTCATAATGTCCTGTATAACTGAAGCATAATCTCCCTACTATTATATTCAGTTCCCTTCATGATAAATGATAACATTCCATTAACTTTCCTAATTACTCTCTGTACTTGTCTATAGAACTAACGTTTTTGCAACTCATGCAAGACAAACATATCCCTCTGATTCTCTATTCTGTAAACTCTCACCATTTAGATAATATGCTTTCTATTCTTCCTGCTAAAATGGACGATTTCATATTTTCCTGCATTATACTCTACTTGTGATCTTTGCCTGCTCACAAACTGTCAGTATCTCTTTTGTAACTTTGCTCTGTCCTCTTCACAACTTACTTTTCTACCTATCTTTATGTTGTCAGAAAATTTGATAACCATACCTTCCATCGTTTCACCTGTCATTTATAAAAGTATAAACATTTGAGGCTCCTGTACCAGTCCCTGTTGCACACCACTCATTAAATCCCACCAATCTGGAAATAAAAACTCTTTTACACCAATTCTCTGCCTCTTGTTGGCTAGCCAATTTTCTATCCATGCTACTATACCATGAGATTTTACTTTCCATAGTAAACATATCAAATGCCATCTGTAAGCCTAAATACAGTACATTCAAGTCTCTTTCATTCATAGCATGTTACCTCCTCAAAAAACTTAAATAGATTGGTCAGATATGATTTCTCTTCAACAAACCATGTTGACTCTACATGATTATCTTGAACATATTCCTAATGCACTACTATAATTTATTAAATAATATCTTCTAACATTTTTCTTACTGCAAATGTTAAGCTAACTGGCCGGTAGGCTGCTGCTTTCAGTCTCCTTCCCTTTTTAAATAAAGAAAATACATTCACTACTCATATCTAATGAGAATGTCCCTAAATAAAAGGGAGTTTGGAAAATTAAAACTAACATATCTCAGTAGCCACTTCTTTTAAAACCCAGGAATGATGTCCTTTAGGCCGTGAAAAAAGAAAACTGGAGACATAGGCACCAAGTAAAGACTTTAAAGACTAGATATACTCCAATCCTACTCACCAATCTGCTGCATTACATTGGCAAAAAGCAACCAAATATCTTTCTCCTTCTTTTGCTGAAATTCTTGGAACTCTCAACATCAGCTGTCTAATGTAAGTCACACTAAGCTTAAGTCTCCAGTTTTCTTTTTTCAGGGCCTAATGGGCACCATTCCTAGGTTTTAAAAGAAGTGACTGCTAAGATGTGTTAGTTTTAATCTTCTAAACTCCCTTTATTTAGGGAAGTACAGTACATTCAATCCAAAATAAAGGGCATATCTGAGTCTGGAATATGAATCTTGTTTCAGCCAGTTCCTAATTCAGCTAATCTCTCTGTACACCGATAGGTAATAAACCTGATCAAAAGTCATGGCTATAGAATTTTAAAACTGGAGATTTTCACAAGTTAAAGCTTTAGACACTTTCGTACCCAGCAAATGAGCATTCTTAGTTAAGTGGAGAGGATCCTGACTCTGACCACCCAGAGCATACCTTAGGTTCTTGACTCTGACCAGCTCTGGACTGCTATCAGAGGTTGCCCTTGATTTCCTATGCTGGGAACCCTGAGTGAAGGCGATTTCCCCTTGACTTGACAGGGCTGCTGACAAACGTGACAAGCTTCCTGGCTTTGTGTCTGTGCTAAACAGCAAGACAAGACACCGGTACTATGAGACTGGTATCTCTAGCTGAGGGGGCAATTACAAAATGTCAAGGCAGGGATGTTGTAAATTGGCTCTGAGTGAGTGAACGCTATGACAGTGCCTGGAAATTCAGCCTGACCCAGATCATGAGCTGCATGCTTGTCTTTGCTGCAGCATTACAATGATATTTGCTGATGCAGCATTAAAATGCAGAAAGGTAGTGTAAGTGGATCGGGGATGTGCCATGAGAGGTGCCATATGTCACATGCAACTACCTGTGATGTGGGGTGTGTGTGGCTGTTTAACATGAAACACATCCTGAGATGTTGATGTTTGGTGACCAACATTAAGGTCATTCGGAGCACCTGATGACCTGAATCTGGCAGATGCTTACTCTGTTTTCTGTGTCAAGTTTTCCTGACATCGAGGTTGTTTGGCAAGTTTGGTAACAAAAAAGAAACAGAATACTAATGAGACAGATTAATCATATAACTAACAGTAATCACTGTCAATTGGCATGTAGCCTCTCCCTTGTGACAACCTTGCCATGCCAGTTGTAAAAAGCCTAAAAGATGGTGCTTGTTGCTTTCAAAGAGTTGGGCTTCAATGGATTTGTTTCTGCCATACATTTTGCCATGATTCACACTAGTGCCTGCAAGATTCTGCCCTTTATTTCTTATTGTATTCCTGCTTGGAAAGGTTAGAGCCAAAACCATACCTTGCTGCTTGTTGATTAGAACAAAGAAAATTTTCAGCCTAGGAGCAGGCCCTTCGGCCCTCCAAACCTGAGCTGATCCAAATCAATTGTCTAAACCTGTTGCCCAATTTCTAAGCATTTGTATCCCTCTGCTCCCCACCTATTCATGCTTTTGTTCAGACACATCTTAAATGAATCAACCGTGCCTGCCTCTGCTACCTCTGCTGCCAACGCGTTCCAAGTGCCCACCAACCTCTGTGTGAAGTACTTGCCCATGTAAACTTCCCACCTCTCACCTTGAAAGTGTGACTTCTCGTTACTGAATCCTTCACCCTGGGAAAAAGCTTGTCTCTAGCCACCCTGTCTATACCCTTCATGATTTTGAAAACCTCAATCTCCTTTTTTCTAATGAAAATAAACCTAACCTACTCAACCTCTCTTCATAGCTAGCACCTTCCATACCAGGCAACATCCTCGTAAATCTTCTCTGCACCCTCTCCAAAGATCCACGTCCTTTTGGTAATTGTGGCGACCAGAACTGTACACAGTATTCTAAATGCAGCCGAACCAATGACTTGTACAATTTTAACATGACTTGCCAACTCTTATACTCAATACCCCGTCCGATGAAGGCAAACATAATATATGCCGCCTTGACCACTCTATCCACCTGTGCAGCAAACTTCAGGATACAATGGACCTGTACTCCCAGATCTCTCTGCCCGTCAACTTTTCCCAAGGCTCTTCCGTTCATCGTATAATTCTCTCTAGAATTAGTCTTGCCTAAATGCATCACCTCACATTTGTCTAGAATGAAAACCATCTGTCACTTTTCCGCCCAACCTCTCCAGTCTATCGGTATCCTCCTGTGTTCTCCCTTATGCTGACTTCAGAGAGGTAACCCAACCAACATCTTCACATTATTCTTCCACTACTCATTTTGTTCCGACTTCAAAAACACTAATGAATAGACATCATTCATGATATTGCGGTATGACTCAGCTACTTCACTTTAAATACTCATTGGGAGGTTTGCCTCTTGCTAGAAATAGGAATGACTGTCTGCTTTCTTTATATTCACATCTGAAGAGATCAGGTTTAAACCTCTGCAACAATATTTTATACACTGATATCCGAATGGTGAATTCGGCAGCGTAAGACTTTCCAAGGTTGACAAAGTTTTATTGTAAATTAATTGCATATCACAAACATCATTTTTCACCTTTCTTTTCTGAAACCTCTCTCTGCCCAGAAGCCAGTGTCCCACTGGGGAACTACTCAACTCTTAGGTATTGTTAATCAACCAGTTCAGACATGTTATTACACACTTCTGCAGCAGTTTGAAATTGAATCCAGGTCTTTTTTCTTACAGGTATGAATAATGCCGTTGTGCCACAAGAACCTTAAACATAAATATTTTTAATCTGTTCAGATATTTTATGATGCATCTCTGGAGCAGATGAGTCTTGAACCTGGACCTTCAGACTCAGAGATAGGGATACTCCACTGCACCACAAGGACTCAGCTTTTAAAATACCAAAGTCTAATGAGCATCACTAACTGTTAATGCACTCAAGAGCTGATCTGTTTGAAGCTTAAAGTGACCTGCATTTCTAGCACCGACAACCATTACCCTTATCCAGCCTGTCAGAAATGACACAACAACAGGTCCAACAGGTTTATTTGAAAACATTATCTTTCAGAGCACTGTGAGCACCTGACAGACGTGTTGCACTATAACCTGGTGTCATATGATTTTTGACCTTGTCCAGCCCAGTCCAACACTGCCACCTCCACATCATGTCTTATCCACCCTCTTCTTGTTTCCTGTGTTGTACTAATATGCAGCAGAGTGCTGCTTCCCCTTTACATAAAGCATCTGCTTCTAATATACTAATATTTCATCAATACAGCCTGCCTGCTTCCCTGTTAATCAGCTTTGAACAGTTTCCTCATCTTTTGCACTCACCATGCAGCTATGCCACAGATTTGTGTTCCTGCATCGGGACTTGCTTATTGTGGAGGAATTCCATGCAATTTTTCAGCTTTATGGCCTTTCATCATAACTGGGACAGGTTAAAAATGCAACATGTTTTCAGCAAATACAATGGGAAAAATGACAAAATGGAAGTTTTGTGATTAGATGGAACACAAAGAGATTAAATGACAGTAGAGTTGGTAGTACGGAGCTAATGAGAGTGGGACATGGAAAGAAGCAACTGGTTCATCTGGAGGCGGTGTGAATGGCAGAATGAAGAATAGCTGCCAACCTAAAGACAGAGAAAATTGAGAGTAAAAACAAAGCTTGCCAAGAGAAAGGGATCAAAAATAGAGTCTGAAATGATTATATCCAGTATTGCAGTCAAGGGCTAAAGCTGTAAAATGCTTTATTCAAAGCTGGCGGGCTGTTCTTCAACTTGAGCTCCATTGAAATAGCCAGTGAGACTGTCTGCAGTCCTTTACCTCAAAGATGCTTCTTCCCTGCAGATGACTCAATTTAAGTCCATTGTCAGTGTTTGGTGTGAATTCCCAGTAGCCTAAAGAGCCATGACTTCAATTTCAGATTGCCCTACTGTGCAGTGGAGAGTGTGGTGCTGGAAAAGCACAGTAGGTCAGGCAGCATCCGAGGAGCAGGAAAATCAATGTTTCGGGCAAAAACCCTTCATCAGGAATGAGGCTGGGAGCCTCGAGGTGGAGAGATAAATGAGAGGGATGCGGGCCTGAGGGAAGGTAACTGAGAGTACGATAGTTAGATAGAGGTGGGGCTAAAGGTGATAGGTCAGAAGGAAAAGTGGAGCAGATAAGTGGGAAGGAAGATGGACAGGTAGGACAGTTCATGAGGGAGGTGCTGAGCTGAAAGGTTGGAGTAAGGTGGGGGTAGGGGAAATGAGGAAATCCACATTGATGCCGTGGGGTTAAAAGGTCCCGAGGTGGAAGATTAGGCTTTCTTAGTACAGGCATTGGGTGCTTAGGGAGTTCCGATAGAGAAGGCCCAGGACCTGCATGTCCTTGGCTGAATGGGAGGAGGAGTTGAAGTGTTCGGCCACAGGGCAGTGGGCTTGGTTGGTGCGGGTGTCTTGGAGATGTTCTCTGAAGCACTCTGCGAGCAGGCATCCTGTCTCCCCAATGTAGAGGAGACTGCATAGGCAGCAATGGATGCAGTAAATGTCGTGCAGGTGAAACTTTGATGAATGTGGAAGGCTCCTTTGGGACCTTGGATAGAGATGAGGGGGAGGTGTGGGTGCAGGTTTTGCAATTCTTGCGGTGGTGGGAATGGTGCCGGGAGGTGGGCAGTGGGTTGTTGGTGGGGGGAGAGTGTGGATCTGACGAGTCAGTTGCGGGGGGAACGGTCTTTACAGAAAGTGGATAGAGGTGGAGAGGGAAAAATATCTCTGCTGGTGGGGTCCGTTTGTAGATGGTGGAAATGGCGGAGGATGATGCGATGTATGCGGAAGTTGGTGGGGTGGAAGGTGATGACCAGGGAGGTTCTGTCCTTGTTGTGGTTGGAGGGGTGGGGTACGAGGGCGGCAAATGGATGAGATGCACTGGTGGGCATCGTTAAACATGTGGGAGGGAAAATTGATGGCCTACTTTGCAGGCATCAGTTGTCAGCTGGTAATGGTGGTGACTGATTCTCGGTTCCAGCACTGCTCTCTTTCTGTCTCTTTCAGCATTTCCTCTCAGTGAATGCTTTTATTTATTAAAGAGTTTAACACTATCTTTTGACAATATTTTGTCTTTCCATTTCATGATCAAAACGTTTCTAAGGCGATGATTGTGTTAATGTTTTGAGGCCTTGCTAAAGTATGGCCAATTAACCAAGCTTCAGTACAATTGGGAAACATCTGTTTAATAGGCTTTGAGCATAATGTCAGACCTAATAATCTAAACCAGTACATTGGATATTTTGGTGATCTCTTAATCAGATTTTGGAATAAATGTCCTCCAAGATATGGGAAATGAGGGACTTTTTCTGATACTTCACCCTGAATCAGATTGAAACATGACCGTGTATGAAAGCTTACATTCTTAACAAGTTAAATATCCATCATATTTCATAAGCCTTTCTGTGGAAGAAATCATGTGTGATGGTAGATACCTTGTAGTATTTGTCAATAACCTCATTGTGTAAATATGTTTATGAATATAGTCTGCTTATGTACTATATTTGTATATCGGCAAAAGAAAGTGTTAAAGACTTCCAAGTTTTGATCATCTAATGCTTATATCATGTTTGCTACGTATAGTTTATCTTTGTGTGCCTGTTTTAAATGCATTGCCACTTGTTTTTTGTTTCTGTACTTCTTCATCAGGAGGATTAGGCAACAGAGGAGAGTACCCAGTGTTTGCTTTGATGGTGGCACTGCCCATCATCCAGACAGGTACATTACAGTTTAAGCTGCATATGTTTAAAGAGAGTGTGTTGCTTCCCTCATGGCTGGGTAGCTAAGACTGTTATAACTGTAACTACTTCATAAATAGTCTGTAATAGCAACAACACAGTGATATTTGTAATTGATGTTTTTAAAAAGTAAATGGTTTATAAAATGGTTTGTCATGAACAGTACAATATCATGATTTTTTTTTGTCTTAATTGATTCTTGCAAGATTTGGTGCATAGTTGATACCTTAAATATTGTGAATGAAATTTTAAGGGTTTTGCCTGATCTAGAAATACACACACATATTCCCAATCGTTGTACAACTTTGTAACCTAACATGAACTTCATTGGTGATCGTGAAGTGCTATTAACCAGAGCTGAACTTGGAGCTTACTCTGGTCTGGGCAGCAAAGGGACACAGGGATGGTATTTTGCTTACAGTGACCAATTAAGCTGTTGCTGTTGGAGTCTCCATCTAGTTAAGGGTTAACACAATAATACCAGATCAATGAAAGAGCTTCAGTAGAGTCATTGTGAGCATTAGCCCTTGCTTTAGCTGTAGTTGCAGCTCCAGGGGGAAAGTGTTTCAAAAAGAAGTGAGAGAGTTTGGTTGGGGAGACACGCTATGTTTTGGTAGCTAAGCCCTGATGGATGTGTGGATGTTAGGGAGATCATGCAGCACCAACAGCACTGATGTGGCCTAAGTGGCCATTGCTCTTGGAAAGCCCTTTGGTGAACCATGGAGTGTCCATTTCTGTTAGCAAACCATATTAATGTCACTGAGTGACTCCCAAGGTTTACCTGGCTAGTTAACTCTAATCTTAGAATGTTCACCAGTTTGATCCTGGTTGTGGAGGGATTTTCTTAAGGGAAAGCTAATGAAAGTAAAGAGCTAAAACTATGCAAGGTAGTAGTCAGATTACAGATTGAATACTGTACTGTGAACAGTTTTTGTCCCTTATCTAAGAAGAGATATGCTGGCATTGGAGGTGGCCCAGAAAAGGTTTGCTAGGATTTTTGTATTAGAAGAGGTTTAGTAGCTTATGGCAGTAAAATGAGAAATGAGATTAATCCTCATTAAAACAAAGAAGATTCAAAGGGAGGTGACAGCGTAAACACAGAAAGGTTGATTCCCCATATGTGACATTGTTGGACCACAGGACTTAATCTAAGAGTAAAAAGTCAACCATTTAAGACAGAGGTGAGGAGGAATTTCTTTCATCAGAAGATAGAGAATCTGTGGAATTCTTTACCTCGGAGGGCTGTAGAGTCTGCGTCACTAAGTATATTCAAGGCTGAGATAAATAGATTTTTAATCAGAAAGGAAATCAAGGGTTGGAGGGATAAGACAGGAAAGTGAAATTGAGGATTATTAATTCTGCTATAATCTCATTAAATAGTAGAGCAGACTTGATGGCCTAATGACCTGTCTCTGCTCCTACATCTCATCTTCTCCTGTCAGGTGGATCCTCCTGACTTGAGAGAAATGCCCTCAGAGATGGGGATAGCTATAAATTGCCCACGTAAGTGATTTAAACAGCCGACCAAAAAGAGGCCAAGCCACTAAGATTCTCACCACTGGCAGCGTAGTATGTTATAGATAAAGACATCAGACTCTACTATCAAAGCCCTCCCTACCCTCTAATATGTTACTAGCCCACTCCCAACCTGTTGCCAAAGGACTCTGCCAATAGCAACTGAAGAATTCTTCACACTTATGAGTATCACAAAATTCTAATGTTGTGCAGGATTTCATCTTTATCAGGTAAGAACCATCTGATAACAGCAAGATAATGTCAGCACTTCTAAAAATTGGGAGTTTATTAAATAAGTTCTGAATGATTGGGGAAACAAAGACAAGTTACCAAGTTTTTTTTCTGTGTTATTTAAGTGATTAGCTTGAAAATTGTTGGCCATTCTGTACATCCTGATGAGATAGCAAACAAAATCAAATTAGTACCTTGATATATGACATTGCGTCCTATGTTTAGGCAATATAGGCTGCTGAAGTTTTACAATTATAAGGGAGAGCTGAATACATGCTCCTCCTATCTGTGAATAAGCAGAGGTAGATGCCTATAATGAAGGCTTATCCTAATTAGTAACAACTGATTGAACTAAGTTTTCATGCCTGTTAGTTGGGTTTTGATAAAGTTGAGAGTTCTTTTTCAACTGTATGATAAACCTTTAGATGCATTCTGATCATCATCATTTGTTAAGCATTTGATAAAGTCACACGGTGTGTCCTTTCAGACATCCCAACCACTTTATCTGTTCAAGGATCAGGATCCACTGATCATAGATAATTCAAGTGCACTGGAGTAGTGAAGACCCTAAGCTAATATGGGTAACCAAAACTTCTCATATAATTGTTTCAATCCTTTAACTACTAAGCTCAAGATCATAGGTTAGGTAACAGCACTCTCATGTAGGACGAAGAGGGAGGAATGGAGCTGTCAATCTGACATTTCCTTCTCCAAAGAACGGACAGACACATGCATCAGTATCTGCGATATTTTGCCTCCACAGACCAAATGCTGGAACGCCTGCCGCAAATGTTGTAAGAGCAACATTTTCTTCCATTTATTGCCCTTCACAGTTCTGCTACTCACCAAACAGCAATTGATTCTTCAGTCGATCAGTTGCCGTCATGATATTGCAGGGCACATGGTGATGCTGGTAATTTCAGTGGGCCCTTTTTAGACTGACATATTCTACTGGCTGTACATTAGATGAAGCATGTCAAATTTCCAGAGAAGAATGACAACCCAGTGATGAATGCCACCCCTCCAGATTTGGCATTGCCATGGAGGTGGGCTGAACCAGGCAGAAGACTGCCTTACTGCTTCCTGTTTGAAGTGTAAGTGAATGAATGCTCCTTCTCCCAGACTGCATTTAGTCAACACTGAAAATGATATGGGACTGAAACTTCTGAGGAGGGAAATCATTGTTGGATTGCTATTCTACTCCTTGGTGCTTCCTCAATCCCAGAGGCCTGTGTGTCTGCTCTGAGCTTCTGATTCAGGATTTTTGACAAGCAGTGAGTCTAACAGAAGAAAGTGAGGACTGCAAATGCTGAGATCAGCGTCGAGAGTGTGGTGATGGAAAAGCACA